>NC_134984.1:17267153-17897563 GCF_050947335.1 Megachile rotundata | reverse complement strand
AGCAGTGATATGTGAATGTAGTTCTAGAATATCGTAAATGTAAATTTCGTATCGACAGTGCGCATCGGTGTTCAAAACAACTTTAACCTTTAAATACTCGATAATAACATTTGGCAATGTATTTATATTTTTTAACATACTTAACATGTAAGGAACGAAGATTCATAAATATTGCAGATACTGAAAATTTTTACAGAATCTGATATTTAAAAGAGGCGTAAGTTTATATCTGTCACTACGAAAATATAGAACTGCATTATAGTTGAACAAAAATAACCTGACATTTTCACGACACTTCGCGATTCATTTAAAAAAACTTGTTTTTCTGAACGTGTATAAAAAGATCGTTGGTGTTAATTTATTTATATACTTGATTTAATATATAGCAGTGGTTAAAATTAGAATTTTTTGCACAATTTTACTAAAAAAAAACTATTTTAATGAAATATCCTGACGCACGTGAATTTGACAAATTCCAGAGTTACGTGTTCCGAACTTCTTTCGGCCAGTGACTTACGAAAATCGATTGACTGAAAAAACTGATCATCATTCTGTTTCCAATGATGTTACACGGCTTTTCAAAAATGGTGCACGACTGTTTAGAGAACCAGTTATTTATTTAGTTAGTCATAGCACAGACGTTACGTCATACGAAGAAAGCGTTTATTGCAATTTAATATTAAGACTTTATCATAGACCTTTTCAAGAACATTTTTATAGACATACTGTAAGTATAAAATTTTAATATTGATTGTGCTGTTATATGAAAATTATACGTTCACATGTTATTAAGCATTAATTGTCAAAAATATTTGAAAATTATACCTTCGCATATTATTAAGCATTGGGAATTTGGAAGCCGGAGAGTTGGAAATAGGGGGATTTGGGAATTTGAGAAGGTAGAAATATGGGTGCTTGGAAGGGGGGATTTGGAAATCGGGAGATTTGGAAATTCGGGGGAGTGGAAATATGGGCGCTTGGAATTCGGGGATTTGGAAATTCGGGGGAGTGGAAATATGGGGATTTGGAAATTCGGGGGAGTAGAAATCTGGGCGCTTGGAATTCGGGGGAGTGGAAATATGGGAGCTTGGAATTCGGGGATTTGGAAATTCGGGGGAGTGGAAATATGGGAGCTTGGAATTCGGGGATTTGGAAATTCGGGGGAGTGGAAATATGGGAGCTTGGAATTCGGGGATTTGGAAATTCGGGGGAGTGGAAATATGGGAGATTTGGAAATTCGGGGGAGTAGAAATCTGGGCGCTTGGAATTCGGGGGAGTGGAAATATGGGAGCTTGGAATTCGGGGATTTGAAAATCGGGAAATTTGGAAATTTGGGGGAGTGGAAATATGGGAGATTTGGAAATTCTGGGGAGTAGAAATATGGGCGCTTGGAATTCGGGGGAGTGGAAATATGGGAGCTTGGAATTCGGGGATTTGAAAAACAGGAAATTTGGAAATTCGGGGGAGTGGAAATATGAGAGCTTGGGAATTAACTGTGAAAAATATTCAATATTCATACCCATTCTACATTCATCAACTTGTCAATTTATAAAATTGTAAATTAATAAATTCGAAAGTCAAAAGTTTAAAAAATTGAAGGATTAAAAGTTCACATTGAATCTTTACGCAACCCGTCCAAAGTTAACAAATGATGCATCGAGCAAAAAGAATGGAACAATGCATCAACAAATATTGTTGAATCGTCCTGTACAAACAGCATAACTCGCACGCGTGTTCCTCCGCATTCCTCTCCGCTTCTCCGCTCGCTGTTCGGGCTTCCAGTTCGCGGCAATTTTCAAGATTTACGATCGATTCGTCCGAATTAACATTCGGTTCCGATCGAGCGCAACACGTCGACGGGCCGTATGCTCGTTTTCTCGGGCAGGATAACAGGCAAAAGGCGCGGGGCTCAAGTATTCCTTATTGTTGGCTCGAGCATTCACGACAACGTTGCTCACGTACGGCAACGTGCGCTGTATCGTAGAAATTGCTGTAACACCACACCGATCACGTAGCAGCGGTCCCTCGATCTCATCCGGCGATGATGATGGTGCTGGGGCCATACAACGCTGCGCGCGAGTCCTCGGTGTGAATGAAGAGAGGACCAGACATTACGAGCGTCGCAAATTGCTGTCAATTTTGGTAATTTTTCGAGCCTCGCGTAAAACGATGCACGCCTATCTCGCGATAAACACATCGATGAAATGCTCGTAATTGCCAGTAACGCGATACGCCAAATCCTTAAGCACATAACATTTCACTACGGTAACATTTAAGCACAAGGACACTGCCTTTACTTTTTGTGGCACATGGATACATGTGCACTTTGAAAATTAATCAAATCATGACATACATGATTCTCAAAAGAAGTTGAATAATTTTAAAAACGATAATCATACTTCAGTCAGACTGGGATTATAATCAGTCATGTGATAATCATAGTCAGATGATCATCATACATCGTCGACATAATCACCGTACATGGAGTAAAAATTTAGTATTCACCTACTATCTACATATACTGTTATTTCTCTTTTGAGCAAACCTAACGAATACCTTCAGACAAAAGTTGAAACTCACCAAACTGAGAGTTCGACTGCAATTTGTTCGCCATTTTCGTGTCCCAAAAAACGTGAATCTGCGAGACTATTACGTTATCTTTGCTCTGTAAATTAATAGCCTGTGAAACGCGCGTTTTCTCTCCGATCTGATGAATATTTAAACCACGTGTAGAAATCGGCATACCGAATTTTTGGCGGACCGATTGCGATCGTCTGCCGAAGGTGTCTCGTCGGGATGAGACGAGTACACGTGTTGAAGACAAGGTCTAAATATAATTCGCACGGAGGATGTGTACGAAGAGGAGCAACACGAGTCGAGGTCGAGATCGGTCGACTTATGATAATTTCGCTGGCTGTTCGTGTAACAGGTGTTCGATAAATAATCCCCGCCACTTCGAACGTGGCGAAACGTCTTAGAATTCTTGAATACTTTTCAGGCTGAATTCTTGGTGACGCTTCATCTCTGAAAATAGTCACTGTTATTAATACCCGCGCTACGCGGGGACTTCTGAATCGTTTATCACGCGTATGTGCGTCTTAGATCGCGCGATTGCGAAACCGTAGGAAATTTGAGAAACGGTATCTTTCTGCTGGGATTTACATAAGGTTCAGGAAATCTTGGGAACTTTCGAAACAACTGACATAATGTTTTAATTAAATAGGTGTTCAGTCTTTAGGATTTTTGTAATCGAGCATCTACTTGCTTGGAGACATCAGTTTGACTCTGGTTATTTTTTTGAGACACAATGGAAATTTTGCTAATACAGTGATCATTCACGTTGGAAATAATTCAAGTAGTTCATTACGTTCATTACATAGTTCATTAAGTTTAATCTACAACTGTTGAAAGTGATAGGTGTTTAAAGCACTGTTGTCAGGATTCAGAAAATTTACTCTATGCAGTTTGTGTTACGAATGAAAAACAGCAACTGACTTTTCATTAACTTCCAAGTAGCTCCTCAATTGACCCAGATCAGAGATGTCAGACATGCTAATAAAATTGTCTGGCCCTCTTAGGCCCTAGTTGCCAGCAAAACCTACACCTTGAAGATCTAAAATTCCAAATGGTTACCAAGATAGAACAACCGTTATCATCCAGCAAATTGCTAAAACAATCCAACGTATCGTTCTCTTAAATTTCAATTTCCTTTGACGGTGGGTCGCATTTCGCCACGAACACGCGGCAACCGGCGGCGTGTCTTCTTCCTTTCTTTGGTTGCCGCGCGCGTGCATCTTCGCCGTGTGTTTGCTCACACCGGGATCGGTGTCCAGGCGTGAAATCAACGCACGTGTAGGCGCGTGCACGCGGCCCAACATTCCCTGGCTTCGCCCGTAAACACAGCCGACGGGCTTTTCCGTTTAGCCGATGATTTACGACGCGAACGTGTCTCGGAAGGTGTCGATCGCATAATGGCGAGCCCTGTCGCCGTCGATCGCCGGCCAATACGGTAATCACGGGGTGGCATCTACCTGGCCGCGATCATAACGATAATGGTCGCTTTGCGGGGAAGTCTTCATCCTACACTCCGATGTCCGGGCTACGTGTGCTGCGAGGCACCGTTGGCCCTTGGCCACGTACCGCTTGTGCGCTCGTTCGAGTCTCTGTTCCGTCATTTCAACTGCGATTTACTTCCATCTGGTATCAGGGACTTAAAATTCGTAACATCCGTAATGTACCGTCAAACAAAACATTGAGAACCACATATGATTATTACATTATGTCTTCAATTACATTATGATGATCAAGAATGTCTTCAAAGACATTCGTCCTGAGGACTTAGCATAGTCCCTGTTTAGGGCACTTGGGAATAAACCCTTCTAGGAAGAAGAAGAGCACTGACCAAAGGTACATGGCTTGCTACGACTTCTATTTTTCTAGCAACAATAAAACCTCTAATTATCCAAAGTAACAAGTCTGGATTTTGCATCTACGGAAGATGTCGCGACAGACATTGTTCACTGAAAAATCGCCAGATATCTCATCTCATGAACCGACAGGATTGTCCAGCGGAAACAGGGTCGGTTCCGACAGAACCCGGTCCGTCAAGGATACAGATGTCTCGTTCATTATGACGCGAAACGAGCGAAAGAAAAGCACGAGGCGGATAGGAGGCTGTCGCGATGGGAAAAGCATGAAATTCCCGCCATTCACGATGTCAGCTATTAACGGACGTACGGCGTGGCGTCTTCCCTTTGCATCCTTTAGAAGTCAGCTGCTTTGTAGCCGGGCGCTCTATGGGCACCGCGTGCCACGCTCTAACCGCACAATCATTCGGGCTGGGAACCCGGACCGATTATAATAACGTTAACACGTGGAATTACACGTTAAGGGCCGGCTGATTCTCCTAGCCCGGCATCCGTGAAAGATGTGCGACTTTTCATCGGCAGCGAACGATTCGCGCCGATGCAACCGGGAACGCGTAATCAGCGGGCATCGACGTTCCTTATTAAACTCTACGTCGGCTTTTGTCAATATTTTTATTGTCTTGCAGGCTTATTTGCGGATGGGAGATGCTTTCTTCCAGCCTTTTCATTCGACGGATTTAATTTATTAATTGCTGCGTGTCAGCTATGGGATGGACGTTGTGTAAACGTCGATGCGTGTGGACTCTGATCGTTTTAGAATTTGAATGACAAACGAGCGATGATCCAGCTGCACGTAGTACTACATTTAATGCACACAAATTTTACAAATATTCTTGTAAAATTTAATGGAGTTTCTCGATCGTGTTTGTAACATTACAGAATGAGACTTATTAAAAATAAAGACTGCATTAAAAATAATAATACCTATGACTGCATTAAAAATAAAGTTCTTTTGTTGGGAATAGTTCTTATCAATTCATAAACGAAATAATATAACGTTCGGAATGGTACCTGTTCTGGCTGATTCATCGTCCTTTAAGTCTATCAGAGAAATCCAGTTCCAGAGCGCGTCCGGCATCTAGAATGGAAACGACGGAAATCGAAGAACGAAGGCCGTCGGAGAGTCGCGTAATCGCTCGAAAATAGCTTCGATTACCAGCGATGGGTCGCGACGACGCGTTTCAGGATGCTTCAGAATCTGAGAATCGATTGTGAAACCCACAAATGGGGACAATCGTATGATCGAGAGCTGCCGTCGAGTTGATTCGAACGGTTCAGCGTTGGGCACCGGTTGAAAACTGGGCGGGTCGTAAAAACTAAGCAAACGCGCGTAAACTGCCGGATTTATGGAGACGCCCGTTGGAACACCGCAAACGAGGAATTAGAAATCGACCTCCATCTCTCCGCTACGGAGGTCGTTATGATAATTCGGTGAAACTGGAATTGGAGTATAATCGTGGTCGTCGTACTTACACGTGGACCATTATGGCGAAATAATCTTCTTATACCTTGGTTATTTTCTGGCAAGTTTCTTTCAAGAGTTGCATTATTCTTTAGTTGCATTAGTTCTTTAGTTGTATTAGTTCTTTAGTTGCAATTTATTTCATAGGTGATAAAAATATTCAATGTCAAATGCAATATTTGATAATTGTTATTTTTATTCCTCTTCGTTCGTGATTGAACTTGGAGACTTAAATATGAATATGGAAACTTAAAATTTTGACAGTAATTTTATTTTGACATTCTTAGTTTTAGCTTACATAATTTGAATAGATTTGAAATTTTAATTGAACGATGGTAAAGAGAGAAATTGATTTGGGAAGATAAGATAAATTATTTGATTCAGAGAGTCTATAAGTAAGAAACCTTAAGGTAATAAAACCGTTGTGTTTAGTTCGATAGATTTCTCGAATTAGTCGGAATCACGTTTAATCGTGAATTCACTCGAATGTGAAGATCATCGTGGGCGTTTCAGACACAACGAATTACGAGATTCGTGTTCTCCATCGCTATCTGGTCTTCTCTTTTCGTCGAAACGAGGCTTGTCCTCGCTCCTAGAACAGCAAAAGCATAAATTTCTTCGGTATCGTCTTGTTTTGGTATCCCGCGGCTTTTAACGGGAACCGAAACGAGTACGGATACAAAATGGTTAGCCATCCTATCACATGAACTGGAGTATACTTCAATTATCGTGTAAGGCAAATGAAAATCGTCAGTTACCAAAGTAGTAGTATTTTTAATATCTTATTAATTCTGTAGCAGTTCTAATTTGTCACGTGCGACTGTCTTTACGTTTTTGATTATTTAATTTTTAATTAAACCTGTTGGTGATCGGTTTCGCAAATTTATAATTATACAGGCGACACAAAAACTGGTTGGTTTAAAATTTTATATATTTCAGTATTCAATCGGTTCTTGATGCACCAGTCAATTTTTTATTTTCTATCGGGAAAGTTTCCCGATGGGAGGAATCTTGGAGCGTTATCGGTCGAAGGTAACGTCGCAATAGAAAATTCTGCTCCAAGACGCGTGCAATCACGTTTATTTCCAAGGTGCATCCGCGCGTAATTCCACGTTCGAGAGATCGTCCGCGAACGTTCGAGCGTGCGATTTATGGATCCGCGCGCGGCACGGTGACATAACGGAGGATCATTTTTCTTCGCGGACAGCGTCGCGTCTCGCTACTAATCTGCCACGGGATCGAGATGAATCGAATTTCTCGGCGCGGATGTAATTATCCCCGATGGAAACGCGTGAAAAAAATAAAGGTGAGACACGGTGGGAAGATACTTACGGTTTCGTTAGACGCACGGTGACATTTTGCCCGCGTCGATGTATCGACGATAATTGCCCAACGAACGAGACTGCGAGATCCAATGGCTGATAAGCGAAGCACCGCCAACCGGATGATACAATCTGATTTATATTGGACACGAGCATGGTGTACACGCGCGGCTGCTTTTCAACGCAGCTACGCGACCTCGCGCCGCGTTAATTGATATTTTATTTAAATTGTACGTCGATCGAGCCGAGCCCTGGCTTGCGACATCGAGGTGAATATTCTTTAACTGATGGAGAGTTTGAACCTGGATGATGTGGAAATTTGAATCAGCTTACGGGTCGGGGGAAGATGGACGTCGAATGCGTGGACGTGATTGCACCTCTTTTCTCCAATACACACACTTCATTTCAAATGTTTGCTCCTTTCTTTATTTTTTAAAAAATATTTAAGCCATGATGAGTATGAACAGGTCTATGTTTTTTAACAGCACGATGCGTATGGACAGTCGATAATTTTAATTTAATCTAAAACAATCTGCAACATTGATAGACTTTATAGTATTGTTAGACAAATGTTTGCAGACAATCTTTATATCACATTAAATAATACTTGTACTGTTCTTAAATATTTGAGAACGAGAGCAAAAGCATGACTGAATGATAATATCACTGACCAAAGAAACCATGATATCAGAAATTCACAAAACAATACAAAATCACAAAACTGAATGAACATCTGTTCTTGTAAGACGGTGAAATTGAATTCGTATAATAAATTACCCACGATACAAGTTCGATAACACAGAGCTCTGTGCTACATTTCGAATATATTAAAAAGAACCGACTGAACTTTCTTAAGATTTATTTGCGTCCACGAAGAGACACAATGCTATCGAAAGTATCTAGAGATACAAATCGCATGTGAAGATCTGAAGATTGTAAAATTTGTGTAGATATGAACGGAGCTTAAGGCTATCAGAGCAGAGGTGGTTCTAGGGCGGAGTGTACTTTGCCCGCAGCCGGTCATAGGGCGTGAGAAGGTACGTCCAGGATGACGTCACCGGAGTCCAACGTGCCGCAAAATAATTGCAGCCTCGTGGCAAGTGCCGTGTCATTAGGCACCGCGATCATAGAATTTCGTGTCGTTCGCGTACGAAATGGTCATTAAATCATTATGTTTATCCGTCAACCCCGCATGCCGGCAGCCTCTTGACCTCCGGCTGACCCTCTCGCCGCTCTCCTTCTTCGCTCGAGGTTGACCCCGCGACTCGGTGCAACAACACCGGTTGTTCGCTTTCCTCTCGTTAGCGAGTCCGGACATTTTTTAATCCGTGCCTCGATCGAAAAACGACGAGACTGTCGCGCGAAACGGCGACGAAAGCGTTGACGCGCGCTTCGACGTGCCGCCGGTCTTTTATGACAGTCAGGTGCCGTATAAATTTGCTTAATACGCCGCGACCCTGAAACAGCTGAGCCAGTAATGGAATCTCCATATACGCGATTCTTTATTACATCGAAAATTGCGGGGCCGGTTTCTGCGAAGTCGGTCGACCGAGTCCCCTTTATTACCGCGTTTCGCTATTGTAAACAGCCTCCGGATGACACTCGGTCTTAATATTTGTAGCATCGATTAATTTAGAGTTTTTTCAATTATACATTGCTGTGTTTATTGTCAACTATGTAGAGTCAGGGTAAATTAGATATTAAGTAGACGTCAGAATTTCAGATTGAGAATTGAATATCAGAGTATTCGAGCGTTGAAATTTCCATGCATTGAAATTTTCACGTCTTCAAATCTCCACGCATTGAAATCTCTACGCGTTCAAATGTCCACGCATTGAAATCTCCACGCGTCCAAATTTCCACGCATTGAAATTTCCACGCGTCCGAATCTCCACGCATTCAAATCTCCACATATTGAAATTTCCACGCGTCCGAATCTCCACGCGTTCAAATCTCCACGCATTGAAATCTCCACGCGTCCAAATCTCCACGCATTGAAATTTCCACGCGTTCCAATCTCCACGCGTCCAAATTTCCACGCATTGAAATCTCCACGCGTCCAAATCTCCACACATTGAAATTTCCACGCGTCCGAATCTCCACGCGTCCAAATACCTACGCTTTGAAATTTCCACGCGTCCGAATCTCCACATATTGAAATCTCCACGCGTCCAAATCTCCACGCATGGAAATTTCCACGCGTCCAAATTCCTACGCATTGAAATTTCCACGCGTCCGAATCTCTACGCGTCCGAATCTCCACGCGCCCAAATCTCCACGCATTGAACTCTCTACGCACTGAATTTTGCACGCATTAAAATCTCCACGCGTCCAAATCTCCATTGCGATATCTCGTTAAATCCACAGCCTCTGATCTCTCCGTTCCCATGTATCGAATATTTAAATCACCCACGAATATCCAGTTGAATGGAACTGTTAATTGCGAAGTTCATCGAACTCCGATATATCTCGGCAGAGTCATCTCCATAAAAATCTCGCTCTTTATCTCCGTCGTTACCGTATATCAAATATTCAAATCGGACAACACGGACATCGTAATCACATTAGAATCTCGCGGAACGTTTAATTGCCGAGTTCGAGGCTGTCACGGTATCTCTTACGGATCTTCGCACGCGAGACGGATCTGTCTTGAAGGGCGAGGCAATGAGAGGCAACCGCAAGGAAGAGAAGAGGGGCTGCGGCTAGGTTTGCTCGTTTTCTTGCGCGATCCTTTATAAGAGAGGGCCCTTTGCCAGAGATAAAGCCCGGTAAAAGTCCGGAGGCGCGTATCGCCGCGTTTCTCCGACGATTGTTATCTGCTGGCGATATATTAAGCGCCATTACCACAGTATTTAGAAGGCGGCGCTGCCGTGGCAGCGAGCTGCCCTTATCGAGATCGCCGAGCGTGAAACGTGCCGGACCACGGGCACGCAGCGATAAAGCACGATTAGCCCGAGAGTTCGTTATCGAATCGAGCCTGATCGTTCGTGAGAAAGAAGTCGGAGCAGACCACATTCGAGTGGAACCTGAAAAACGTATCGAGCTATTTTGACCCTTTGGTATACGTTCGCTCGACCTCTTGCTGTTGGACAAGACGATAAAATTCTAACTTTTATGTATATTATCTTGCGGCATATTTAGATCTGATGGCTGATTTTTTATCAGTGTTCATTATGAGCCGGAATATAACAAATGTACACATTGTACGTGTACTTTTTTATGTGCATGTGTACACTATCTGTCTCATTAACAGCAACGAAATATCTTTTAGTCGAACTACGTAACTAAAAACTTGATAGCAACTCAACAAAAGAAGGTTGACGCAAACCATCGACAAGATGGTCGACAAGATCAGAATTCAATTTAAGAAATTTCTATGTCAAGTGATCTAGGTACCAAAGACGATGTACTGATTAATTTATTCAGTAAAGCTTGTGAATACTCAAATGTATTTATAAGTGAAAATAGCTACATAGGTAAACATTCAACTGATAAAAATATGTAATTAAATTTATAAGATCACTCAGCTGGATGTCTAGAATGCTAGCTCTCGGAATGTCTCGTAATCAAAGAGTTTTTCGAGGATCAATCGAGATAACGAGAACCGGTCGACCAGAGGCTGCGACCGGAGTCGAAATAATTTCGGGCCATAACACAGGTAAAATAACGGTATGTCGTTCACATTGGAACACAGTCGCTCCTTTAATATCAGGATCGACCTCGCTCTATCAGATCGGATGTAAAAAGACCAGGAAAAATATGAAGATCGCGAGTTCCTTTTAATGTCTCTTAAAAAAAAAGAAGAAATATTATACGTTGTATCTCGTGCTTTTAACTGGTTTCGATTTAATCGGGTGATTCAAGATATCAAATGTCGTTCGTCAGATCAAGCTTGCATTCGGGACTACGATGAATTTTTTCCTCCTGTCCCAAACCAACCAAGATGGACCGATAAAACAGCATGCGTTTCGTTCTGAGCTTGTAAACGGTGTCATCAGCAAGCTGCCTGTCACTGATGGATCTTAAATATCGGATTTTAAGGCCTGCCACTGTTACTGGTATTTTGGAATAGTTTACTATTCAGGTAGTACTACTGTCCAATTAGTAATGACTGAAAACAACTTCATCATAAAGAGAGTTGGTGAATGTTTTGGTAGATGGTTTTTAGAATTTCATTAGTTGTGGAGAGTGCTTGGAGGGAGCATAGGTTCATGTGTTCAAATCTCCACGCATTGAAATCTCCACGGGTCCAAATTTCCACGCGTCCGAATCTCCACGCATTGAAATCTCCACGCGTCCAAATCTCCACGCATTGAAATCTCCACGCGTCCGAATCTCCACGCGTCCAAATCTCAACGCGTGCAAATTTCCATGCGTCCAAATTTCTACGCATTGAAATCTCCACGCGTCCGAATCACCACGCATTGAAATCTCCACGCGTCCAAATTTCCACGCATTGAAATCTCCACGCGTCCAAATCTCCACGCATTGAAATCTCCACGCGTCCAAATCTCCACGCATTGAAATCTCCACGCGTCCGAATCTCCACGCGTCCGAATCTCCACGCGTCCAAATCTCAACGCGTGCAAATTTCCATGCGTCCAAATTTCTACGCATTGAAATCTCCACGCGTCCGAATCACCACGCATTGAAATCTCCACGCGTCCAAATCTCCACGCATTGAAATCTCCACGCGTCCAAATCTCCACGCGTCCGAATCACCACGCATTGAAATCTCCACGCGTCCAAATCTCAACGCCTCCAAATTCCACGCGTCCGAATCTTCACGCGCCCAAATCTCCACGCGTTCAAATCTCCACGCGTCCAAATCTCCACGCGTCCAAATCTCGACGCGTCCAAATCTCCACGCGTCCAAATCTCCACGCGTCCAAATCTCCACGCGTCCAAATCTCCACGCGTCCAAATCTCTACGCGTCCAAATCTCCACGCATCCAAATCTCAACGCGTCCAAATTTCCACGCGTTCGAATCTCCACGCACCCAAATTTCCATGCGTCCAAATCTCCTCGCACTCTACCAAGAATAGATATCGCCGTACTAAACCAAATTTTCAGTACAGAAATAAAAGCAGCACGTCCACAAGTCTAAAGCGTGGTCCAATGGTCGTGAAAGCTTCACGCGGTTCACCGATGCATCGGTGTATCAGCACGTCGTCCGGGTCCGCGGTATCGGTTTGGCGATCTCTGGACGATTTGTCAGCGGTCGACCGGCCGTGTAGCAGCTTATCAAATATATATCGAACACCGCTCCCATCGTGTATTTACTGCAGGCCCGACGAGCTTACGTGTACGTGTGCACGTGCTCCCGGTTGGACTCGATCAATCGACGCAACCGATCCACTCCACCTTCGACGTGTCCCCGTATCGTTAATTAACATACACGCGAAGAAGATACATATTTATACACAATAATACCCGTGGTGTCCGCGATAATTTGTGACAGTCCCGTTGGTTCTGTAATTATTGAAGGCGCACAGATCCTGTTCGTACGAAATGGAACGTATAAGTAACTTTCGTACACGGTTTTATTTTGTCATTGATACTTGAAAGAGTAATCGAACTGTTACAAATTAAAGCGAACACTTTGTAATTTCAATCATTTTATCTTCGCTTGATCAGCTTGTCATATAACGTTCTGGCTGACTCGGTTGGCTTATATTTATGATACAGTTACTCTGTAACGCTTAACGACTTGTGTTCTTTTTTCATGCTGGTCGATTTATCATGTGGGAATATAATGCGATAATGTTCGTAAATGTAGCAGCAGGCAATTAAAAGAGATGAGATAGTTGGAATTTGTTGTATTTAATTCTAAGATGAAGTTACATTTTTTTTTAAATTAATGAACCTCCCTAGTCAGAGATTAATTTTTTATTTCTTTCTATGCTATAAGCTGTAACTATTTACAGTTTACCGATTTCTAAAATTGAATCAGTTTGCAAAAGATTAAGACATTTCACGAATTTTCAAAATTAAACGTCGAAAATAGAGAAGATTGGCCGATAAAGAGGTTAAAGGTCCCGCTTCGAAATCTGCGCTGATCGTTCGTACGGTTACATATAGATCCTAGTAACCGTAAACGTAGCGGTGAATCGTCGATCGTTCGATTCGAATGCGTCTACTTAGGAATCGATCCACGATGATCGCGAGAAGATTTGTGCGAAATAGGAGGGAAACGGGCCATGATCAGGCTGGAAGGATTGTAATGGAGCGACCGGTCGCGGCCCTACTCTGCTTCACCGCGAGAAAGATCCTCGATCGTTCGCGCGATCGTATCTCGGGGTGAGATCTTAGGATCGTGCGCGATAGAGCAAGATAATGGAGATAATCTTCGACGCGGCTCACCTCAAAAGATCGCACACCCACGCGCCCCTTGACCGGAGATCGATTTCGACGCGATATCGATACCTTACGGAACGCTGGCGATTTTGGAAACGTTTCTGTATTCCTGCTTCGCTTCTGCGTGTAAAATACACTTTATAGTGCTGTATGTATACTGATTTGTCTAATTTTATAAGATATTATCTTTAACGCAAGTGACTTTCAGCTATTATATTAAAAAAAAATTAGAAGGGTTGTAATAAATATCAAGATAAGTAGAAGACAAGTCGAAAACAATTTATTTTGATGGCGAAATTCACAAGACAATTTTACGAATATTTTATTATGCAAATATTGATGAGAATTTTAAGATGAATTTAAGACAATAATTGCATGATATCTTTGCTAAAAATATCACTTGATTTACATTACTGCAAATTAGTAGTGGAAGTAGCTTATTTGACTCTGACAGTGATATGTTCACATAATTCACTGAACAATTTGTTTTTAACAACAGAGTAGACAAATTTCAATACCTCCAATCGTGGAACACGTGCAATAATTTATGTATTAAATTATAAACGACTTCATCGCAGCAAGGTTTCGATTTGTTCGGATGTCCTTTCAGACTTTCTCTTGTGCACAAAAATCATACATGATAGCTAGACATATGCATTTATAATATATCAAAGTCTACAAAGTAAACATAAATCATTTAGTGTATCTCAGGAATTGTATGATTTATTTATATTTGTAGACCTCGATGCATTATAAATGTAGAGCCTAATGCATTTGTTACGAATAACATGGGAATAGAATGTGAGCTGAAATGTGTACAAAATATAAAGTGTACATTTTTATGAACTGTACAAATATTAAAAATATTTTACAAGTATAAAATGCGTTTTACAAACATAAAATATAAGTATAGTTTAAATGTACAGTATACTCTGAAATGTACAAAATGTGAAATGTCAGTGTTTTACAAATATAGAATCTAAAAATTTCATACGAGCAAAAATTACATACGTGAACAATTATTATTACGATTAAATGTGAACGTAAGCTTCTGTGACGTAAGCTGAATATTTCTAGTATTGTCCGAGTAAATGAACAACCCGTAATGATGGTGTATTTTTCTGTGGTTATCAAGAGATCAGTAGAATAACAAGGTATAATCTCGAGAAAAGTCAGAAAATGAAGTCGGGAAGGACCTCCCGCTATTCGACACGAGCGATGATCTCGATTTCTAAGATGCCGGTGTCGCGTTACCCCCGGAAAGTGTCTCTATCCGGCGAAAAAAGGAGCCCATTTTACGACACGGCTGTCTTCTGCATGGCTTATGACGTTTCACGCGGCCACCGGTGTGTGGTCGACATAAGAAAGCATAAAAGTCGCGGCGATACGATCGTACCGGCATTCCGGCTCGTTCTTTATCGTCGTGGCCGGCGTAAGTCGTGAAATAAGGAGGCGGTCGCGAGCCTCGTCTAAATATTTTAATTATTCCCGGCGCCATGGACCACGAAATTAACGCGAGCCACTATCGTTTGATCGACGATACGATTCACGTAGCCTGACCATTGTGTGACCGACGAACAATCAAATCGTCGAGATTCTTCGTGTTTAACCGATAGAGAGAAACTCCTCCTGTGTTTATCGTTCGTTGGATCTCAGGAAAAGTATGCCAGAGATGCGCCCCCGATAACATTCGATTCGATGAATCAACCGACGAGACTGCCGTTTCCCTGACTCGCTTGAAATCTAAGCGATTGTTGCGTTCGAACGTGGCGAGACCGTTCAAGCGGAATTAATTGCAGGCAAATTAGCCAATCGTTCGGGTCGATCGACGACTGTTTGCCACGGACGTAATTTACGCCGTCTGCTGAATCGGAAGAGGGATTTATAGAAGTTACGTGTCCTCGTGCTTGTGTAATGCGTTTCGAGATGCCTCAAACGCAGATGCATTGGCGTAACTCACATTTTTTAAAATTACAAGTTATATCTGTGTACAGAGAGCGCACTCGGAGGCATTGATGGTTCTAATTTTTTAATTTTGCAAATTAGTTAATATTCTTCTTCATTTATAGATTTCTAAAATTCTGAGATTACAGATTTCAAGATTTCTAAATTTTTCAGTGATCAGATGAATTTCTAAATTTCTCAGTCTCCAGATTTTTAGGTTCCTAAGTCCACTTCGCAAGGTTGGAAGATTGAGGTTTGGAAAACTTTGAGAAAATTATTCCTGGGCGTCTAGCTTTATATATTTCATCAATTCTAAATTTCTAAATTTGCAAGTGACCAAATTTTGAAGCTTCTATCATCTCATCTTCATCCCTCTGCTCGTTAGGAGTTCGACGTGGCTTTCATCACCACATTCGATCACAGTTGTACAGTCATGTTACCTCACCACCCCTTATGTCCCCACCTCCAAACGACTGCACCTTGCATTTCATGAACGGAGCCTAAATTCTAACGATTTAGTTAGCGTCACGGGGGTCCATACTCGCCCCGGGCCCTGCCACGTTACGCCACTGCGTACGAGAGAGAAGAACAAGTACTTGAGCCGTGTGTGTACGCGCAGCCGGTGAATACCTAATTAAGATCTTAATTACCAGCGGCGAGGAGGAGCGTTTCACCTTAGACCGACTCCCACGATGCAGTTTACAAGATTGTTAATATCATCATTTATATCGTGGTAATACGAGATCGTTAGTGTCTCGCCAGGCTGTTAATCAGCGTTCGGTTCTCGCCAGGATAGGCAACAACCCTTTTCATGAGCAACCCTTTTGTAGCGGGCCGACCAGGCTGGTACATGCTGACGGATAAAGGAACTCGACGATAATGATAATCGTTGGTACGCGGTTGCTATTTCGTAATTAGTGTGGTTGTAGGAGGGGAGGTGAGAAGGGGCGAGGGAGGATCGTCATTAACGCCAAGCTGCGTTATCGAGCGAATAAATTATTCGATTGTAATATTTCATCGTGTATTGGAATAATTGAAGACCAGCCAGAGGGTGAAGCGGCTTTTTTGCCAGGTTCGAGCGTGGGTAACCGTGGAACTCGTAACGGGATGAGTATGGTGAAACGAAGTAGAAGCTTTTGTAAACGCGATGATTTATCGTGCAACGCTTCTTTAGGGTGTATAGCCTTAGCAATTGGTGTTTGGTTAAATTATTTGCCATTGGAGGCCTGATAATTGACGTCTAATTATATGGCCACGTGATTAGAACTTATGATGATATTTGGTTTTCACTTCCTTGCGTGGGATCTCTTATTCGACCTTTCTTTCTTCTCCGGTTATTAAGTGCCATTCATTCTTCATTTCAATTCTATCTTCTTATTTTTATTATTAGTATTTTTTTTTCTTCTTCATGTTCTTTTTAATCATCTTGTTCTTTTTAAACTTATACGTTCAATTGATTTTTAATCAGAACTAACCTCCCGGCGCAATGTGAACCTCTTCTAAAAATCAAATTACAATAGTATGTCATACGTCAAAAAAATTTGATAGAACACGAGATTGGATCAACAGATGCAAGATCAGTTGCACAAGAAAGGTTCACCGGTAGATTCGTATTGACCTAGGGCCTCATGGAATGTTTGATGCTTGACGAACCTTGAGAAATCGACTGGAGCCCTACGATTGACAGAAACAATATGTTTCGCGAGCCCCTCTTCCGTTTCCATTTTAACGAGCTCGACGGGACGGCGCGAACACGGGACCGCGAATTCTGATTTTTCTCGCTGTACGACGGCAAAACGGAATGGTGATGGATCGCAGATGCCGAGATTTAATTTCGATGATTGGGATTGAATAATTGGCGATGCTCCTCGAAGAATGGAAACGCACGCGGTCGATTCTCTCCTTTCTATTAGCATAATAGCTGTTTAGAAACAGAACTATCGCGAACATCGAAATGATGAAACACTTCTAGATCGTATCGCGATTAACAAATATGGGAATAGATATTTTGTTTTATCTCTTTGAGGTATTCTGAAAATTTGACATTTGAAATTTTTTTCTTTGAGATTTTTAAGTTTAGGATGGAAAGTGGTGTAGTTAGAAAGTCACCTTCACTCGAAGCGACTGGTTTAGGATTTCTGCATTTTCAATTTTTAGATTTTCTAGATTTTTGCATCTTTGAATTCATGTGGGAATTTCTGTCTTTAAGTTTTTACAGTTTCTACATCCACAAATTTGTAGATTGACAAAATCTCATTTTTCTAAATATTCTAGACATCTTTTCTAAATTCTAGTCTTTTCTAAATTCTACACATCTAAATACCTAAATCCCGACATCCTTATATTTTCTGCATCCCCAAATTAATTTTCCAAATCCACAAATAAACTAATTCTTCTCCAAATCTCTACTTTTCCACAGCCCTAAATCTCCAAATCCAAAGTTCCCTTTCTACATCCCCAAACTGACCCACCCCAAATTTTAAATCTCCCAAAAATCCTAAAACTTACCCCGAGTCTTTCATCTCGATTATTTTCCCCATGAAACCTTGCTCCTTTAACATCTCCTTGCAATTCAACCCCCAATTCGTACCACACCCCGATTAACACCTACGTAATTAAGTGTTTAACGCACCCCTATTGAATCATGACTAAAGCACGATTAACCCTCCTAAGGGTTGTTTGCGATCAAGTGGACACCTGTGCGGTCGTGCAACGCGCGAATAATAATTGATACCCCTGTGAGGGGCCAGTCGAGGCACGACTACTCGTCAGTGGTGATTAATAAGTCATTCATTAATATAAATGAATTCTCCCGGCGCGAATGATTCCATGATGAATCGACTGCATTTACCGGTACGCGAACGCCTGGCGGGTGTGAACGCGGCGTCAATCGCGGACAGCTTTGTACCACTTAAAGCGTTAAGCTCCGCACGTTCGCGGGTTCGTGCGCTCGCGTGATCTTGGATGGGGTGGCTGATTGCTAGATCTACTTCCTTCACAAAACGGAAAATTATCTTTTTCTTTATACTTCAAGTTGTATAAAATGTGTTGAAGGGAGAGGATTTAGGGGATGATTATTTTGAATTATTTTGGTATTGTTTTATACTTCGGTATTTATATTATACTTCGAAGTTGAGCTTTTGTTTATGTAGATATGCAGGATGTTTTATGGAGAAACATGAAGTGAATAATCATAGGGCGAATAATTAGAGTATTATGCATTGTGGTGCTACAATAATTGAATTACTGTTGCATACATTTTTTGTAGCGATCCATAATCATTGCAGGATGAGTAGTACATGTTATTTCAAGTTTATATTTATTCATTTAACATGTATTTATACATAGAGATGTTTGATAAATTATTTCAATTGTTATCATTATCAGAAGTGCAACACTCCTTGATATCTGATAAAAAGATTTAACAATCATGTATAAAGAAATTCGTCCAAAAAAATGAACATCCTTCAAATCTTCAGGCATCCACTTCTCGACATCTTCCGAATACATCCCATTAACAAATGATATCACCCCATCAATAAACCGCAGCCGTCAAAATTAAAATGCCTGTACGGTATTTATTATAGCAATCGGCAATAAATCAAAGAGAAACCGTTTACCGTCTCCAATTAACAGTCTTAAATAACACATCAAGACAATGCGATCGATCCGTCTCTCGAAACGTTTTTAAAACGAGAAGAGGAGCAGAAGAATGTTGTCTCCCCGGCGCAAGAGAGAAGAAACGGCAGCGAACAGGATAAGGAACGACGATCGAGGAAGAAAGAGAAAGTGCAAAGAGAGAAAGAGGCAAAAGGCACGGCTAAAAACTCGCTGGCAACGCGAGGTATTATGCGCAATCCCGTGAATGCACCTGTCAGTGGTCATCATTCAACAGCTTCATTGACCCTAGGATCAATTGGGATGCAGTGATTCTCACGCTCGTGACACGTTCGGCAAAACGAACGATCCATCGGCTGCTCGTTTCGCCGCGAAACTGACAGGCACTGTTCGACAGGGGCGGGGGTTAATGAGACACGCTGATTGGCTTCGGAGATTCATCGGGTGGCTGACGTTGATCAATTTTTATCCCGTTTTATTTGCATACAACCGGCACTGACAGTGGCGTAAATCCGACTCCCTGTTTGTTCACCGTTCTACCGATGTCTGACACCGGTCATCGCTGAGCAAAAACACTACTTTTATATTAATCACATCAGAAGCAGTATTTTGGTAATTGGACCTGTTAGTATTAAGCAAGGTGGAATTTTAGAGTTAATTTTTTTTTGAGAATGTGGGAAGGTAGGATGAATGACTGTCAGGGATTCGCAGGATTAGCGATGAATGTGTGCATATGCATATGTGTATGTATATGCATATGTATATGTTCCAGAGCTAATTATAACATGATCTACATATTTCACTGAACAAGTACTTCCACAATAAAAAATTTGTTAAATGTTCTTCAGAATATTAGAGCTATGTATGTACATATACACACATGTACACACATGTACATGTTCCAGAGCTACCTATGACATGATCCACATATGTCACCGAACGAGTACTTTCACAACAAAAAATTTGTTAAATGTTCTTCAGAATCTTAAAGCTATGTATGTACATATACACACATTACATACACGTACATGTTCCATCGCTACCTATGACATGATCCACATATGTCACTGAACAAATACCTCCACATAAAAAAATTTTTTAAACGTCCTCCACATATGATTCTTCTTACACTTAAAATATTTTCCCAAATTAAAAAAGATGCATAAATCTTGAAACTACAGAAGTGAAAGTATCGAATAATTGAGTCGTGAAACTTTTCTCAAGCCTTTTTACACCGAAACGAATGTCTTAACAGAGAATGGACGTTGTAAAATAGAAGTTGCGAGATCGTAAAGGATGTTGTCACGTTCGATCTTTAACAAGACTTTATTGATCGTCCGTGGAGAATACCGCGGGTACAATAAGATTTCCATCGAATTTTATTGGATCGAAGCGTGGGTTGATGAACGATCGCGAAGGATCAATATGTCTACGCCAATGGATCACGATATCTTGGCGAGATTCTGGCCAAGTGAACAAGGTATCCGTACGCGATGGCAATGCTTATTCGCGATTGCGATGCGTGCATAATCCTTCGACTGTGTTAGACGCGGGGTGACTCGTGGCAATCGAAACAAAAATTTCGAAACGAACGCTTCGATACCCGATACCCCGGTGATCGATCGTTTCTCCGCGCGAATCGTCATTACATTAATCTCCCGTGAAGTCATTCGTCCTGCACGGTTGTCGATAATTAAATTAGACGGTATTGATACCCGATAATTAAGCCACGTCACCCTCGTTTTTCAGCGATCCCGATACACCGGGTGATGGCCATTGTCGTTGTTAATTTCATTTACAATGTATTGACACACTCTTGTTAACAACTGATGCCCGTAACATTCGCTTCTCTAACGACTGCATTCGAAATAGTACGATGATCTTTCACGTCGTCGGCCATGATATTTCTATTAATCTTTCGGTAACAATATGGGTTCTTCGACAATGGCTGCGGATTTTTTGATATATTGTGGATTCTACATTTATACAGGGGTATATTCTTCCTGATCGAAATAGTCACATAACGGGTCACATGACTTGGCAGCTACACATCATGTTACATAACGATTCATAAATTCTAAGCTTGCAAATTTAAAAATTTGTTACGGTCCAGTTTATTTAACAAAAACCATTTAACTGAACCTTAAGACTAATTCTTCATTTGACAATAACCGTTCACCTAACAATTTAACTAAACATCGACTGATCGTTCAACCCTGAACTATATTATAAAATTTCAAAAACTCCTCTTATATAATCCTACACGAGAATGACCAACTCCAGCAGTATCAAACAGTATGCAAAAGCCCCTTTTAACAACGAGATGATGTTTCAGACAAAACGACACAGTGTCTGGTGTAAATGGCCGAATTACTAGCAGGCTTCTCCACAGCGAAAGGGACATTGTCGCGGCCGTGACTAGCATCGAAGAAAAGCAACGTCCAGCACGGAAGGAGTCGTTGGTAAGGTGTGCACGGTCGGTCATAAACTCCAAGACGTATTATAAACGTAAGTACTATAAACCTGTAGCACTCCCGCGCGGCGTGCGGAATTGTAAAATTGTGAGGAAAGCAAGCGGGCGCGAATGGACAGGGCTAAAAACTCATCGTCGTAAAGATAAAGTAGCCGCCGTTCCGTGAAACGTTGACACTTGCATTTCCCTTTGCGAACCGTGCTTTCCCATTTTTCATGTGCATTTTCCCAGGCGAAATCGTTTTATGTTCTAACTGTTCTGAAGTAGCTTTCGGTAAATAAAATTTTGAAGATTTACCCTGTTTTTGAAACGGGGATGAAAGACCGTGTCGAAACCGCGGTACAACGATAAACCGAGACGTTCGAGAGGAGACCAGGAATAAAATAAAATAAAATAATCGATCAGTCGGACCGTAAAGTTCCGCAGAGACGCAAATGAGTCGTTAAAAAGAGCGGCGCGCACCCCTGCTGCGACGCGGCTCTCGTCTCGTACCGCGTTGTCCCATTTATGAAAGTTTAACCAAATTAGAATACCAGGTCTCTCGGAAAACTAATGAGGCTGATTAAGAAGAATTTCGGGCTTCGGTAATTCGAGAATCTTGAGGCTTCACGAGTTTAGAATTTAGAAATTACGGTATTTGAAGATTTAGAAGTATGGAGATTTAGAGATTGGGAAACTGAGAATTTAAGGTCTGTTTGAAAATTTAGAGGGTTGTGAAAATTTGTTTGTTTAAAAAGTTCAGCTCTTTACAAGCTTGTGAAAATTTATAAAAATGTCATAACTCTCAGAGACTTTTAAGTTTTTAAGTTCAAATGTTACTTCCACCCCTAAACTATTCCTCACGCAAAAGTCTACCTCACACCTAAATTTCACTTTATACCTAAATGACACCTAATCACTTCAAACCTTCAATAAAACATTGTATTTTATATTTCCGCAATATTACACACCAAGCAAAAATTTTGATTCCATCTGTTACAACCCTGAAGACTTCCTAGATCTAAGCTCTTCCTCGTTTCAGAATTTAATTTCGCAGAGTCTCGTATATGATCATAAATGGAATTGAAGGTATCCTGCTAGAAAATCTCCGGTTCATTAAAGTATGAGGTTCTTCGATTCCACGGTTAGTTTCGAGACGAACTTGGAGGCGAACAACGAACCGCAGGTCCGAGCGGTTCGACGCGAATCGCAGACGATCTTTGACCCGGCACCGACTCTACTCGCCAGTGTCACGCGAAGTCACGTGGCCGACATAAAACGTGACACGCCGTGAAATACCTTCCTAATGGGCGAATGAGATGCGTCCACGCACGCGGCCACCGTCCTCCTCGTCTCGTTCACCCTTTCGCGTTCAGATTTCATCGCCGCTAATAACTTTCCGCGTGGCACGCTCTTCGTAGAAGCCGTATCGTTGCCGTGAAGCATGCTCGTGAAATTCATTGGCGACACCGCGAAAAAATCTGCTTTCTTCTCCTATCGATTAGCTGCGTCGCCATTTTCTGCTCCGCGGAAAAATATGGCCACTGTCGCGTGAGTTCGTTGCTTCTTTGTGTTGACTCTTGTTCGCCTCTGTACGAACAATTAAAATTTATAAATCTTGTAAAATTACCATGAAGTATAATATCACGATTTATTAGAGGCTTCATTGTAGACATAGTGATCAGTGTTGTTTAATTTATTATAAGTGTAACATACTTAACGACCTTGAATGTAACCTTGAACCTGGAAGTTCCACTGCAATTAAATTTTGTGTTCAACACTTTAACTGTCTGTAGCTATTTTAACATTGCAGCAATAATCAGCTGATTGACGCAATTGCCCAGAAAATTATAGGTTAAATATAGCAAAAAACACATGCACAGATAACAAAAAATGTGAAGTCCGTAAATTATACTAAAGTGTAGTATCTGTCGTTTAATCAGCAGTTTCTTTTAAGAAATATGGTAACCTTGGAAGAAGAGTTTGAGTTCTGTTGAAATGACCCGTTTAGCAGATTAAAATAGAATATTCGCCTGTGAAACTCGTTTGTTTAAATCGTCGTTTGCTTTGCCGTGCTCTTTCTTCAACGTCTCGAATGAGAAACAGTAAATACACTTGGGTGGCAGTCGCTTAGAGGTCCATTCACGTAATAGAAACACAAGAAGCGCATACCTGTCATTCAGTTAGAGGAGTTTTTTCCGTTGGCCGGTGAGAAACGCACGCGGTTGCCACGCGGCCTCGTCCATTACTGTGCAAATGCAATTAGTACCGTTCCGGGCAAACACGTTCCTTCAAGCGACGCAAGAAGAGCGGTGCGTTTGTCTGGGTTGCGTGCTTCCACCACCAAAAACGCTTGAATTATAAACGTACGTGTAAGCGAATGCGGTGGAATGTTGCAAAAATTCGTAACACCGCGCGACCACCATTTTCTCACTTCCTTATTAGGCGATGCGGAATTTCGGAGTCGCTAAAAACGGCTCGCCTAGAACTTCTCTTGTCTTCTACGGGTTTCTTTATGAGACTCGACTCTTGTGATTGATTCTTCCTCCTTTTTGTCTGAATCTATTCCAGTCATTTCTACAGATTTCACTGATATGGCGGTAATGAGTTACTCGGGCTACAATTCAACTTTCTCGCACTTTCAATTTTTAAGACCGAATTATACCTTGGAGGTGTTTCTATAAAATTTAGGAATTTGCAAGTCTCCATTTTGAAATTTGGAAATTTATAAATTGGCAAGTCTCTAAATTCCAACCCTTAAATTTCTGACTCCTCAAATCCTTAAACTCTCCTTGCCTCTACACTCTCTAAATTTTTTAATTTCTAAGTTTATGAATTTTCTACCCCCCTAACTCTTCCTGAGATCCCTGAACCCCCAACCCCTAAATCTCCAAACTTCTGAACATCAAATCTCCCAAACGTTCAAATTCTGCAACACCCCATTTTAATTTACCAAGAGCTTAAACCAAGAACTTAATTTTACGTACGTAGTATATTTTAATCCTTTACTCTCCTTGAGACTCCTCTTACCAACAATTGTATCCCCGATTCCGTGGAGCAATTACATTATTAATTGAGATATTACTGCCCTCGCTCGGGGCATTACGACACCATGGCGTCGTAAGGGAACGCGTTACCTGGAGATTAGCTCGAGTACCGGCCAAAGGAGAAGGCATTAAGTGTGTCGGCGGAAAAAGAGCAGAAAGGGACGAAGGGACGTCCATGGAAGGGAAGAGACAAAGAAACAAGGGAGCAGGATCAGCGAAGCAGATTGATCGCTCTAATCTGTTTCTGCCTGACCACACATAACGCGTGCCAGACATTTTTAGCGAGCTTAATCCGGCTTGGATGCTGAGCTAATATCAAGATACACGACTTGAATACGGCAGGTGGATAAACGTGGGTGTTGCAGCGTTTTCGTTACTGTAGGTATCATTGTTTTCAAGCTGTTTGTTCAATTTTATTGCTTTTACCTGTTTGATCAATTCCTTTTATCTGCCGCTGTTTGGTCGATTTTATTGCTTTTATCTTCCTTCGTCAGTTTTATTGTTATTTGTTTAGTGTTTGTTAAATTTTATTATCCTTTTTTCCTGCTGTTTTTGTTCAATTTTTTTTGTTACGTGACATATTTCTTCTAATGCATGGTTATATTGTGTTAGAGAAATAATGAAATAAAATGGTGGATTAGCAAGACAATGAAACAATACTGAAATCGAATGATGTTTGACTAGTAATATTTTTAAGTAGCGGTTTTGAACATAAAATCTAATTGCAGTTTACCAATAAACAGCGACAATTTTCACTAAGTAGCTATTTAATCGTACACAATCTTTTCTACCAATCACTGCAAATTTTCCTCCGTAATCAACTTAATCTCTAAAAGCACCGCACGTAATTGAAATTTACTAATAAATTGCCTATTGCAGCAATATTCAAGTAGCTAATCACATCCGATCTTTTCTACCAAACTGCAAATTTGTTTCCATAATGCTAACCTCTAAAAGCATCGCTGTAAACAAAATTTGCAATTTGCTAATAAACTGAAGACCGGAACAATTTTAATCAAGTAGCTATCTAGTCACATTTTCTAACATGAACACGATAACGCGAATGAATCTTTAGAAACACTTGCTGATAAATTTGATTGCAATTTGCTAATGAACACCGTGACAATTTTCACTAGGTAGCTATCTTGTCACATGCGACCTTTTCAACTGCAGCTGACATGAACACGATAATGCGAGGCAATCTCTGGAAACTGCTTACTGATAAATTTAATTACAATTTGCTAGTGAATCGCGACAATTAGTAGCTACCTTATAGTACTTGATATTACCTGCTAAATCTGCAACGAATTTACCGTCATTGGATACATTGCTCACAGAAAAATTTGATTACAATTTTCTAAGTTGTATGTGACGACAATTTTAACTAAGTAGCTGCCTTATGATACTTAATATTTCCTACCAAACTGGCTACGAATTTGTCGTCATCTTTGAAAACATAGCCCATAGAAAAATTTGATTATAGTTTGCTAATAAGTTGCATCTCACAATTTTTGCTAAGTAGCTATATTATAATTACCAATCTTTCCTATCGAACCTTCTGCGAATTTGCCGTCATAAGATCTTTGGAAACATAGCCCTCAGAAAAATTTGATTACAGTTTGCTAACAAGTTGCATATCACGACAATGTTCACTAAATAGCTACCAAGTAGAGTTACCAAATAGAACCCAATCTATTCTAGCTCTGAAAATTTTCCGCCATGAACACGATAAGGCGATCGAGTAAGCCCATAAACCTCCAATTAAACCATAAAGGAAACGAAATGTCACCGGTAGCGAGGGTCCAGAGTCGGCGAGGGAGTCGTTGTGAGAGCGCAGGCATTGAAATCCGCGTTGGTTCGACTTCCTGGATTAGATTCCCGGCGACACAGGTGGGCTAGGGGTGGTCGCGGGAGCCGGGGAGGGGGAAGGGAGTGTGCAGCGACACAGTGCGGATTCTGGAAAGGAAAGGAATGGAAAGGTAAGTAAGGAAAGGTAAGAATAAACTAGGCGCGGTGGGAGTGGGTCAGGATGGCCTCCATTCTCGTCACTGGCTGCGAAGAGGACGGCGCCGACCAATCGGCAAACGCTGCCTCCGGCCTCACCTCCCCTTGTCCTCGAGCGTTCAGCGGATATCTGGGCGCGCGTGTGAGCACTCGGGGAACGATCGCTTCAAAAATCGCGGCTCACCTGCGTCCCGGGGGTCGAAGGTCAGCCTCGGGTGCCCGTTCAAGGCGATACATACCTGACGGTCAGGCCCATACGCGCCGTTCTCTTCAACGACCGGTGACCGACGACCAACGACGATCGGAGACGAGGAAGCCGGATTATAACTCACCTGCCTCGCGAGCATCGACGATGGAAACAGGTACGAACGCGTACACGCCTCGAGGATCGCGCCTGTGAATAGTTAGCTTGCTGTCGCCTTGACAGGGACTTGGAAAAAACAACGAGACTCGATCTGGTGTTGCCGTTCTTTCTCCGCCAAACCTACACCTCCGTACGATGTCTCTACGGTTCCTGGAAACGCTCCCAACCGCTACCGGGTACCTGGCTTCCCGTACGGACCCACGATTTATGGAGTGCCCAGCCACTTCGAACGCTGATCTATTGGGTGCTTGATCTTTTACTTACGGCTAGTTTTATTTTCATTTTTTCGTGGTTCTTTATGGGATCTTCAAGATTAACCCTTTGATAACATCGTGTCACACTTATGACACACACTGATAAACTCAAGTTGGTACTTGATAAATTAGACTCATATTTTCATTGCAATTTGGGGTTCACTTCTAATTATAATCTTCATAATCAAGAATTGTTGTATACCTAACTTTTTCACCTTCTTTATTCATCACTACATTGTAGCAATAATTAGTCATTGCATGATGCAGCTGTCTAAAGAATTATAGGCGAAGGGGTTAAAATGTGCATTCAAGGTTTTGCTTGCTTGCAATGCGTTATTTTCTAAGTCCCAAAGTTTCACATAAATCTAAGGTTAAGAAGTTTCATAAATTATAAAGTACCAAAGTTACAAAGTCTTAAAATCCTAAAGTCAAACTATCTAAAACTTTGAAAATTCCAACCGTTCCCAAATTCCTAAAGTCCTAAACTTTCAACCCGAAGCACGAAAGTACCAAAGTCGATTTGAACGTAACGCGGTCGCCACAAATGAATGACTGAAAGTGAAAATCGATGCAAAGTGATTCGAGAGTTCGCCTAGAACCCGACAGATGTTGAGGAACCTTATTGAACAGCTGCGTTTAAACATTGAAAAAATCGAGTGGAGG
Organism: Megachile rotundata; assembly: GCF_050947335.1. Classification (NCBI taxonomy): domain Eukaryota; kingdom Metazoa; phylum Arthropoda; class Insecta; order Hymenoptera; family Megachilidae; genus Megachile; species Megachile rotundata. Next base: position 17,869,648 of record NC_134984.1, on the reverse strand, counting down.
ATGCACTTACAGGCCCTCTCTGTTGCTCTCGTGTTCGTCGACACAAGCCGAGCATTCTTGCAGGGTTATAACGAAGACGCTCGCAAAATTCCTGGATAAAGCCACGTTTTACTCATTACGTTATCCCGTAACATCATCTATAATATATTTCTACTTGGACTATCATTAGCCGTCCGTCTCGCTCGCACAAATTGCGTTCGGTCCCTCGTACCGCGCCGGTCGAAGAAAGATAAGAAACAGCGGAATCTCTTCGATCGTAATGATATTCCATCGGTAACTTTGATCCGCGACGGTGATCTAAGATTAAGGACGCCACTATTATTTCGTAACTCACTCGGATCACGTTCGCGTAAAACGAAAAGCCGGACGTTAATGAGACCGCGTTCGATTTCCCTTCACTTCGTCCATCTGTTTATATTTCGCTCGTTTCACTTTTCGATCAGGAAATATACAGCGAATGTTTGAAAATATTTCGTCATACCGAAGTCGTATTCGTTTCAATATGCTAATAAAATAACCTATGGACTCGCTTCTATTGCTATTCCAATTTTCATAGATCTTCACGAACTTCGCAACTCCGAGATGCTCAACTTCTCGCGCATAAATCTTCATCTTCGATCAATACGTATTTCACGTCCGCACGAAGTGCTTCCGTGGCATCATCGCCTCGTGTGGCCGTGCATCTTCTGAAGACACCGATTGCACGCTTACAGGAAGAACCGTGAAGTTATCCGTCCGCAGCCTACAATTTGCGAGATTTATTGGGACATTGGCGTAACTGGAACTGCCATGAGGGTTAGGTACCCTAGATTCGCTGGAAACATCAACTATGCATTGTCCTGTACTTCTCATACAATTTTCTCACGTTAGAAAGACATGAAATGAATTACCATGTTTGACATTTCTTTCCTTTTATGAAGTTTCTTATGTTGCTTGACAGGATAAGTGATATCTTCACCCCTACGAAGTTACGCCAATGCAGAGGGATGAAGCTCGATAATGGTCGCCTTGATTCGCAGCACGATGTTAAAACCGACGTGCACGTTTACTTCTGTTCTATCCTTCTGTGTGCCTCCTCTGTTGGCCATTATCCAAGGCGTCTAATTAATTCGCGGTCAATAAATCAACTTTATCAAAGCTCATGAATATTCCCATCGGTGGTACTCGTGCAGCAATTAGGGGACTTTCTGTTGGACGTCTCGGCTGAAAAAGGTCGATGTTCCACGATGTTTTCTCTCTTTTCACTCCGATCATCGAGCGTGTATTGTCTAACGAGATGATCCGTCAGCGGCGTAGAAAAGCGGAAAATGGAACCGGCAAAGCGGTGTCTGTCGAACCGCGGCATCGAGCGATTACAAAACAGAGCTAGGCTGCACTGTCCTGGCTTAAATGTCAGCTACGCGACGTCTATTACCCCATCCACAATGCGAGCATCGCTAATTTATCTGTCGTTGCCGTGTGGTAAGTGTCCCGGGTTAGGTGTTGGTTAATCCCTGTGCACCATTACCTCGTCAACTACGTGACGGAGGAAACGTGATGGCGGCCGTCTTATTCTGGCTTTCTACCGGCTATCTTCAAAAATCAACCGATGAGTCATTTCGCGGTGTAAATTATTTGTGTCGTGGATCTTGATGCCGCAATTAAGTTCGCCGATCGGTGGACAGTTCATTGAAGTCTTTCGGAGGTTAGGATGAGTTCTGACTTTGTAATAAAATGGCGGGTTTCGAAGCTGATGGAGATATATGAAACTCTCATTAAGTAGATAATTTAGAAACTTTCAGATGTACACATCTTAAACATCTCCAGTCTTAAAATATTCCAGCAGCCTAAAACACCGATGTAAACAATTGCAATCCAAATCTGTCCAGGTAACGATATAACGCGGAAGAGGTTCGATGCACGAAGACATCTCGACAAATATCGCAGGAACTCGTCTGGGAATCTCGAAGTCAACCGCAGCCGTTAAATATCCCTCCCGCGGTGATTCTTCAGTGACAGAAGCTTCGTGTTTTCCCTTTTTCTCCCATCGGTCGTGTCATTTCGAAGGGGTCGCAAAACCCCTGCGGAGACACTCTCGACCCTCCTGCCTCTCTCTCTCTCCGGATCTCCTCCCTGCACTTATCTACTTCTCTATGCAGATTAATGGAGGGTATAAGACTTTAATTGCCGACATCATCGAGGGAAGCCGGTTACGAGGAATCATCTTAACGAGCCGGTCGGCTATCAGAATTCCACCCACCATCGGCGTTCGAGCACGACCAAGCTAGAAATAAACGTTTTTCCGGCTAATTAATTGCCACGCGGACGTCGTGACTAAGCGGAATCTCATAGGTCGAACTATTGCGGATCAGATCGTTTGACGTTCCATCGTGTTATGGTGCTCGATTAGTCTGATAATTTTATCGATACTTTGCTTAACAGTATTATTGATAATTTAAGGTTATGTATCTATTTACTCGTATTATCTTAATATTATTATCAGTACATATTATAATTTTAATATTATTATTCAATCTAAATATCAGTTTCAATGTTATTACAGCTCTCAATATTTTCGATATCGATATCGACACGTCTGCGTGTTGGAAGGTTCGGAATTCAGACCCCCAACCCAATATAGACCAGTTCTCCTTTCTAACCCGGTGCTTTTATTAAATTAGCAACGGCCATCGGCCAGTCGTCACGTCTCGATCACGCTCGAGAAGAAAGAGGCGATGAATCGTCCTTTCGAGCCGCTATCCGCTCGGAATATCTCGCGTGCGACTCTTTAATTGTTTTCGAGCGGAGACCGATCGATTCGACGCGACGAACCCAGACCTCCTCGTCCCGTTCTTCGTGGTCGCCTTCTCTGTTTGATTTGTACCTCGGAACCAGAAAGATGCCTCGATGGTATCCACGGCATCCGCGACGCGCCAGGCACGCTGATAATTATCGATCGTTACCGTGGACGGTGTTGTCAACGCGATTGAAGACCAATAGTCCGCGAGTTTTCAGGGGTGTTTGGGTGTTCCGCGATTTTGCAGCGTGTTCGATGGTTTTATGTTCCGTGGATAACCAGTTTACTCGATGTATGTCTTATGGAAATCTATGCGTGTATGCCTATGGAGATCTTACGCGTCTACGGAGATCTCGCCGTGTATGTTTATGAAGACCTTAGCATGTGAATATCTTAGCATGTCTATGCAGATCTTATGAAGATCCTAGTATACGTATGAAGATCCTAGTATACGTATAAAGATCCTAGTATATGTATGAAGATCTCAGTATGTGTATGAAGATCTTAGCTTGTGTCTACGGAGATCTTAGCATATGTGTTTATGAAGATCTCAGTATGTGTAGATAGCATGTGTGTCTTACCATGCGTGTCTATGAAGATCTCAGCATAACATCTCGGATACCATGTAACATCTTGAACAGATCCGCGAAATGACCCGGTACCATAGAAAATTGACAAACAGCATAATGCACCAACGAAATACCGTAATGATACAAAATTGTACCACGGCGAGCGGCGCGAGTCGCATTACCATTTTGAATCGGCTCTCGAAGTATGACTTGCACCGATCGGACACGATCCTCGTAATCGTAACGAGCTGCGGGTCTTATTAACGCTCACAATACCTCGGGCTAAAAGAGCATTCCGTTTACGAGAGATTCTTGGTATTCCCGCGACTAATCGCGCGCGAGAACGTACGCAACTTCCCTTTCTAATTACGACATCGGCGACCGGTGTCTCTAAATACGCCATACCTGGAAAAAAAAAGTTCGATTTATCTTTGATACAACGATCATTAATATACGATTCCCTCGCGCGTTCTAGAATCATCGTATCATATTCATCGGTCGGCTGCTTAGAACGTTCGTCATGGTGCTGTTACAATAAGCTTCCACTTTTCAAGTCTGAGTTTCATTACTCTTCTTTTTAGCTTACTATTTTACTGTTTTGTTATTTTACTTTCTTACAATTTTGCTATTTTATTTTAGCTTCTTCTGTTGTACTGTTTTACAACAGCAGACTTACTGTTTCAATAATTTATTGTGTCACTACATTAATATTTTATTGTTTCACCGTCGAAATGTGTTACCATGTATGTATCATATTTATACAAATATTTTGCACTTGATTTTTTTTAAAGAAAATTCAGAACATGTTGAACATATTGAAGATGTTGAAGGAGCACTAATAACGTGTGACTATATGTATGTATGAGACAAGGGAGATATGAGGCGTGGTAATGTAACGTGTGACATTAGTATAAAGATTGACGGATGTGTAAATTGTAGAGCTCGATAGACGAAAACTTTATACATCTATTATCGTACGATTTCGTTTGGCGCACGTACGAGCAATCAATTACCAATTTCCCTTAACTACCCCTGCGTATTAAAGTTCCGAAGCGATGCTCGTAAACGGGACAAAATTCACGGCATCAATTAACGCGTAAATTAACAAACGTTGCTTCCCTCAGTCGGTGTCGAGGACCTGGCACGACACGAGAATGGCGGGAACGATGGATATTTCCTTTGAATAGCACAGAATTCCGTGACGTATCCTCTGGCTGGAAGTTACGTCGAAGGGATAGAGAAGAGAAGGTGGAGGGTCGATTCTACTTCAAATACGAACCACGCCCATCCACCTCTATCCCCCTCTCCCTTCGTCTTTCTCTTCTTACACGGTACCCGACCTCTGACCCCGAGCTAACCCGTGTTGTACGCGCTCACGCGTTCAGATGCACGCAAGCCGTGCACCGCTTGGCGAACAAAAAGAAAAGAAGAGAGACGCGCATACACGACGAAGAGCCACGGAAGAAAAGGGTTATATAGAAGAAGAACGCGGAGGAAGACGTAGGGAGAACGAGAAAGGGACGGAACGATAAAACCGCGGGAACACAGAGAGTACCTATATAGAAAGGAGAAGAGCTGTAATTGAAGAATAGCGGATTTGAGCGTATATCATAGGCGGACGAGGGGGAGCCTCGATTTTTTTTGTCATCGTAAATAAGTTACGCAGGAATCCCATAAGCCGTTAATGCGAGTGAACGTCCTCCCGCTGAAACTCATACGCGGCTCGATGGCCGCGCGATGGAACACGCTCGAGCGCGATGATGCGTGCCAACGAACGTATCCAGCGCCTGGTAAATTCATTATGATTCCTCCTGAACGAATTAATCGCCATTAGCCTTTCGTACCCATCGATCGATGCAAACGACGCGATCGGTATTGATCGATTCGCTCAACGATCTCAGGCTTCTTTTTATCCCGTTAAATGGCATCTTCGGATGTATCTATTTACCATTTGTCTTATCATTTTTCATACGCTTAGTTATCTTATGCTATAACTTTCGTTCGAATTCAATCTTATCAATCATTGCTACTCTCAATCTAATTATAATTTATTAAGCATACGGAGATACAGTCTAGAAATATGGGGGTACAATAAATTGTAACAGAAATTATTCACCCTTCGATGTTAACCACGGCAATAAAAGAAAATTGAAGAACGAGAAATTCCTTGCAAGAACGTCAACGATTGCAAATACGTTTTTCGTGTTTACGAGCTTGGAACAAAGTAACGAAGGACAATAATCATGCAAACGAAGCACAAGAATTCGATCCTTAAGAGGATGCACGATTGGCCGTTATCTATCAACGTATCCAACGGTGTCTTTTCCTCTTGTACCACCTAAGGGAGTTCCAGGTACGAGGATTTGATCTTTAAGAGATCCTGCGGTATCCGTACGAAACGACAAACAGGAGAATCGCGCGGAGATCCCGTTGCCATATAAGCTGTGACATTATTTAACCTTCTGTGGTCGCGTTTGACAATAGAATCTAGCCGTGGCAGATAATAAGAGGCTGAAAACCATATAAAGCCGCGGTCGAGTCCTTTCACATTTCGCAATGATTGAAAAGTACCACGGGTATCCCGGGATAGGTCGCGGAAGGTGGCATTATGGATTTCCATCGTGTCCGATAAAGCCAGAAAACCCTATCGATCTTCCAGCGACGGAGATGGGAAGTTTTGTAACGAGATAAATGTCCTGTTCGCCCGATTGGGTGAGGATGATCTCCCTACGGGAAATATACGGTTTATGTTCCTCGCCAACCGAGGACCCTGAGGTCAACCTGTATTAAGAAATTGAACTCTACAAACAAGGAAATTACTCCGCTATGCTGGTACAAGCTCTTATGTCCTTTGTTGCATTTTCCAGGTGCTGGTGACTATTTACCGGTTGTGACGTATTTGGACGATCGAAGGACTTCGAGTGGGAATTATTATTTAACTAAGAGGCTAGGGAAGGAAGCTGTTGATACTACAGATATGAAAATTTCTCTTCACTTGTTTAATTAAATGAAGAGGGTAGTGAAGACAGCAGTTGATACTACAGATATGAAAATTTCTCTTCACTTATTTAATTAAATGAAGAGGCTAGTGAAGCAGTTGATTCTACAGATATGAACATTGCAGCAATATCAACCCTCTTAAAGGTATTTCTGCTGCTGCCTTCCTAGTTGAAAAGTTTGCTGACTATCTTAAAAGTTATTTCTGTTATTTTCTATTACACCGTCCTCGTCTTGAATCACCACAATTTTCAAGCAAAATTAGAGTTTGCCAAATGATAGCAAAAATCGAGGGTAGATTGGAAGATCTAAGGGTGAGTTTGGGCGAAAAGAAGTACAGAATCGCGGTGCAAGAAGCGTGGCTACGTTTATTACGGGTAAATCGTCGGGACCCTCGGAAGTACAGCCGTTAATCTCGGCACGTCCGACGTGGCCGTCGATGGGGCCACAGCCGGTGCACCTCCTCGTCCCTTTTCTTCTTCGTCTCTTCTCTTTCTTCTCGTGTCCGACACCCTCCTCTAACCCCTCGGCCAACCTTCTTCCTTCTCGTGTGCATCGCGGCGCGGTCGAGCGCGGCGAAAATTAGCTTATTAAAATAACAATTATGGAGTCCCGTCCAGCCATTGTACCCTGTGTCAGGGGTTAAGCGCCAGTCGTTGTAACTTAACGGAGAGACGCGATGCAGGTACTGGGCGGTCTTCTCGTCTCTTTCGATCCGTTCTGAACATTCTTCGAGGAAATCTCGAACGTTTCAGTGGCCTCATTAGGGATCGATGCATTGTAACTGCGAACATCAAAATTCTTGTGTCCTTAATAGTTACCTTCGCGTATTTGCGTGAGCTGTTCTTAACGCTGTCATGTTACATTGTGATGCACTTTTGTAGAAATTTATTAATTACTTATTCATAACTTACGAAGAGTAAAAATGAGGAGAGAACAATGGAGGAAGGAAATAATATTGTGGAAGTAATAGTCACTTTGTTGTAATTACAACTTTGTAGGTAAAAATATTTCCCTGTACGATTTGGTACGAGTCAAATTGACAAGTTAACAGAATCTTAAGGACTCATACGATTGCAACACCTGGAGGATCGAAAAGAAAGATATTGTCAAGTTAAGAGATGCAGGGTTTTGCAATTTTGCTTGCGGTCTTTTTATGGTATTTTAAACATCGAAGTTTCTTCTGAATACGTTACGTAAATTTGTCCACGTCGAAGATTAAACATTTTGTCGCTCCGTGCTCCTCTTCCAGTTCGGTAAAAATCGTGTGCAATTAACAGCGCGGTTTGAAACACACACGGAATAATTATACACAATTTCACGACTCGATTTCTCGAATTTCTCCATGACATCCATATTTCTCAGACCACTCAAAAATGAGTACCTTATTTTTCAGTTTTAATCATGGCTCATGTTTGAGAGCAATCAACGATTCTGCTAAAAATAAACCACGTGTGTTACCAAATAATTAACAGTTACATTATTTGAACTATTACAGAATATTTTCGTATGCAACGAGATTCGCGATAATTACCCGAAAAAATCAATCTACATACAGAAATAGAAGTGGTTAAAATGTTACTAAACGTGAGTCGATGCTGAAAGGTACTTCTAAAGTAGAGGCCTCCAATAGCTCCGGATGTGATGGTCCAATTACGCTCACGTATTTATATTCATTCGCTTCACGCCCGCTCCTACGTTTATCCTCGGTCGCGTGCGCGACTTAATGAGCTTGGATCGCTCGCACGAAAAAGCGAATGAAATCTATACGGAGCACTCGGAGCCTTATGATATGGGACATGGAATATAGAGTAGGTATGCTGAAAAAAGGGAATGAAATCTATACGGAGCACTCGGAGCCTTATGATATGGAACATGAAATATAGAGTAAGTATGCTGAAAAAGGGAAATAAATTTTAAATGAGCCAAGTGGAACTTGCTCTCTACGGTTGTTAAATATGATACATTAAAAGAGCTACATACAATTCTATTGTAGCAATAGAATAAGCTATAGAGCTTATTTAATAGGGTTAATAAGGTTAATAGGGTTCATAGGGTTAATAGGGTTAACCTTCTGAAGTCTCATGCCTGCTAACACGTCATATTGTTCTAGATATTTATTATCATTTTACTGTTCCTTGTAGAGTGTTTATGATAATAAATTTTCTATCAAACTCAAAATAAGTAATTCAGTAATCCACCGTAAAAAAGATGTACTCTAACATTCCACTATTGACATCATCATATACATATGTAGATTATCATCCACCCAATCAAGATTCTCACCTATTAATTTCTCACATATTATTCTCATACACATTTCAGTTCAAAAGTGAATATAATTTGTGGACATTCGGAAGTTTTTTTTTCGAAGATTGCCCAGTAGCGATTCGGGGGTAGTTTGGCGAGTCGAGAACAGTAAGCTCATACACGCGAGGCGTTAACGGGCGTAAAATGAATTATCATTTATACTCGCGCGTGTTAGTTTGCGTTGTCGCGCGTTGTTCGAGCCCCACTTGGCACCTCCGGGTAAACGGTGCCCACTGTCGGGCTGCGGGCGCTTATTTATTCCGATATGAGCCGGTGGCTTTATGGCGGAAAATTAGCGAGGGTTACGCCGGCATTCAACGTCATTCGCGACTCGAACCGACGGACGGGTTCGAGGCTTTTTTAATGGACGGCGACACGCCCTCCTTAGCACCCTCCTTAACACTTCGGACCTCTTTTAAACAGCGGCTTTTCGCGAGATGATCCTTGCACGAGGCCCACCGCCGCGCGAAAATTCCTCGTTTCCCCCCCCCGGCGTACGTGTTAAAGAGAAAAATGCCCGCCTCCCATGTCGTTCCTGCGCGGGCATCGATGTCTCCGCGTGCGGTGGAATTTCCTTGACGACTTCAACCTCCGCGAGGATATACCGGATTTTTTGTTAGCGATTAATTAACGGGCTAGTTATAATTTTAAGGAGGAACATTAAACGAGAGATTTTTCCGCGCCTCGAGGATGCTGTTCTTTGAAAGATATACAAAGTTGCGGAAGAAACATCTGGCGAACAGAGATGGAATTCGTTATTTGCTAAGTAGCGATGTTTAGATTTTCTGTTAGTTTCCTTGTACTTAGCCGAGCTTCGTTTCGGTGCAGCCATTGATGCCTTTCGATACTGAATATCGCATCTCGGTAATTACCTAACTGACCGTTCGAATGTTTCGGTCAGCGCGAACAAGATTCCTGCGGACGTTCAAGTTGATCGTTTCTCTGCAGCTTTATTTCCAGAGGCACATTTTTGCTCGCGAGGATTGCAAGTAACAGGATACTCCGTATCTGTTCGCTACTTTGATGCACAAAATTCGATTATAAATATTTGAAGTACATATTTACGTACTGACTCGAGGAAACATATAAGTAATCGAAAGGCTAACAAGGTGTCAATATTTGTGAATTTCTTGAGAAATACGTGAGATGTTTTTATTCGAAAGTAAATACATTGTACAATTTTTAAAGAAAATTTACATACAAGAATACAGAGGTTATTTTCTTGTGGATCTTTTTAACGAGCCATGTTACAAAACTATTGTCTTCGATGTCAAAGGTCGAGTATCGAGAAATTCGTTAACGCGGTGTCGATACCCCGTTATTTTTCCTCGTTCATTAAGAAGTCGACTATTCGTTCGTAGACAGATCTCGAGGGGGTGCATCTAGACCCAACGTTACTGCTGACAGAGTTAAATAGCGTTCTCTGACCTTTCGATGAACCGTGATCGCTAAAAGCTTGTACCGCGAGATTAACTCGACTTCTTTACAAGTTTCTTTCCTAATCCTCCCTATTCTGTCCCCTCCTATGCGACAATTAATAATCACGGTGTGTCTCTTCCAGTGATTATCACAGGGTATGTACAAACATTCATTTCTCCCATTGACAACCTGTGATTGATCGAACTTTTCTACGCTATTATGCTGCCTGCATATTTCATCGTTTGCTTACCGACACGTGCCATGGAATTTTTCTTTCTTGATTTCTCAATCTTTTCTTTATTTTACAGCTGTTAGACGAGGTTTTTTATATGTACCGCAACATTGTAACATAATAGAATAACGTAATATAACAACATAATGTAACAACATAATATAACAACATAATATAACAACGTAATATAACAAGATAATATAACAACATGATATAACAAGATAATATAACAACATGATATAACAACATGATATAACAACATAATATAACAACATGATATAATAACATAAGATAGCAACATACTATAACAACATGATATAACAACCTAATATATCAACATAATATAACAACATAATATTGCAACATAATATAACACCATAATATAACAACATAATATAACAACATAACATAGCAACATACTATAACAACATGATATAACAACATGATATAACAACATGATATAACAACATAATATAACAACATAATATAACAACATAATATAACAACATAATATAACAACATAACATAACAACATAACATAGCAACATAATATTGCAACATAATATAACAACATAATATAACAACATAACATAACAACATAACATAACAACATAACATAACAACATAACATAACAACATAACATAACAACATAACATAACAACATAACATAACAACATAACATAACAACATAACATAACAACATAATATAAAAATAACATAACATGTAATAATAACAATTTAGCACATCATTATACATATACAATATTTATAACTATGTTTGCATCATATGTCAAACTAATTTTTAACAAAAAATGATTGTACAGGAATTTGTCCATCTTTATAGAATCTTACCATGCAATATAACAAGAGACCCCTATATTATCACATTATTATAAAGCAAAATACTTTTCAAAAAATTATCAAGCAACAATAAATTGCCAATAATGCATGAAAACTGGTAATCACGAGCGTAACAAACGACATAAACGTGAAATATCACCGTCCTTCGATGATCGCACAAAAACGTCTGCGTAAATCATCCAATATTTAACGCGTTTTTTCTCCACGTTCAACAATATAAATTGTCTCAACTGTACTGTCACGTGGAATGACGCTCTTCGCGAAGGTGCGTTATTTCAGACGAATTTTTTTACTCCGCCGATGAGTGCGAAATTAATAAGCAAGCAGACGAAAGGTGCCGAAAACATGTTAATGCAGTTTTGCTGTGAACTTTGAAATACTTAAAAATTCAGTCGAAGCTACAAAACTATAAAAGACTTGTTTAACTTTTATAGTAGAAGAGATTATGAAGAACTTTGATATGTAACAAGTTGGAATTAGTCAAATTTATTGGTTGTATGAAGGTTTTTATTCAAACGAAATTCAAGGAAAATTTGCACATGAGAACTGCAGATGAGAATTCAAATAAAAAATTGAAAGCAAAAATGATCCAAAAATTGTAGTACTATAAGATGAAGTATTTTAATTAATTACGATCAGTGTCAAAAATTCACCAAAAACTCAGAAGACTCAAAAGATTTTAATTCCGAAATTGAATCCAACAATGTCTTCCGCAAGTAGTAATAACCGGCGATAATAAGAGGTGAAAACCTGTTGCAGAAACACTTTTTCTGAAAGTATCTGCGAACACCGTGCTCCGAAAAGGAGTGTGAACCCGTGGTACACGGAGTCAGTTCTATATGGTGGACAGGGCGGCATTCTGCCAGCCACTTCCAGATATGATCGTCGTAAAATAAATTGCCGGTGTGCAAGGGCCGCGTGGGAGTAAATTACGAGAATAAATAAGGCGTAAACGACCACGGAGGGAACTTTGAACCTCTTTAAGCCTAGGAACCCGAGTGTGGGCGCCGGAGAACTTTTAGATCCGAACAGAGGGGCATAGGTGTCACGGAGACAGGGCCGTAGCGAATGCAACGTCGTCGACAGGTGAACTGGCTATTTCATTCAACCTCGAAAAATGTTCCCACACATTTTTTTCTACGGTAGCTGATGGTTTCATTGAACTTTTACCGGTCCGTGTAAATACGTGTTCAAGATGCTTTTGTAATTAGTGACTTGCATTTTACTGACCTCCTTTAACACCTATGGTCTTTGACTACATCAAGGTTACAGGGAAAATTACTTTGATGTAGGTAGTCTTGTACATTTTGGAGATTTAATATTTTTCTGTGTTTTGAACGTTCAAGTACGATGCAGATAAAAGAAATTTTTAAATGTTTCACTATTGTATCTTAATTTGAATTAATCTTCCATTATGTAAAGATCAGTATGCATAGCTTTATCAAATTCAAAAAATAAGACATTTAAAACTTGAAGAACTTTTGATTGTTTAAAACTTGAAGACCCTAAATGGGATAGTTCAATTAATCTTCCATTATGTAAAGATCAGTATGCATAACTTTATCAAATTCAAAAAATAAGACATTTAAAATTTGAAGAACTATTGATTGTTTAAAACTTGAAGACCTTAAATGGGGTAGATCAATTAATCTTCCATTATGTAAAGATCAGTATGCATAGCTTTATCAAATTCAAAAAATAAGACATTTAAAACTTGAAAAACTTGATCATTTAAAACTTGAAGACCTTAAATGGGGTAGTTCAATAAGACCTCCAAACAGAAATAATAATTTTCAACGCTAATTAAACTACTTCTTTAAACAGAAAATAATTTTCTCGTTCTCTGAGTAATGCACTCTATGTATCACATATGTGTTCAAACAAGAGGAATTCACGTGAATCTATTTCGGGTAATACGCAGCTTAAGAAACCAAATTATTGAAATATATTCAAGCTACGTCAGAGCTAATGAGTTGTACAGATGAAGCAGAGTACAAAGATCTCGGAATCGATCGTCTGGAAGCATTTTCAACGATGATCCTATAACGTACGTTTGTAGGCAAGCATAAAGCACGAAAAGAAGAAGAAAAGTGTCTCGATCGATCAGGATGTAAGAACAAATTCGTGGTAGGGGTAGGCGGCAGGCCTAAGCCCGTAATCGACGGCCCACGTCTAATCTACACCCAATATAAACGATCGAGACCGCTCGGAGAGTCTCCTTTTCATTCCGCCGCCATGAAAAAAAGGAGCTCTTAAAAGGCCGGTAGAGTCGTGACCGGTGATATCATCCGTTCGTTCTCTTCCTTTATCTCCGTCGAACAGGTTTCCCTTCGAAATCGCTGACGTTCCATATTTTCGTGTGATACAACAAATCTGAGGACGGTCGAGCTTTCAGCGCGAGCGAGAGGAGGAACAAAGGATGACCGACCAATTGGAAACGGATCGAACTCGAACGAAAATATCTATCGGGGTCCACGTAGGGTCGCAGGTAACCCCGGCCCTGTCCCGGTCGATAAAACCGCGCTGATCCGTCGTTGATAGCAGGAGCGCGCGCGCGTAATCTAAAGATCCGCGCCAGAACGAGGGAACGAATGTCTGAAATCGGAATCGAGGCTCCATGAAAGCGGCAAAGTACGAAAAGGAGAGAAGAAGGGCGGCGATAAGAGGAAAAGGACAAAAGAGAGAGAAGGATAAGAAGGTAGGGGAGAGTCGTCCTCCAAGGTGTCGGCAAACAGGGCCGTTCGACGAGTGGTTCGACGCCGGTGGTCCGCCACGGTAATGCCTTAGTTTCCATGCAAACTGGCCGTACGCCTCCATACCTTACGCATAACCGGATATTAACATGGGAAGTGGCCGATGAGACTTCTCCCTGAGCTCGTCGTCCACCTCTCTTCTCGCCATATCGACCTTCTCTTTCTTTCTCCTTCGAACCTTCGATCTCGTTCTCTATGGGGGTAGAAGGTGGGAAAAATATATGGGAGATCGTGATCTCGATCGAGCCTATAAAACGTGTCCCCGCCGCTCTGCGAAACTATGTGAATCGAACCAACACGATCGGTCCCGTTTCTTCGGATCTATTCCATCGATAACCGAACGATCACGGTTAATCGATGGTACCGTTCCCTCATCGATTAACTTTCCTTATAATTTTCTTGGATTCCGTTTGATCGAAACTATTCACCGCAATACTAAATTTTCCTGTTGCATAGTTTACATTGGTGTACTGTCTGTCACATAAAACATCTAACTTAATGCGAGTAGCCTATAAAATACAATAAATAGATTTACCCTAACCAAATTTAGCAAAGAGACATAACCTACCCTGATCCAGATGACAGTCAGACTGTTATACTTATTATACTTGTTATACTTGTACTTGTACTAGTTATACGTGTTTAAGTCTACACTTGTTATACGTGTGCCACAAGATATTTATCGCACATGTAATATTTCAGCGAATAATTACGACAGCAGTCTTCTTCAGAGAACACCCAGTATAATCAAAGGTACATAACCAAAACACCTAACACGAATAATTAGCATAATCTGTTTATCCCATTCGAGACGATATTCAAAACCAGTAGTTCTAATGTTTGACTTAACATTGAAACGAGAGAAAAAGTGACAAGTTCTGACAGTAAATAATCGTTAAGCGATTGCGAGATTAATAAAAGCGCATTTACTCGCGAAATTGGACAATTCGCTATGATGAACCGTACCGCGAATCCAAATCACATTACGAAGCTGGCGGCAAAAGATTAATTCCCATTACCGCAAAACCGCTTGGCGTATCCGACAATGTTTCTCACCCCCGGAAAAGGAACACGTCATTCGAACGGAGCCGATTCGAAACCGCTCCGTTCGAGGTTTGCAATCAGACTCTAACCACCGTGTTCCATCTCGAAAACCATGACGTGATGCTGTTACGTGATCGTCGTTTGTCTCTGATGCAGCAATCTCGCACGTAGCTGCACACGTCGAATGCATTATATCGAGGAAACACCTGAACCCAAAGAGGGATCTAGATCTCGAGATCGAACGGGGCAGAAGACCTCGGCGGGGCAACAACAAATTGACTTCAACGATGATCCGTATCGACGTATATCGATGCAATGTATGCAGCTGCAATTTTCGAAAGAGATCGATGCATCCGCGGCGAGTCACGCGCTCGTTACATCGCGTCGATACTTTTATTCGACCCTTTTGGCTACCTGCACAGAGCCCGCAATCCAGTTACATCTCGTCCGTCGGATTATCGCCCAAGAAAAGAACTCGTTCGAACGAACGAATTTGTAGCACGTGAGAACGACATGAACTTCAATGCGAGAATCAGACCCGAAGAACGTGATACGTGGACTGTGATTTCTATGATCTCTACCTTGGGAGAGATAGGAAGTGTAGAACTGGGTAAGGAAGTATTTAGGGTCTGAGAATATGGGATGAAAATAGATGTAATGTGATCTTATATGGTTTGTACGGTCTAGGTACTAGGAAGTGAACCTGTGTCGATGTGTAGGATGGGTGAAGTCTATTGGGATCTTGCATCTCAGAGTTGTAATCCAAGGTCCATCATCTTTAGTCCAAGGATCCATATATTTCTAGATTGACAATTTTCTAAATGGTCAAATTCGCATGTGACATACTCAAAATATTACGTCATCGAATCACAGAATCTTCAAGTCTTTAAATGCTCAAACCTTCAAATCATCAAATTCTTGAATCCACAAATTTCCAAATCCTCAAATCCACAAAATCCTCAAATTCTCGTATGTCCGAATCTCTAAATCTTTGAATTCTTAAGTCTCCAAACCTCCAAGTCTACAAATTTCCAAACTTATAAATTCCCAAATCTCCAAATTCCCAAACGCACAAAATCTTCAAATTCTCGTTGCTCGAATCCTTAAATCCTTATACTTCTAAGCCTCCAGACCTCCAAGTCTCCAAATTCTCAAACTCATAAATTCCCAAATCTCCGAATTCCCAAATGCAAAAAATCCTCAAACTCCCGTATGCTCAAATCCCTAAATCCTTACACTCCTAAGTCTCCAAACCTCCAAGTCCCCAAATTCCCAAATCCCCAAATCTCCCAATCTCCAAATCCTCAAATTCCCCAAAACTTGAGACTACCCAACTCCAAAAGTACCACCTCCTCAACTCCCCAAATGTACCAAACTCCCAAAACTGCCAAAACCCTTTTTCCTTCCAATTCCTCAAATTCTAACATTCGACTATCAAAGCTGATAACCGTGTACAGAAATCGCGTGTCTGCATTATCGAGCGCGAGAACTAAAAAGTGTGAGTTACAACAAGGAAGAAAACCGTGGCGATTATAAAACAGCGAGACTCGAAAGGGCATTGCTGATTGGAGACGGTGGAAAAGAAAATAAGTAATGATAATTGTCCGAGCAATCGCTCTTTACGTACGTACGGTTGTAATATTTTGCTCTGGCGATCGCGTGCATCGCGATAGAGAGGGCATAACGCGGCGCAATAAAAAGCTGAAGCACACTGTAATTAAACGAGCACACAAACCTCTCGGTCACGCTAGTTCTTACCGGGCCGATCTTACGATAACTCATCGATAGGTTCGGCTTTAAACAAAACGCTGTTTACGAGCATGCAACTGGAGCTGTGCATCCCTGCCGTCGGAACATTTCTGGATCGTGACCTGATGGAAACGTCGCCAGGAAGCTTGTTTTCCAGAAACCGGTAGCCATACCAACGAATTACCAGAGACATTTCACACGACGCGATACAACGTGAACTGATCTGCCCACGTATAGTTCGCACGCCACAAGATGAACCCTGACAGGATACTAAATCGGATGCTGGTTAAAGCGGAACTTCTGCACCTTTAGGGAGGCATTTAGGTACTTTTAGGAATTGGTTGAAATCGTCACATCGATTAGGAAAGAAGAGTTGGTACAAGGAAAGTTTACTTCTCCGAATTATTGAAATTCATTTTAAACAATTTCAATCATATTAATAATTTTGCAAGGTAAACGTAACTTCTCAAATGTAGTTCAGACACTCATTACGTAAAATAAGAGTGAAAAAGAAAGAAGAATTTGCATAAAATAAGTAGCTATGAGAGTATAATCGTTTGATATTTAATTCAATTTCTGTTTGAAATCCTACAAACATTCCTATCATCCACAGAAATTGTCTACTTGCGATTGGTTTATGGATCGACGATTTTCTCGGTGTTCGAACTGCCAAGCATTCCCACGTTACCGATCGATGATCCTCGTCACACGATTATCGTAATAACAGAGCCAGATCGAAGAAGAGCGCGAGAAACCGATCGACTAATCGAGAGACGTTCAGAGCATTTCGTGCTGAATTCTTAAACTGGTAAAACAGGCAATTGGTTCGTCCTCGTTTCTTATCTTAGCAAGTTAGAATTATGAAATTTACAGGAACTTGAAAATATGTAAATACACGACTATAATTCAGATCATTCAGAAATTCGGTAAGTACCAAATGTCAAGATCTAAGTATGTTCAATCTCACCTGCACAATTTCAATCTCATCCAGAATGTGAAGTAGCAAAGTCTTCTCTACCGAAACGAAGGCAACATTGCATTCGAGTAGCCACGCCATAAACACATCTTGATCATTCAGAAATTCGATAAGTACCAAATGTCAAGATCTAAGAACGTTCAATCTCACCTACACATCCAAAATGCGAAGTGGCAGTTTTCTCTACCGAAACGAAGGCAACATTGCATCCGAGTAGCCACGCCATAAACACATCTGCATACTGCAGAGTCTCATAGTAAGTTGGAACAGGTTCTTTTCCTCTATTGCTCGGTTGCGACAGTTATTAGTCAAGATTATCCGCGGTACGTGGGAGCATCGTCCCTAACGGCGCGCCTGTATTTTGACAGAGCTCATCTCGAAATTAATCGGCACTCGTTCCGTGCTCGCGGGATTACGATTTGTCTGTATTATCCCGGCATACGAAACGGGCGTTGGGAGTCCTCGGTAACCCCTCTATGACTCCCGTTTGACCCTTTCCAGGCCAACCTTCCTCTTCCTCCTTCTCGCGTTTGTATCTGCGAGCGGGCCGTTCCGAGAATTAAGATTTCTGCCAGGCTGGCGTGAAATCCTCCCAAGTTTCACCGTTAGAGCCGCGCAGGTCGACGGTATTGTGTGTACACGAGCGGTGCCTGTTAGAGCAGCGAGAAACCCGCGGGTACACGCATCGAAACGACCGGTACAGCTTGTATGATTAGGCGCGTTCGTGCTCGAGCGAAGCGACGCGACGCTGAACGTTCTATTATTCGAGTGAGAGGACGGTGGAAATTGACGAACGTGCGGCTCGTCTCTGAAGCCGCAGGAACATGCTTAGGATCAACACACGGAAACGACTGGCCTCGTGTCGTCCGTGTCCTCTGTATACACGATCTTTTTTTATTCTATCGGCGAGTGATTTTGTAATCGTCACTCGACGATTCACGGCACTGGATGGCGTTTAACGTTCGACGCTAATTGCATTCGAAACGCCAGTTTCAACTATCAACGTGGCTTGATCGGTGTCGCCCGATCGGATAGATCGTGAAAGGTTCTGGTTAGGTGCTGATTCGACGTGTTGCCTTCGATTGACCACCCGATTCAAAAACCCTCTTTGTGTCTCGAAATGGTAGTACGAATTGTTGGGCAACGGAGATCATGAGTTTGCTCATCAACCGACGCTATTGTAGTTCATTTTATCTATGCTGCGCTATTTAGGTGTCAATCAATATTTTCCTGGCGAATGCGCTCATGAGGACACATTTTATGCGCATGACTCTTATTAATATTCGGACACCGTTCCATCAATTACCTGTATATTTTTACATAATTAGACATCTTATTTTTTTCGTGTTCGAAAGCGAAACATGTATACTTCAGGGTGCTGTAAATTTTACTTTCACTTTGTCAACAAATAGCATCATACATGTAGATGATATGAAATTTTAAAATGTCAATATTCTGTCTGGTAGACGTTCTGTTCAATTACACGTCGTAATCAATTAAGCATATCAAATACAATATTTTATAAACAATTTTCCTCAATTCACTTCCGACATATGTAAGAATATTGGAGAAGATACTTCCTTCTTGCAAAATAAAATTTTCCTTCCCATAAATAATAACAATGAAATAATGACATAATGACATTGAAAAAGGATTTGTAACTCGAGTTCTAATGTAACTAAAATTTAACAGCAATACACTATCGACGCTCGATACTAAGTTTCGCAACCCCTAATACCTCCACATTTCATATCTCAAAATCCCTCGTCGAGACTAACTAAAATTCCTGCAACATCAAGACGCAGTATAATCATGAGTAGCCAAAGCTCTTTAGCGCAGAGCCGTAAAATAAAATGCAGCAAATGAAGGTTACTTTCATTTCGCGGCTTCTGTCATCGGAGAAATACCACAGTTGCATTACGTGTCTCCGTTTCCCTGCGCACGTGTTCGACGAAACGGCTGGTAGTCTCATCAGGCAACGAAGCAAAGCTGATTTAGTTAACCGTGGCCGGAAAAATGCGCTGTGCTAGCGGAGGAAGCCGCTTTAACGAGACTCCGGTGTTCGTCGAAATTCGATAACAACGTGGCTGAAGGTGACAGCCGCAGGTAGGTAGCGAACAGCCGCTGGTAATACATAGGTGTGTATTTGCCGGGTAGTCAGCGCGGCAAAGGGGACGTTGAATAGGTTGCGTTATAACGGGGAACGTGATTAGCAGCTGGTTTCCATCGCGAGAAGAGTGGACCACCCCCGTGGACGCATCGACGCGACGCTTCTACACCGGCATACGTATCGTCACGTTCGCGCGAGGATTCATAACGCGAGGCAGATTATGGCCGTGCGACGTCCTACTCGGGTCGTATCTCATTCGAGCATCGTTGCTGTCGCGTTCGAAAACGCACGCTCCGAGGATTCTTATGAAAACGAGGCTCCCGGTTAATTCCGAACTGCTCGCCGACAAATAGTTCGTAAACTCTCTGTTCCACCTAAGAATTTCACATTTATCCTCAGCGATCTATTGCTCCTTAAAACCCTTAATGAAGGCCGTTATCGCAGGAAATTTGCATTCTGATCCGTTTATGAGCTGTAACCAGTTTTCTGGGATTTTGCAGGTCGTAGGAAAATCGTTGTTTACCAGTAAATAAAGTATCAAAGAAATGCTACAACTTTTTTAAAGATCTGGTTTGTCTATTTTCGTGACGCACTCCAGCTGTGTTCGATTTTACTCGAATTTTTAATTTGGAGTTGTTCATATATGTCATTAGTGATGTGCTTGCCAGATAAATCATAGTACAAGAGGTTAACACGTATTATGTCTTTTAACATTTATTTTGAAGTGATGTTTCAATTGTAGACATATAGTGTCTCGAAGTAGTGATGGCTTTAAGTACGCTGCAGTGATCGATGACTTTGTAGGTATCTCAAATTTAATCACGAAAATAAAAAGTCAAGCTTTATACATAGTCTACATATAATCAACATACAGTCCCTCCTTTCAAATAATTTTTGAATAACAATATCTGTTATATTTGTTGAAATAATATCTAAATAAGTGCCTTGCCCTTTAGTCGTAACAATAAATCTGCCCGAACAAGAGGTAAAAAGAGAAACAGAGGTAAAGTTCATTGAGCAATATGTCAGCTTGCAAAATTTATAGAAACGCTGACTCCGACGCATTTATCGAAGTCAATCAGTGTTCGAATTTAATTCATCAAGTATCGGTTGCTTAATCCTCAACATATCAATTACTCGGTGGTATAAATTACAACTAAATTGTGCAGATTTTGTGATCGAAGTTACAATAGCAATCCTTCAAACGGTAAAACTTTTCTCGATGAATAATGATTGTTCCCTTCATTGGAAAATATTGAAACGTAAATGACAGATTCAGATCTGACAGCGCTAATTGCGGAGAACCGTGGAAAGTGAGAGCTCAAGGAGCGTCTGACGACTTTGCACGCACAACACGCCTATTCGCAAATACGGATTAATGAACTGCACACGCCACCACGGAGCATTGCGAGTGATCTAAACCTGATAAAGGCGAGACTATATCTCGCGGGTAACAGCGATTCATAATGTACCAGGTGAGTAACCGGCGAGACTGGGCCTTAATTTATATCGCTCGCTGCAACTATCCGACGTGCTTTCATCCGCGATACTTCAGATACGACGATCTCACTCGTAAATTATTCGTATTTGCTCTATTATGCGCCGCGCAGAATGCTCGGAAAAATCGGATGTCGATCGATGGAAATGAAAATTGATC
Source organism: Megachile rotundata (assembly GCF_050947335.1). Classification (NCBI taxonomy): domain Eukaryota; kingdom Metazoa; phylum Arthropoda; class Insecta; order Hymenoptera; family Megachilidae; genus Megachile; species Megachile rotundata. The sequence goes on along the minus strand of NC_134984.1, from coordinate 17,848,194 downwards.
GGGGAATTTGTATACGGGAATTTACTGTGGGCTCTGGGAATATTATTAATCTAATCGGAACACGCGAGAATTTATTTGGCGGTATAATGGCAATAATTTATTAGCATGTGATAACGTTACGATATGTGCACGACGGTTTGAGATATTTTGTACTACAAATTTTGCGTCTGTACATTATCGGCGTAAATTCGTTTTACAAAATTTATTACTTCGGACTGGTATACCATAGTCACATTAGATACTTTTGTTATGCAATTCCTACCATTTTTTATTTATTATGTAAGCTTTTATTCTTTGAATCTATTGTATTTTATTTTATTATACTTTTTGATATTATTGTACTTTTTTCATCTGTAATGTATTTGACATATATGTATTTTTTATGTACTATGTTTCACCTACATTTTTCCACTCATTGTCAGATTTTTTCACCGTACATTCTATACAAAAAAATATTTATGACAAGATAATTTATAACAAAGAATTATGCTATGTAGTTATTTCGTAGCGTAACAAGTTTATAGCAAGGCTCGGATTAGCAGGATCAAAAATCTCTGACGGATATTAGGGTAGCCTGATCCGATATGCAAGAGTGTAGGTTACCACCCTTGTACCTCATTTGTTTCCCGGTCTTTTACGCCCCCATCTCGTACCGCTTCGCAGCCTCGACCACGTACCGGGTGAAAACTTGCGGTGTATCTTTTTTTCCGAAACTCGCTAACCGGTCATCAATAACGCACACTGCATCACTCGCTCAAAACAACACCACATCCCCTATCTTCTCCCGCGCAACTACAATTAATCACCTATCATCGATGTTTCAGCGAGCTACAAAATTTCGTTGCAAACAGCTGTTTTCGTCATAAATTACAAACTTGGATGTTTAATGTATTTTTACGTGGTCGAAGGTGATAAATTCCTAAGTTCCAATTTTCCAATTGTGCAATTTTGCAATTTCGCAATTTTCCAAGTTTCCAAGCTTCCAAGCTTCCAAATTTCCAATTTTCCAATTCCTATTTTCCCAATTTCTCAAATTCCCAAATTCCCAAATTCCCAATTTCCCAATTTCCCAATTTCCCAAATTCCCAAATTCCCAAATTCCCAAATTCCCAAATTCCCAATTTCCCAAATTCCTAAATTCCCAAATTCCCAAATTCCCAAATTCCCAAATTCCCAATTTCCCAATTTCCCAATTTCCCAAATTCCCAAATTTCCCAATTTTCCAATTCCCCAATTCCCCAATTCCCCAATTCCCCAATTCCCCAATTTCCCAAATTCCCAAATTCCCAAATTCCCAAATTCCCAAATTCCCAAATTCCTAAATTCCCAAATTCCCAACTTTCCAAATTCCCAAATTCCCAAATTCCCGAATCCCTAATTTCCCAATTTTCCAATTTCCCAATTCCCCAATTTCCCAAATCCATAAATCCCCAAATCCCCAAATCCCCAAATCCCCAACTCTCCAAATCCCCAAATCCCCAAATCCCCAACTCTCCAAATCCCCAAATCCCCAAATACCAAAATTCCCTAACTTCCCATCCACCAAACATCAACTACCCGTAAACCTCACCAACAAAATCACCCACCATTTCCAATCAAAAGAAACCCATAAACTCTGTTAGAACGCCCCGATAAATCTCGATTGCGCTCGATTTTTCTCATGCGAGCTACCAGTGTACGGGTAGCGAGGACGAGGCCGTAAAACACGCGACACAGGGAATCGTAAAGGCGGTACCCGGTGACCCGTTCGATCTCCGGATGACTCGTGGCAAGACGAGTCTCTATCGAGGTTGGTCGCGATTAACGCCGAAACGATCTGGACACCGGGTAGCGTCGGAGTCGAGTAGGGTTACAGCACGTACCCGTGGCCGAGACCACCCACAGGTTGAATCGATCAGCAACTGATACCCCTGTGGAGGAAGCGAGAGCCCAGGGAAGAGATAAAGAAGAGAAGTTACAGGTGTAGCAGGGCTGCCTATGCGCTCAATTCACGATAACGGCCACGTTCCCTCGGCTTTCGGAACGATCGGACGCACGGGGGCTTTTTAACGTCGATTTTATCGCGACCGAACTGAACTATGACCGTCTCGCGAAATCTCGCGTGAATTTCGTGGACAGGATGCTATCGATGTGAAATTAGGACAATGGTTGATGTGACGATATCTAGATATGGAGTGCATCGTTAGGTAGGTAGTGATATGTTAGGTTGAGTGCAATGTGGACAACTATTGGCTGAGGACATAAACTCTAAAACTCTACTTACCCTATGTCCCTAAATTCAGAAATTTCTATGACCCCAACTCCTTCTTGCTAACTCTCACAAATCCTCAGATTCCCACATCTATCATTTCCCAAATCCCACTCTCTCCAAATTACTACACACCTAAAATCCCCAAAACTAGCAAATCCCCAGGTAACCATATGTTTCCTAGAAAATTGAATATCGCCCTTGGATATAAGTTCTCTCTCCGAATCTCCAAACCTTCCGCTATGTGTATTCAGAGCGCGTTCGTCAAACAGATCTCGGCCCATGTGGTTCAAATAAAGGAAAAAGAAAACTAAAACCAGGTGTCCGAAGGGACGAAGAAGGTTCCGTGGAATTGTCGCGTCCTCGAGGCCGGGATTCAAGCGCGGTGACGCGAGATCGCGGCCGAAGCAAACGACGAGTCCCGGATTACGGTGCTTATATACGTTTACCTAAATGGCGGGCAATTAGAAAGACGGTAATGAAAGTGCCAGTCGGATAGCGCGTTTCGCCGCTTCACCAATAAACAGCCTGTTTTACGGTACGCGAACCTCGAGACTCCGGCTCCTCACCTAAATTTCCCACAGTCGACATTAAATTCGTGTTGGGGCGTGCGCTCGCGCGCGCGCGCGCATCCGACCGAGCGCCAGCGCACGACCGACCCGAACGCCATCCCCCTTCGACTAACTGGATACTTATTAATTAAGGATAATTGCTGGAATTTACGATATCGTCCAGGTTTCGAGGGTATCCGCATCCTGTCTGAACGCCGCCAAGCTTTTTGGCCAAACTCCGCAGGATATTTACTCCTGAAACCTCTCGGTTCATTATCGAGAGCCTCCAGAGTCCTTCGGCACGAAACCCGTTTCTCATCGATTTTTGTAATTCGTTTAGCTATACGGGTCACCGGATTTTTTCGGATTTGCGGAAAATAGGATTAATGTCCATTTTTATGGTAGGATAAAGGGCAATGTACTGAGTTTTACCCTGAGGCGCTGTTATCCTGATTTTAATTTAATGACTTGGGAATTTGGAATTTTTACTGATAACGTAATGCACTCCGTGGCTTCGTATTTTGATATTCATTTTTCTTATTTAACGACGATTAAATTGGTAGTTTACATTTTTGAACGATATCATGATTTCTGACCATCGAAAGCATCCAGAAGCCTATCAATACAGCTACAATTAAAATATTACACGATTTTGAACTACTTTCTAGGAATATTTTAATGAACCACCCATGTCAGAATTTTCAAAAATAGTCCACAAATCCTTCTCCAAACAGCAGAGTCGAACAGGTGGATTTTCTAAACCAACACCCTTACCCTCGAACTAGAATACGTAACAGAGGAAATATCGGTCTCCGTGAAACCCGAACGAATTTTAAGAAGGCTGGTAGTTATAAAACAACATTTGACGAGGCAGCCTTGGAAGCGGAGATTCTCCGGCAGAATTCGAGAGCAAACATGGGCGCGATCCGACGACCGTTTTCGACATCACGACACGAAAAGCACTCCACATTTACGACCCTCTTCTTCTCGTCTCGTTAGTATATATGCTCGTACTCTCGAGATTGACATTTGAATTTCAATGAGCTCTACGAGGAGATATCGTCTTTCGAAACGTAACGGGGAGAAGTTCTATGAAGAACCGGCCATTAGTCGTCTGTCCGTCAGGTCGTGAATTTTAGATGAAACGAAAATTGCTAGTAATACAGCCCGTTCCGTGAAAACGGATATTTGTCGTTCGGCTCGAGATCGGACAGGTGGACCCTGTTGTCCTGGAACACGACGGTGTTAATCGTGCTAAACGCGTCGCACCGCAGCTGCTTTCTCATATTTTATCTCTTTTTTTTCTTTCACGAATTCTGTCTAGCCATCCTTCCTTTAACCCCGGATTTTTAAACGCTCTTATCCAAAGAAAACATCCAACTTCAAAAATCGCAAACCCGCATAAAACCGCCTTATTCATCAACGACCCCGGCACAGTCGGTCAAAATCGGTCATGCTCGAGGCAGGCACATTCGTATTAACCGAAACGTGCGGCAGTAATTCGGCGATGTTTCAAGGGGGTCGTACAGCAGTGGCACACGATATTTCACGGTCGGTTGTCCTGCGGATTTTGATTTACAATCGCGCGAATATTAAAAAGCCCGATGGCTCCCGGAAAGTATCACGAGCGTGGCGACTCGGTTCCCCGCCAGGCCGAGAATTCGCCAAGTGCACATAATGATCGGCAAAAGCGGCGTGGCGCGACATGGCGGAACGGCGAAGCGGGCAAGAGAAGTCGCGCATAAACGAATAATAAAGCGGCCGGCGTAATATTTCAAGATGGCGCGCTACGTGCTCGGTAGATGGCACAGCTCGATATTATTTAGCGTCCTGGGGTCGCACCCACTTAACCCTATCCGGCGCGCGGAGCGAGCGCGCAAAAAGGGCGCCCACAAAGACAGAGAATAAGTTACCTTAGTCCGCGCGAAAGGACGTGCCACGGCATTCCCGCCGCGAGGACTTAAGGATCCTTAAAGGCACGCGGGAGGGTCCTTATCGTGCAGCCACGGCTTTTATTAATGGTGGCGTTCCGCGGACGATCCGTTCTCCTTCCGATTTTTTCACGATCGACGGATTTCACAATGGGACCGACGACTACGTTGATAGCTGAGTTAACTGAAAGCTTTGTCGCTGTCAGCGAACACTGCAATTTTATCGCTTTTGGAGTAATAAATTAATTACAGTGGAATATCTAAGAAATAGTAGAATATCATATCCAATAAATTAGCAGTGGAATATGGTGCCACATGTAAAGCAATTTTGCAGTTGAAAGCTACTTTCGCTTGAATTTTGTATTTTCTGTATAATCAACATTTTATATAGAAAATAAGAAAGACATTTTATTTTTTAAATTACATAAATGAACTTGACGAGTTGGTCTTCAGGAATAGAATTGATATTGTGGCTTTCACACTTGTCATCCAGGAGGAACTTAGACATAGTATTCCTTACTAGATTCATGTAGCTGGTTAGTTTTATCATTATCGTCAATAGAATATATTATTAGTCTGCCTCTAATGTCATACAATTCTCAATGACAGGATTGTACACCGTTTAAAACAACTCTGTTGCAATATTCCTTCCAAGTGACATGGAAGCAACCTGTCTACGTATTTGGAGATCTAGAATTCATCATTTACATTGGTGCTTGCTAGTCACAAAAATGTCAACAATTAAATATTAAGTATCAGTAATAATGGCCCTGGACGATAACTTTATCCAAGACTAGCAACGTGAAATCTCCCTTTCGCGCGTACGTTTCATTATCGCGTTCGATAGCGAGCGCAACGAAGTTAGCCGGTAACACATTAAAGAATAATTGGACAACTTCGTCCGTGACTTGAAAGCTCGTCGAAAGCGTTCTTCCCACGGAATTGGATTCCGCTTCGATTCGCTGTTCCTCTTCAGGCACGCCGCGCATAATGAAACGCGCGAGCTCCGAAAAATACGCATTCTCGATGCGCATCGTTTACCGCAGAATTCCCTTATCGCGGTCGACCTCTCCCCTTTATAAATGGCCGCGATTCACGAGCAAGAAGAATTCACGGATACGGGGTCTAGCCGAACGATTCCTTCAACTCGTCGGGCTTGAAGTATGCCCGTACGTCGACGCCGGTGAGCGTCGTCGCATAAACCGGCAGACAGAGAGTTAATTAATTAACGTGGCACAATGCGAGGCGAATCGATCTTCGGCGAGGAACGTTCTCGCGCACGATTTCCTCGGTAATTGCCCGCGATCCATTCGCTGCAAAAGAATTACGATATTTGTCAAGTGTCACGCGGTGCCGGTCTAACGATGATGCGACTCTTATTAATGAGCGTCCGCGCGTGATTTCTCGAAAGCGGACCCGCGCCTACGCAGCAACTTTCGATCAAGAAAGTTTCGATGACACAGCTGAACGCCTGATCATCGACCGGGGGATAATTAAAAGGCTACTATTTTCACAAATCGAGAGGGAATCGAGAATAGGTGAAAATTTTGTTGGCGAACAGTCTCGCTATATGGCACTCCTGGAAAAAATGTGAGTATTGCTCATTGTGAAAGTGGTCCGAGTCATATTTCTAAAAGAATTAACCTCTTCACTTGTTTCGATTAATTGTAACCTTTGATGTAACCTAAAATATCAATTTCAAATTAAACATTAAAAATGTCACAGAATTTAAAAAGTATAATTAGGCAATATGTATATTAGACTATTACAACCTGGAACATGTAATATTTAGCTGTCAACATCTCACCGATTTCCAATTCGCAGATTATAATTTTTAACATCTCTGAATATTCAGACTTCTTTCGACTGATTAATAGTAATCCAACTTATAATTCTAGAATATGTATAAACAAGTATTGAAATTATGTGGTTCCTTCGTAGGAATTCTAAAAAAGCGGATTAACATCAAAATTATTAATAGTTCGTGTATACTCTTTATTCTATTTCTGCCGCGACATTTGTCCCCGCATGAAGCAACGTTCGAAGGCTTCTCGAATATTTTATTATTCCATGATCAACGAATAACAGCAATAAAATAAAACGAATCGTGTAAATATCGGCTATATGGCCGTCGTTAATTCCATTGATTTTCATAGCGTGTAAGCATGAATAATAGGTTTACAAGGTATTTCGGAAGAACCAGTTCTTTTCATTTAATCCCCACGGCGTGTTATTGGTTTCTCGGTTTTTTTCAAATCAAGGTTTCGAAATCAAGGATTCAAGACCGAATCTCATCATAGCGAAAGAACGTTAAAAGATTTCGACGAATCGAAACGATACCAGCTATCGTAAAGTACGATGAAAACCCGTATCGTTCGCTCGGAATAAATGGAATACTTTTACGACATTTTACGAATCATTGCAATGAACTTCCACGCTTTGAGGACACGCTTGATCACACATACTGACAAGCGTAATGAGTGGAAAGTCTGTTAGAGCTTAATCTCTATTTGTTATCCTGTCAGACACAAGATTATGTCGAGTATGTAGTTAGTTGTACTAACAATCGGTAGACATCTATATGACCACCGTTGCTCTACATTTCAACGAAAGTTGCACTCATAAATCAACAAGTTGTTCTTGGAAAATTGGTGGGATATCCGTCAACGTGTCTGCTACTTTTCAACGATGAATAGGTACAAATCCTGAACGACTAACATGCTTCACGTGCAAAACTCGCCATGTAACTCTTGTCATGTACTGAAACTTGTTACGATTCGTTAAAAATTGTTACAAATAAAAATTGTCACGTAGGAATAAAACTTGTCACAATAAAACTTGTCATACTAAAATAAAATTTGATGTGTAAAAATTTGTAACTTGTAATTGCATTGTTCATGTTTCCAAATCTGTCAACATCCTTTGACTAGAGATTAGCCATTACCGGTCCTTTCTCACAGACCGATATCGAGTTTACGTCCTCAGAATCCTCTTACGACGATGCGTGTGCAACGTACCCAATTAGCGAGACCACAAGAGATCAACTTCTCCCTTTCTCCGTGTCTTCCGCCTCCCGGTGTACACTTAGGGTCAAACGCTCGTAAACGTCCGACGAAACGTTCGGCTCCGCTCGAAGTCCCTCGAAGCGTCTGTCAAAAATCCTATTATGAATTTCCCGGCGACCAATCGGACCGACGCACGGTGACCCCGGATTGTCAACCTTAAAGGTCTCGTCCTCCTTCCACTCTGCAACTTTTCACCGGGATTTTCTATATCGTCCTCTTCGTCGCTCGCTAACGACCCGGCCAAGCCCACAGGCCACAGGTGTAGTAAACCTCTTTACCTCACGCACTCGCGTGTAATGGCCCCTCTTACACCCGTGCCGTGCATCTGCCGACCTCGCATGCTACCTCGCCAACTGTGGTCCGCTTGCTTCTTCCTGGACGTCTTTTATCCTTCATTCTTCTCCTTGTACCCGTTGTACGCCAGATTGGTACCTCTGCAAGGTGTTTGTCCAACTTTCAATGCAGTTGGGCAAATTATCGATGAGAATTCCTACGCTTCTTGCCATCCAGTATAAATAGCATGTAGGAGTATAGAATATGATAAATTGTTGAATAGAATGAACGGAATTTGGAGAACCATTTCTTTCTCTATTGTTCGATCCGACGCATGTTGTACATAATTTTTGTCTCACTGTTGTGAATAATTTCTGCTGAAAATACGTGTGACAATGTAATAAGCTTGTATTCTATGTATTTAGAATAAGAAGTATTCAGCAACCATCACATGATGAACGGAATTTGGAGCACCACTTCTTTCTCTATCTTTCGATCTGACACACGTGCTGTAAATAATTTCAATCTCACTGTTGTGAATAATTGTTTCTGCTGAAAATACGTGTAACACAAAAAATAACAACGTAAAATAATACGATGAATAAGCTTGTGTAATAAGCTTGTATTCTATGTATTTAGAATAAAAAGTATTCAGCAGCCACCACATGATGAACGGAATTTGGAGCACCACTTCTTTCTCTATCTTTCGATCTGACACCCTTGCTGTAAATAATTTTAACCTCACTATTGTGAATAATTATCCTTGCTAAAAATACGTGTAACAAAAAATACTTCCATTACAGTACTTTTTACGATACGTCATCTTGTAACAAGCTAATGAATAAATCTTAGTTTAAATTATATAGTAAAATTATAACCTGAAAATTAATATGAAAGAGAATTTCTGGGAATTGTTCAAACGAAAGCGTATAAACTAATCGATAGGAATATCGAAGAGGATGAATATTAATTGAATTGCGTGACCAACACTGTACCCCGAAGAAATTTTTGCAAGTGAACATGGAATAAGGGTCACCGTCAGACACCTGCGAGCTCCTCTCGCAATTACAAGCAGCACGTCCGTATGCCGTCGATGCTTGATGCATCGTGTCCTGCGGGTTCGTTAGAGCCGGCCATCAGAATTCGCAGATATCGAGAAGTCCTTGGACGAACGATCGGTACGTCGTAATTTATCAGAGTCAGAATACAATGATGTAACGTCTCGTTTGATATTCTAACGCGAAACGTGAAAAATCGCGTTCTATCGCGAGAGGCGTCAGCGCGAATAATGAATCGATCGAGGAGAAGCAACAGGCAATTAGATAAACGAGACACGAAATTGATAATGCGCGGTAAAACGTAATCAGGGTTAAAAAATTGAGACAAAGGCCTGTGGATGCTGCGATAGGAGTTGAATGTACAACCGGTCCTTCCGTGATACATTCTTCCTTTCTTCTCTCGGCGGACGGGAAGTTTATTAATTTACGACAACACCAACTTAGCAGGAATTTACATAACACGCAGGAAAACACGCGACAAAAATGGACGGGGGTGGATAGAACGGAGGTGTGAACATTGGCGTATACACTCTTTTTTTAGGTTAGGTTTTGACTGGATTCTTTAATTCGTGGATTTAAATTCTCAAATCTCCAAATCTCTACCGCCTCAAATTTCCAGAATCATAAATCTAAAATTTTCAACTCTGCTAAATTTCCAAGTTTGCTAAATTTCCAAACCCCTAAATCCACTAATTCTTAAATTCCCAAATCCTTAAAAGCAAATTCCCAAAATTCCAAATCTGAAAATTCCCAAATTCCAAATCTGAAAATCCCCAAATTCCAAACCTGAAAATTCCCAAATTCCAAAATCCCAAAATTAAAAATTTCCCTCCTGTAATCCTCCTACATCGTCCGATTCGCTACGAGTTTTATCCAGCTACGCCAGTGGGCGTGAAAGACGGACAAAGACGGTTCTGTTGATCGATGTCATTCGACATCTTAGAAGCAGAGTTTTCTGTTGTCGAGAAATGTACTAATGTAGTGGTCTAGCGGGGCGATTTTTTCTACTAATTCCGACATCAATAACAGGTACTTGTCCGAGGATTTCGAGACACAGCGATATATGTGTGACTTCGGACGCATCGTAAATCTTCTCGAGATAATTCACGTGGGCGCGATGTACAACGCGTCACAGGTGTCGTATAATAAGTGGCATCTGCATTCAACGCTCAGATTATCGTAATATGAAAGGAACAATGTAAACTGATTGCGAGTCAAAACATATTCTGAATAATTATCCATTAAGCGTATAATTGTATGCATGTGAGCCTCTTTTCGCTCCTGGAAGTTGCTGAAGACAAGGCAACAATGATATATGCTTGGACTTCTGCTACTGAACAAGAAAATAGATCTGTCATTTTATGATAGTGGCACTTGCATTCACTTTGGAATTCATTTTTCTTAATCATTATGTGCTAATTTATAATCACGTTGGCTGTAATCATATGTGAAGCTCAAAAATAAATTTTAATAATATTAAGTTAACTCTCGTGTTTTCAATTAAACTCCATTTTCGAGAGTGCGTTTCATAACCTCCATTACGTCCTCAGACTACAAAAGGAAGATAAACATCAATAATTGATCCTTCAACTTACGTAACTCGTTCGATTTCGTTTAAAGATCGCCCCCAAAAAACAATGTTTGACAATTTTACGTAATTTCCTCGAAAGACCGGCGCTTTTTTCGTGGAGCCAGAAGCTTCGTGGAAGCCTGAATCGTTGGACCAAGAAACCACTATGGCTCGACGGACATCGTCGAGTGGTCCTTCTTCGTTCTACCTAAGTCAACAAGCCGAGATCCCAGGCATTCGAATGTCCGGGGTTACGGGCACGAGTGCTCGTGAATGCACGCAGGTGCACGCAGGTGAACGCATCTTCGTTTGTGTCACTTCGTGTGTGGAGCAAATCGAGAAAAAACGTGAACACACGGAAATCTCGCTTATGCGGTCGTTGAAGTCTCCGAGACGCGATGCAAGTCGACGCTATTTAATTGCGGGTTATTTTAATTGGATACGATTAAATTCGATGCGATTCAGTTCGGATATCTGACCACCCTTTGAGAACTAAAAGTTAACTTAAAAATTGGAGAATTGTTTCTTATGATACCATCTTCCAATTAGAAGTATCATCTCTCAAGTGCCTTTCTACTACGTTTCAAAAGATACAGAATATTTTATCGAACAAAATTTGCTTCAAGAAAATTTTGAAAACTGTTTCCTTCGAAGAAAAGACCTGTATACTAATGTTCATAAATTATTAATTGTCTGATAAATTAGCTAAGTATGAAATTTTTTTGATTTTAAGTCAATGTAGTAATAAATAAGGACGTCCCAGGTCAACATTCATCCTACGTATCCCCTGAAATTTTTCTTCATGCATCGTGTCACGGCTGGGTCAAACCATCGACCCGCCTCACAATCGATATTATCGCGCCTTCGACGATGAACTTTTTCTAAAATGTTTATCGTTCAGCATCATCGCGACGTTCCCGAGGTTTCCGCGAACTTTTCGAACGGAATAATCCGAGAAAACGTGTTCTGCGGTAGTACATCAACGCGAACAAATTTATTACTAAATAAATAAGCCGACGGATGCGTGTACGCGCACCTCGCGATGAATCCCGCGTCGTGTGTTCCGCGGCGACGGTTTGGAATGCGAAAGACGCGCGAGACGAAAGTAATCGAATACCATCTCGAGTTCGAGGTACGTGATTACGGACGCTCGAGTAAAGGAAACGATGATCGAGGAGAGATTTAATGAACGACGATCAAGGCGCCACGTATTGGCTGTACAGGTATTTTTATTTTACTGGGTATTTTCGACGGACGGTTGACATGCGTTTTCGAGCCTATCGATGGCCATCTCTTTGCTTACCATTTTTAAACTCATGATAATTTGTTATGTCTATGGAGATTCTGATATTGCCTTATAATTTGTAGAAAAGTGATAAAGGCGGGAAATTTGATTATTTTATTTATAATCCCCAAATCTTCATATTGCCAAATCCATAACCCGTCTAGAATTTGAACCACCACAAAATCCAATTACACCGGTGTCGTTGCCTGAAAGTAACATGAAGGTATAAACCACAACTGCAGATGATTTAAAAATTTTTATTTTTCGAATCAAAGTGCAAAACATCACAAGACTCTGAACATGGGGCTCGCTCACGAGCGCACACCAGCATCCAAGCAATCAGACACGAGTAATTAGATCGCGTTAAATTAAAAGACTGAACATAAATAAATCTCGATGCGGCTTAACGAAACACTGGCCATTCCCGAGGGTTCGAGATATCGCGATACTTCAGCGCCCTCACCGATTCCTCGATCGCATTTACACGCTCACTCACGCACACACATACACGAACATATACATGTATTTATCTACTTGGACACGCGTTTGCAGGTGGTACGCGTGCCGCTTATTATTTAACGTTAAACTATCACGTGGTTTTTACTGGCACTCTCTATCTCTCTTTATACTCGGTACAAGAGCTCAAAGGCACCGGTTAAGGCACAATCGTCCGTCGTACATCTCTCCGCGAAACGATGTATCGAGCTTGATCTTCGACCACTCCGTCAATGAACACCTGGCAAAGCTGAAAGCCGGCCAAAGGGACCGTGGCGGCTAATACCGAGGACTTGAGCAATTTTGCGTCGATCCGATCGCCGATCGTAAAGTCATTTGTGCACGGCTACACATGGCCCGTCCACTTCGTGCTTCCTGCATTGGTCCCACTATGCGGGGCCCTTTCTTCTTCTCCTCCCTTCACGATCCAAATTACTCCGTTCAATTCCCTCGCTGGAAACCGTTTTCTTTTCCCGGTCACTCGAACGGACTTCGTAAGTCGTTCTCTTAGTGAAAAGACTACAATGCGAGTCTCTGTGCGAAACTGGCATGAATCCCCGAGCAACGACCTCGACAACGCACTCCAACCCGGAGCCAGTTCAATTACTATCAAAAGCTGTTCACGAGCTAGCTCCGGGTCACGTCTTCCTAGTAAGATCAAGGGGCGGCCCCGTGTCCTGCAACAATTCGTTGTCCTCGCTGTCCGTCGACCTCTCCTCCTCGGTGCTACCAGGGTCCGCCACCTGTCCGTCTGTCCGTCCGCTCTTCATGCTCAGATCGATGGGTTCTTCCTGTTCCGGGCCCAGAGAGCGCAGGAAGGCCAGACTCTTATCGTGCGTTTCCGTTTGACTCCTCTGACACGGTCGGTCGGCTCCTCTGCACTCTTCGCGAGGACTCCTGTTGTCGTCGTCCCTCTTCGGGGACGGCGTCGACCTGGGGCTCACGCTGTCGCTCGACGAGCTGGTCAGACTCGCCACCATTTGGGGAGCACCGACTTGATTCACGTACGGGACGATAAATCGTTGCTGGAACGGGAAGAACGGGGCGTTCAGCAGCTGCATGTGCGTCAGGGCCGGATGGAAGAACGGAGGACCCCTCCACATGGGGAACCTGGACACTTCCGGCCTGAGCAACTCGTGGGGAGCTCGCACGAGGTCCACCGGCCTTAGGAGAGGATCCTGACTGGCTCTGGCAGGCACGTCGGGCGTTCTTAACTGGTTGAGGTCCTGCGGCCTGATATCGTCCCTTTTCGGGAACCTGTCCGGCTGATGGTGCGGATGGTGGTGGTGATGGTAACTGTTCGCCGTCGTGGTGGTCGTGGTCACCATACCCACCACGCTCGCTGCACTAGTGCTACTGGTGTTCTCGTTATTGTTGTTGTTATTGTTCGCCACGTCCAGCGAGCCGAACGCCTTCTCGTACGCGGACTTTGGGTCCTTGATCAGACGCGTTTGAGCCTGGTGCGACTGTTCCTGAAGGAGGCAGTGGATTTTGAACCAGTTCGAGCGGCGGCCGTAGCGGGAACCCGACTTCGACATACCCACCATCAGACACTTCCGCAGACGGCACGCCTTGCACGCGGTGCGGTTCTTCTTGTTGATCACGCACACGCCGCCGTTCTTGCATTCGGAGATGCTGCCTAGATTGTTATAGGTGCGACCGAAGAACGACTGTGGAGCAGAAAAATGGGACGATCCCTGTTAGAAGAGTAGCAAAAATTTTATGTACAGAATTTACGAACATAATCGAATTGATTATACATCGCTAGAATCCAAACCATCGCATCTTAAGTCTACTGTTATATGTATTATTGTATGTGTATTATTGTATATGTATTATATGTATTATTGAAAGCAAAAAGTCGGAACGACCTAATATACAGTAACCTAACACGTCCAATAGAGAACTCGAGCACTTTCAGAAACTCGAAACCGGGGATCAACGTGGCAATCGTAACGAGGTTATGATGCACGCGTCTGCGGCTCGAGGCTACCATTTTATTTGCATTCGCGACCGGCTCGTGAAAAGAAGGAGAGAAAGAGGGAGAAGAAAGACCGAATGAAAGATGCGAGAATATAAACCGGCCATTGAATTTTTCCGTCGGTCTGATGATCTAAAGAGAGCAAAGGGTGGATACTGACCTTGCAACCTTCGCACGTGAAGGCCCCGAAGTGAAAACCCGCGGCCGGCTCTCCGCAGACCCTGCAGAGCTGATTCATCTGCAACAAAAAGATGCGACATGTGGTTACGCTTCGGCTAAGAAACCGAAGACGCTTAGAATGCAGCGGTGATCATGCCGCGAGCACGCGCGCAATATGTGCCAATCATGGAAGAGTTTCTTGCTCGTTCGCTCGCGGCGATCACCAGGCGGAGAAAAATAAAAAGAATCGCACGCAAGACCCGGACGATAGGATAAGAAATACACCCGGTGGACGACGACACACGGTGCTCCCGCTGCTAGGCGATATTTATTTCACCAGACGAACGTTGGACACCGTTTAACCGCGTCGGATTAATCATTCGGTGTTTAACAAGCTCTTCGATACGACGTCCCGTGTGTACCGCGTGACTGCCATCAGTCGGTGAACGATTAAAACGTTTAAACTTAGACGCGTTGGGACGTCTATAAAAAAAAATTTTGATGGTTCCCCGTGATTTATGACCGATCGAGGAACAGCTACGTGAATGATGGGATCGATTCACGGTATGCCGATTCCGTTCGAATCCGAACCGCCAATCATCGCGCGGACGTGCTGTGAAGTTGAGAATCTTTCGGAATAATATGGAGAAAGGCACACCGATTCCGAACACTGGACAAATGTCAAAAATTATTTTTTTTTATGGACATTTGAGATACCATTGAATTTCAATGATATCTGTTTAGAATAACAAGTATCAAGTGGCACAACCATCAAGTAAGTACCAATTATGAAGAATAAATTATTAAGCACCATCTACCAAGTTATATCAGCTACAAAGTACCATACAAAGTAATAAGTAAAGATATAATGCTTGACAGTAATAGAAGCAGAGATTAATTGGACCAAAATTGAGACGGTAAAAAGACACAAGTATGAATGTATGATCTACTTGATTGTACCTTATAAATTACAGTCGCTCGGTTCCGAGATCGTAGCAGGAACAGATTTCATAATAAATTAGAGAAAAGGTAATGATGAAAGAAGATTTATGTACCTGCGGTGATATACAAGACCTTTCAGTTTCTTTAAATTGTTGCCAATACGATTTGCACCTAATTAAGATAATTTTATTCGGAAATTTATATCGTTCATCACTGTCCGCTAAAGCATGAATAGATACATATAAAAATGAATTTAGTTCGTACATAATAAATTGAGGCTGTCTCGAGTCGTACGGTAATATGTCCAAATTTTTCTTCTCCTTTTTGCGTTAACCTCTGACAATATAAATCATTCGTAGAATTTCGTAGTTCGAAAATTAATCGATGTTTTATTTGGATATTGTGATGTATGAATCATCTGCTCAAATTATTCATAGTTAAAATGGAACATACAATTATGCCAGTTCCGTCAGACTTTAGATATTTCTTCCTGTGTTATTAATCACTGTTGACGGTGACGTCATTTCACGCTCGACAAATTCCAAAATTTTTGAAGAGTTCGGTGCTCTTTCGAGGAGTCATCAGTCGGATATTCAGTCACATTTTCTGGAGGCACTTTAGGGAATTTCTATCTCCAGCAAAAATCCTAGTCACTGATCAGGACGAAAATTTGAAACAAGCCTTTAATTATTTTATACTTGTACTCTGTCATCTCATCGAAATATCGCCACATTCCAAACGAAATTATGACAGCTCTTGTCAACGATGAAGCGTGAATGTATGTTACAGTAAATGCCATCGATTTCAAAAATATTTCGAAACCGTCTAGGACCTCTGACCCCAGGTTACAGCTTCTCCGCACGCACGCCTGACGTAATAATATATTTCGAACGCCCCCTTTACATCGATTGCCTCTCGATTACGAAATCGCAAACTAGGATACACCCTGTTCTTCGTGGTTCAACGGGCGATTTCTCGCGCGAATGCGTCCACGTACTTTGCCTTTCTCGTGCCGGTCATCCTTTCTCGTTCGATCGTCGTCTGAAGGATGCAACACTCTGATTCACCGGTAATGACTGGCTAACTAGATTTTAATATGTTTACGCTCTCTATTCTGGTTCTCACAATGAGATGCGGGAAATATTTTTATACCGCTTTTCCGGAATTTTTATTTGGAGAGTTTGGGAGTTTGAGGTCCGAGGATGTAAGGTTGAAAATTTGGTGATTGCAAAATTATGTAATGTAAAAATCTAGGCTTAAAAACCTAAACCTAATGAGGGCCTAAGAAATGACAATTCTTGAAAATTAAAGAATGAAGAAGTCCAAAAATTTAGAAATCTAGAAACCACATTTTGTGATCAAGAACTTGTAGAACCGTAAAATGAAATTAGTAAATTAGTACCCTCCCTAACACGACCACCAAGAGTAGAAAGCAGCGATAAAGACACCGTTGTCCGGACAGACCCACATTGAGACAATAAAAAAGCGTAAAAAAGAAGCGTGCGTGCACGGCGAGACAGCTTGAGCGTAAAGGCGAATCATCAGGCGTATAACGCGAGGAAAAAGATCCCCGGTTGGCACGCTACTTTCATTTCTTCGTCGAGTGCCATTCGTCATCGGCATTACCTTCGCGCCTTTGCTTAATGAGACGTCTCCGTGGATGCGGGTGTGCGATTAAGTCGAAGAGGGTCGAATATCGCGCGGTCAGAGAAGTCGGAGGAACACGGTGAGATAAGTTCGCTCGGTGAACGAGCCAGGACGAGAGAAAACGGGGAGAAGAAGAAGGAATGGCGGCGAGAGGCCATCGAGACACGAAGAACATTATTTAGTTCCGTTGGTGCTCGACGGGCCGCCGCGAGTGCAGGGATTAGAAGCGAGGTGACACAGCCGCGTCATCTGTTGGACGTTTAACCTTTTTTACCTTCGCCAGCTAAGCTTTTGCTGCCTGTTCCCACAAGAAGCCATCATCGTCTCACCTAGATACGCGAATGAAGGAACGGGAAATCATTTTTTGATGCAAGTTAACCCATTAACCCTTCTCGATGTAAACATTCACCCTTTTGATGGACGTTAGGGTGCAACGTGTAGCTGCAATATCTTACTTGCTTTTGGTAATTTTAATGGTATTCATGGACCTAACTAATCATCCTATAATAATGAAACCATACATGGTCCTAAAAAATGGTTTGATAACACTAAAATTCTTCGTTATCCTAATAAATGATTTTATTACAGCAAAACTCTTCATGATTCCACAAAGTGATTTGATAAGACCAAAATTCTTGATGGTCTTACCAAATGATTTTATTACAGCAAAACTCTTCATGATCCTACAAAGTGATTTGATAAAACCAAAATTCTTGATGCTCCTAACAAATGATTTTATTACAGCAAAACTCTTCATGATCCTACAAAGTGATTTGATAACACCAAAATATCTTGATGGTCCTAACAAATGATTTTAGTACAGCAAAACTCTTCATGATCCTACAAAGTGATTTGATAACACCAAAATATCTTGATGATCCTACCAAATGATTTTATTGCAACAAATCTCTTCATGATTCTACAAAGTGATTTGATAAAACCAAAATATCTTGATGATCCTACCAAATGATTTTATTGCAACAAAGCTCTTCATGATTCTACAAAGTGATTTGATAAAACCAAAATTCTTGATGGTCCTAACAAATGATTTTATTACAGCAAAACTCTTCATGATCCTACAAAGTGATTTGATAAAACCAAAATATCTTGATGGTCCTAACAAATGATTTTATTACAGCAAAACCCCTCATGATTCTAAAAAATGATTTAATAACACTAAAATTCTTTATGGTTCTAACTAATACATCTACCTAACTGATTTGATGAGAGTAAAAATGTGGATGATTCTGACAAATGTTTTTATAATAATGAAACTGCATGATCCTAAAACATGATTTAACAGGAAAATTCTTCATGGACAAATGATTTGATGATACTAAAAATGTGCATGATTCTAACAAATGATTTTATGATAACGAAACTCTTCATGATCCTAAAACATGATTTGATAGTAGTAAAATTCTGTATGATCCTAACAAATGATTTAATAATAGTAAAATACGTGATCCTACAAATGAGTTGATAATAGTAGAACATATAATCCTAACAAATGATAATAAGATTGAATTTAATGATTTCCGATAATTTATTGTGAGTTAAATCACGAAAGAAATCTTTGACAGTCACTTGTGTAAGACACTATTTCAGAAGGTGTATACAAATTTACTTTCATATTTTGCTTCATTGGTATCCTTCATAATACTTTTGCAATTTCTATTTAACGTGATCTAATCCGGGAGAATATATTCGATGATATGTAATTGATATTTATTGAGAAATGTGAAACTTTTTCCAATGAGAACTTTTAGAACGTCAGACTCTTTTTTTAACCCAATCACATATGGTAACGATTTAAATTAACTTTGATAGCTACACCTCGATATTTCAATGTATCCATCTTCCCGTGGCAGAGAGACGAAGTCAATCATCCGTTAAACGCTGATCAATCCGACCTTTAAAGGATGTGCAAAATTCCTTGAGAGAAGTCAGCTGGAGAGATCGCAGCTAGGTCGAAAAATGCGTGGACTGAATAAACATATCGTGGAATGAACTAGAACTTAAAATAATTCTGCGTAGAAATCTCGATAAACGATCGCATATCTTTCAATCTGCTGTGTGCCTCAAAATCTTCTTTCGTTTGCTTTTCCGTAGTTGTATTTGCAGTGGTCACATATGTTACATATGTCACATATGACACAGAAACAAGGGTGCTAATCTTTGAGCTTCATCTTTTAATCATATATTGTATATCACTGTCTGAACATTAAGAAAACTTCTTTATGTTCGCTTTGGCATTAAATAATTAATTAAGACTGAATTGCAACGTCGGTCACATATGTCACATATGACGTAAGAACAAGTATACTCAATTTACCAATATCATCTTATAATCCATTACAGTATGTCATTGTCTTAAGAACCCTCAAAAATTCCTTTCGTTTATCCACTAAATAATTTACCTGAATTTGCAACGTCGGTCACATATGTCACATATGACATAGGAACAAGTGTACTTAATCTTTCAATACCATCTTAATCTACAATGCCTCATTATCTCAATATTAAGAACCCTCAAAGGTTCCTTCCTTTATTAAATACTAACTTTAACCTAATTTGCAACCAGTCACATATGACCATCACACACATGTGATTCACAAGTCAATATGTTAATTGCATTCATATCTTACACGTCCGAATTCCGTGCAGCAGAGAACGTTACATTTCAATCGGTCCATAATTATCCTCAAAATAAAACTGAAAGAAGGCAAAATAAAAATGAGAAGAAATGAAAACTCACCACGTCGGTGTTGGCCGCTGCCGTGGCAATCGTCGACGTAGGCGTCCACCACCCTACGGTGGCGGATGTCGTACTTGTAATGATACCAACACCCGTTGCAGCAGGGATGGATCCGCTCCCAGCCAATCCTGCCGAGCTGGACAAATCGCCCACGTCCATTCGATGTTCTTTAATCTCTCGATGTAAACCGTTCGCGCCGGTCCCTCGAGCCGTCTGTTCCGTGTTCGATGTCGCGACCCAACATTTTCGTGCGTGTATTACAACCTGCTGCCTTCAAAATTCCCTATTGCTTCGTGGATTCTCACGGTCCCCGTCAGACGGACCATCGGATGTTCTCTTTTACGTCCGCCAACTGTAAGCATAAACAAGATTTTTTTAGTGGAATGGATTTATTAGTTGACAAGGTGCAAAGTTTTTATTGGGTTTTTTAGTTTTTAGGTTGGGGAGATGGGGATTTGGGAATTTGGGGATTTGAGGAGATGGGGATTTGGGGAGATGGGAATTTAGGGAGATGGGAATTTAGGGAGATGGAGATTTGGGGAGATGGGGATTTGGGAAGATGGGGATTTGGGGAGATGGGGATTTGGGGAGATGGGGATTTGGGGAGATGGGGATTTAGGGAGGTGGGGATTTGAGGAGATAGGGATTTGGGGAGATGGGAATTTTGGGATTTGGGGATTTGGGGAGATGGGAATTTGGAGAGATGGGGATTTGGAGAGATGGTGATTTGGAGAGATGGGGGTTTGGAAATTTGGGGATTTGGGAATTGGGGAATTTAAGGATTTGGAAACTGGGAGATTTGGGGATTTGAGAGCTGTGAATCTAGGGATTTGGGGATTTCTAAATTAGGAATTGGGGGATTTGGGTATTTGAGAATTGGAAATTTAGGGATTTGGGAATTTGAGAATTGGGAATTTAGGGATTTGGAGATTTGAGAATTGGAAATCTAGGGATTTGGGGATTTGAGAATTGGGGATCCAGAGATTTGGAGATTTGAAAATTGGGAATCTAGGGATTTCAAAACTTGAGAATTGAAAATTTAATAATTTAATCCTTAGGTAATTTGGAAACTTGAAAATTTGGACCTTAGGTAATTTAAAAATTTGAAAATTCGAACCTCTGGTTATTTTGAAATATGAAAATGTGAAAATTTCGTCAGATCACATATTATAACATTATCACACTAAATTTGTAACTATAGCAAAGAATCCGGCGGACAGAGTTTTAACCAGAAACCCGCAAGTGAAAATAATTGGAAAAGCAAAGAGTTTAACACAGAAATCGTGTAACCCAGAACGTGTTAATTAACTTCTCGGTGGTTGGTTAATAATTTTATGTTAATGACTGACGCGGATACGGTACATTTTTACTGTTATTCGAGTGACCAACAATATTATATCAGTATTCGATTTCCAACGATTGAAACGTTCTTATACATCTCGCAGTATATTTCGATAATTAATTTAAACGTCAAGTATTTTCTATCATTAGTTTCAACTTCGTCTGGATTGAAGAGCGTAGATAAATATGGCTGTAAATGCCAAAACTGGGAAAACAACTTTCTGCTCGTTGCAATGTTATTTATTGACAAAATGTATTCGAATTTGTTGCCTGTGGAAGCTATAAATAATTGTAATAACAATTACGTTTGTATTTAATAACTTTTTTTAGGTAGACACATTTTTTATCGATGGAGAAGAGCTCTCTAATAAGTGACACTTGCAGTCTTTCTTCTGTTATCAAATTAACATATCAAGGAATAATGACAGCATTAACCTAAAAATATTACTAATATATTTTTTTATAACGTAATTCTCTTTATGTAAAAATATATAAAATTCTCTGAATCTCTTCGGAAGCAAAAACTATTTCGATCTCTCAAATCTTCGGCCATTTTGTAAACATAAGTTCTATATAAGCTACACTACTTTTGAAGTTTCCAAAAATCATTTAACAAATTAACATGCAATCATTTAACAAATATACAATAAATTCAATGAATAAAAATTAACCACCCATCGTTATATTATTTTTTGCAAAAAATTAGTTTAGAATTCTCAAGCTCCTAAGCAAGCGAAAGCAGTTTTTGAAGCTTGCGAATCTCGCTAAGCTCGTTCGAGATAACATGTCGTGTTTACAACGGTGTAATGCCATTACCATGTTAACGGAGCCCGCCTCGCAAGAGCCGCATAAATACGAGCGCTAATTACGGTGTCGACCACGTATTAATTTCATCCGTGCGCGGGAACCGAACCCGTGTATATACGCCTGACGCGTGTAAGCATGTCCGCTTCCGATTAACGAGATTTCCTCTTCGACTCGTTCGAGGAAATCGATACCACCCTCGCTCGCAACTTTGTAACGCCTTCGAGAACGCACATCAAATTGAGCAATTCGCATCTGTGACTGAACAATGATTGATCATTTTGTGACTAAAGAACAATTGATAATTTTGTGACTAAACAATGATTGATCATTTTGTGACTAAACAATGATTGATCATTTTGTGACTAAAGAATGATTGATCATTTTGTGACTAAACAATGATTGATCATTTTGTGACTAAACAATGATTGATAATTTTGTGACTAAACAATGATTGATAATTTTGTGACTAAACAATGATTGATCATTTTGTGACTAAAGAACAATTGATAATTTTGAGACTAAATAATGATTGATCATTTTGTGACTAAAGAACAATTGATAATTTTGAGACTAAACAATAATTGATAATTTTGTGACTAAACAATGATTAATCATTTTGTGACTAAACAATGATTGATAATTTTGTGACTAAACAATGATTGATCATTTTGTGACTAAAGAACAATTGATAATTTTGAGACTACACAATAATTGATAATTTTGTGACTAAACATTAATTGATAATTTTGTGACTAACCTAACCATTGATCACTTAGTGGCCAAACAACAATTGATCATTTTGTAATTAAACAACAATACGTAATTTTGAAATTAAAAAATAATTGGTAGTAATGTATATAAACAACACATGTGTACAAAACAGTAAGATTAATCAAAATCAAAATTCATCACGAAACATTCAGTCTTAAAAAATCATGTTCCACATTGCAGTTAGAGTTAACTGTAGTTAACCTTATCGTTAACTTTATCGCTAATTAACCTTGTTTAATTTTGTTATATTTAAACAAAAGATTGTAACAAGAGGACCTAAACACTGCATACAAATATTGAATAAATACTAGTGATTCCTTTTGAACAACCTATTATTTAGCTAAATGACGATTCTTAAACAAGATTTGTAAGGTTAGAATATTTTCTAAAACCGCCCTGCGTCATCAAAAATTATAAATTCCCACAATGAACGCAAATATCGAGTTAATAGAGGAAATTTTTTAAGTGCCCCATAAATTAACAAATACACAAGACCGAACTTATAAAGAACCATGTTTTCATAATAAAACTGAAGACCCAAAAAATTATCTACTAACATTTCCTGGAAACTCCAGACAAAAAAGAAAAGTTTGCAGTGAAACCCGCTCCCGGAAACGCTACCGTCTCCTGTATATGTCAAACAGACCATAAAAAAGAAGAGCCGTCACGCTTATCTGTCGCGTCGATTGAATACATTATACCGCCGAAACGTAGAATTTTAATTAAGCACCGGTCAAGATTGATTTCCAGTCGGACTGGTACAAGCCCGTGGAAAATTCGCATGATGCATAGACCGGGAAGAAGCGTTTTTCCTTTCCGATAGGACGGTTTCTCCGACGTTCTGAGTAACGAGAAACACCGGGGACGCTAAATTTTATCGTCGGACGTCTTTCTCGAGTAATGACAAATTAATTAAGCGGCCGTATCGTCGCGGAATACCGGTTCGCCTGCGAACGGATCGTCGCCTTCGCGCGGCTCCTATAAATCCCTGTTTCTACGGGCAAACGTTCCCGTTTAGTGCGGGAAATATAACGCGACGAAATGAATCTCCCGCGGTCGCCGGCTAACCATGAATAACCCGAACATTATAATATTATTTCAACCTAACGACGAAAGCGTCGGCTCGTTTAGCGTCAACAGATAACGCGGGTAATTAACTGATTCCCCCGGCCACGATTAATTAGCCGATTAAATTGTTGCGGTGGTTCACACTGGGGAACGATAAGGAGCTTGTTCGGTGTCGTTGCGCAATCTAAGCTCGATTCACTAACCTCTGGCAATTATGATATTGTAATTCATGATTGAGAAAATGGCGGAGGGAGGGTAGTTGATTTTTGGCGAGTTTTATTGTTGGTAGTTTGAGAGATTGGGAGGTTTTGATTTGGATGGGATTTTGGAAATTTGGGGATTTGGGGTTTGAGGGTTTGAGGAGTTGGGGATTTTGATGTTGGGGAGGTTGAGAAGTTGGGGTTTGAGAATTTGGGGATTTGAGAAGTTGGGGATTTGAGAAGATGGGGATTTGAGAAGTTGGGAATTTGGGAAGTTGGGAATTTGGGGAGCTGGGAATATGGAAAGTTGGGAATTCGAGAAGTTGGGAATTTGGGAAGTTGGGAATTTGGGAAGTTGGGAATTTGGGAAGTTGGGAATTTGGGAATTTGGGAATTTCGGAAATTGGGAAATTTGGAAATTGGGAAATGTGGAAATTGGGAAGTGTGGAAATTGGGAAGTGTATAAATTGAGAAATATGGAAATTGGGAAATGTGGACATTGAGAAATGTGGAAATTGGGAAACGTAGAAATTGGAAAACGTGGAAATTAGGAAATATGGAAATTGAGAAAAGTGGAAATTGGGAAACATGGAAATTGAGAAAAGTGGAAATTGGGAAATGTAGAAATTGAGAAATGTGGAAATTGACAAATTGAGAATTTGAGAACTTAGGAATTTAGAAATCTATAAATTTGTGAATTTGACAATTTCGAAATCTTGAAATCTGAAATAACTCCGCATCCAAAAACCCATAAAACGTTCCACAAACGAACACTACAGTACCCACAATATCAATCCTACAATTCAGATTACAAAATGGCAGAATTGCGTAGAAACTAATTGGCCATTTTCCCTGCGTCATTTAACCTGTTAATATTACCACGCCTCTCTTGCAGAACCAACGTGATAATTCCTGACACCTCCATCTTTTTTTCTACAAATTTGAACCAGCATTTTTATAATTGAACGTTCAACTACGAACGAGTAGAGAAGCAAAAAAATAACGAGAGACAAATGAAGTTAAGAAGAACAAAGTCATGGATCGTTACCACGAGCGCAACAAGTAAGTCCTTGAAATAATCGCTCTTTTACCTGCACAAGTGTTACCGCGTGTGTTGCGAACGTAATACATCGCGTCACTCTTTAGAAGACTGGCTGGCAAGCTGGATTAACAGCATCTCACAATCCGTGTCCGAGGACTAAAAACGACGCCGCATTTCGACGACAGCGAGTTACATATTTCGATTACTCAAAGACTCAACTGAGGATTCAGCAACTGTGAACTTCGACTTTTTTCTTCGTCACTTATTTCAACTTTTCTTTTTAACTCATTTCAATGTTAGAAATTAATTAGTGTAATTTTAACTATAAGATGTGTTACATTTTTAGAAGAAGAAAATGTGAGGTTAGGTTTCGTTCATTTTTTGGGAGAACAGTTTGTGACCTTCAGTTATAGATATTTTAATGTATCGATAATTAAATCTTTGCTTAAGAAGGTTGTCAGAAAATTATAGCTAATATTATACCACTAGTTGGAGGTGATTCTATTAATTTATAATTGATATCAATTGTCAATTATTAAGTAATAAATTGTTTATGAATATGTGATCGATTCAATCTTTCGATGAGAAATGTTTGATAGGTTTTAACAAGCAAATGCAACGTTAAATTACTACCTGTTCGATCACCATGACATCCATATTTGGGTGACATACAAATTAAGTCTTGTGAAGAACGTTCCTTATCAGTAATTTTATTAAATGATTTATTAAAAATGAAATTACTATTCTTTAAGATTTAGAGTGAAATTATTGGACTATAAAATAATGCAATTTTATTTATTCCTCTTAAAAGGATCTACTAATGTAATTTATTTCGGAAAAAGACTTGACCTCAACAAATTTCAAAAAACTTCCCAATATATACGAAGGACATTTCTGCCATAAACAAGTGCAATTTTGTGGTCATCGAAAAAATTCGTCTACATAATTCCATCAGAATTGTTTATCAAACCCGCACAAATTCGAAAAATCCCAATGTCGATGGAAATCCCATTGACAAACATCGTAAACAGGATCGAGCGCAAACGTCACATTTGACCATCTAGAAGAAACTAGTCCTCTAAAAATAGATATAACAATGGAGTATCAATAAGAAGCATAAAGCAAAGTAACACTTTCGTACATCTTTCGCACGTTTCTCGTAGAAATCTTTTTTTCAACTTTCCCAGGCCGTCACGCGTCATTAATATCCTAATTGTCCGTCAACTTTTTTCACCCTGACCGGTCATCATTCGAGGCATCGGCGTTCGCGATAATAATGATTGAAAGGTGAAACACTCGCGTCAAAAGTATCTCCATCGTTTTTTCCTTTAGCTTTTTTTTTACTTTTTCCTATCACAAGCATATCACGATCGCTGCCAACCAATGACGAGCGGCTGCAGCTTTAATGAACCGGTTGTGAGCGGCACGTCACACGGATGTCATGGCACTGACTGCGGACAGTTGAAATTGTTGTGGCCGGGCATCGTGACAAATTAATCATCGATGAATTGGTTTGGACAGCGGGGAAATACTTTGTCGCTTTTTCATGTTGCATAGTTGCACTCTTAAATGTACAAAGTTATACACCTTCTTTCACAACAAAGCGTTTTACGAATGATTTTCTACAGTGTTCACAATGGGTAGGGAAATCACAAAGGTAAAGAATTTCTATTCTTTAAGGAGAAATAACATAAGCAGAAACTTAGGAAGAATTTGTAGAAATTGCACTCATGCTTACATCACTATCACATATCATCCATAGATAGAACTTCACAGTGGACAGATAGAAACAGTGGACTACAGGGCAGAAACGTAAGAACAGTTCAAATGAATTTAATTTATATCTTTCACAAATATGCAATTAATTTTCAACAGCCTTCACAATGAACAGATGAAAAAAATACTATATAAAAAATTTTAATAAGTTTACTCCACTTGTACATCACTATCGTTCACAAAAGACAATTTTACAATTGACTTTGTTAAAAAATAAAGACTGTTAAACCTTCACAGTGGGCAGACAGAGGAGAGATTCACAAGGTGCTGCATTTTCAACCTCCACGAGATGTACCCAATAATTTAAATATAAATGAAACTCACGTGTACGTCACATATTTTACAGCCCACTCTCTCTTCCATGATCCGGAAGCTTCAAATTCAAAGAATTCAACTTCACACAAGATTTTCTGACCAGGCAGATTTTGCAGCACGCACAGTCACAATCGATCACAGTATCAATATCCATTCGCAAGAACTCTTCACTGAACGTGGGATGTAACACGTACCAGCTTAGGGAGTCCACAGATCATCCCGCGTTAGAGCACACAATTGGAGGTCTGGTATCGCACAGCATTTTGAGCGTTCCCAGGAACGATGCACTCGCGTCCGCGTGACAGGATATCCCGTTGAAGCTCACCCTCGAGCGTGTACCCGCGAGGCGCGTACGAGCGGCGTCCACGGAATCCGCTCGTGTCCTCGACGAGCGGACTCGGAAGCCGGTCCCTCGTCGACGGAGAGGAGAGGCGGAACGCGATAAAAATGGAGAATCGAAAGAAGAGAAACACGGGTTGAGGGTGTACGAAAGAAGAATGGAAGGGAGAGAAGGAGGAAACGCGGGACAAAACGGGACGAAGAAGAAGAGGACGGAGTCGTGGATGGACCACCGGCCGGCTCGGGGCGTGCGCTCGTGTAGCACGTGGCCGCGAGACTGAATATCCCCTACTTCGGCCACCTTCGTCAGTCCGTTTGTCCGCCTCGTCCTTATCTTACCTGCTCGACCGAGAAAGACTACCGCGGCCTTCTCTCGTTCTCCCTCCTCTCCCCACTGCCAACCTCTCCGAGAAGGAGACTCTTCTTCTTCTTCTTCCTCTTCCTCCTCCGCTGGATGCTTCTTTCCTCGCCGTTTCTTCCCTCCACGGTTCTTCTGTTGTTCTCTTGTTCCTACCTCCACCTTCGCTTCTCCTTCTGCTTCTGATCTTGTCGATCTCTCTCCGCGGACCAGACGGATGCTGAGCGCGAGACCAGGAGAGCGGTTCTCGAGCGTATGCGTGTCCCGAGACCGATTCGATACTTGGAGCGTAATGCTCGGTGCTGATACCAACGCTCTTCTCCCGCGTCGCACGAGAAGTCTCGCGATACTACGTTCATATACTGCGGTACTCTAATTTTATACGAGTCGCAGTAGATACATCACTCTTTGACTTTGACTCTTTCGTATTTCTTCCAGAAGACTTCTTGTATGGCGATCACTTCAAGCAATAAGTGCTTCACTTAATGAGTGGTTTGCTCATACTTAAAGTATCGTTCATCTTTTCACAGAAACTTCGTACATACAAATAATTTTAAGGAAGGAAATTTTATCATCGATATGTGACTCTTTGATCTCGATGGAGGTAGCATTCAAGTACACCCTGCTCCTCAATAAATTCTTCAAACACAACATTCAAGAATTTACATTAAACGATCAAGTATCAAATGTTCCTCCTGAAGAAATAAAATCCATCCTCAACAGTCACAATTTACACCCTTCTCCGAACAAACAGTCCGACTCACCCGACTGACAAATCTGACAGCTAACCATTGATCTAACCTAACTGTTTTCCCAAGAGACCAAAGAAAACGTCTACAGGAAAATTATAAACTTTCCACAGCGTTTTCTAACCTTTGTAACGTAATCGACGGTTCATAAAGTTCCCGGAGTACGTTTTCCCGGGGCCCGGCCTCGGCATTACCATCGAGATAACCATCTATATTTAATGAGCCGTCCATTCGACACCACGATTTCCCCGCGGTCGAAGCAGGTGCGGAAAAGCGGCGCACTATAAAACCCGCTACGATACAACGCGATCCGGTGATTCGCGTAACTATAGCAGTCGACCGGCTCGTAAACGTAATCGGGGAAAGCACCGCCGACTCGTATACCAGGATACTTTATTGACCCCGAACTTTTTTCCGGCACTGTTCGCCACTTGGCTTCTAGGTGGTTTGTCCGTCGGTGATTGCGATCGCGATCGCAGGAATTCTTGTTTCTACCGTCGTTATCGGACATTTTACACGTTTGCGAGGATCCTCCGTCTTGCAACTACGAGGCGGTGTTTACTCCCTGGAAAATACAGAATAAAATTGATAGATTGTAGAAAAGTTAGTTGAAGATATTAGAAATGTAGAATTGTTTGAAATGTATAAAATTAGTTGTTTAAAAAAATTATTTCTTGAACGAAAAATTTCATTACAGAAACTTCCTAAAGGTCTAAGAAGACTAGGTTTTATAATTTTTATTCTGAGCTTAGAATTCAACCAACTTGTTACATGATTAAGAGGTCGATAATAATACTAAAATTAATATTACAGTGGTATTAATAAAATTACTGTAATATTATGCGAATGTTTCAGGTAAAAGTTTCAAGTCAGATCCTTGCTTAATATCTCAGTCTTTGTCTACGTAAGGATTTAGTTACTTGGGACGATTATTTAGTATCGTGGAACATTTCGAACATTTATTGACACGTGTTACTTGAGCCGCGCGGGAGATTTCAACGCCCGCGTAGAAGAGGTGCATAGCGATTTCAACGCTGGGCTTGTCGGATTCAAGTAAACCGTCCTAGCTTTCAGTGTACTAACGCAATAATTCTTCCATTGTTTAAACGCTTAAAAACGTCACTCTTTCATACATGTTACAGACAATCGACGTACAACTCAGCACCTTCCGATAGGAATTTTAAATCGTATTTAGCACTTCTCGTTTCGCTAAGTGGACATTGAAATTGATTTAGAGGAGTCTCGAGACAGGCGTAACAGAGAATGTTATAAAATAAATGCCAGTCGATCAACAATTGCTTCATCTTCTTTTTCGTATCTTTGGTATAAATAGGTACTCACTTCCTACGTCCTCAAAGTATCTCTAGATTCTCATATCCCAAATGATTAAAAGAGATAAAGAAATGATGGGTTTTAAAAAAATGCACAAAAATAAGGTTGTTAAAAAATCATCGATTTCAAAGAAAATTTTTCTGTCATCGTTCTTTCTGATAAAATAATTACACTGTCATGCACCTTTCGCAATTAGCAATCAAATATGAGCAATTTATCCAGATGTCTCATCAGTCGCATAACTAATCGAAAGAACAGAGAAAAAAAAGAAGAAAAATATCGTCTTGATCCTTATGCAATCGTGCCGGTGTTTTCATCGTCGTAAAACGCGAACGATCGCGTATAATGCGCAATTACGGTGAATCCTCTTTGAAAGCGGCGCTCGACAGAATAAAAATCACGTCGTGCAAGCTGCGCCTTTGTTAAGCGTCGTTCGAGAGAGATCCGCGAATGTATTTCAATTACACCCATCCTTGCCGTTCTCCTGCCAGCTCATTTAAAACGAGACAAATGGTATATCATGGTATCACAGTTGAATGGAATAAACCAGGAGAAGGCAACGTCGTTCGAAGTGGGAGGTGCCCGATCACCAACCAATAGAAACAGCCGCCACCCACGAAGCTATAAAAATTAATTTATCACATGGATCGCCGCCTACGCCATTGCTCCGTTCGCGGTGCCGCAAGATTTCTCAGCATCCCGCGAGATAGCGTTATCTGTCGGGTCTTCTGCGACCTTTTACGAGAAATTTTTACTCGGACTTTACTTTAACGTGCGAAAAATTATTTCAGTTTTATCGTTGTTTATGTGCTTTTTGGCGTAAGTAAAATATTTGTCTCAGAACGGATCGTTGGATTCATTAATACTAGTTGTGTTCTATACAAGAAATTAATAAGCAATTTTCAGGAATTAACAGATTTGAAAATGTAGGATGTAAGACTCAGAAATTTTGAAATTGAAAAATTCAAGAATCTGGAAAATATAGAAATTTGCAGTTTGCAAATGTAGAATTTTAGGAACTCAGGAATTTAATAATTTGTGGACCTTGTTTTTACATGGATTTCAATTTTATTATTACCGCGCCGCTCTTAAAACAATGCTGTTGTTGCCACCTTTTGGAAGAGGAGAGAACCAATGTAGCATACTGTTGCATGATAGAGCAGTTACCTATGAAACTAAAATTGTAAATACCGATTTAAAAATGTGTATATGTTAATTATGTTTGTATTCCGATGTAATTTGGTGCATATTATAGTAAATTAAGCTAAAAATACTATATTAATTAGGGTTTCACGAAAATGGAACAAGTGGCGCCATCTCTCCTGCGAGCAGGGTGAACTACACACTTTTGGAACAGCAGCTTCATTAGTTCCCACGTGCCACCGCTAGATGACACCACGTGTCTCACCCTCTTGCAGCGGAAGGTAAGAAGACTTTTGTAAAAATTAATATTGTTTTTATTGATTAATATGATATTCATTTATTATATATTTATTAATATCGTTTTCATACTGTCTGTAATATATTCCGTAGGTCCGATGATGTGCCCACTGCCTCATTTAAGAATTAAAAAATGTTAACTCCTGCTTTCGAAACTGGTTACAAGCTTCACAAGAAGAACATAGATGCAGCGCCAAGCTATTTCTAATAAAGGACAGAGAAAGTCACAGTGAATGACATGTTGACAACCACAATTGTGTTTTGATAACTTTAATAATTGTTTACAAGATTTATTGTTGTTATTAATGACTTATAAGTGAGAGATACGAGGAGTTCCAGTGTACTTTCATGAGGCTTGAAATAATTAATAATTACGTAACCTGCAATTTTGAATGCTGACAATAACAAATAATATTATACTATTGTAGATTTAATATAGAAAACATGTTTCAGTTTTGTATTAGGAATTTAGAATTTGCTTACGATAAAGTTAACAAAGTGAATGGAAAGCAAACGATACATTTATTTATGTGTAAACATGATGTTAAATTCTTATATGTAAGAGTATAAAAAAGAATGTTTTAAAAGTAACTTGAAATTTTGTTATATAAGTATTAAATGTAAATGTAACTTTATTATAGACTAGCGTACATCATGAATCAGGGTCTAATAAAGTAACATCAGAATCTAACGATAATGTTGATTGTCCTTTGCCTGAAGAGATCAATGCACAGGGTAGCAAACAAAATAAAAAACTTCTGAAATTGCAAGCAAATAAATTATTTAAAATAAAAGAAGATTTTCAATCGTTCCCTATTCTTGGTTCTGCAATACCAGATGATTATGGAATACTTTATGAAGGAACTGATAAGAATTTGAAAGTTCCAAGTGTAACGCATATTCTTAATCAGACTATGCCTTTCCATGCAAGAAAGGCTCTAGAGATATGGAAGAAGGGTATTATTGATGAGTTTGGAGAAGAGTATTTTAAAGAATTTTCTGCAGGTACAGGATTTGAGTAAAGCAGACAGTTAATTTCTTATGTATCCATCACTATTTACTTTTAGGCTTATTGAGCGATGGTAAATTATTTCACTCGTGCATAGAAAGTATTTTGCAGGGTAATGAAGAAGTGGAAGTTTCTCCTAAAATCGAATTAGCATATTCTAGTGTAAAACCAGTGTTGAAAAATATAACATCTGTTGAAGCAACTGAGACTCCTGTGACACATCCAATGTTGAGATACAGGGGAATTGTAGACTGTATTGCTTGTTATGGGTATAATAGAGATTTGCTTTATCGTCAGTAGAGAATTATTATTTACCATTGGTACCATTCTAAAGTTATGTATTTTACATTTGTTTAGAAATGATGTATGTGTAATTGACTGGAAAACGTCAAAGAAACCAAAAACGAAATTGAGAGAGACTTATGATGCACCTGTACAACTTGCTGCATATATAGGTGCTATAAATGCTTCCCAGCAGTATCCATCCCCGGTAACTATTATTACATTTTGAAGTTTGAAATTTATTTTCTGTTTAATTACAATTTATTATACATATAACAATTGTAATTCCATGGAGGTATTAAAATAGTTGTATACAGGAGTGAAGAATTCTTAAAGCTAACTTACTAACTAATGATTACATGTTTGTAGGGGACTTACTACTTGAGTAGTATTCCCAAAAATCCTAGACAGTGCATCTCTTTTACAACCACTAATTTATTAAGAGTTTGCACCCCTAATCAATCAAAATCAAAAGCCTCATTTTCTTCAAATACAAATATTTAATAACATTTTAAAAATAACTAACAGTTATCCTATGTAAAATAATATTGTAATTGAATTTGTAGATCGACAAGGGGTTGGTAGTTATTGGTTACACAGATGGTAAGGATGCAACTGTTCACGTATTGGAGAAAGATACATTGCAAGAGGCATGGAAAGAATGGCTAAAAAGACTAGAACAGTATTATATAAATTTAAATAAAAAACAAGAGGAGAAGTAGTATACATTTTTTAATTAAACAATTCTATGACATTATTCCACTTATATAAATTTTTTTTATTTGTGAAAAATGAATACTCTTTAATTTACATATATTGTATCAATGATAATATTTTTGTATTAAAACATTTCTCATTTCAACAATATGATGTATTTATTGTATTCCAATATTTATCATTTTTTATTACTATGGACTGTGGGATTACAGGAGGCTGATGTTTATAAAACAAAATAAAATCGGTTTTAGAGCATTAATTAGCTAGTACATCGACATTCTATATTAATGAACATCAAACTTTCTCTGTCCACAAAGTTTCCTTGAAATTACAACATGGTATTTCACGTAGTTTCCCCGTTAATGTCAAACTTTTTAATATAAGGTGCTAGTAATGGTCAATATATTACAATATGCTTTGCCAGTGAAAGATAACGAAAGCGTTGTATAGAATGCTCATTTTCCCACCTGTCTTCCTTGGTTAACATATAACAATTATAACTTGGAGAGAGTGGCTCTCCATAGAGCTCGACATTATCCAACTCCACGTTACGGGCCCTTATAAGCGTCATAGTGTCATAGCGCAACCCTTCGTGCACCCATGGGAATCGTAAACTAATGGTAAATCTATGTAGTGGAAACCTATCTTTCATGGTATTTCTATGTATTCGAATTTCAAAGTAATTCATGGTCCTCCATAATAAATCGACTGCAACATATGGTAGAAGTTTGTATAACAATAGTATTTATGTTTTCTAAACTATTTGTGAAGTATTACTGCTATTTTTAATATTGGACTAAATATTTAATATTGGAGATGTGGACAAAAGTATTAGATTGTAAGATTAGGTTGATAATGTGGTTAGTTTGATTATAGGGGTTGATACATATTTCTATCTTCAGCATTTCTTTTTTATTTTTACTGATGTGAAGACAGAAATAAAAGAATCATGTGCTCACATCTAAGAAAGAAAATGCAATTAACATTAATTCAAAAATAAATACAATATCAAAAGACACATCTGTGGAATACTAAGATGGAGATCCCGAAGAAAGACGATCATATTTTCGGATTAGACGTTTAGCGAGCACGGAGCACGAGACCATTCTAAATCTTCCAGCTAATCCTCGCTAATCCTCTCGTAACAGGGACATATTTTCATTGGTCGGTCAACCCCTAGTATGAACCACCCTCTTTGTACTGGATGAGTTATGAAAACGATAAGTTTTACAAAGGGAAAGTTCTGCGAATGTGTCTGTCGAGAAATTAACGAGCTCTGACTATTAAGGTTAACTGGGTACGAAATCTTGAAAGAAGATCTTGATTAATCAGTTCTTTTATAGTAAATTATATTTTCTTTGTTTTATCTGAGTTTTTATATCGCTTCCATATTTTTTTCTGTGTTTTATTGTACTCGTACTTTCGATTTAAAAATTCTAAACAGTTTTATATCTAATTTGTTAAAGAATATTTTCTTGTATCTGAAATTATTTTTCGCGAAAGTAATTTGGTCCTAAAATTGGCGGAATACTTTGAAACGATAGACATCGATATGATTCTCGTGGGAGCGCCGTGAAAATATTTCCAAGCTGAAAGGGTTAATAGCCGGTTCAGTATGAAGCAGAAGTTCTTTTCTTTTCCCGGTAATAACTCGGGCCTGTATACACAAGCGTTTCTCATGAAAGAACCGACTCGTCCAGCAAGTCTGAGAAAACTGGAGCAGGCCTGTGCCGGAATTAAGAAGTTTTCATCGTGCCTTTCAATAGTCTTCCTCGAATCTTCCGACGCGGCCACTCAACCCTGCCACCCCCTCCGAACGACGGAAACTTTATAAATACGTCGGAGTTTGACGCTCACGGGGTTGATGGAAGGGTGGTTAAAAAGACTACAATGGACCCGAAGAGGCCGTCGCCGAGGTCCACGATGCCCGGCATGCCCGAATTAATCCTTTTCGAGCGCGAGCAACTTCATCGCGCATGAATTATCGACCGTCTGCTCCACGTCCACGGTACATTTACCTTCGGATGATAGTTAATAATCTGATGACCAGCTTACAAAGGACCGAATTACTGGCGAGATGGAAAACAGACGATCGACGGGGCCTCGTCGACGTCGATGCTCGGATGACTAACGCGACGTTTCTACACTGGGTGCTGATGAATTAACATTCGTTGAATGAAACGCCAAAGCTTTGCTCTCGGTATCAGCCAGATTTACGAGAGCTGCAGAAGAGTGATACGTTTTTGGAATACGGACTTCGTAATGACGTACTTTCCTATCGGAGATACGTATTACCTTTTTAATCCGTTCGTTCTTGCAAAAATATCCTCAAAGTTTGAATTTGCTGCAGCTCTTTATTTGAACAGCTAATCATGTCATTTTATTTTTTTTATCATTGAAACAGTTTTTGAGTTCAACTTTATAAAACATTGTTCAACTTTGAGATTACTAAATTTTAATTCTTGTTTGAAACAACCTTCTTGATTCTGTAATATCAAGACATATCTCTTTCAAAATAGAAGTCTTTATACAATTAAAAAGTATAGAGTTAAAAGTATACTTATGTTCCCTGAAAAGTTAAAAACAGCATTCGTAACAATAACGATTCTTTCCCAAATTTCGAGAAATACCCGGAGAAAATGAAACAATCGACAAACGTCAAAAGTGACGATCAATAAATGCAAATTTAACATCCGATATTTTATTAACACCCAGTACGTTATCGCATCCTCTGATAGAGGTATTTCTGGTGTGTTTCATTCTGACACGTCACCGGTGCTCTATCATAGTGCATAATTTAAAGGAAGCGCCGTGCCGTCTCATTAGGGGCTGTAGCTGGTACAAATTTATTATTAGTCGATTATCGATTGGATTATTTAACGTGGCTGTTGCTCGTCGCAGCGCGTTGCCGGCACGGTGAAAATTAGTGGATTGAACGAGTGTGACGTTAATGAGAATTCACTCTTTTATGAGTGAACGTTGACATCTTTCAGTGCGCTTCATAATAATGTTTCCCTGCTTATAATTTATTAAACAACATCGGATAACGTGTCGCTTGTCTTTTCAGCAAATTCATTCTCTATATGTATCTGCATGAATAACTCACTACAGTATATTGCTGTTCGTTTCGAATGCACTTTATAATTATACATTCGTAATCAAAATTCTGGAGAGTTTTAATCATTTGCTTTAACTGAATGTAGTATATGTGTTATTTAATGATGTTGTTTTGGGATTGTTATGAAGGATTATATGTTGTTATGTTGTATCGTTACATTATATGGCTATGGGTTGTATTATCTGCTACGTGTGTATAGGCTGTGTGGAGAGGAGTTAATATCGCTATACGTTAAATTTTCCGTGCGTTGTAATATTTGTGTGCTTTATACGTTATTATATCTACGCGATAATGCGCCTGCGCGTTAATACCCCGCGCGTTAATATCCCTGCGCGGTAACTTCCCTACGCGTTAATATCCCTACGCGTTAATATCTCTACGCGTTAATATTTCTACGCGTTAATATTTCTACGCGTTAATATCTCTACGCGTTAATATTTCTACGCGTTAATATCTCTACGCGTTAATATCTTTACGCGTTAATATCCCTACGCGTTAATATCCCTACGCGTTAATATCTCTACGCGTTAATGTCCCTACGCGTTAATGTCCCTACGCGTTAATATTTCTACGCGTTACTATCTCTACGCGTTAATATCCCTACGCGTAAATACCTCTACGCGTTACTATCTCTACGCGTCAATATCCCTACGCGTAAATACCTCTACGCGTTAATATCCCTACGCGTTAATATCCCTACGCGTTAATATCTCCACGCGTTAATATCCCTACGCGTAAATACCTCTACGCGTTACTATCTCTACGCGTTAATATCCCTACGCGTAAATACCTCTACGCGTTACTATCTCTACGCGTTAACTCCTCTACGCGTTAATATCTCTACGCGTTAACTCCTCCACGTGTTAATATCTCTACGCGTTAATATCCCTACGCGTTAATATCTCTACGCGTTAATATCCCTACGCGTTAATATCCCTACGCGTTAATATCTCCACGCGTTAATATCCCCACGCGTTAGCTCCCTACCCGTTAACGTCCCTACTATTTAATATCCCTACACATCGTATCTCCCACACATTAACATCTCAACGCATCACACCCCCCACATATCAATACCTCCACACATTAACATCGCCACGTATCCTACGCATAACCCTACGCTACGTTAATATCACAACGTACATCGTCACGCGTTATATTGCCAAGTCTGCACCATAATCCGCAGCAGTAAGTTTGGCAACATCCTGTAGAAGCCAGGCGTTTCAAGAGATTCGATAGCTGGCTATATATTAGGAAGAAAGCTCTCGCAGCGTGTGTATCGCGAAATCGGGTGCGATCCTCGCCGAGCTCGAAAATATAACCCCGGAACAGGAGGGCGACGTACTTTAAATTCCCCGATGTTCGTTCGCCTTGAAGTTCGTGTACGGGATTCCAATGGCTGTAGAACGCGTCCGAGGAGCAGTCTGAGAAATCGTATTTCTTTTCCTCGCAACGTTTCGCGCGTTGCATCCTGCGCTCTTGTATCTTGCAAACATTCCTTTATTCTACGGTGATCTTTGTTTCTATTAATAACGGCGATGGTTTCGGTAAATATTTATCCTGCAGACGAAAAGCGTCTCAAAGAGATCTTTCGTGTTTCATTATTTATCGGTATCGAGACAGTATTGGCCACGTTGAATTATTTACCGGTTTCTGGTGCACCGATATTCGATACCCATTTTCTTCCGCGCGAGAAAACAATTACTCCATCGATTCATTCGTGATAAATTGCGAAAACGTTGTAATTAAGATTTTGATCAGAAAATAGAGCTTTAAAGTGAGGAATCACTGGTGAGAAATAACATATTATTTCGACACAATTTATAATATCCAATTATTTGCTAATTTATTTCTAGGTAATCAGAGAATTTATTTTAGTTCCAATTCGACTAATTTTGCGGAACAGTATCGTGTAGCACGGTACTTGAACGCTCTGCCATAGTTAATTGTATTCGGTCCAATTTGATGCACCTGTCACACGAAACATGCTTCTTGATTAACGATACACGATAGAGACACGTGTAGCCTTAATATTTGACGACAGTAAAGCATACATGTATGTATACTGATGCATTTTCGCTCCTTTAATGAGTCTGTAGTCTGTGGCATTTAATTTAACTCGCTCAAGGTTAGAATCCTGTTATGAACCTTGGAAATTTAACCCTGTCTGCAATATTCTGTTAGCCGTTAATCGAATGCTAAAAGTCCCTATCGAAGTATCTGATTAAATTTCATATTAAACTTATTAATTAGTTACAGCCAAATTTTTTTTTGAAACCACCTAAAAGTACATAAAGGGGTTATTGTATCATCTCTTTTATAACAGAACATTAATAAAAATGTAGCTGAAATTGCATATATAATTATTTGGTATAAAAACTTGTTCGACAATAATTTTCCTGATGACATTACCAATGCTGTATTAATTAAAGGATAAATTATTTCAGAGGACAATTTCCCTGGAAATAAAAGAATTTGAAATAAAGGTGTACTTTCGAAACTAGTAAAATATATTACAAAAAATTTATATTAAACATTGTAAAATATAGTGGTGCTCTTATAAAATATGCGCCATAAGGTAAAACCCACCCCTGTTGAAACTACATAAAACTCTTGCCAACTCTAGAAGATACGAGTAGCAATAACAAAAGTGGAACTGGTACGAAGATTGCTGGTCCAATAAAATAAACTTGAAGTCGTTATCTCATCTCTTACATCCGCCATTTTGAACAAAACCGTCTCCATATGCAGAACTGAAAAACGACAAATCTACAGCGACTCTGTATGCGGCACAAAATAATCGCATTCCATTTCTTTCGAACGTTTCCGCCTGTGCGTTAAAAATTCGCAAAGGGAACAGGTGTCGCGGTCGGTGAGCGTTAAAAATGCTGAAAGCACGCGCGGGGAATTCAAAACAGGTGTCGCGAGCTCTCGCTTCAAAGTGTCCCTTTAAAAATCATGCTCGAAGGGACTTTCGCTAAGTAGCGAAGTTTAAAAGAAACGCGGCAGCTACGGCAAACTGAGGTATATAGACCGGTGACCACATACGTGCACGGAAGAAAACCACGGGTCAGAATGGCCAAGTGCATCCGCATTCGACGACGATGCACACTTCTCTGCCTTTCGTGTGCCACGGTACACGTTCGAACGCACATGACTGCCTCGTGCTCGCATTTTCCCGACCCAATGACTGTGAAATCGAGCGTTTTCCCCGCTTGTTTTTTTCTACGTTTCGTCGCAAACCACCCTCTCGCGGAATCCTGGACGCTCCTCGTTCCGGAATTCCTCGCGAACACGTGCTTCGCCGATCGATAATCAGCTTCTGCGGAATTATACTCCCTTGGCGGTTCACTATTTTAGTTCTGTTTTAAAACGCTTTGTTTCAACCACGTTTAGTAGTCAAACACGAGAGATTAGACATTTTTAATTTGGGGGATTGGTAGACTTTTTAAATTTAAGGGGACGATATTCAGTTTTCAGTTTCAAGCATTGACTGTCTTTTTTAAGTTTTAGAGACTGATAGCAATTTTTAATTTGAGGTACTGATAGCAATTTTTAATTTGAGGGACTAATAGACATTTTTAATTTGAGAGACTGGTGGTCATTTTTAATTTGAGAGACTGATAGACATTTTTAATTTGAGAAACTGGTGTTTATTTTTAATTAGGGAGACTCATAGACATTTTTAAATATGAGAGACTGATATTCATTTTCAAGTTTGAAGGATTGGCAATCATTTTTAAATTTGAAGGACTGACAGCTATTTTTATATTTCAGAACCTAATAGTAATTTTTAATATAACAAACTGGTGTCCATTTTTAATTAGGGAGACTGATAGACATTTTTAAATATGAGAGACTGATATTCATTTTCAAGTTTGAAGGATTGACAATCATTTTTAAATTTGAAGGACTGACAGCTATTTTTATATTTCAGAGCCTAATAGTAATTTTTAATTTGAAAAACTGGTGTCCATTTTTAATTTAAGAGACTGATGATCCTTCTTGTTGAATACTTTATACTTAAATATAACATCATTGTATCACTTAAGAATATTTTTATCATGCCACATAAATTATCATAATAAAGTAGCTGTATAAAATATATGTACACAAACTATCATAATAAAGTACATACACACTGAAGATATATAAATTGTCCTAATTTTCATAATATAAAAGTATATATGTATTGAAGCATATGTGTATTGTATGTATAAACCTCATACAATTATAATAATATTAATTATTTCAATGTCTATCATTCTTATAATATTCAAACCAGAAAATTTGACATATAAAAAGTGGAGCAGCCACTGTCAAAGCATCGCCAAGATAAAAATTTAATCTGTCGGAGTTTCTACATTGTTCTTATCAGTGCCGTCCTCGGAGTAGTTAAAGCGTGCAGTACTTTTTGCAGGGGTGTGCTTACGCCTGAGGAACGTAATTAGTCGAAAAGGATGTTTTGTCCAAGTAACGGAAGATTTCATGAATTAAGAAGATCTTGCAGTTCTTTGTATAAGTTTCTGGCAAGTCTGGCCTTTTAAAGACGATCGTTTCTTTCATGCCGTTTATAGCAATCGTTAGATATACATTGAAATTCTGAATTGTTTCGAAACACTTCATCGAAAACAATTTCACGAGTTTACGTATAAAAAGCCGTTCGTAACAGCTTGGCTTCGTTCTCTCATTTTCAGCTGAAGCAGTGGTAACGTCTGGTTCTCAATTAAAAACGTAGTAAATTATAAGAAGCTTCGGGCTCGTTTTAAAAAATTAATCCCATAGATCATGTCAAACAGGGATCCCTTAATTAAATGTGCTTCAACTTCGAAATATGTCTGCCTTCTGGGCGGAAACATTTGCCGGTTCGTTACCAAGTTTAATTAAAAAATTAGAAAAGACTCGACAAGCGTCTAAAATGTCCTTCTCGGTGCTTTACCAAGTGCCGTTTCAACTGAAATTGGCTTAAATGAAAAATACAATTTCCACGGGGAACATCGTCATGCTCCAACATGTATCCCACAAAAACGAATAATTCCGCTTACTCCAGCCGTATAAAAAGCTGACGTTGTATTTGTTCTTCTCGTATTTCCATTCGATATGTTCGCTGCAGACCGAGGGTGAACGAACTGAGAGTAATAAAATAACATAAATAACAAATAACTGATATCAAATATCTTTCTATTTGCACCTATTGGAAATTTACATATAACATTTATCAAGTTAATCACAAGTGAGACAGTTAGATTAAATCGATGGAAAATTACTATTTGACGGGGACAAGCTTAAAAATTTATTAGAAATTCATAGCTGGTCATAAGAGAATTTTAATAAATTATTGTACATATACATTCACATAAAATACATAAATGTGTATTCTGTATAAGTCTCTGTAATTATGTCTTAACGAACAGCTTAATAAGAGGACACATTTTAAAGTTTCCACCAATTGCAACTATTATTAATAAAATCAAACACACCGACGATCACTAACGTGAACCTAGTCGTTACCTTCTGAAAAAGTTTCATATTTCTGTTCATATTTCGCTTTTCCAGGCAAATCCACTTTTCCGGCAAATCGAAAATATTCAGCGCATAAAAGAAAAACACGATATTCGACAACGAATAAGAAAAACAGTGTTTCAAAAGTTGAAAGCGTAGACGGAGGCGGGTGGAACGGAAGGGCGAAAACGAGCCACGGTTAATTCGCGGTACGCGTGTTGGAATATTGAATTAATAACGCGTATCGGCTGGAGCGTTTCGCCGGGCCGTTAAAAGCGGCTGCGAACGGAGCGTGGCTCCGTAGGCGGGATCGTTGTCGATGAAAGTTTCATTCGCGATTAACGTCGCCACCGAATTCGCCGGTGGGTTCGCCATTATAGGTGAGCGACGTTGCAGGTGCTCGTCGTACGCGGTGGCACGTAAAACGTCGCGTGTTATCGAGTTAGGTAGACAGGTCTCCCTTCGGCGTCATAAAGGTGTGCTCCTCTCGACGCTCGTCGAGTAGTCGTAAGTAGCTTTGACTCGAGCATAGATCAAAGATCGCAGCTGCGAGCAGCCTTACGAGCGCCTTAATGATTAAAACAGACCTGGTTGTCTCGGAGGCTGAAGAGAAGGCCGGTCGCGTCCGTCGCTGTAGGCCTTCTTCGGGTGCCTCCAGCGGCCTCTCGTTGGGACCCTCCCGATACGGGAGATCAGAGGAAGCCCAACCGTGCGGCATCGTCCGTAATCTGTACCGCGTCTTTCTCCGTCTCTCCTCCCATCGGCCTCTTCGTCTTTCCAAAATCGATTTCGGTCGGTACGGGACCGCGCCCACCTCGACATACCGAGAGTTCGACTGGAACAGAGAGGAACGGAGGGAGGGACAAAACGAGGGAAACAGAGAGGCAGGGAACTGGCAACGCGTACAGAGGGAGCCCGAGAGGGTGAGTTAGCCTCATTTAACCGAGAACACCCCTGCTACCTCGTGCGTACGCGATACCGCCACCCGTCGTTCTTCTTCTTCGCCTTTTCCCGCTTCCTCTTCCTTACTCGGCCCCTTTCGACCAACCTGCCAAGTCCTCGGAATACGATAGGGGACCTACTTACCGAGCGAAAGATTGCTCCACGATTTAAGCTTTATTCAAGATGCCTCCGCTTTAAGTCGTTAACGTTCCTAGAGTTAGCTCTACAGTCGGCGCTAGAGCCGATGGAGCTAGTGTGGCGAGAGGATAACGCCGGAGTTGTATTCCACGCTGAAATCCTACTCCGGCAACGACTACTCTATCTACCACTTGTCCAATGGGGATAGTAAAGCGCGGTTTTGCTACTGGCGCTAGCTACTTTGCCGTGTGATTTATCCCACGGACTTCTGAGCACCGGTTCCCGTGGATCTAGTTCCACATTCAAATTTGAGTCCTCTGGGAACATTGTATCTTGAGGTTTCGCCATTTCGGTGCTCTGTAATTTCGGATCTTCAGGAATTTTGAAACTATACAATCGTAGAACTTTATTTCGGATCCTCGATACTTCGGTAGCTTGAATTTTCTCCGAGACTTTGAAACTTTGTAATTTCGAAACACAAGAATTTTAACTTTGGGGCTTCGTGGAATTCCGAAACTTTCGAAACACTATTTACATTCCCCCCAGAATGCACCGAACTTGTACGATTTCTACAACGGAAAAAATCCCTGCAAATAAAACGTTAATCGACTGAAACTTTCCGCCGCCATTTAAAAAGGTAATTACTTTAGAGCCCGACAATATGTACAATCGCATTTGCCGCACGCAGACATTTACTCGGCCAATAAAAATAAAAGTATATTTCATTTACATTGATTAGCCCGTCTGCAGGTTTCCATCGATTTCATTTTCCCTGTTCCCCCTTTTTTGCCATTTATTTCATTGCAACGTCGAGCAGCGTGTCTCGGTTTATTGATTCCTGGCAGAGATATGTAATGCAGATTGTGGAAGGCGCCGCACGTACGGATTTTCCCTGATCTTGTGTATCGAGAGGGGTGGCCTTT
This sequence comes from Megachile rotundata, assembly GCF_050947335.1. Taxonomy (NCBI): domain Eukaryota; kingdom Metazoa; phylum Arthropoda; class Insecta; order Hymenoptera; family Megachilidae; genus Megachile; species Megachile rotundata. Next base: position 17,804,062 of record NC_134984.1, on the reverse strand, counting down.
TTCAGCGGGAGGACTCGCACGAACCATCCTCTCTTCCCTTGAGAGCCTGCTCGTACAAGAGCAGCCTCACGTACGAACGTTTGCTGGCGAGCGCAATGAGCGGGATAGAACGATTGAATTTTGCCCGGGGTCCGTGCCTTCGTTCGAGGATTAGACTTTAAGCCGGCACTTGCACGTATTCGTTTATCGGAGATTCCATTTGCCCGTCAAAGGCACTTATCGGCCGTTCTTTTTTTTTTTCCTTTGCTCATTTTAATACGCCAGGGTTCTCCAGGAATCGGATGCTTCAACGAGGTGAGAAGACTCTGTGTAGTAATGGGACTTGCAATTACTTCAAATCCCTTCAAATATACTGGGTGGCCAAATAAAATGTTACGTTTTCTATTACAATTTTATTTTGCAAATTTCAATTCTTTGCTCTGAGATTTTCAGACTGTGAATTTAACAAACTTCATTCTGAATATTCCCTCGACATTGGAATAACAGGATTATCACAACGATATTCTATCTACATATTGCTACTGAAATTTAATTTCACTGGTTCCCTCATGAACCAATTTTATTTATTTTTATTATTGGAATTTATAGTGAAGATTTTTATAATGTTCATTGCAGTGACTGGTATTTTACCTTAGTTTCACTGGCTCCCTCGTTAACGTGAACCAATTTTATTTATTTTTATTATTGGAACTTATAGTGAAGATTTTTATAATATTCATTGCAGTGACTAATGTTTTACCTTATATTTAACTGGTTTCTCATTAACGTGAACCAATTTTATTTATTTTTATTATTGGAATTCATAGTAAAGATTTTTATAATATACATTGCAGTGACTAATGTTTTACCTTAGTTTCACTGATTCCTCATTAACATGAACCAATTTTATTTATTTTTATTATTAGAACTTATAGTGAAGATTTTTATAATGTTCATTGCAGTGACTGATATTTTACCTTAGTTTCACTGGCTCTCTCGTTAACGTGAACCAATTTTATTTATTTTTATTATTGGAATTTATAGAGAAGATTATAATGTTCATTACAGTGACTGATATTTTACCTGCCAGTAGATGCACTTAATAAACTTCAATTATTATTAAAAATTAATTATATTTTACTTAGTTGGGACAATAAGGCAAGTATGTCTGAGGAGCAGTCTTCATTTTGAACGTTAAATACCAAACCAATTTTGGTTACGTAAAGCCTTCTTTTCATCATAGCCGATTTTCATACATTTCTTAAAAGCTTTCTTCGCGAAAGCACGACCATACCGTTGGACGTTTCAGTGAAAAGGATCAATACCCTGTGTTGGCCCGGTCAGAGGTTCTTTTATTCGATGTCTGGATAGATTTCGATTCCGTTCTATCAGGTGGTCATTGCGGTTGTCCCATAGCCAAACAACTGACCTAGAACAGTTATGCTTTTCCCTGACAACGATCGCGCCTGAAACTCATTTTGCAGTTTCCCGCGAGAAATTCGATCAAACTTTCTTGATCTCTCCCGCTAAATCCTCTGGAGGGATAACGTTATTTCTAACTTCCTGATGAACCGCGACCCGCTCGTGAAAACCGAACCCCCTTATTTCCTGATAATACAAATATATCGGTTATGGGCAGACCGGAAGTTCGAGATTTCATCGGTAATCCCGGCGAGTTTTCAAGCTGCTCGACAAATCGATGGATAAATTGAAAAATATAATACCGGATGACGATACGTTTATTTTATTTATTTGACGATTTTGTACGGACGCGTAGATTTATTCCGTTGATAGAAATAAGACAAATGAAAACAATTTTATTGTACAGACGTTTTAATTCCCTTTACTTACTCATGTGTGATTGAAAGTGTTTATTCATGCTTATGTTTTATAAATTTTGTATGTGCATTTTTCATTTCAGATTGAAACATTAAATATTAAATATGAAGTTTGATGTACAAGAAATATTAAAGAAAAAATATATGGAATGTATAGTATGTAAAATATAAAATAGTGTTCAAAAAAATAAAACATGTAAAATATTTAAAAATATAAAATACAAAATATATGAAATATATAAAGTATGTAAAATATACTAAAATATGCAAAAGTATAAAATATGTGAAATATAAAAATATACACAAAAAAATAAAATACAAAATATATGAAATATATAAAGTATGTAAAATATACAAAAATATACAGAAGTATAAAATATGTGAAATATAAAAAAATACACAAAAATATAAAACACAAAATATATGAAATATATAAAGTATGTAAAATATACAATAATGTACAAAAATATAAAACATGTAAAATTTCAAAAGATATAAAATATGTAAAATTCCAAAAAATATAAAATATGTAAAATATTAAAAAATATAAAATATAAAAAAATACCTAACCATATGGAACATGTAAAATATAAAAAAATACCTAACCATATAAAATATGTAAAATTCCAAAAAATTTAAAATATGTTAAATATTAAAAAATATAAAATATAAAAAAATACCTAACCATATGGAATATGTAAAATATAAAAAAAATGCCTAACCATATAAAATATGTAAAATATAAAAAAATATAAAATATGTAAAGTATAAAAAAAATATAAAATATATTTCATGAAACGACTAAAACACAAAATCCCATTAATTTCACTCCCGCCAAATTAACAACCCGTCAATTAAAATTCGTGCGACAGAAATAACGAAGACTATCGCGTATTGAAAGTTTCAAATAACAGAGAAGAAGAGTATAACGAATGGCGAAGCGTCTAAACTTCCGTGACCCTTAGTGAAACTTGATGTTCGAGCGACTTGGTGTTCCGTAATCAGCAGACCTGCCGACAGTCCCTCTCTTATGAGAAACGTGTCTAGCATGAAATATGTCCGTCGGTAATTAGATTGTTGCTCCTACATATCTGTCTACCGTGGTAAGTAAGCTGTCGCCGGATTACGCGGGATATATCCAGCCTCATTCAAAATCAATTCACGCGGAGGTAGCCTAATTCGGGGCCGATTCGTTTCAGGATACACCCCTATTCCCGTTGATCCTCTTCGATGTCTAATCCCCGGCTGCATTCCCTCAACTCCTTCGAGAAATTATCGGTATCCTGCCGAGCCGTGTTCGATATATGTACTTGTCGGATCTTCCGGATAATTGACTTCTTTCACTGGGGGATGAGATTTGTACTGCGTCACAATATTTTCACAATTTTTATTTCTTAATCTTCTGACGGAAATATTTTGGTAATATATTGTGCGTCAATTTTCTCAATTTTTTAGATATTTCTTAATATTTTAACGATGATGAATGGCTGAATATTTCGATAATATTTGAATCAGAGAAGTGAGTTAACTTTGCTACTTGATTGTTGTTTGACTGCTATTTGACTGTTTGCGAACAGCAACTTTAAACCTTAATTAAAAAGTTAAATAAATTCTCTTGAGGTTATTATTTCTCTACTAACTTCCATTATTGTTTACTTCACTATGTTTATACATCAATTGTGTCATATCTTAGAATCAGTTAAAAAATGCTTACTTCAAATAATTGTATTAAATAAAACGGTGACCGAGCCACCTCTCGCAAAGGAATAAATCTTTGTAAAAATAAATTGAGACGTAGAAAATTCAGAATGTTAGAAACAGATGTTATCTGAATCCTTCTGCGAAGGTAAACGAACTATATAAAATAAGAAAACATTTGAAGTCTCGTGTATTTCGAGTTTTCAATGTTTCATGAGTTATTCGCTTGAAAGAACAGCAAAGATAGTTTGTAAAATTTACAAATTACAGAGGACATTTATTGTAGATATATTTTTGAAGAAGGAAAAAAGGGAATTTATAGAATCTATAAATTACATCAATACCATTGTACACCTAAATATTTCATTGAATACTGTCAACGCCCATACAATCCCTTAATTTATCGTAACACATAAAGTGTAAAGTAAAAATTATTGCGACTATTAGAAAATCGTACAATTTACAGTACTTTTATTTCAATATGAAAGAGAATTGTGTATGAAAAACCGAATCTATCATTGATAACGTCAACGTGGTGTTTAATCTGCTCGAGAACATTTGTACATATGTGGTTTAATCCAAAAATTCCAAAATTCCAAAAATCCCAAATCCCAAGGTCCCCAAATTCCAAGGTCCCCAAATTCCAAGGTCCCCAAATTCCAAGAACCCCAAATCCCAAGGTCCCCAAATTCCAAGAACCTCAAATCCCAAGGTCCCCAAATTCCAAAAACCCCAAATCCCAAATTTCCGAATCCCAAGGTCCCCAAATTCCAAGAACCCCAAATCCCAAAATTCCCAAATCCCAAGGTCCCCAAATTCCAAGAACCCCAAATCCCAAAATTTCCCAATTCCAAAATTCCCAAATTCCATGGTCTCCAAATTCCAAGAACCCCAAATCCCAAAATTTCCCAATTCCAAAATTCCCAAATTCCAAGGTCCCCAAATTCCAAGAACCCCAAATCCCAAGGTCCCCAAATTCCGAGAACCCCAAATCCCAAGGTCCCCAAATTCCAAAAACCCCAAATCCCAAAATTTTCAAATTCCAAAATTCCCAAATTCCAAGGTCCCCAAATTCCAAGAACCCCAAATCCCAAAATTTCCCAATTCCAAAATTCCCAAATTCCAAGGTCCCCAAATTCCAAGAACCCCAAATCCCAAAATTTCCAAATTCCAACATTCCTAAATTCCAAGGTCCCCAAATTCCAAGAACCCCAAATCCCAAAGTCCCCAAATTCCAAGAACCCCAAATCCCAAGGTCCCCAAATTCCAAGAACCCCAAATCCCAAAATTTCCAAATTCCAAAATTCCCAAATTCCAAGAACCCCAAATCCCAAAATTTACAAATTCCAAAATTCCCAAATTCCAAGGTCCCCAAATTCCAAAAACTCCAAATCCCAAAATTTCCAAATTCCAAAATTCCCAAATTCCAGGAACCCAACTCCCAAAGTCCCTATCCCAAAATATCCCTAGCATCTGCTCCTAATTTTCCTAAAATCCCTCTACATGTATCTAACATTCCCAAAACATCCACAGAATATCTCAAACCCTAATCTGTATCATCCCTAAAAATTGTTTTAGAACATCCTCAAAAATTCCCTAAAATATCATTGGATATTCTACCTACGTCTAGAATGCTTCTGCAATTTCCCCGAATGTACTCCGTAATATCTATAATCGCTCATATGTATGCATATATGTATACTTTCATAAAATATTGTCCCTTTTGAGTCGGACAAACGTATCATGCCATGTCCGTATATTTTACACGTTCTGCATATTCTGTCCATTCTATTTTGTTCCCCGCACATAGCACGCGTTTTGCATATAATTTACATGCGTCGTTACGTTATGAATGCAAAAGTAACCACGGTACACTGTAATTATAATTCATTTGTAATTTGCTATCGAAACTGAACAGCACCGGGTCAGCCCGAGCATACGTTGACCTACATCACTGGCGAATCAGATTGGACTACAATTCACGGAGATCTTGCTGTAAATTTCCCGTGTTAAATATTACACAGCGATTATTTTCGTGGACAAATGCGCGTAACATTTCGAGTTTTTAATAAAAAATATCGTAAAAATGAAATTGGTGGATTAAAGTAGGATATTTGAATGAGAACGACGCGGCTTACGTTGAACTCTCCATAAATTACTCTGCAGTTTCTAGGTTTTCGTTTTGATAAATGAAGTAGGTCACCGATGACCCACGCTCGGATAGAAAACTCGTAGGAACACGGGGGAGAGCAATCAATTTTGCAGCACTTACCGTCGTCGATAATGAAACACCGTGGATATTGATTCTTTTTTTGTTCCGTTCGAACCGTAGCCTCCCGGGGGATTTACTCGGCCGAAGGAGGATCGACACCTTATGGCCGACGGGTTACTGTTAATCCTTTCGTTGTATCGTGGAAAAATTCTTTCGTTTGTGTATTTATTCTTTATGGAACGGAAAGTTACAATTATAAGTTGCTTCGAGAGAGGGAGGTTCTCATTATAAATATTGAAATCAAGGATTTTTATTTGGTGAAGTTTGATGTCTGAAAATTAAGAAATTATCAAAGTCAATTTGTCTTTATGACAATTTATTATTTCGTCCATTTGTCAATCTGATAAATTAGAAAATTATAAAACAGCAAACTCAAGTGGACATAACAAGGGTTCGATGAAAAGTTAGAACAATCACAAAGCAAGACTAACCACTACGAAACCTATCAAAGTATAGACAAGTCACCTTAGAAACTACAGCCCGTCAATCTATATGCAACGCAATAATAATTAGAGAAGCGTCGAGCCAGAGGGATTAAAGTGACCGGGCACATTCCCAAAGTTTGCCCGGCCATTTCGACAAGCCCGTACGCATACATTTCCGGCTAATTCGAGTGCAATTTAAGACAGAACATTCGTTGACGAACGTTTGTTTTTACGGAGGGGAGCGCGGCACAAAAGCGACATCGGCAAGGGCTGCAAGAGTTGTCCCACTCGACGGGGGGTGGGTTTGTGGAACAATAATTAGATCAGGCCGCAAAGGAAGCGTGAACGGAAAGGGCGGTACGGTAAGGATAATTAGGTAATTGGTCTACCTCTATCTGGGAATCGATTCACTGGGACAGGTCGCCTAATTTCATTTTAATCAAGCCATTCAACGCGTCGAACTTTCGGCACATTTTTTCTTCCTCTCCCTTCTGACCTCGGAAATGCCGGGTCGTTGAATAATTCCGGCGGAAGACGTATTCTAGAGGAAGAGTCTAGACGTCGGAATTACACGAAGGGAGATCCTCGAGACGCATATTAATGAGCACGAATTATTTTCTAGGAGAGTTAGCTAGCTCCTGTAATCCGTTGCAGCCACCCACTGCTTGTAATCTGACGCGAGACTGCCTCGTGATTTGCATTCGTTTGATTTGTTATTTCTTTTGAGATTGCTCCTGTCTCAGCTTAGTTCCCTGCATTTGTTAAGCTTTTCGCTGATTTCGTCTTTCGAAACTTCGATGGTTACGACGGAGGCGAATCGTATTGCATTTCGCTCTTTGGTTTACCTTCGCGTATAAATCACTCTGTTATTAGGCATCTGCAAATGTATATTTAAATATTTCATGGTTGGACTATTTCTGATACACTACATTAATTATCTACATCACATATTCTTACAAGAGTATCATGCATTCTTTCATACATACATTCTTTCATATATACATTTTTTCATACATACATTCTTTCATACATATACTGTTTCATACATACATTCTTTCATACATGCATTCTTTCATACATACATTTTTTCATACATATATTCTTTCATACATATATTACTTCATACATACATTATTTCATATATGCATTCTTTCATACATACATTCTGTCATACATACATTCCTTCATACATACATTATTTCATACGTGCATTCTGTCATACATACATTCCTTCATACATACATTATTTCATACGTGCATTCTTTCATACATACATTCTTTCATATATACATTTTTTCATACACACATTGTTTCATACATACATTCTTTCATACATATATTCTTGTATACACACATTCAACACATACATACATTCTTTCTCAAATATGATAGAACATACATAAAAAAAAATGTTGTCTTTTCTATTAATTCAATGTGTCAGTCTTCTTCAACATGTTTAACCAACAACAATTTAAACTGACAACCTCATAGAAGCTCTAATGACCTATAAAAATCAACCTTGTTAACTAAAATGCAAAGGTATGTTTCACCCTGACAGTCGAGGTGTTAGCTCAAGTTACGTTTCGCCTGATTTATCCTGGCTTTCCTTCGACACAGAAAATCTCCTTTATTTTTAAAGACACGCACGCGATCTGGAGAACACGGACAGTAATACCTTATTCGTTCCGCGAAGGTGGATACCAGCCTCCGATAGAAGTGGAATTTCACCGGAAATCTGATTCTGCCTCCGTTTTATGATGCCGTCTTCGTGACAAGGCGGACAGATGTTGTGCTTTCGTCCGATTTCTCTCAGATACTATTCTGCAGGATAAATGCTATGTCGCAATGTTTGAATCTGGCTTAAAGAAATCTTAGCTTCCAGGATAAGGATCTCCGACATAGATATGAGACTTTTCTTCGATAAATTATTTTTTAGTGGAACGGAGTTGCTAAAAGTTGAGTATACGATGATTAACAGCTAAGAAGTCCATTCTCCAACAATTAATTTTTCATCAAAGCGACTGTCATCAGTTGACTGATTACTAAACTTGATCATAATGATAAACTTAATCATGACGTTAGCAGAGTAATTCCAATCCCAATTATTCACCGGAATGAACCTCAGTAAAATTTGGCTCGGCGAAAGGTCTGTGTCACGTGTAGTATCTTAAATGCAGAAGCATCTGCAGTTTATCATACGCGGATAAAGCTTGTTTGGAGCGAGCAGTTTCACGGAATGATGCGGATAGCGTGGTGCATTACGAAAAGGGTCTTATCGCGACAATTTTGCAGGAGAACACAGTACTTGAAGTGGTCCCAGCGGCTCGTGGCGGGACGTCTGGAACACGTGCACCCGATACAAGCTCAGAGATCGCAGCGAGAGACAGGAAGAGGAGTAAGGGGGTGGAATAGAAAGAGAGGGTAGCGTGAAGGGTGGCACAGTTTAATCCGTGGTTCAACGTGCGCGGCTTGTCGAGCTCGAGCCCGCTAATGGAAGGTTAAGCCAGCTGATCCTGAGCTAACTTTGTACACCTTATCGAGCAAGGAGTTGATCGAACCGCTCTCGTTTACCTTACCTCCTCCCTCGCCTCCGACGTTCATCGATCAAACAGGTGTTTGGCCAAGGAATTTACGACATCGAGCCACCGTGTCCCGTTGTAATTGCACTTTTCCGGGATCCAACTGGCGTTTCAGCTCGGATCCAGAAGGACGACGGGAAAATCCTGTCTTTGCGACTAATGCTCCTGGAAAAGGAGGTCAATGGATTTCGCGACGGAATCTCTGGTGCCAACTTTTATTGATTTTTCTTCTTCACGTCGCTGGATGATGTAAGAGTGGTTTAACGCCGGATATTTTCATCTAATTTTGACTTGATCTGTCCTACTGATTTTACTACGACAGGTGCTGAAGAAGTTTATAAGGGTGTACGCCAGGGCTGAAATTCCTCCGATCGAAATCTTGTGACGTTGAGTTATTTAACTTGTAACTCCAGAGATTTTGTATAGGTAGGTAAATTTATGTGTTGAGATTGTTAGATTGCTGAATTGAAAAGAGGTACATATACATAGGTATACACGTAAGTAAATTACTTTCAGTCAAGATGTCATTTTAAAATATTTTATTAAATTTATTATCTCTTGATTAGAGCATTCATTTAGCAAAAATAATGAAAACATGAGCGATAAAATGTACATACACTTCATGTACAATGATCAATATAAGCATAAGTCACATTATATACACATCCTACATAAATCCTTCATCGACAGCTCGGAGCAAGCGACATATCGAAGCACATATATCTAACCCTCTGTACTCCAACATCAAACTACAATTTGAATAATTCAAAGATATCATACAACTTGACAAACAAATATCGTTACGATAATCCCTAGCAGCTCCACACCGTATAATATATCGATGCCACTATGACAGTATCAAAAATCCTTCTCTATTCGAACAAGTAAGAGGAAATACCAGAGTTTTGACTCCCGTTTATGCGTGAAGCAATAGATTCGATGGAACGTATGGGGTGGTTCCGATAACATCTTGAGGAGCTGGTCTCCTTTCCGAGGCCTACTCTTAGGGCGAGGGATCCGACATTCCATGCGGCAACGATTCGATATCAAAGCGAGAGGAGCTATCCACGCGATTAGCCTGGCAAAATTTCGTGCATCGCTGATCTCAAATAGCGAGACTGTCTAAAGAGGAAAAGTCACTATTGTGATATAAATTCGGGTATGGAATAAAAGACCGGGTCATTACGTCGCGAAAACGTGCCACGTAATTCGTTCACGAAATGTCGCATTCATATTCGTTCGACCGTGCGACAAAAAAATCGTAGATACGACAACTTATAAATTCGTAAGCTTTTTCACGTTCATATGTTTTGAGAAACCTGCTGTTTCTGGAACGCTTTTAAACGGGTAATATAAATCAGACCATGTATGATGTAGCGTAACATCGTACGTTTTGACGCGACACCGTGAGAATAGTGTTTTTCCACCTGTTTCCTCCGAGTAACATAGGACTACTCGATGGGGAAGAAACTTGGCCCCGTACATTTCGTTCAGGAATTGCTACGAGTCGCTGCTGTTCGAGCACACCTGCAGCCGGCCGAAATTTATCGACGGGGTCAAACTCGTTTATCAGACGTGTAGACGTAGCGGAACGTCCGCGCTTAAAATTCAATTGAACATATAGCTGTGCAACTCTTCCTGAGCTTCTATTTTCTCTTTTCGGTTACCGAATGCAGCGGATGGAGATCATTGCGGGAACTGGGATACTTGGGTTACATACTCTATATTTAATAATACTTAAAAATATTGTTAAAAAAATTAATCATCTGAAGTCTGAAAGTTAGAGAGTTCAATGCAATGTCTAATAATATGAAACTACTCAAACTGGTCATGATACAATATCTGATAGAATACAAAAAGCAATGTAACTCTTTCTGGGTTTCTATGTTTCTCTTTTCGTTAACTGTAACACAACGTATGGCAACACAATGGTTGAAGATCATATCTGTCTTTAATAATACTTAAAAATAATATTTAAAAAATGGTCCATTTGAAGACTGAAAGTTAAAGAGTCCGATGCAATGGATGAAGATCATCTCTACCTTTAATAATACTTAAAAATGATATTAAAAAAATTAATCATTTGAACACTGAAAGTTAGAGAGTCCAATGCAATATCTACCAGTATCAAACTACACGAACTAGCCATGACAATAGGCGGACTTAAAGTTACGTCTAAAGAGGAGTTCGTGCGGCAATATAACAAGAGCGTCCCCCGAGATCACCCACCGTCCGCAAAGGTCAATATTCCCAGTGGTGCAATTGCAGCACGTTTCTCCGATACGATCGTCCCGATATCGGTCATTGAACGCACGTTGCACCGTTCGAGGAAAACTTGGAATGCCGAAGAAACAAAAGGACAAAACCCGGAAGAGCTGCAACAGGAAATTCGCATTAGACTATAGTGACAGGTTCGATCGGTTCGTTTGCTCGCGAGTGAACTTGATGAGTCATTCGGTAAGACGATGAGGGAGGATGAGAAACCGAGCGCACGCGAAATGCTGTTTAATTTGTTTGCCGGGGGAGGATTCTGCTAGCCCATTAGGCGAGAATGGACCTCGCGATTTATGCCCTGGCAAGATTATCTGAAAGATAAAGGCGAACGGGGCAGATAACTGGAATTTTGGGGCTTGCTTCCGTATGGAGGACAACATCGAATTTATCAGCCATCGACCTACTTAACTGTTGCAGCGAAGGGGTGGTTCTCCGGGCGCCGTTCCACCGAACTCTTGCGATTGCTTTGCAAATTTTGTCACGGTTAAATAAGAGATGCTCCATTTCGAAGGGGACGTTGCATCGGAATAGAACGTCTTTGAAATGAGAGCGGAAGTGTTTGAACGGAGCAACTTCGGATAAAGTAATTTATAAAGTTTGATTACGTTATTTCAAGTACTGTTTGATCGCGATACTCGATCGGGTATAATGTACTCTTTGCATAAGTACTCGTATGGGAATTTTAGACAATGTTAAAATTTCTTAGTTGGAACATTTTGAGATACTTTTTTGTAAATTTTGGTGTCGATTAAGTTTTCGGATCTGATCAAGTTTAAAAGTTTGATCGCGATACTTGTCGATCGGGTACAATGTACACTTTGCATAAGTACACATATAGGAATTTTAGACAATGTTAAAATTTCTCAGGTGAAACATTTTGAGATATCTTTTTGCAAATTTTTGTGTCGATTAAGTTTAAAAAAATGAGTTCCAAGTTAAAATGTTTTCGAATGCAGACTCGCTGTAGACATAATGTGGAGAGATGCAAATGTCATCGCGTCACAAGTGCAGTTACGAAGTACCGTGTTCCTGCAGTAAAGTTTATATCAGAGTAACTAGGAGTAACATGAACACGCGTTTCAAGGAGCATGAGAGGTGCTCCAGATTGGGCTGCATGTAGTCGACCATAGCAAACTGCCGGTTGACCATGTGACATACAGTATTATACTTTTAAATCGGAATAAAGATACAATGTTACTGTTATTTCGCTTCAGAATTCAGGGATGCTGTACAATAGACAGAACATACCTATAGATACAATAGAGCTGTAGATGCAATAGTAGAACTGGAATATTAGCAACATAAGTTACCATGTTAACCCCACGTACCTCATTGATTGTAATTAACCAGCTGTCCAATTAGGAAGCCGTTATTTGGTCAATAACTCCCTTAATCCAGAATATAAATATCTCAGTATTGATTCTACTTGCAAGAATAAAAATCTAAAACAAATTTTTGTTGCGATGTTCAAGAAAATTGAACTAAAATGTTTGTAGAAAAATTGTGATCTGTTAGATGATAAGTTTCTAATTATTTCACCTAACTATTCGAAAACACTCGACACCATGTTGAACCCCCATTTCCTTTCTCATCCACCCTTTTCACAACAATTAAACGTCCCTCCATGCAAATTGCCCTCGGAACATCTTTTTCCAAATTTCATTATAGAAGCAGCGTGAAGAGCATCGTTCTCTGGCACCCCATAGAAATTACTCCTCCAAGGATAACAATCCATACTTCCCCTTCCGGTGCTCCAGAAAGCGTGCAATTATTTTGAAAAAAGGAAAAACGTTCGCCTCGAGAACAGCCTATTGTTGCTCCCTTAAATGGGAACAAGGAGAAGCTCACGAGGCACGCCTAACCGTTTAATTTCGGGAAGCTGCGTGAGCTCGATCGTCTATCTGCTGCGAGAACATTTATTTCCTCGCTGTAGGGTGAGACTTCTCGGAAAATCGATAGAACAATTACCCAAGTTTCGACTCCGGCGACCTATCGATTGATTTCGATTCGGGGAAGAACACTTTGGACTTTCGACAAACTTTCGACAATAGTCGTATTTTGGGGAGCTTTACTCTTTCGCTATCAATGGTGCTTCCGTTTATTGTCTAGTCTATATGTATGTAAATTCTTAGAATATTTTTAAATTTTTGTATTTTTAGAGAAGTGGGACTCGAGAGTTTTATAGGTTAGGACTAGTAAAGTGTCAGGTCTGCAGATTTCTGTATTACCATCTGAATACCTTTCTATATTCCCAGATTCCTGTGATTCTAGGTTGCTATATTTTTAGATCTCTATGTTTCCTGAATTCTGTAGCTTGAGATACCTATATTTGTAGATTCCTTCATTCCCAAATATCTATGTTTCCAGATTCCCAAGTCTTCTGATCCTACACCTCAGACCTCCACATCCACAGGTTACTATATCCCCAAATACCTATATCTTCGGATTCCTATATCTTTAAACACCTGTACCTCCAGATTCTTATATTTCTAGATCCCCACGTTCTCAAATCCCTATATGCCCAAGTACCTGTATCTCCAGATCTCTATGTCGTAACATCCCCACATCCAGACTCCTCGTTTCTCGACCCTTAAGTCGCTATTCTCAGATTTCTATCATTGGATCTCCCCAGACCTCTATATCTCTAAATCTCCATGTCCTCAAATCCCTATAACCCTACCTTATGTTCCCATATTCTTAGATTTAACCCCAGATCCCTATACCCTTTGATCCTATACAACTCTTAATTCTATAGTTCGTCTTACCTATTTAAAATTTCAGATACACTAATCTAATCAGAAAAGTTCCCAATGCTTCTATAATAATTTACAGCATCCCCATGCAGCTCGTATGGCAGCGATAATTTTAATCCCACTTAAGATTCGATGACACCGAAATTCCCATTTAACGTTCGTTATCAAACGAACATTGACGAACAAAGCTACCATGTCTGATTTGGTGCGAGCAATTATAAAGAACGATTGGAAGTAATTGAGTCAATATAATCGAATCTGTTCAATTGCTTACGAATATCGTTTAGTATCTCACGTGCGATCTTGCTGACTGTTCGGTAAACACGGTTTCGCATACTGAACAGCTTCGATTCATTGATTCGCTGGTTGATTAAACTACGTACGTATCGTATATCAAAGCTTGATATTACGATGTTATGACTATTCTCGTCTCGTTCTTTTTCCGTGATAATGAAAGTGTACGGTATTCGCTCGATATTTGTTTAATCTTTTTACGAACTTGTTGGATCAGATTTATGACCGTGCGGAGATACGAACAGTGTATTTCTGTTAGAAATGATTAACTGCGACGGGAATGGATTTTATTGCAAAATATGGTTCTTACTTCGACGTCGTCTTTTTATTTTCACGGGAATTTAATATGAATTACTTTTGCAATAAAAAAATTCGGTTGGATCAGAAAAATATTGGATATGAAAGGATAATAATTGAGGCGGTGAATTGAGGTAAAAACATTTTCATGAGAGACTCCAGTATTTTCATGAATATAATACTGGTAAAAATATATCAGATATTTAAAAATAAATTAGGACAACGTACAAAATCAATTAGAGTAATTTGCACAAGAAAATATGAAAGATAATTGCAAGAGATTTAATACTCTAATTTAATATTCTTCCATTAAATATTACTTAGACCCTCACATAAGTAATATGCGTGTATAATATATTCATTAAATATTACATGATCATCATATATAATGCTTCAGCAAGCATCACGTTCAATCAATTAATCATTTCCATCTAACATAGTCACGAAACACGCGTCGCAACCCCCACTTTCGTGAAATCGTATTGTCCCAATGGTTTCTTTACGAGCTTCTTAATTAAACCTCAGTTAAGCAATAAATCACCGTGCATTTTCCATTCGTTCGGCTATACGAGTCTGGCGCGATAAAAAATACACGGATCGATAGGGCGAGTTTGCACGTCGAGGTTCGGTTCCCGATATCTGGCGAGTTTCGGTTATGGCGGGTGTCCAGGCACGGTGTTCTCGTTTTATGCGTTCGTATCGCGAATAAGGCTCCTTAAAGCGGATTGACCCGGTGTCGATGCGACGCGGACGAAAAGAACAGGGGTTGTTTCGGCGCGTATCACCTTTACGCTCGTAGGATCGCGAGTTATTTATTTTTATGGGGTTTCTCTCGTTCCGGCGTCGTTCCGCCTTCTTCCCCGGAACGGTGAAAGTCCTCGAGGATTCGATGCCGACCCCAGCAGTCGCGCCGGCAACGAGCGAAAGAGACGAAAGCTTTCGGTGGACCCGCTTCCTCGTGGAAAACCCTCGCCGAGAGAACACCCTGTGCCCGCTTAATGGCGTTACGGGGTTGCCATGGCGACCAAACCCCATAGAAGCTACGCCACCGACGGCACCGCGCCCGCTGGAAAGCCCATTTACTCTGGAAAAACATTAGAAGAACCAGAGAGCCACGACGCGGTTTCCTCGTGCAGCCTCCTCTATCCATGGTCACCATGCACTTTTCTCCTGTTTTGTACACATCTGTTTTTCAGAATGCTAATTTTTTGCTGTGGAGTTATTCTTATGAGTCACAAACCTCAGAAAAATTAAAATCTTAAAGTTTCGTGGTTCAAAAATTTCTAGATCATAATGTTCATTTAGATCAGTTCTACATTTTTGAAATTTCATAATGATTCATTTCTCAAGGTTCGTGATTTTCAGGTCTTAAGATTGTAGTATTTCAAAGTCGTGAAATTAAAAAACTTAAATCCTAAAATTCTAAAGTTTCAAAATCCCAAAGTTTGAAAGTCCTTCAATTTCAAAGTTTCAACATTCAAAAATCTCAAGGTCCCAAAATTCCAAAGTTGTGAAATTTCAAAGTCCATAAGTACCAATGTCTCAAAATTACCTAATCCCTTAGTTCTCTAATCCCATAATCCCCTGATCCCCAAATTCCCTAGTCCTCCATTCACATAGTCATCTAATTACCTAGTCCCACAGCCACCTAGTCCCATAACCCTATAGCCACCTAATCCCACAGTTCCTAATTTCCTACTTCCCCAGTACCTAAGTTACCTAGTTCCTTAATTTTCTAAGATCAGTATCCTAGAACCCTAATACCCTAATACCCAAATTACCTAAATTCCAAAATTCCTAAATTCCAAGGTCCCCAAATTCCAAGAACCCCAAATCCCAAGGTCTCCAAATTCCAAGAACCCCAAATTCCAAAAACCCCAAATCCCAAAATTCCCAAATTCCAAAATTCCCAAATTCCAAGAACCCCAAATCCCAAAATTTCCAAATTCCAAGGTCCCCAAATTCCAAGAACCCCAAATCCCATGGTCCCCAAATTCCAAGAACCCCAAATCCCAATGTCCCCAAATTCCAAAAACCCCAAATCCCAAAATTTCCAAATTCCAAGAACTCCGAATCCCAAGATCCCCAAATTCCAAAAACCCCAAATCCCAAAATTTCCAAATTCCAAGGTCCCCAAATTCCAAGAACCCCAAATCCCATGGTCCCCAAATTCCAAGAACCCCAAATCCCAATGTCCCCAAATTCCAAAAACCCCAAATCCCAAAATTTCCAAATTCCAAGAACCCCGAATCCCAAAATCCCCAAATTCCAAAAACCCCAAATCCCAAAAGTTCCAAAACAATTCCTAAAATCCCAAAACCTCCATTCCCAAATTCCGAAAGTCTCATTCCCAAATAAAAGCTATCGCCCCTCCGAAATAAAAGCTCCGTCTCATCCGTATCAAAATATCCCTTGAAAGACGGCAGTACAGATTGGCAGGCAAACCGTGTGAGAAAAGCAGCACGTTTTCTGTTAGAAATCACGCGATGTTCACACCCCATAGAGCTACGAAATGGGGAACAGTGGCCATTTTGCGAGATGCTCTTAAGAGAGATCCATTTTGTTTATTGTCGTACATCAAACGAGGTGTTTCAGTCTGTCGGATCGAACGAAATGAGGGTGGATATTTAGGTGTTCAGGGGATGTGCATCAAGGAGAAATAAGTAAACGGATATGTTATGGCGTAATGACAAGTCAGCGATGTGTGTCGTTTGAGTCATCTACAAGACAATGAAGGGGGAGTATTCGGAATCGATGCAGAGATGATTCAACTGCTTGAATCATATTATGTTAAAGGAGCACGTTCCTTATAGGGGTATCGTTAGAATTTAATATACTACCCTTGTTTATTGGTCGAATTCAATTTGAGCTCTAGCTTGATATTCGGGGAATGTTACGTGGACGCTTTTGAAGGGTTTCGTGATTTGTGTGCAATTGAAAAAGCACGAAATAAATTAATAGGTTTGCACAACAATGTACTTAATTGTACCTCTTCATTTGATTATTCAATATTTATGTTATTATGTAATTATTTAATATTGTTCTCTAGTTTCAGTCCACTCTTTCAAACCTACCCCTTTGATCACTAAAAAATTGCTATAATTTTACAAATCTTTTTCTGCTGCTCAAAAGAAATAATTATAGCATTCAATAGTCCAAATATCCAAAATATTCCTCAATACTCCAAATACCAAAAATAAACTTCACAATAAAAAATTAAAAAAGGACACGAAATAGATGAAGCTCGTCAAATGTCAAACCATCGCAAATAATAATAGCGCGGTCGACAAGGGGGTAAAATTGACACGAATGACGGATACAGGTAATCGAGAAAGCAGCTTACGCAGGTTGTTACGAAACAATAATTCGACAAATAATTGGCCGATACGTGTTACGGTTTGTTCAGTCAATCTCTGCGGGCACACAGGCTATAATTCGGCCATCAAATCGCGATCGCTCGTCTATTAATGGCACTGCACGCTTGTCACCGATGTATCCGGCGACATAATAGATTAAACTAGATTTCGACAATGGAGCCGGCCGAAAGAACGGAAAGCAGCTTTGCTTGTGGGAACTAGCATCTGACGGCCATGTATGTGCACGTGTGCCATACGTTTCAACGTTTCGGGGTCGATTCTTGACACATTTTTATCGCTTCCTCGTTTGCTCCGACGATCAGCTGTATTCATGCTTTTCAAACTGTACTTGCTGTTTTTTTCACCTACAAAGCGTTCCATTTTAATTTATCTGTCTGTCGAATTCTGTTCATCTCGATATTTTAATATTCTGACATGTTTGAAATTTTTATATTACATTTCTTCTGTGTTTATATTACATTTTTATTTACATTGTTCTATTTTTATGAAGCCACTTTCAACTTTTATGATGATCAATCTGAAGTTCCTGGGAGCCAAAATAAGTTCCACTCGTTAGCATAATTTAATTTGCATACGCAGGACCCTTAACCCTGGCTTCTTCGAGGCAAAGTTGGTAAGCGAAGGGTCCAATTTCTAAGAGGAAACTAGGATTGATTCGCGACATTAGCCCGATTTCTCAGGGTGGTATATGAGGCACAACGCTAAGACGATAATAGAATTTTCATGTAATCCTTAGTAATTCCCTTGCGGTCGTACAGGAACCCACGGACACGGGAGCCTTTGGCTAACCCCCCGGGATACATAAGCGGGAACGGGCCGATGCCCCCCTTGCATTTAAATCCCCTCGAGGGTTAATTGCTCGGTGTTTTGACGCGCGAGTTATCCGCAAAGGGTTTTTGTGGCCAGCCGCGGCGGCGGTCTGACCCGAACAATTTTGCACGCCACTGTTTTGCAACGTGCCGCCTGTTAAACATACGCTTTTGTTCCTCGTCTTTTCAATCGTTTCTCTAAAAAGGTTTATCGATTGACACCGTTCGGTACGTGACAGTTGAATTTTTTGAACTTACCCTTTTGTGTACGTGACACAGAAAAATGAAAGAATAAACGTGTACAAAATAAATGTTATATACAAGACAAATATTTAAGAAATACACGAAAATGTTAGGAGGACGTTCTTTTAATTTTTAATGAAACTTAATCAAGTATCTGACTTATCAAGTATATAACGTATATATAGAGCAACTTTAAGGGTTGAAATTACTATTTAATATTGCAGATAGAAAATATATATTTATGACTATCTTAGACATGATAAAATAGTTCTTTTATGTACAAGAAGATTTTTACAAAATTTTTGTTGGGCTATAGAAATTTCTCAAATTTTAATCAATGAGTTCCTAAAAAAAATTCCAACCTTTTAGGTTATGTTTGTTAAGCAGTCATTTTGTTTTAAGAACAGCAATGACTATTTTATAGACATCTTGAGCAAATTTATAAATTATAAAAGATCGTCGTCAGACAAGCCATCTTCCATTTTACTAATTCACCCCCTTTCTAAAATATAAAATATAAAGCACATATTGGTGAAAATACAGCGTCAGACATTCGTGAAAATATTCCCAGCGTTCATAAAGCGCAGATTAAACGGTTTGAAATTTTCAAAGCACATTTCTCGGCGCCACTATGTGCCCGAAAGTTTTTCTCGTAGAATATCATAGCGAGAAGCGAACCGGTCGCGTGTCACGTCAGGTGATTGCATTAAAGCGTTCGCCTGTTCGTCGAGGAGCGACAAGCGGCGAAATTAAAATCCGTGACGCGTGTCGCAAGGCTATAACAGACTTTTCGTGTGATCCTCAATTAACCGGATTAATGAGGGAACGGTAATTGGCTGCGGCGAGAACTGGTGCGCCAGCCACTCGCCACGCTCTTCAGCCCTGGACCGCACCCTTACAAAGCTGAATACTCGCCTCGCCCCACACGTACTCGCATACGTTCTGTCCTACGTGACGGACGACACCGCACTATTAATTTATTATCACCAATTACGTCACTTCCGGGACCAACTCCATTTTCGATTACTTTCGAGCATACATTGCGTCGAAAAATCCGAATTTTTTGTTTGCTCCGTTAACCATGTGCACCGTTTTGGGATGCATGACTTTTTCAATTTTACAAAAAATGCGCTTTTAAATTTTTACAGGTGAAAATGGAATTTTTATTCTAAAAGAGTATAAAAATATTATCTGCTCGAAACGTTTAGTGGTAAAATTGTAAACTGTGCACCGTATTGTTTGCAAAATCGTAACAGACTTTTATGCCATGTTTTTAAACTGGAAATAAAATAAATTTCGCGTATCGTAAAACGAGCTGCAGTTCTATTGATCATGCAACTATTAACCGGCCATTTTGTATCAGTAACGTAACTGAATAATTTATATAGCAATTTGGAGCAAATTTCGAATTCCATACTGATATGCTGCAGATTTACCACATCATTTGTGTGTCACGGAATAATGGCGCGTGGACAATTTCAGTATTTTTGTAACAAAATTTTATGCGATACATAAAACGAGTTCGATTCTGAACCATTGTGTATCAATAGTGTGGACGAATAATTTACACAGCAATTTAGGGTAGATTTGAAACTTCGATATACAGACATTGATTTACCACATCATACGTCATAAAATAATGTCAGAACTGAAGCATTGTTATAGCATTGCTTTACCACATCATTTGTCACGAAATGATGTCATGAGAGCAGTGTACTGTTGTCAACCCACGAGCTGGCGTGTCTGAAGTAAAGGAAGCTACTCCATTGAGGACACTTTCAGTGTTAGTGAACTTCAGTGTTACTTATTTCGACTAATAAGAAAAATAATTATAATAACAATTATTTGAAAAATTAGAAAAATGATAGCAACTGCACCACACGATTTGTGTTATTTCAACACTCTCATTTGCCAATTAATTTTTATCCCAAAAATACATTAAAATACATAAATCTGAGCTGACATGATTATCCTATTAAAACCAATAACTAATTACAGTCGTAGCTCTTCTAAACACCTAAGTCTCTAAATGCACCAACTCGTGAATTGACATCAGTATGTTTCCAAATACGAAAAAGGTTAAACAGAACTAAGTGTCTAACAATATCAGTGTTTCTGTATGTGGAACGTATAATTGCTCGCGAAGAAGGGGATGCTCGTGATGTAGGACGAATCGTGCGTATCTGTGAGCAGGGTTGAAAAGCAGCCCCGAGAGTTTGCATTCGCAATAATCACAAGCCGAAGGCGGAAAGTGCAGGCCCCGTTGTTCGCGGTGGCATTGTTGGCCTGGACGGGACAGGAAACAGAACTGGCCGTGGTGAATAATTCCGGAGGGCGCGATCGAACAGAGAAACTCGTGGACTGACCCGACGGATTTTAATTAAGAGAATTAAGCTATTTGTTGTTCGGGTCGTGAGCGGCTTTTTTGTTTTTGGCATTGTTTGCCTGACGTTATTTAGTATCTGCGGGGAACAACGAAATTGTTCTGGAAATTTAGTTTGTTTCTCTCAGACCTCTTCGGAACCTGCTCTTTGTATTATCATATTTTGCGATTCGTTTATAAAATATCAAAATCACAGTTGATATGAATGAAACTCGGGCGTAAACTTTTCAAATTTTAATGCATCATAAATGTATAAATATACGTTGTGTATTATTCTTTATACTGGAAATGCTGCAGGGTTCCTGCTAAAAAGTTGAGGTCTAGAAATTATATTACTCTCATTACTACCCTAAGGGTTCGTTTATGGAAGAAATAATTTGAAATTTCGCTGACCCCGTTTAGGTCTGAGTTGTCCAGGAAGAAGGTGTCAGAAATCGGAGCGATGGAGACGAGGTGCGACGATGATTATTAGAGAGTTAATGAGAGAGCAGTAATTGGTTGCGGCAAGCTAGCCACGAGGCTGACCAACCACCGATCGTTCGCCACACTCACCAAGCCAAAGCAATGATCGTTGAATATTACGGAGCAGCCGCGTCTGCGTGCAAGTACACAGGTGCGTGACAGTGTACAAGTGTGTATGTACCACGAGGTAATTGTCGGAAAATACGGTGGTTTAGCGACACCTCGGGCAGGTCAGGGACGCGTGTCAGATCCCAATCCCCGATTGCAGATAACCACTTTGTTTAATGGAACGCGTTCTTGTTGGACGTCTCTTGTTGCTCCGAGAGATGTAGCAATTTAACGCGGTTTTGATACCACTTCGAAACTTTACACGTTTCAATCCTCTAGGTCTATTTGATATCATTTTAAGGTTGTTGGACATAATTTTAAGGCTATAATTTCAAGGTTATGTTGCATATAATTTTGTGGTTATGTTTGATATTATTTTAGGATTATGTTTGATATAATTTTAAGGTTATGTTGTATATAATTTTGTGGTTATGTTTGATATTATTTTAGGGTTATGTTTGATATAATTTTAAGGTTATATTGGATATTATTTTGAGGTTATGTTTGATATAATTTTAAGGTTATGTTTAATATAATTTTGAGGTTATGTTTGATATTATTTTGAGGTTTTGTTTGATATAATTTTGAGGTTTTGTTTGATATAATTTTATTATTATGTTTGATATAATTTTAAGGTTATACTGGATATTATTTTGAGGTTATGTTTGATATAATTTTAAAGTTATGTTGTATATAATTTTGAGACTGTTTGATATCATTTTAAGGTTATGTTTGATATAATTTCAAGATTATGACTCTTTATCGACAGTGACACGTAATAACACGTTTTAGACAGGGTGTCAAATCCTCGAAGCTAAACTCTAAAATAAATTCAAATGGAAAAAATTCGCAAGTACTGAAATTTAAATATAGAAAAGAAAATTATAATATAAATGAAAAAGTAATTCCTCCCCTTAGCATCAGAATATCATTACCAAAGTTTCACAGAAACTTCATAATATTTTAAAAACCTCAGATATTAACGATACTCCAAAGTTTTCGACATTTATCGACAATATTGACATTTGGTGTCGAATGTTAGAGAATTTGGTAATATCAGAGGTTCTAAAATTTACACCTTAAATGCACTGTTTAAATTGTTTTCGTCACGTCGTATAATGGCAACGAGAGAAACGCGCGTAACGAAGATGGAAGATCGGTGTTCACAATACAATGCTAAACGAATCAGTTAAGGACCTAAAAAGCGTTCGAGGCACACTGCGAACGTCCGCATTAAGTATTCATGAGGTCCTCTTTATGGGTGCGTTTCTAGGAGCGCGACAAAACGTTTTTTCACGAACGTACGCTTTAAGTGGAACGCGTGTGTCGAAAATATGTCGCATTGCTCGACGGTGAATGCGCGTTTCGAGTCTTTTCAGACCTGTAAATGGAAGCATTTATGCGAACACACGTGTGTGTGTATGCAATTCTTATCTGAGGTAGTCGGGTATGTAAGACACGTGAATAATTGAGACGATGGGGGCTAAGTCCATTTATAAAAATACGTTTTATTTTATGGAAGATTGTCAGGGAAGAAACGACGACTCCGAGCGCTCTTTCCAGAATGGCCTCTTCTCGTTCCGCGAGGTGTCCCAGCCCCCGCGAAACTTGGGCCTCAGGGTTGTTTTATGACCCGGATGTTGCCGCGCCAGGCTTCGTTGCCGGGCGGTCAGGGTCAAGATGGCCATGTGTCGCTTGTCCCCTGCTTTATTGGGGTGTAGTTGGGAATTTCCCAACACTCGGCCAGCCTGCGAATATGCTTGTCCTCAAGCATGCCGTGTTTTCCTCAAGCGCGTAATCTTTTAAGTAGGTTTCTGTAACAAAAGATTTAACATTTGCCTGAGTACACATTTCCGTTTTGTAGACGTCCTTCTGGACTCCGAATAAATTGTCCGGTCTAAAACGAACAAAGAGTAGCAGCCGTAAATACTCCCCTTTTTCGTCACGGCTTTTGCCTTTGCCGTTTAATCATTTAATCCTTGGTTCTGGTCAGAGTTGCCTGATTGCAACCCCTTTTGCTGATATTTCTGGTATTCTGTTGTCTTTTACTGCTTGAAAAATCTGATGTCTTCATCATGACAGTCTGCAGCATCTGCTCTCTGTCATGACACTTTCGCGAATCAGACAATAAGAACTATTGTCGTGACCGCTCATCGTATCCAGTAGTGGTGCACCACCACTACTGGCCTCCGGCTAAAAGGACGTCATAGAACAACGGCGAACACGTTTCACCGTTGACAATCGGAACCTTTTTCTCAACATTCAGTAGCAACCCTGCTCACTGACATGTCGGCTTCGCAGATCAGGCAATAAGAACTATCACCATGAAACGCTCATCGGTCTCCAGTAGTAGTTGTGCACCACCACTACTGGAATTCGGCGAAGAGGTGGTAACCAAACAACAGCGAACACATTTCACTGTTGACAATTAGGACCTCTTTCCATCATTCAGTAGCAACCTTGCTCACTGACATGACAGCTTCAGTATGATCTTGCAAGTGGCCACGCCACCTCTACAAGCATCACACCAGCAGCATCGGCCGGGGTCGATCTCTATCGCCCCAACACGATGTAACAAAACATCTTCTTTTCCAGCGATGACATTTCATGCTGCCGAAGATGATGATATCCATAAACAACAGCTGTAACCGGTGACCTGCAACCGCTGCTGTTGTCTCGTATCAGTTAACTACAATTCATGTACTCTCAGTACCCTTGAACAAAACAATACGTTACTCTATTGCCGCGACCCAGGGTTTTAATCGCTCTACCGCGACAACGAGCTTGGCTCGTCTTCCCCCTTCTCGTAGGTCCTCGACCTCGTACCGATCATTTACAAGGACCCGACTGATCCTGAACGGCCCTTTGAATTTGGGACAAAGTTTCCTACTTTCTCCCGTTGCCCGTTCGGAGGTAATTTCGACCATCACCAAGTCCTCCTGTTGGTACCTGGTAGCCTCTCGTCGAGTCCGGTCGTATCGCTGTTTTTGTTTACGTTGGTCTTCCGCGATATGTTCCCCAATCCGCGTTCGAAGATCCTTTAAGTCTAGACGCTCTATTTCAACTTGCACATCTTGCAAGATTCGCGCCTCTGCTGTAGTACGTGCATTGTGACCCATCAATGCTTCGGCCGGAGTTGCACCTATTCCTTTATTATACGTCGTGTTTAATGCGCTTTGAATTTGCTTAACGTAAACGTCCCATTTACTCGAATCTTTCCCTGCCATCGTTGCTGCTAACGCGGCTACAATTGTCCGATTGTATCGTTCGCATTGTCCGTTAGCGCGAGGTGTAGCTACTGCATTTAAAACATGCCTAATCCCGTACGTGGTACAAAATATCCTAAATGTTCTAGCTGTAAACGCGGTTCCTCGGTCGCTAATGATACGTGATGGTACCCCAAATAAATGAATCATATCCATTAATATTTTTACTGCTCGTTTAGCCTTAGTATCTTTAACGGGTTCTATAATAGTGAACTTAGTAAAACCATCCACTATGACCAGCAGGTACCTGTTTCTACGGGCACTTTCCTCAAAGGGCCCGACATGGTCTATATGTACGGTATGAAACGGCACGGGCACCTTTTCTATGGGATGTAAACGACCCTGTTTTTTCCCCGCTACCCTTTTATAATAGGTACAATTCAAACAAGCTTTAATATATTTTTTTACAAACGCGTTCATCCCCGCGAACCAATAATTTTTCCGAATACGTTCTAACGTTTTTGCCAAGCCCAAATGTCCCGCATCGTCATGGCAAAGACGACAAATTTGAAATCGAGCCGCTTTCGGTACTACCCACGCAATACGCCCCTGTTCTAATCGTCTGTAAACTTTCCCGTTTTTAAGTATGTAATCCGCAAAATATTGTTTTGTATCCGCGTTTCGAACATTATCGCGTAATATCAACCGGATCCTACTCAACTGCTCGTCTTGTAATTGTGCCGCTAATATCCAATCCGCTTCCGTAATGTCGACGGGATAAATTTCGATTCCCTGAGCCGGATTTCTACTAAGCGCGTCCACATGTTGCATTTTCGTTCCCGCTCGATATTCAACGTTAAATGTAAAATCCTGCACTTCTAACCACCACCTTCCCACGCGAGGAATTAAATCTTTTTTTGTGAAAGTTGTGCGTAGCGCGTTACAATCGGTAATTACAGTAAAGTTCATCCCTAATAAGTATACTCTAAAATAGCGCAGGGCAAAGACAACCGCCATTGTTTCCAACTCGTACGAATGGTACCTGCTCTGGTCGTGGCTGGTTTGTTTACTAAAATACGCCACTACCCGTTGCCTACCTTCCGCGGTATATTGAAATAAAATAGCACCTAAACCTATTGAACTCGCGTCCGTATGTACTTCTGTTCGTAACGAGCTATCAAATATAGCTAAAATCGGTCGCGTCGTGAGGGCTTCCTTTATTTTCGCGACCGCTCCTTTTTGTGCGTCCCCCCATTTCCACGGCGTATTCTTTCTAGTTAGCGACGTTAACGGCGTGACTATTGATGCGTAACCCTGTATAAATTTCCTGAAATATCCGGCTAACCCTAGAAACTGCCTAACTTCTCTGACCGTGGTAGGGGCTGGCATTTCTAAAACGGCTTGTACCTTCTTCTGTCCCGGTTTAACCCCTTCTGCACTTATTTCGCGACCAAGATAATCGATACTAGTTGTTAAAAAGGTACATTTCTTTAAATTTAACGTTAAATTATGTTCTCTAAGCCTATTAAGAACTATTTTCAACCGTTCTAAACCCTCTTCAACGGTGGTTGAGGGTATTATAATATCGTCAATATACGGTAAGGCTATCGAATTTTTCAACGATCCTAATACAGTATTAATTAAGCGTTGGAATACCGCGGGCGCGTTGCTCAACCCAAACGGCATCCGTAAAAACTCATAGTGTCCATCCGGCGTCACAAATGCTGTCTTTTCTATGGAATGTTCACTCATGGGTACTTGATAGTATCCAGAAGCAAGATCTAGGCCTATAAAATATGCGTTCCCGCCTAATCTATCTATTTGATCTTCAATCAGCGGTAACGGATACCGGTCCTTAATCGTTATCGCGTTTAGTTTCCGATAATCAACGCACAGCCGATAATCACCGGTCTTTTTCTTCACCAGCGTTATCGGACTCGCGTAAGGTGAAGTGGATTCCCGAACTATCCCGTTACTAATTAATTCGTCAACTATTTCTCGCGCGATCTTCCGTTCAACCTCCGCCATTCGATAAGGATTATAGTATACCGGCGCGTCTGTTGTACAACGTATCTCCATTTCTACTGCGCTTGTTTTGCCTAACGTTTTCATTGAAGTCGTGATTCTATCCGCGTATGAATTAATAAGAGCCCTACACAATTCCTTGCTTTCTTCACCTATATCGCCGAATATTAAACCGCTCAAATCTACGTTTTCTTCCAGCGCATCAATAGCCACAATGTCCCGATATACTTCGTCGATTATCGATATCTCGCGTATGGTTAACTTACTTCTACTTTTTATTAACATGATATGCGGTTGATCTAAAAAGTCCCGTCCGACGATCGCTTCATATAACATCGCATCTGATTCTACAATTATCGCGCATACCTTCGCTGTGGCCTCCATAATTTTTATGGTTACATTAGCGAACAAATCAGTGGACGTTCCACTCCCAGTAAATCCTCGCAGGTGCAACTCATTGTCCTTGATTAATTGAATATTCAGCTTTAAGGCCACTGACTTTGAGATCAACGTGCTTGAACTACCAGTGTCGACCAAGCAAACAATTCCGTGGCCATCTATCAATGCCGGTAATAAATACATATTGGATTTATTTGAACTTACCCTCGCTGAATTTATCCTTTTAATTCTTAGACAAAATTTATCTAAATGACCGGACGTTTGACACAGCGTGCAACGACTCCGTTCCTTCTTGCATCGTGCTGATGAGTGTCCAACTTCCCCACAGTTGAAACACTCCATCACCAACCGCTGGACCGGCTCCATAGCCCTCGAAGGTCCAGGTTTTGGCGCCCACGCAGACGGAACGTTCCCTTTCTTGTCCCCAATCCCTCGATGAAATGTGCGCGGTGCTGGTGGCCTGCTCGTCAATTGCGGCATTGACCCCATTTCATTCAGAGCCGCATACAATTCATCTGCGTCTTCGTAACGTTTGGACCGGATGGTCCTAGCTATATTATCGTCCTGAATGCCACCAATTACCGCATCCTCGAGGTAGGCGTCCGGGATGTCTAGTTTAAGCGCGCGTAATTTCGACAGCTTCTCAAAACAATAATCACCTAAACGCTGTCCAGGACTGGCTGAGTAAGTGGCTGCCTCCAATAACAACCGCGCAAACGGCAACGACTTCTTAAAACGCCGTAACAAAATCGTTTTTAACGATCTCCATGTATGGTCATTTATGAGTTCCTCGTCGTATACACGTCGTGCATGACCTTTTAAGCTGCGAGCAACGACCAACAACGTGTTGTCGTCACTCCAACTATATCGCCTCGCTATACGATCCACTTGTCGTATCCACTGTTCCACGTCTGCATTATCTCTTGCAGGGTCAAACTTGGGTATGACGAATTCTTCATTCCCTGGACGATAACGGACCGCTTGCAATTCCCGTTTCAACCGCTTCACCGTCGCACGCAAGTCCTCCGAACCGGAGCTGTCCATCGAACGGTTCCGACGGCGTGAACGATCACGCGGCGTTTTTCGTTCGCGGTCCCATGACCGTC
Source organism: Megachile rotundata (assembly GCF_050947335.1). Taxonomy (NCBI): domain Eukaryota; kingdom Metazoa; phylum Arthropoda; class Insecta; order Hymenoptera; family Megachilidae; genus Megachile; species Megachile rotundata. Next base: position 17,775,535 of record NC_134984.1, on the reverse strand, counting down.
TTCGCTCTTCGCGCGTATCAATATACGATGATTCTCGTTGATGTTCGGCCAAGCTGTCCTGTGAACGACGACGTCGACGATCCCGCGACCTGTCACGCCTGTGACTTCGTGAAATATCACCTCTTCGATCCCGCGATTCCTCACGTTCTCGCTCACGAGACTCATCCCAATCTCTATCCCTTGATCGATCGCTATCATTTCTCGGTGAATCACTTCTTCGCTTTCGCGAACGATCCTCCTGTTCGTACCTCACGTGTTTACGCGAATCACCTCGCGAGCTGCTTCGTGTACGACCTCGCGAATGATCTCGCGAACGATCTCGCGAATCGTCTCGCGAACGATCACGAACACCATCACACGATTTTCTACGAACGAGGTCCTCCGATTGTTCACGCTCGCGCGAACGTCCCCGTGAACAATCTCGAGAGGACCTCCGCGATTTTTTACTTGGACGCCCCATTCCGTTGACACACGCTACAACCCGTCTCACCACTCACAGGCACAACCGCGTAAAAACGTCTAAAATTGGCACTGGATAACACGAGCGGATTTACACGAAGTTAGATCCCACTTCTGACTTGTAAGACACGTGAATAATTGAGACGATGGGGGCTAAGTCCGTTTATAAAAATACGTTTTATTTTATGGAAGATTGTCAGGGAAGAAACGACGACTCCGAGCGCTCTTTCCAGAATGGCCTCTTCTCGTTCCGCGAGGTGTCCCAGCCCCCGCGAAACTTGGGCCTCAGGGTTGTTTTATGACCCGGATGTTGCCGCGCCAGGCTTCGTTGCCGGGCGGTCAGGGTCAAGATGGCCATGTGTCGCTTGTCCCCTGCTTTATTGGGGTGTAGTTGGGAATTTCCCAACAGGTAACACGAGCAAAAAGCTTGTTGTATTTATACAATGCTCTGGTTGAAATAAATTTATCGGCTATGCGGAATTTTTTTAACTTTTGCTCGTGGCGTGATTGAACGCTGTATCGGCACGGTTTGGCGATTTGGTCTGGTCGAAATTTGGGAATTTGAAGATGTGGAGGATATAATTTGAGAGTTTGAAAGTTTGTAAATTTGAGACCTTAGGACTTGATAATCCTCAAGGTTGAAAATTTGAAAATATAAAGACTTGATGCAGAAATTCACCAATGTTCGAAGGTAGAAAAAACTGTTGATTTGACAACATCATATTAAATGCTTAACAAATTACAATGCTTAAAAACGTTTAAAATTAAAACTATCCCAACCATTCTTAGAAAAAATTGTTGAGTTGACCACATCACATTAACTGCTTAACAAATTACAATGCTTAAAGACGTTTAAAATGAAAACTGTCCCAACAATTCTTAGAAAAAATTGTTGAATGACCACATCACATTAACTGCTCAACAAATTACAATGCTTAAATCGTTTAAAATTAAAACTGTCCCAACCATTCTTAGAAAAAATTGTTGAGTTGACCACATCACATTAACTGCTCAACAAATTACAGAGCTTAAAAACATTTAAAATTAAAACTGTCTTAACCATTCTTAGAAAAAATTGTTGAATGACCACATCACATTAACTGCTCAACAAATTACAATGCTTAAAAACGTTTAAAATGAAAACTGTCGCAAGCATTCTCGAATTTCATGACAGAAGCGGTGCGGAACATAGACTGCGAGCAAACAAAGGATCAGAACTAACGTCAAATAGAAAGCGAAAGAACTCGGAGAGCAACCTTCCTGCTGTTCAAGCACGAGCAACCTCAAGCACCGCAAAAATATCGTCTCGCTGTAAACACGAAACTCGTTGAGCACGTTGGTAGAGCAATATCCCGTAGCAAAGGTCGCGAAACCATTGAAGTATCAACTAAAACGGTCAAGGAAGTAGTTCGAAATTGAACTGTCAGTTTCGTCGACGGTGTCTCGTGTTTATTTAACAAAATCTATCGGTTTGGTATTTACGAAAACGATCGCGTTCCCTTCAAAGTTCCCGCGGGAACCGCGTGACGGATAGAAGTCGGTCGAACAAAGTAGGAGAAGCGTTAGTACGGAATTAAGGGTCGTCCAGGGCCGTTCGATAAAGGGGACCGTGGTCTCCCTCGAGGCGCATATACTCGAAGATCCTCCTTGGATAGCCTGTGTTCGACACATAAGCGTGTATCATCGACGCCGAGGCACATGGTGTTCCTAGGTGCACCCTTCGCTTGTCTTTCCCTCCCTCCCTGTTTCGTTCATGTATATTCCATTCGTAGTCACACGCACCCCATAAAAGGAGAAATACGTTCTCCGTCCATTATACGACTTTTCCGTTCCATAATAAAGAGCACGTTACTCGTTATACGCGTGTATAGCACCGTTTTTGATCCCCGTCGCGTGGCTAAAATTTCAATATACCAGGATAAGCGAAATTCTTACGGCGATGCTTTATTTGGAGCCCCTCTGTTTGTTCTACAGATAAGTTGTACCTTCGTGTAACAGCGAAATTGTATTTCTTGGGGAGGTAGAGGTTAGGATGTGCTTTCAGGTTATATCTGAGTGGTTGAGATAGGGGTTTATTCTATCACAAAGTAGATTCATAAATTCTTTTGTATATGTTCACAAATCCCATTCATTAATTCCTTAAACCTGTCAATATCTATTAATAGCATGTCAAGTAATTCCATATTTTTCAAGCTGTGTTTGCAATTTATAGGTCTCCACATTCTTTTGTCTCCACATCTCCAGACACCCAAATCCCAAGTTACGCAAATTCCTATATTTTCATACTTCTCTCAGCCCACATTTCTGGATCTAAATTTCAAGGTTTCCCGTATTCATAAATCTCTAAATTCCAACCCCCAATTTCAAGTTTAAATCCCCGTCGTCAACCTGTAGGTCAAATCTTCTTATCTTCTTAGATCCCTAAATCTCAAGTTCTCCTTTCCACGTTTTCACCTCTGAGTTCCCAAATGTCCACACCTCTAAATTTCTAGATTGCCAATTATCTAATCACCATATAAATAAATTGCAAAGTGTCCAGATGACCCAAAATTCTTAATCCATCATCGTTTGGAGTCTCCGTCCCGAAAGATGAAGTGTCTATCCTTTCCAAAGGGGATGTCCATATGCCACCGCGAACAGATTTGTTTTCAACCAGCAAACGCGTTGATCACGTATATCCTGTTAAGGGTCTTTCAAGCGCGACAGTCAACTGTTAAACCCGTGGTCCATTACTTTCGCATAAATCTAATAAAATGGAGTGCGCGTGATCGATCACGGCCAGCCGGACAACCGCAAAGGTAGAATAAAATTCATCGACTCCCATGAGCCTCGAAGTACATCAAAGCCAATGAGAGGGAGCACACTCGCGAGGACACAGACTGCCAAGGGTTGCTCGGCTAAATGTACCGTATAATTTAGACAGCAGCTGCGCCCCGCGACAAATATAATTCGACGCATCAATCTGTGGCTTTAGGGTCGAACTTCCGGCGCGACCGGTTCGAAACTCGTCGAAAGAAAACGCCCGTTCGGTGACGCCTTGACGCGCGTGAAAATTAGCGACAAAACGTTCGCGAAGGCGTATCGGCGTATAAACAAGAAATTAAATATCGATCGGCTCCCAGAAGACGGTTACAGGAGCGTGAATTTATAGGGAAAAGTTTCGCCGCGTTTTTCGGCGGAAAATCGAGCAGGGGAAAAAGGAGCGAGCTTTTCACGAGAAAAAGTGAATCGAACTTGCGGGAATAAATTCGCGGGAGTCCGCTGGGGTGAAATGCTCATTTGCGTGACGGAAGAATTAGATTTGCCGGGCTACGTTTTATACTCTTTCAGCAACTTGGATGCTGTTCGAACGGAAACTTCGGTGAATTTTTAGGGAAATTAGTATTCAGAAATAGGGCTCAATTACCGGGGTTAAAAGAAAATGAATCCACTGAACACATGACGTAAATTCAGCTGAGCACGCAATTTTTTGGACATGTGTACTCGGTGAAGCGTGAATGTGACCTTAACCTTTAGTTATTAATAAGACTGGACTTATGCATCGATTTTAATACAATTTTATAGGTGAGTAGCTGATCAAAATATGCTTGACCCGTATTCAGTCACCTCCTCAAAGCTGTTTATCATAGTTGACCGTGTTCAATGCATTGTATTATAATTTCATAACGTGCCTGGAAATTGTTATACCTAATCGCTCGATAAATGATATGGAAAGCAAAGATTATCATAGTCACGTAGAAAATTTGAGAGACACGTGGCAATTAAAGTTTAGCTCCGAAAGCACGGTCGATTTGCTTCCAAGAAGAAACCGTTTGATACTCGAACAAGGCCGATTTATTGGTTTAACAGGCTTGAAAGGGGATAGGCGTCGAGGAGCTTCGTGCAATATTCGTGCGTGGAGAAAAGTTTATCGAAAGGACGATAAGCAGCGAGTCTCGACGTTGGCGGATGGCGTCATCGGTTTTACTATAGTCGGGGATCGATGCTGAAGTGCTGCGTGAGTGGTTCTTGCCGGTTGTTTAGACTTCGAAAGACGAGGCTGGTCACGTTCTCGATATCACGACCGTAGTTTTGTATACACTCGCACCCTCCTTTCAGCGACAGAAAAATTATTAGCGTAACGAACTGGACGACTCCACGTCACCTTTCATTCTTTTATTTCATTCTCTCACAATGACCGCGCTGTTCCGCCGTTGTTTCGTGTTCATTCTTTGGTTGATACGTTTTGACGTACTTCCCGTTTCGTTGCGACTGCCAGAACGAAACGTACCCATGATTTTACTCTTACGGTTATTTTGGCATTTTGTTACGAAATGTGTCGCCTGGGATGACGGTACCCATTTTCTTTTAATCGTGCTTGCGAACACTGACACTTTAACGCTGACGTGGATATGGCTCTAACGTGGACATTTTAATGTTGGCACTTTTGCATTGATAGTTTAACAATGACACTTTTATATAAACCTTTTAACATTCACATTTTAACATTTACTCTTTAATATTAACACTTTTTAACTGGTTGAACATTTGGACACATTCACTGTTTGCAATTGTAGCCTGAAGTTGAAGATGCACTTCTCTAATAATGATGATATTAGCACTTTCTAACTGTTTGAACATTTGTACACATTCACTGTTTGAAGTTGTACCCTGAAGTTGAAGACCCATTTCTCTAATAATGATGACATTAACACTTTCTAACTGTTTGAACATTTGTACACATTCACTGTCTGAAGTTGTACCCTGAAGTTGAAGATGCACTTGTCTAATAATGATAACATTAATACTTTCTAACTGTTTGAACATTTTGATACATTAACTGTCTGCAATTGTACCTGAAATTTGAAGATGCACTTCTCTAATAATGATGACATTAGCACTTTCTAACTGTTTGAACATTTGAACATATTCACTGTCTGAAGTTGTACCCTGAAGTTGAAGATGCACTTGTCTAATAATGATAACATTAATACTTTCTAACTGTTTGAACATTTTAATACATTAACTGTCTGCAATTGTACCCTCAAATTGAAGATATACTCGTTTAACAATGACAACATTAACACTTTCTAACTGTTTAAACATTTGGATACATTAACTGCTTGAAATTGCACCTTGAAGTTGAAGATGCACTTCTCTAACAATGATAAAATTAACACATTTTAACTATTTGAACACGTGGACACATTAGCTGTTTCAAATTGTACCTTGAAGTTGAAGATACACTTCTCTAACAATGATGCTCATAAAACATTTCTAATTTCAAGCACAGAGATCAAATTGTCTGTACACAAGAAAATCAGAAAGTTGACTCTGAACGACAATGACATGAAAAGTTGTGCAAAATGATCGATGAAGTTAAAGTATCACTGATGATGTTAAAGTATGATTACTAAAGAAACAATGATATATTAAAATGTTTTTGAAGAATATTGATCGATTGCTCGAAGGTTGCCAGTTTGTTGAATATGGCGAAGGTGTTGTGAGTAAACGATCTGAAAAATTCGTTCGGTCGAAAGCAGCGCGAAACTTTAGCCCGTCCATTATTCAATTTTCGTGGCCCCTTGAATCTGGCCGTAGGAGAACGGCGGCCAAATATTTCCTTCGTTCCTCCTCGAATCGTTTATCTTCTGGTAAAGCAACCTGGATGCTCCCTCCTAGTACCCATTATAAAGTATAATTTCCATTGAAGGTCCTGTTCCACGTGAATTAGAATAAACTCGTACCTGTAAATTCGTTAATGGAATCTTGTTACTAAAAATTTCGGGTCAACATTAGGAAGGTCTGAAATATTAATCGCAGGTGAAACCGAAATTAATTGAAGCGGAATACAGAAATAGTTGATAGAGGCGTTTACACGATTGTCGAAGTTAAAGTGAGCTCGAATATTTGATTAAGTTTATCTTTTAATGGATGCAATTTGGTGCGAGAAAGCACAGCCACTTTAAATTCGACAGGACTAATATATCTTCCATTAAGGAAGTCATGTTAGCATTTCGACCGAAGCAAACTCCAGGAAGCGCGATTAGAATTTACAGGGTACAGGAAGCAGGTTATTACTCGGACGCTGAAGAATATCGAGGTTTTCGGACGCGTGCGTTACCTCCGCTTTACCCAACCACGGAAAGGGTTAATTAAATCCACAAGCTTCCTTTCGTCGGAATAACGTATTCATAGAAGGTGAGCGACACGCGTGAATACGGTATAACATGATTAAAAATTCAGCGACGCTCGAGGGTTGATCCTAGCTTGCCTACTGGGTCACCGCCGCATCGACTGTGTCAGCCTTTAAAGGTGAGCAAACGTGACTGGATTCTCGTTCGATCATGTTCCCTGGATGACGAAGGTACTTCGGTAACACCTTGTTTATGGTGAATGCGAAACGATAGAAGCCAGATGTAGAATACGAAATGTACGAGAGCGCAGGTGCAGGGTACAGAATGCGAAAGATAGAAAGGATGCAGTCTGAGATAGAGGGAAGAGATAGTAAAATGTGAAAGTAGGATGCATGTGACTAGTTTATTTTGATAGAGTAAATTGAGCAGTAACTGGAGTGATAAGATCATTGACACGAACAGAATCAAGTAATATATTGTAGAATCTAGGTCAGAATTATATATTGCAAGATTGTAGTTGCTGTTAGGTACAATGTAAGCAATCTTTGAGTAAGGGTAATTGTGAGGGAGAGAGTTTTGCATTTAATTTCGAGAGTATTCAAGAGGTTAGAAGTGGAGGAAATTCTTGGATGATTGTAGATTCTAGGAAGATTAGTATGTCTTGAATTTGGGGTGATTTTTGGGAATTTGGAGATCTTGCAAGTTGGAGAGTTGGAGGTTTGAAGAAACTTTGGGAGTTGGAAAATTGGGGATTTGAAGAAATTTTAGGGGGTAGAAACCTTGGGGATTTGAAAAAATTTTGGAGGATAGAAACCTTGGGAATTTTAAGAAATTTTGAGAGTTGGAAAATTGGGGATTTGAAGAAATTTTAGGGGGTAGAAACCTTGGGGGTTTCAAGAAATTTTGGAGGGTAGAAACCTTGGGGATTTTAAGAAATTTTAGAAGTTGGAAAATTGGAAATTTGAAGAAATTTTAGAGGGTGGAAACCTTGGGGATTCGAAGAAATTTCGGAGGGTAGAAACCTTGGGGATTTGAAAAAATTTTGGGGGATAGAAATCTTGGGGATTTGAAGAAATTTTGGAGTGGGGAGAAACTTAGGGATTTGAAGAAATTTTGAGGGGTAGAAACTTGAGGGGGAAACTAAAAATTTCTGAAGAATTTTTGAGAGTTGGAAATTTAGGGAACTAAAAATATTACAAAATCCAATAACTTAAATTTTGTAAAAAAAGCGAATATCAACCCTTAGTAATTCAATAAACTAAAAATTTCCAATATTCAAAGATCCACAAACCCTAAACCGTGAACACTTGTCTAATTAAAAATTTAGCAACCATAAACTTGGAAATTACTTTAGAATTTATAACCTACACTTTTCTAGAATTAATAACTGAATTTACTGCTACAGGTGTAAGCATAAAATAGACACCATGAGTGCCACGTATCGAACGCCACGGAAAGACCGCTCGGTCACATTTCCCCGTGGACTTGATGGAGGTGACGTCGTGTTACGGGAAATTCGTTGACCCTTGGCGTAATAACCACGACGTCGAGTCGTGGTTGTTGTCCAGCCTGGCATCCTCTTTATACAAGCTCGAGTCTGCCAGGGGTTCGTGACTCCCGTACACGAGCCGTAAAAATAAAACGTGTGTCATGAAGGACAGTAATGTTAACTTTATTTACGCGTGGGATTTATACAATGCTCGTGAAACGACTTCATTAACGCGTTGAAGAACGGAATAGCAATGTTGGTATATGTAAGCTTGTTGGAATCTGTTGCTTACGTAGCAACAAAATTAATATCGTTTTACCATGAAAGTAATTACTAGTTTTATTACTTCACTGATTAATTAACAAATTTCATTATTAAATTATACCTGTTCATTAAAACTTTTTTACTGAGAAATTCATATTTCACAAAAAATTCATGTTTCGTTCAATTTTTAAATTAAATATTAACTGCAGCTTCTGTTCAGTAAAATTGATGTAACTTTTTTATGAATACTTCATTTGCACGCTGATCAATTTTGATTAAAACACACGAATCTTTTTGCTAGCAATTTTATAAATGAGTTTATATAATTTTCAAATTCGAAAGTTTCCAAATTTCGAAACTTGCAAATTTGATTTCCATAATTAGTACTCAAACTCGTTTAAGTTAATTGTACATTCCATTTTATTTTCGCTTGAAACGTTACATCAGCGTTGGAGGTACAGCAATTAAGCTTAATTCTGAAAGTTGAACGTCGAAGCGGCTTCCCGAAAAAACGTGTCCTATTAACATTCCTCTGCTCCAGTTCGTACAGTCTTCACCCAAATTCCAGCAACGGTTACGGTGAATAGAACAATCGTGGCTCGTCGTAAAAAACAACAGCTGGGCGGAGTTGTAAAACAGCAACGTCTACCGCACGTGCTCGCGAGCCTGTTATTTACAACACATATCGTGTTCTCCCACACATGGTTAAAAAACAAACGTTCGTTTCTTCGTGGTTGCGTATTTGTTCATTTACATCCTGTTACATGATCATGGGTTTCGTGTTCATGTAACATTCGGTTGGTATTGGAAATTTAATTGTTAGGTTAGGTTATGTACCTTGTAAAATTCGCGAGTTTAAGATATATTAAATCATATTTTATTTTTTGAACCAAATTATATTTGTTCATTTACATACTGTTACATGATCGTGGGTTTTGCTTGTGGTCATGTAATATTCAGTCAATTGGAATCAATTGGTGAAATATAATTGTATGAGGTTAGGTTATGTACTTTGTAGAATTCGTGTGTTTAAGATATGTTAAATCATATTTTATTTTTTGAACCAAATTATATTTGTTCATTTACATCATGTCATATGATTATGGGTTTTGCTGACGTTCATGTAATATTCAGTCAGTTGAAATGAATTGGTGAAATGTAACTGTATTAGGTTAGGTTATGTTCTTTATAGAATTCGCATGTAAATATGATATCTTAAAAAATGTCTCCATATACAGTTTCTTTTTTGAACAAAAGCAAAATACACGAGTTTGATCGAATTTTAAGTTCTTCACTATAACACATTCACAGTATATGTATATGAGTATCGAGTGGTATGTTCGACTCGAGTTTTCGAGCATTTTAAATAATTCGATTGTAGAGGGTGTCCCGTAAGGTGTTGCCAGCTGGTTTCTCCGAGGGGTTAAAATTCTTTATCTTATATAGGGGTTGTTCCCAAGGGGCTGGAACAGAAGGTCTCTCATTTTTTCCTTATTCGAGCAGAATTTCGTTTGAAGCTTCCTTTCAGAATTCCCGAAAACCTTTCTCGGTGAGAACACGGTTAGATCACCGCGAATTGCATTGCCGCTATATTGCCCTTCTTTTCTGCGAATCCGTATCGCAAGAATTTTCCGACGGTACGATATAACGAGAATTTACTGTACCAGCAATCTGGCTAAATGTCGCGTGAATAAAAGCTCTCCGGTCGAAAGTCGTGCATCATCCGCGCAGTTTTTGTATCAGCACTTTGTTCCACCGGTACACGCCATTGCGCTTCGCTCATTTGTTACATTTGTCCCAAAGTTGATGCGCTTAAATCGTTGTAGCGTAATAATTCACGATACCGAGCCAATATGGTTCCGCATTGTTTGCGCTGCGAGTAGGGAAAGGGTAACCGAGGGTGAGTTTCAGCAAGTGGAATTACACCGTATTCTGTTCGTGGAAGGGTAAATTTGACAGACGCAATAGCGGTATCGATTACGAACTACTTGCTTATTACGAGTACCGTTATCGATCACTGAACGATAGGCCCTCTTCCATACCTAATTTTACAGCTTCGACGCTTTCGAACTTACAATATTAGACTCATAGATTTCTGGGTTTCTGTATTCATAAATTTCTGCTGTTTCAGATTCCTGAATTTTCTGGTTTCTCCATTTATAGATTTATGGATTTCTGGATTTTTGTATTCATATTTTTCTGGGCTTTCAGATTCCTCAATTTTCAGATTTCTGTGTTTGTAGATTTATGGAGTTCTGGATTTTTGTATTCATAAATTTCTGGTCTTTTAGATTCCTCAATTTGCAGGTTTCTATATTTATAAATTTATAGATTTCTGGATATTTGTGTTCATAAATTTCTGGTGTTCCACATTCCTGATTTTTCAGATTTCTCCATTTATAGATTTATAGATTTCTGGATTTTTGTATTCATAAATTTCTGGGCTTTCAGATTCCTCAATTTTCAGATTTCTGTGTTTGTAGATTTATGGATTTCCGGATATTTGTGTTTATAAATTTGTAGAATTTCAGATATCTGAATTTTCTCACTCCTGTATCTATAGATTTTTAGATTTATCAATTTCTGGATCCATGCACATCTGTACTTCCAGATTGCCGCATTTACAGATTTCCATATTTCTGAATGAATATGGAAATTTCCTATTTCAAAATTTCTAGAGAACCTTGTCCTGTAAAGTCTCATAACGAGCTCCAACGAGTAATACCAACGTATCCCACATACAATACCTTTGTCCCACATGTAGTCCTTGTGTCAGTGATTAAATTTGCTCAAAGAGTACCTTGTTACTAGGCCCACCTCCCTTCACAATTCGATTTTTGCGGATGTTTCGGTAAAAGAAGCGCGAATATCGGCACGTACCTCGACATAATAAAATTTGAAGCGGTCGATCGCAACGGGGACGTTCACCGACCCCGGCAGAATATTATATACGGCCGCGTTTGGTCCCCATGAATTATGCATATTTTCCACGATATGAGTGGCTGACTGATGGGGTGGCACGTAGCTTTGACAGGCTGTAAATTAGAGACGGAGGAACGCGTTGCCTCCAGTTTTACATCGAATTCCCTCGGAACGGTGACGAAGGAAGAACGCAGCCTACGAAGATGGCTCGAGAGGGTTTCTCCTCAAAGTGTAATCCCTTCCCGACAGCTTTTCATCGCGTCTATGCGGTTCCGTGTCGCGATACCGTCGACGTGTCAGCGGTTCTGTGCACAAACAACCCGGCTATGAAAGTGGATCGCGGAAAAAGCATCGAATTCGAGGGTGAACGTCTATCCAGGATCTGCGGAGGTGTTCGATTACTCGGTGAAAACCGTCGCTGCCTTGTGTACGTTCGTGGACTCGCATATCGATAAACGATGAAAAGAAGCGCGATCCGTGTGACGCCAAGAAGGATACAGGACAAACAACCCCCGGGATGTTTTCTAAATTTCCCTGTCGATTCTCGGAACCGCTCGGAAAAAGATTGCTTTGCTACCAGACAAATGCGGAAGAGTTGACGTCGATTGTGGAGCTTGCCTTTTCTTCTCCTATCAAGAGAACAGCTTTTACTTGCTTTTTGTCTTTCTTAACACTTTGGTTTAACTCGTGTCTTCAAACATTATTAGTCGTTCGTGTTTGCTCTTACAGTACGTACTTTTTATATTCAAGGTAATGTAGGATATTGTAAAAGCTTTTTTGTAGATAATTCACTTTTCTGGATATTTTGATTTTTGTAGCAGCTCCATTACAATTTCAAGCATTTGTGAAATTTTCAATGAGTTTGAAGTGTTTATCGTACCAAAATGTTGCAGAAAGTTATATGCAACATCCACGCAAAGTTCCGTCTGAATTATTCATGAATAAGGTTCATTTAAATTATTTCACTTTCAAATTTAATTACGAAATAATGTGATACCTTCTACAATAAAATTGCCAGACTAGGTATTGAATTTTATAAAATACCCCAGAGTTTTCAGAGTGACCCTCTCAGTACTTAAAGTAATTCTAAAAGTCTATCATAGACAAAGATGTTACCTGCAAGTACTTTGAAATAGAAAGTTATAAAAGTCCCACTAGAAGTTTCTCAAAAGCTTGTACGTTCATTACTGACAATTACAGCGTATGTCACGTTAATTAACATATCTCGAGGCAAACGATCCCAAGGTGTAATTGTCGACGATCGTTTCATTAAGACTGCAACGATAAGGCGAGAAACGTTGAACAGCTCTTGTCGCATATAGTAACGTCCTAATTAGCCGAGATAACGAGGCGAACAAACGAAACTGTATCGTTGAAATTGATCTATAATTCAGTGGTAGAAGCCGTGCAGTGACGCTGATATGCAACAATGCGTACCGCGATCCCGTGACGCTTTGTCAACAAATTAATTCGCGATATCAACGTTATCGCTATTCTCTGTCACGCACATGTGACACGTGTTTGCTCGGTTTATAGAATCATCGTTGGCTCGCCGGTAATTTATACGTCGAAGAAGGAAATGTTCTCGTGTAAATAATCGGTGAACAAGCTAAATGATCATTTGGTCGATGAATCTCTCTTTTATAAGCTTTCGATTAAACATGGGACATTTAGTGACTTTTGGTTTAACTCGATGTTATGGATTGTCCACTGCATTGATGTTTCTATTGGGTAATGTGTTTACGTGATGCAGATTATACATGAACAAATTATATGAATTGACAACTTCATGGACTTATTTGCACATTGTAGATTGTTTTAGTGTATGACATAAATTAGAGGAATATATGATACATGCTATATTAATGAATTGTCAACTTCATGGACTAAAACTGTATTTTGAAAATTGTGTTAATGTATCACACAAGCTATAAGAACATATGTATGATACATGTTATATTAATGATTTGTCAACTTCATCAGCTAAAGCTGTATCTTGTAAATTGTCTTAATGTATGACACAAGCTATAAGAACATATGATACATACATGTTATATTAATGATTTATCAACTTCATGAACTAAAGTTGAATCTTGCAAATTGTCTTAATGTATGACACAAGCTATAAGAACATATGATACATGTTATATTAATGATTTATCAACTTCATCAGCTAAAGCTGTATCTTGAAAATTGTCTTAATATATGACACAAGCTATAAGAACATATGATACATGACATATTAATGATTTGTCAACATCATGGACTTATATGCACACTGAAAATTGTGTTAATGTATCACACAAGCTATAAGAACATATGATACATGTTACATTAATGATTTGTCAACTTCATGAACTTAATCTGTATCTTTCAAATTGTCTTAACATATGGTACATATTAGAGGAACATGTGATACATGTTACATTAAAAATATTTACATGTTAAATATAACATGTAATGTTTATAACATGTTTATAATATGTAATGTTTATAACATGTTTATAATATGTAATGTTTATAAAATGTTTATAATATGTAATGTTTATGACATGTTTATAATATGTAATGTTTATGACATGTTTATAATATGTAATGTTTATGACATGTTTATAATATGTAATGTTTATGACATGTTTATAATATGTAATGTTTATAACATGTGTGTAACATGTAACGTTGGATTTAATACAAATTATATTTATACCCAGCAGAAAGTATTAGCTACACGAGAAGAGGTATAGACAGACAACAAGACGAAGAGCACAGTGAAATGTGAAAAATGTATGCTCAAGAGCAGGATTTCGCCAAGGAAAGATTTTACTGCCCTTCCGGTAGGGTTTGGCAGGTACGATTTATTTTATACCCTTAAATCGGTCCGAGTATAATAGTAATGATTTATATTCAAGTACTCGATTTCGTTTTGCTCTCCTTGCTGCAAAAAGCTTGATTTATCTAGTAAATCTAGTTCGATCGAGAATTATTATTCATTCAGTAAATGATTTGCGAAAGAAACCGTCAGGGTTTCGAATAATAAATTGCCTTTCAAACGGCTATAAATTTTAATCTTTAGCCTTCGTTTAATGTGTTAAAGCTGGTTAAATAAAAATTTAATTTGGAATGAAAGTTTAACCTTGATGATACTGTATAAAATTTTCCCTCAATTTTCAAGTAGAACGATTAGCAATTAAATTTTAATCCTCAATTAAGAAGTCTCCGTTTAAAATTCTCCATTTAATACCCGACGGGTTTAATACTCGAAGTTCTAGGCATTTATAACAGTGTCGAATAATTTTATAGGTAACCAGAGGGAGATTCGCGACATGTTGGATATCGCGTTATCGATTAGCTAAGCTGTAAAGACGATTCACGTCGAGCTGCGAAGACGGCACAATTTCGCGACGTTAACCCAGATCGTCGTCCTTGGAACTGGTCCAGGCATTCGTGCCGCGGTTGCCAGGAGACCTGGAGCCGGACTACGGCGTCGCAATGGAAAATAGACGAGGAGCTTTTTGTCGCCACCCCTGGAACGAGCTTTCTGGCCGGCCGATGTCTCTCGTAAAGGGGATCAACGACGATTTTCTCGCCCCGTGTTGGATACAACGTTGACGCGACTCGACCTCTGAATCGCCGTATCCTCTCGTGAATCGAGCCCAGACGACTCCGTCTGTTGGATAAACCCTTGAATACGGGGTAAACTTGTCCCGGCCAACAGTCTCTAGTCTTTTGCCGGCTTCCGCGTGCTCGTCGTGTAAACTCGGGTAAACGCGATTTACGTGCTCGGATTCTGTCATCGGCTTTTTCCCTATTTTCACTCATTTGATAATTATTCAAAATTCGGGTAGATGATTGGATATTCAATTTTTTTTTTTATTTCTGAATTTTGAAATTTTCAATTTGGTGAGATTTTAATTGCTCGATTTCTTCATTTTGCGGGTTCTCAATTTGCAGATTCTCTGTTCCCTAATTTCACAATTAGCAAATTCTCAGCCCCCCAATTCTATAGTTCCCAAATTCTCAGCGCCCCAATTTCACATCTACCAAATTCTCAGCTCCCCAATTCCACAATTCCCGAATTCTAAATTTCCCAATTCCACAATTCCCAAATTCTCAATTTTCCAATTCCACAATTTCCAAATTCTCAGCTCCCCAATTTCACATCTTCCAAATTCTCAGCGCCCCAATTCCACAATTTCCCAATACCACAATTCCCAAATTCTCAGCCCTCCAATTCCACATCTTCCAAATTCTCAGCGCCCCAATTCCACAATTTCCCAATACCACAATTCCCAAATTCTCAGCCCTCCAATTCCACATCTTCCAAATTCTCAGCGCCCCAATTCCACAATTCCCAAATTCTCAGCTCCCCAATTCCACAATTCCCGAATTCTAAATTTTCCAGTTCCACAATTCCCAAATTCTCAATTTTCCAATTCCACAATTTCCAAATTCTCAGCTCCCCACTTCCACAATTCCCAAATTCTCAGCTCCCCAATTCCACAATTCCCGAATTCTAAATTTTCCAGTTCCACAATTCCCAAATTCTCAATTTTCCAATTCCACATCTTCCAAATTCTCAGCGCCCCAATTCCACAATTTCCCAATACCACAATTCCCAAATTCTCAGACCTCCAATTCCACATCTTCCAAATTCTCAGCGCCCCAATTCCACAATTCCCAAATTCTCAGCTCACCAATTCCACATCTTCCAAATTCTCAGCGCCCCAATTCCACACCCCCCAAATTCTCAATCCCCTAATTCCACAATTCCCAAATTCTCAGCCCCCCAATTCTACATCTCCCAAATTCTCAATCCCCTAATTTCACAATTCCCAAATTTTCAGTTCACCAATTCCACATCCCCCAAATTCTCACTTCCCCAATTCCACAATTTCCCAATTTCCTAATTTCCCGAATTCTCAGTTCCCCGATTTCTAAATTCCCCATTTCTCATTTTCCCAATTGCACACCTCCCTCTATCAAATTTCTCAATTCCCAATTTCCCCACCTTCCCACCTCCCCAATTCCAAAATTTCTCAAATTATTTAAAACCTTCCCTACAGCCCCAACTCAGAATTCATTTGCCTCCCCATCTGACGCACCATAATAAACCGTTCTGACGAAGTTACAGTAAAGTTTACGCAACCTCGATCAGATGATTTACAGCATAATTTGTAGAAGAATAGAAGGGGAGCACAAAAGGGAAACTTGAATCAGAGGATCTTTTCCGCGTTCCGCCTCTTACGCGAATTAAAGTCCATTTAATCGGAACGGCGCGAAGGATGGAGGCGAGAGTGGTGAACGCAGTCGATTTTAATACAGAAATGGAGGCAATACACTCGCCGAACAATAATTACATTACACCGGCCGGGTTGTGTACGCTCGCTCATAATTCAGGAACCCATTGGCCATCTATTTAGACGTCCACGAACGACGGGGCGGCCCTTTATTTAAGTGCACCCCCAGCGTGTTCTTCCATTCGCGACCCATCGACATATATCGAGCGAACAACCAAATCGACAGACTCGTTTACAGCATCTTTAGATTACGCTTTCATACAGGTTAACGTGTGAAGGTATTTTAACGACGTATAAACACCTGCTGCTAGCTAATTGACTATTTTGTAAACGTTAATTGACTAGTCAAAGGGACCTTTGATCTACTTTAAATGGACAACTTGTAACAACAGTATTTGGAGCGCTTTTCTATTTTGACAACCTGTGGTATCTTCAAACTTAAAATTTCAACGTGTTACAGATATTGACTGATTCTAAAATAGTTGTGCATTTATAAATTTCTAAGTGCTCCAGTTTTGGAATTCTGAAATTTCTAAATTTTGTCGTACCAAAATTCGCAAGTATTCTTAGATCTTCAAGTTTCATCCTATATTCATATGTCTTCATCTTCTCAAACTCCTGCATCCCCCAATTCCTTCTGAATATCTAGATCTTCAATATTTCTACAAATTCCTAGAATTTCCTATCTTCCAAAATTTCTAGACCTCAAGTAATCTTCTTAAAGGTTTCTATAAATTCCTAGAATTTCCTATCTCCCAAAATTTTTAGACCTGAAGTAATCTTCTTGTTGCTTGCTATATATTTGTCAAGTGCTATACTTTCCCCAAGTGATCCAGATGGATACACGCTACAAAGTATCCGTTAAAAAATCGATAAAAGTGTTCGAAGTACGCTTCCAGCGTATGAACGGTTGACCCGTTGGTTAAATCGTACGGGGACATATGCGCAGGGTGCATCCTGTCCGAATCCTGCAGATGGAATTGGCGCGGAACGTTACACACTCGCAGGAGCATCGTGCCGATCCTAATCCGATTACACGGCCCATTGAAGTCAGAAGTGCGATCTTTTGAGAGGGGAGCAACGTAACGCGCTTGTTAAACGGCGTCCGTGGCGAAGGAAAATCGATATTTTCCGCGATGCGCCCGCCCGGACAGGAGGACACACGGGTTGCCAACGACCCCTGTTCCGCGTCGCTTCGGCCAGCCTGCAGATAATCTGCCAGGAAGCTCGTTACCCTCGTATCGCGGAATTACCGGTGTCCTCGAATTTCCCAGCCACCGGTTATTCGGGCTGCGTGCAGCCTCCATCTATCTACACGACACCCTCGTAGAACCATCCTTGCGATAATATCTGCCGGCGAACTTTCAATACGGTTGTTCCGCGTGCGAGATAAGTTTCCTGGCCAACAAAATTTATATGGAGTTCGGATAAAGTACGAAGCGAGAGTACAATAGTTTCGCAGATGCTCTTAGGCGACCGATTTGCCATGCCAGGGTAGCTTTTGATTGATCTATTTGACGCGTGCTGAGAGGCAGTTTAGGTAGAAACTATTTTTGTAGGAAATGCGATTAGCTTAAGTATAGGCTGGAAATCGGATGATGAAAAGATAGGTGCTGTTGGATCGTAACCGAGTTATCTCATTTGCTTTAACTATTAATTTGATTTAATTTTATGTAACGTGACCTATGTAACATGTTAGTCTAATTTTAACAAACCTAATTTAACTAGACTTCATCTATAAACCTAATTCAACCATAATTCTGTCTATAAATCTAGCCTAATTTGACCTAACTTATCGACTAACCCTTATGAATAAACCTGATCAGAGTCAGAGTAGATGAAGTAGTCAAATGACAGAACAGAGTAGAATGCATAGTCTTACATCTTACATAATTTTACAATTCAGCAGTCCCTAATTGCATGTAAACAATAGATATTTACGTAAACAGAATAGCAGTAATTGCATCATGAACATCGAATTTCCCCGGTTGTATATTTTCGAAACAATGCGTTCGAATTCACGAGGCAATTTGATGTAGATGCATGTTCGTGCAGAAGCAGGGGTTGGCTTTCAAACACGCCTCGTTACAAAAAGACTCAGACTGCGAAGGTTAACTCGAGTACACAATCGATCGGCTCCACCAACGGAGCAATGTGCTCACACCGGTGGCCTTCTCTCGCGGTTCGCTCACTTTCCATTTCTGCGAGCCTGGTGCGACAGGTGTTACCCCGATTGCGCGAAAACAAAGTGTTCACCCCATTCCAGTACCTACTACCCGTTCACTGCTCAACCCTTTTACCGTAGGAAACTCTGACAGAAGTAATGTCATATATTTCCTGCAAGAGAATATTGCGTTTAAAAGCAACACGATCATTGGGGAGGTTGTCGATATTGAATGTGAAATGTAAACCGTCATTGGTTATTCTGGTATTTCAAGGTTATACGTTTCTTCAGGGTGGTTTATTTTGTCAAATGTTAGTGAATAGAATCATTGATGGAACATCATTAATAATGTTAATAATTATTAATTTTGTATGATCAAAAGTAACTGAGGGTTGTATGTATAGTTGAGGGTTATGCTTTGCATGGAAGTAAAAAATTTTGATCCACTGTCTATCTCATTACAGATAATGTTAATAATTATTAATTTTATTTGATCAAAAGTAGCTGAGGGTTGTATGTATATTTAAGGGTTATAGTTTTCATAGAAGTAAAAAATTTGTACCCACTGTCTATCTCATTAGAGATAAAGAGACACTGTCTGTCTCATAAAATTACAGACAAGCTAAAGAAATTGTTTCAAATTACCCTTCAACAAATCAAGTTACCCTTTCATTAAATCAAATGATCACGAATCACTCTTCCAGCAAAGAAGATTAATCCAAGTACAACCAAACTTCTCAAAAAAGTTTAATATTCTTTTTAAAAACGATTAAAAATGCGCTACCTTAAAAATAACCCAAGAACGTGCATAAATAGCAGAAAGACTAGCGTCGCCATTTTCCCCAGGAAAGCCTACAGTGGCCGCCAGTGTACGCGGATGCGGATACATTTATTTGGTCTGCAGGAAGGTGATATTTTTCTAAAGGGGGAAAAGTTTCAAACGCAGACAGTAACTGCTTTTTACCGTAAAAGGGCTCCATTGTCTGTGGCGTGGTACACTCTTCTTTCACTCCGTTCGCCTCCCCACCCGTTCTCAGCGTAAGCTACGTTTTTCTTTGCTCCGTCGTTTCTCTGCATTCTCGAAGGTACGTATAAACACTTCGAGACGACCGGAAGTTAGAAGTTTGGCTTGAGGAGGGCAGGAACGGGGTAGGAGGAGATTTATTTCTCCTACGCTTCCTACGCTGATAAGCCACAGGGGAGACCTTGCAAACTCGACACGTCGCTCGTAACTTACTGATTGACGAATCGTCTGCTGATTCTGAGTTGATACTTCAAACGATGCGAATGCACGAACATTCGTGTTTGCTATTTATTTTTAACGCAATGAGGAATCTTAAATTTAGGTTCGGTTTAAAATTTTGAGGATTAACAAAACTTGCAAGGTTTAGATAAATTTTGATAAATTATATCTGTAGACCTCAAATAGTATTGAAGAGGATTAAGATTAGAAATGTTTGAAATCTAGTTAAAATTTTTTAATTGCAAAATTAAAATTCTTGCAGGAAGCTTGAAATTTTGGAGTTCGAAGATTTGGTGGCTTGAGAACCTACAAGTTTCGCGGATTTCCAAGTTTGGACATGTGAGGCATTTGGGAATTGAGAGAATTTGAGAATTTGTAACTTCAAGAATCCGCAAGTTTCAAGTACCGTTTTCAAGTTTCCGCACTTCATCCCAAAACCGATCGCAAGGGATACACGCATCCTCGAAAGTATGTTTCCGAATATAACCGACACTTCAATCTCGGTCAGAGCAGTAAATCTGCTCAAGAAGCTCGCGACGAGAACCCCCGCACGATTTCCAGACCTATCGATTCGTTTCGCGTATTATTTCGGTATGCCAAGCCTGGCTGCAATGAAGACGCTTTGCTTTTTCAAGTATCCGCCGTATTCCGCCCACGTTCGCTCATCGATCGCGTCTGCCCGCCTCGACGCGATGTTTCGATGAAATTTTCGCGACCCGTCGCGTCGCGGAATCGTCTGGGAAAATGAGACGCGCTGGACATCGAAGCGAGGAGAAGAGCGTGCTCGAGACCGGGGGTGCAAGAGCAACGAAGAATGGAGCGTGAACTGAAGAGCAATCGACGACGGGGTGGATAAGAAGGAAGTGACGCAACGTTATTGAACAGGGGTGGTTTAGGATTTTTGCTGTTTAACAGAATAACTGCAATCTTATGATTTATTCACTTTTCAGATTGATTTCAATCCTTTTATATTCAGGTTACTTTGGTATATTGAACTTTCATAGGCAGTTGAACTTTTTTAAAATTTATTTATATCTTTGCGATATTTATAGCGGAACGGTGTTTGATGTCAGAGCTCAATATTAAGGGTGTATTTTTAAATTTATAAATAATATTGAAGCATTGTATAGTTCAACTAAAATCAGTTTTAGATAAAAATTTATTCAGACATGGTTACATTGAGACACAAAACCTAATGTTTAAAATAATTAAACAAATAAATTCAGCAAAATTGTACATTAAGCAAATCAATTTTACAGAGAGTAAAAGATAGGAAACTTTGATTAAAGTTGCAACAGAGAAGAAAATGTAGAAACAATTTTAAGGGTGTATTTTTAAATTTATAAATAATATTGGAGAATTAAATAATTCAGCTAAAACCCATCTTAGATAAAACTTCCCTCAGGCATGGTTACATCGAAACACAAAAGATGTTTCAATTGAATAATTAAACAAATAAATTATTCAGCAAAATTGTACATTAAATAAGTCAGTTTTACAGAGAATAAAAGATAGGAAACTTTGATTAAAGTTGCAACAAGAAAGAAAACGTAGAAACAATTTGTTAGCGTCGTTTTTCGAAAGACAATTGTTCCGACAAAATTACATTTTATCATTTGCTTTATATTTCATAGTCATTATTCGCGCTACATTATGCGAGTGCTTCCTGTAAACGCGAGGTGATTCGTAAATTGTCGTATACAATGCTAGAGTAATTAAGAATCCGTATTTCATTCTCTTAAATCACTCACTCGTTCACAATCGCACTTCTTCCTAATTACTCTCTCTTAACTATATTCCGCCCTCGTACCTTTCTTTTCTCTGTTCTCTTTATCCTGTTCGCCTCTTCAATCTGCTCCCTCCACTCCCCTTCTTCATCGACGTTTACCTTTGTACCGCAAACAATCATTTTGTTCTCTATTGTTTGTTAATACACATTCATTTTTATACTTGATCGTTCAGATTTGTATTGTGAAAAGAAAATATCGACATACGTGTATGAACATTTTTCCTGTTTAATTTTGAAATAATTGTTTATGATTGAATTCCTTTGGGATTGAAGGTTGATTTAATATCTTCATATCACGCTATGGACGAAATACGAGCCTTTTTGGCACACTTTGAGCAACTGGTAGGGTAGTCACCCCATAGTCCACCCTGTCCCTTTAGCGAGTCGCGTTTGATTGATTGCGGCACGATTTACTGAATCGATTCTTTATTGGAAATTGATTACATTGATTTTATTTATCACCTCATCTGATATATCAGCTTTTGTTTTATTTTGATGAATCAATTTAGACAGTAGATTTTTCATTTTGATTTTGAAGGGTTGTGAAGTTAGAATTATTTATATGTTCATGTTTTATATATTTGATAGTAGTTAAAAATAATACACGATTGATGTAACGTTGCTAAATTTTATATTTGAAATTTTCAGAAATTGAAAGATTACAAATTTCTTAATTCCTAAGTTTGAAAGATTTACAACCGAAGTTATAATGCAATTTTTAAAGTACACCTTGCATCAGCAATTTTGAGTACATTTATCCTACGATATTAATATATTGACACGGCCTTCTTTCATGTCCTCTTTTCTTCGCTCCGCGATTTACATACCCTATACCATTAATCATGGTGCAATGAGCTCAACATTATTATCCCCATAATTCACAGAAAACCCGGTCGAATACACTATTACACACTTCCATCCCCGAAACTGCATCAAACGTTCCAACTGCACCTAAAGATGATTAATACCATTTCGCTGATGACGGAACGTGAAATATGATACTAAATTATAAATTGGTTAAACCCACATGAACCATTAATCCCAAAATACATTGCTGTCAGATATTTTTAAATTACCGGATAATATTATCTATTTTTCGCTTTTGCTGTCAGCAACGGTTGCTTCCAAGTGAGCATGTGAGTTATGGGTACAAATATTTGTTCACACATGTATACTTTTTTCCACGGTTTTATACTTAAAGTGTTTATGTAATGGTATTTGATTATATAACTCGTATTTTATTCGATTGACACGTTTCCATTACCGTGTAATTGAAATAGATGTGCCAATATTCAATATAAAAGACAATATTTTGGAAACTACAGCTGTCTTGTAAAAATAAGACACCGAGTATATTTTCCTGTTTTATTAAACATCAGATGGAATCAGATCGATCCAAAACCGTATCGAACAACAACTCGTATGAAGATAGACGCATGAATTTTCAATCGAAGTTTCATTCAATTGACGGTAATATTTGAAGAATGGTGTAAAAGTAGATACTGCAGATGATACAGTATGATGGCTACAAAATTTATGTGAACTCCGATCCACTTTCAAAGATAGTCACTTGTCCTTAACTTATACACTATTTCTAAAGATAAAGTTTTCGGGTTTAAGAATATTAAAGTCTGAGTCTTAAGCTGTGAATGTTTCAAAGCCTTAAAATTTTAACCCTACAAGATTCTACACTTAGAAAGTTTAAAAATTTCAGGTTTGCAAGATTCAGCTTCAAAATTTCAACCCTGCAAGGTTCTACACTTCCAGAGTTCCAAACTTAAAAAATTTGAAGGTGACAAAAATTCAACCCTGTACGATTCTGCACTTCCAGAGTTCCATACTTAAAAAATTTCAAGGTGACAGAATTTCAACCCTGTACGATTCTGCACTTCCAGAGTTTCAACCTAAAAAAATTTGAAGGTGACAGAATTTCAACCCTGTACGATTCTGTACTTCCAAAGTTCCATACTTAAAAAATTTGAAGGTGACAGAATTTCAACCCTGCAAGATTCTGCACTTCCAAAGTTCCAAAATTACAAAATTTGAAGGTGACAGAATTTCAACCCTGCAAGATTTTACACTTCCCAAGTTCCAAAATTAAAAAATTTGAAGGCTACAAAATTTCAACCCTGTACGATTCTGCACTTACAAAGTTCCAACCTCAAAAAATTTGAAGATCACAAAATTTCAACCCTGCATGATTCTGCACTTCCAAAGTTCCATACTTAAAAAATTTGAAGGTGACAGAATTTCAACCCTGCATGATTCTATATTTCCAGAGTTCCATACTTAAAAAATTTGACGATCACAAAATTTCAAAAATTCTACTCGTTCAAAATCTACTCGATCCACTGAGATCTTAGAACTCCTACAATCCAAAAGTTCCACCAAGCCCCATTCGCAAAGACGGTAATCATGACCCACTTACATCTAATATATCTTAAAAGGAAGGAGACGATGCATAAGTAATAACGTTCCATTAGTCTCCAAGACTATATTTTAATATTGAACACCCGAAATCTGGTCTGAAAGCTGACCTACATCCCGCAAATACAGTCCATAAAATTAAATTCAAACATTCCTCCCCATTCAAGATTCAGACTCGAGGGCTTCCATACATTTTCCATGAAGCGAATACAATCGTAGAACTTAATACAATCGTCGAGAGACATAAAAAATATTGAACATAACTCGAAAATAAATGTACGAAATTATTGTTCCCGCATGATTTTCAAGATGAACTCGATTTTCTCCTCCGTACAGATGCGCCTGCGTGCGGTGTCTCCGTTTCTACCCCGTCCTCTTTTTCTTGCTTTCTCCATCGTTCGATCGACTCTTTCTCTCGTATCATCGGCGACGACCGGCGTCGTCCTTGTTCGAGCTATGCGAAACCCTTTTGAACGGTGGCGCCCGCCTGGCTGCCTGCCTTCCAGGCGCCGGCAGACCTGCTCCAATACGCTTGCAGGGACACAGAGTCGGAGGACAGACGAACAACGAGTTCATCATTCATTTTCTAGCTCCGTGTGACCTCTCCTTTTGCACGGTCTTCACATTTTTCCCACATTTTTTTCTTTATTAAGGTGTCGGCTTTCCCTTGGGAGGGCTGCTTAATCGGATGTACTCGAGCCTTTGATGGGCTAAGATCAATCGAATGAACCCTGCCACTTTCTGGAGGTCTATCGATTCGTTTGATTTCTCTGATTAATACCGCGATTTTTTGGGGTAATTAGCCATCTGTCTGGTTCAGAAATATATGGCTGTTCATTTATCATATAATTGATTGCGAGTTTTTGAGTTTAGCTTGTCACGTTAGGGGGTCGCATTTTTATTTCAGTTCTAAAATAAATAGTATGATTTCATACATATTTATTTTTTTCTCAATAAGACTTTTTAGAACACTGTGTTTTTATAAAAGGGTAACATGAAAGCTAACATTACTGTCATTATAGATTTTCATTTACATCCCCTATTTTCGTTCCATAATTATAGTTAAAAGTCAGGAAATATAAATTATTTCACGTTGAAAAGCTTGTTCTGTATGTTGTATACAGTAAAGTTTTATAACTTTATCAAATAATTAAATCTTATTTCTAGTTTCTTCGTTGTTTATCCGGAGAATCTTCTTACAGCTGCATGCGTTGTGTGTCAATCTTGGACAGCGACATCAGCAGAGGACAAGAAATGACAAAAGCAAGAGCATTGCATTATACTCTGTGCACTTCGTTGAATCTTCTGCGGAGATGGCTGCATAAACAAAATTGTATACATTCTTAAAATAGATACCTCAAGTTTGCAAAATTATACTTATGCATAAAATTACAAATATTATGTTTATACATAAAATTACAAATTATTATGTACGTGCATGAACTTACAAATATTATGTTTATACATAAAATTACAAATTATTTTGTACATTCATGAACTTACAAATTATTATGTACATGCATGAACTTACAAATTATTATGTACATGCATGAACTTACAAATTATTATGTACATGCTAGAATTTACAAATTATGCATACATGCATAAACTTACAAAATATGCATACATGTAAAATTATTATACACGTAAAATCTCAAATAATTACACACACATACAATTTTTATTATACACAAACATTTTACTAAACAATTTACTGTTTCTCATTTCCTACTCGCAGTCCACGTTGCTATATTTTTAAGTGCTTGTAACTTCATCGTTGCTACAAAACAGACTGTCCGATAATTATATCCTTAAATAAAGAAAAACAGAGGAGGAACGGTAGACTGTCGTGATAATGGAAGAATTTTTTAATCTCACAAATTGCTTTGTCCGATATAAAACACTTTATTGTCGCGAATATTTTCTGTCGTGTCTTAATTAAACCTTCAACGTCCGAACGATCATTCCATTGTATTCCTCCATCTTCGTTTACCCGCGTTTCCTTTCCGAAGTCATTTTTAATCGTCGGAAATAAACATTCGTTTAGCTGTGATCCAAAGTGTCATGGGGAATTAAACGCATTCAGTTTACATTTATTTAAATTAATAGCATTACTTTTTCTTCCGTAAAACTAATTCTATTTGCAGGAACAGCTGAGCAATCTTCTCTGCATCAATATTTTTTAGACTTCACTTTGCATATTTTGTAAATTTTCTAGTGAAAAGATTTGTTAATTTACAGAGTTAGAAGATTGGAAATTTCTGAATGCACTAATCTGAAAATTTGAAGATTCGATAGTTTACGAATTTGAAAACTCGATCTGAAAATGTCTAACTTTGAAAATTTGAGATTTTGAAAACTGGTTCAAAAACCAGTAAAATTCGACAGTCCACCAAATTAAAGAATTAGAAAATTGTTTCGCTATTTGGAAACCATATTGCAATTGAGTTCCAAAAGAATTGTAGGTCAAGAGTCTGAATACTTTCCCATTACTGTCCACATGTCTGAACCTCGCACCGTAACAAGGTTGTGCACGAATTTTTTGTTGCTTCGTTTGGCGAATTAACTCGTATCAGCTTGAATGCTCGACGCGTCCGTGTATCGAGCTTTAATTAAATCGTTCCACAAACGGCCGGGCTCACTTGACTCAAGACCGTTTCGAATGTTTCGTGGAATTCCAGTCAAGAGTTTCGCGGTAGCCTCGAAAAGGCTTCTCGGCTGCACGAGACGTATTCCCGCCAACTGTTCGTTCAAGATTGATCTTGGAAATGATTTATCTCGTTCCCGTCGCCATCTGTTTTCCTCCAGCTGCTTTTTACTCCTCGTTGTTTCCGTTCGTTCTCGGTGCGAATATTGGAGAAGTTTCATCCGGCATTTCGTGTTCGTGTTAGGAAGCAAATTTTTCGTTTTCGCGCGTTCTCTGTGACCTCTTTCTCGAGATACTGGCTGATCGTGTTAACAAGGATACACGAAACTGAACATAAACATGGCATAGCAACTTTCTAGTTTTGGAGAATTAAACTTGCACTCCACATTCTCGTATTAGTTCATTGTACATCTCTACGTTTATTAAATTATAAAATGACTAAATCGAGTTTCTCAAATTAATTAAATGTCTGCAGGCACAAGTTTTGAAACACCCAAGTGTCAGAGATACGAAATATGAAATTTGAAATAAACCTTTCAGTGTCCATGAATGGCCGCCATTTGAGGAACGGTTTATCCGTCGATCACTGAAACAGCGCATCGTTTGCCCTGCCATAAATTGACTTACCCCCTCGCAAGCTTCGTTCTTCATTTCTGTTTATATCCGCTAGCTGTTCTCGTCGTTTCTTCCTCTCCCTTTCGTCTTATCCATCGAGAAGATTTAAGTGTTTAATAACGGCCGCCCTCGTCGAGAGACGAAACAAGCATCACGAGCATCATTCAGCTTTCCGCCTTCGAGCTCTTCCATTTCCTTTTTCTCTCCATTTCTTCGTTTTCTACCACTTGGCCGGCATCTTCGTAAATCGTCGAATTTGCAGACAAGAACGATTATTAATCGTGGTCATACGATGGGGAAACGAGGAAAGAAGAAAAGAGATCCGGAATATTCTTCTTGCCCTGTGTCCCCGTCGGGGACACGAATCTCGATGTTTTCTCGCACCGTTTCCTCTATCTCTCGGAAACTCGCTGATACCTCGATGAAGAACGTCCGACACTTTGGCAAACCGAGATCCACTTTCAGTGTTTGCCTCGAAGAGCGAGAAAAGCCGTGGGTCGTTCCTTTTCAAGCGTGTCAAGGGACAAGCTGGAAAGTTCGCGGACTCGAGTGTCCGATGAATACCCGAAGGGAAAGATTAACATCCCAACCTTTCACGCGGTTTCTTTCACGAACGTCTCGTCAGTGAAGCTTAATTAACGATCATCCCTCTCTTCGTGTCTGTTTACTAGGCTGAATCTGTTTGACGTTCGTGATTGACGAGCCCCATCGCTCCGCGCAACGAAAACAAATTCATCCTAGACGCGAGAAAATTCTTGCGCCCAATTCATTCGAGCTGTAAACAGGCCAATGACAAACGACAGTGGGTTTCTTTCTCCAGGCAACGGGTCAACGGTGTAGCACAACCTTTCCCCAACCGACGAAAGACGAAGAGTGCCACGAGGTAAAACCACCAAGGGGTCGCTCGGTTTATTTGAACAGCGGTCTTTTGGCGGCCGGGGGTGGCGGCCTGTGTTTTTCTAAATAAAAGAGCTCGGAGACCACTGACGTTTCCAAACCTCGTTTTTAACGCGTACGATACTTGGGATCTAATCTTCGTTAGGGAAATATGGGGTGGAAAGAGTTACAGCTTCGAAATTTGGAAGTTGTAAAATTTAGGATGTGGAGTGGGGTGTAATAGATGTTGGAGATTTGGGAATTTGCGAATCTAGAAATTTGAGTATTTGGAAATTTAAGTTATGGGTTGTAAGTTGGGGAGCTATATACTTGGGAAATTGAGGATTTGGAGATTTGAGGATTTTGGGGATTAGGAATTTGGGGATCCAGAAATTTGGAAAATTGGGAAATTCGGAACGTAGGAATTTATTAATCTGAGAGTCTGGAAATGTAAGAAGTTGAGGAGTCATATGCTTAGAAACTTGGGGATGAATCTTAGGAATTTGGGAATCCAGAAATTTGATAAACTAGGAATTAAGAAATTTGGTCATACACTTAGAAAACTAAAGACTTAGAAACTTAGAAATTTGAATTGAAGGTTTGGAAATTTGATAATATAAAAATTCAGAAATTTAGTAATTTAGAAAATTTGAAATTTAAATATGCAAACTCTCCCGTCTGTTAATCCTTGTTCGAAAGATTACGCGAAAAGCGTAAAAAACAGCATCGTCGTATATTTGCCAAGCCTGGCACGAGATCGGTTCTATTTTTTAGTCTAGGAAAATCTCTGGTGCAAGCGTTGGATTTTCGCACGTAGAATAGCGCTGCTTCGTCAGGTGCAACGGTTGCATGTACATACACGTGACATTATCGCGGGTTTCATTAAGCCGGAACTATCCGTGACAGCTATATTTGCACGGTTTCCGAACGCACATCTGCGCCATTAACCCTTTCGTCTGTGAATTATGTGTGTGCTCACCCTCGAAGACCGAGTATTAACACTTAACTTGCAGGAAATCTGATACATATTGGCCGTCCGATATCGATCGTTAATTGGGAACTAATCAGTTAACCTTACCTTTAATTAGGTAACCGTAGTCGATCTTAATCATTATTGATTTATTTGCAACCGAGACCAAATAACAGTTTCGTGCGCTATAATTAAGGGAACGTGTGGTTGCTTTTCTGTATTATCTTCTGAGATGACACTGTATTTTTGCGAGCGGTGAATAACGATAATTGTAAAGAACGTTAATTGTAAACATTGTAAGCAAGTAGGTCACGCGTGAATATTTGTTAGCAGTAGAATACGTTAACGTTGTGTTACAATTTACTTTAGCATTTGTCCAACGTTTTACCACTGCTATCTAACCCTGGGAAGCCAGGCGTTTTTTATACAAGTTGTTAATTTTCGCGCAGCTAAATCCTACTTTCACGTCGACCGCTGTATCTACTTAAAAAAGTTAAGTAAAGTTACGGACGCCACCGCCATTTCCAGGGTTAAATCCTCCGCTACGATGCCTGCGTTTAAGGATTTTAGAAGAAACTTATATTTCTGTCAATTTTTCAAATAAAGTTTCCAGGGGATCGAGAAGCCGTAGCTGCTGCGAGTCGTAAAGTAGCACTAAAATAATTATTAAAAAAAGACGGGGTCACCGAAGGACGGTAAAGTCGATGACGAAAGTAACTTCTCAGTAATAAAATGTCAAACACGGTTGAGCTTTCCGGAGTATTATTACCGCAGTCGGTACAGTCATAATTACGATGAGTAAGCTAGGAGTTAATGTAGTTGCATAGGAGACTCCTAGAATATAAAGTTGATGAAACTTTATCGGTGTCTTATACTATCAGAATTTTACTTTATATCCTTTTTAACCGGGATCATTTTTCCGTGTCAATTTGAACGGAGAGGAAGTTTAAGACTGACTTGGAAGTTCGGAAATTCTTGTCAAACTCAGCTTGAAAAATTGCGAGCGTCTCAATCTTTTTGTACATTTGTCAGAATCGTACATACAAAATTTGTATCGTCTCTAGGATAATTATATCAAATATGATTTAATTTAATACAACGTTAATGCTTGCTGGACAAAAATTAATTTCTATATACGAAGGTGTAAACCCTCTTGCGAACTTGAGAACTGCTGATGTAGATTTAATTATAAAAAATTTTTGTAAACACTAACACAAAAATAGACTAAGCCATTTTACAGCTGTGACCACACTAGTGATCAGAACGCACAGGCTCTCGTGACGTTGAAATCGGTGATAGATGAAGTGACAAAAAGGTACATAATAAACTATGGCGACTCTCAAGAATAGTCGCCTGCTGAAAGCGAACCGCTCCAATGTCGAGTACCGTGAAGTGCCTTCGTGAGACTCTTTAAGGGGGAAAACGACGGTGTCGTACGTGCGTGATAAAGTAGTGAAAACCGACGCGTTCGCGCCAAGGAGATCGTTTAAATTATTAATTCTTTGGTTACGACGCGATAAGAAGGTTAATTGTCATTGAAGAGAGGTTTTCCTCGGATCTCGGCCGATTCCGTTGGAAATGTAAATCCCTTATCTCGCGTTCTTCTGTTTGCTTGATAATGCGCGACACGAATTTGATTAAACGTGTTTTCCACGAGCCTCGACTGCGCCTCTCGGTAACACCTAGTCGCTTGTTTTGGTCGTCGGAAAGAGTTCGCTGCATTGTAAAATTAACAGCGTTACAGCATCGAGTAACGCGATTTCGTGATAACGACGCTACGAATAGAATTAACGTTGATTGAATAACAGGCCACCCGAGTTGGCGAAATTCTGGCATTATGCAATGGAGTAGCTGGAAATATTTGGTTATCGAAGTAGTTTTTTAAAGCAATTATATCTGTAGCGGATACTTGCGGAACAATGTTAAAGGTGGTCCCAAAATTGTACAACGGTTCGAGACTGATTTCTCTTGAGAATAGAAATTGGTTTATGCGATGCTTTGTTTTCGAGAAAATCGAGTTTGACGACTTTACAGTATACGCGTCTCTAAGAAAAATATTATGGAACACTTTTAACAACGTAATAATTATTTTCATGTAATTTTTATGTCCATTAATGTTATAATGACCAAAATTATAGTCCTACATATTATTCTCCAACATAAAAATTCTTTGATCAAAAATTTTGAGTGAAGCGCTGTACCTTTCGTAAACATCAGAATTGACCTAACTCCACTGCACGGGGCCTAAGTAAATAAAGCAGATTAAAAGTTTCCTTGTAATTAATCTTCCTAGTACCTTGGAACTCTCTTATGTAATTATATTTAAGTATGTATATCACAGGCTTTTTTGTATATTTTATTGACAAAAAATATATGTAGTTCATAAGAAAAAGGGAAAGAATACTACCGATCTTATATAAAAATAATTATATGAAAAATAAATAAATCAATATACTGACTCAAGTTACTCTTCATAAAAATATTAAAAAGAATCATAAAATCGGCATAAGGATTTGTTCAGTAACAAATCCATTCTGTTTACGAATGGTAAAATGTCGACCAAGATAATCGGTGCAAAATTAAATATTGCCGCCATATATCACGTCCCGAAATGCAACAGACATCTCCTAATGTCTCGAAAAAATGGTCGGAAACATCCGGCGTTGAATATTCAACGTGGAAAAAGGAATAACTGCTGGCAAGGCCGTCGCATTCTCGTGGAGGTGTATAAAAATGCAAGGATGCGCGTAAAACAGAGGAAAAGGGAAGAAACGAAGGAAAAAAAGAAGAAACGTAACGGACGAGAGGAAGAATCGGTTGATTTCGCGGTTCTCCGCGAGATCGTGGCTTTCCCACTCGCTACCTCGTTCGTACCTGCGTGTCGAGTAGCGTACCGGTGGTAGCCGAAGACGGCCGAACGTGACCGAAGGCCGAGCCGAGCGCGTACGAGCTGCTCCCCGCCACAGTCTGAAATCGGCTAGCGTGACGATACGACGTGCGGGGATAGTCGTTCATAGACCCGATGTCTTGTAACGTTTAGTTTGATCGGTATACATCGAACGATCGCTCCGTGTGTCCAGTGGTCAGTGTGACTGGGATTTTGTGGCAAAGTAAAAACCGGACGATTTAACAGTAAAGACCTTCGTCCAGTGCGAGAAGAGGAATTCACTGTCAACGATGGCAGCGCGCGAGCATCGTCGGGCCTCTGCCACGCTCGCTGTTCTCGCATTATTGCCGTTAATGGGTGAGTGTTCGACGATCTATTACAAAACCCGTGTGCGAAACGCGAGCTACCGAACGGACACGTGCACGTTCCCACAAAGTTTTTGCGCTTTCCCCGAGACCAAAGTTACCGCGGTATTCTGGCTGGCACGCGATCGCTCAGCAGGTGGTTAACCAACGCGCAGCACCGTGGAATTCGAGCGAAATGCACGAACGCTGGAATTTCATTTCGATCGGCCACGGACTTTTCTCCGTTACTGAACTTGACCGGTTATTCTTTGCCGCGTTGGCGGAGCGCGGCAACCTCGTACGAATTCAAACGTTCGTTCGGCGTCGCGGTCACCGGAACCCGACCGAGGTCCGTGTGACGCCTTTGTGCGACTCCAATAGGCGTGCTTTTTGTCGTTGCGTGACTGCTACGCGAGTGAATAACGTTTTCGACTTGCACCTGTGTTCAAAGTGGTCACAGATGCGCGTGGTTCATTAACCACATAGGTGCCACTGATGTCAAAATGCGACGCGCGATATCGTAAATGAAAGAGATAGTATCGGAACGTAATCTATCGATCATGAGTCACTCTTCGATGTGTGTGAGTCCGTACGGCAAAGAAGAAAAGTCAGATTCAATGACGCGCTAGTAACCACAGCACCTTTCAACGAATCTTTTTTCAAAATATAGGAATGTACATTTCCTGCGCCTCATTTCTAGCAGTAGATAATATCTTTTTTAGTACTGCTTCAGTGCATCATGTCATTTTCGATAGATCTTAATGGAAAGTAGATATTAATTAGGCTTCCTGGACTGATTGATTCCTATCTGCAATTTTTCTAATCGATGGTCTTAAGGAGCATTTGTAGGATGGGAAACTATTCAGGAACAAAAGAAACGTATTTGCTACTTCTGCTCTGCTCTAAGTTTAAATTTAGAATTGCAATTGCTAATGTATACCGAAATATTGATAATATCGCAATGCTATTGATAATCGATGTATCATCGAGGTCCCGAGTATTGATCGATATGTGAAGAATGTACGCGGAATTTTATCGTACTATTTTTGCTTTAAATCTGATTAGATTATGTTTGGAGTTTGAACAAGAATATTTAACCCTAACCTAACTTAACCAGTATAACCTATTTTAGTAACCACGCCTAACTTGACCTGACCTTACTAACCTAACCTAATTTAAACTTTAACCTAGCCCTAGGAGTTTAATCAAATAATTCAGTTTGGATACAGTATAGATTTACAGATAATTTATAGATAGAATACAGATAAAATGGCTGCATCCCTACTGGAGTATTATGGACTGTATGGAGTATTCATAGTTCTCTGCAATTACGCATAAGCTCCTATATCCACAATTAACGATTTCAATATAGTTAATGATTTCAATCCCCAAACATAAATTTCAAAAATAAAATATTTCACAAACTGAAATAGGGAATAAATTTTTTATTGCATGATATTTTTATTGGGAAAAATTTGGTACCGCAAGTTATTTTTAGAGTTTTAAATTGTTGATAGCTTTAGTTGAGTGAATAATTTTACCAAGACAAAGTAGGAATTCATTCCTCATTTATCTTTGGCTCGTTAAATTGTGGGCAATTCCGGTACCTGAGATCTTGGACCGGCCCTGAGGAAGGTAGACCGTTGGTTAAATGCGGGCCTAAGCAAAGTCTCCGACACCTGAACAAACGATCGTGTTGCACCTGTACGTGAGGCGCCTAAGTAGGTGCACCTTGCACGGGACTCGGCTTTCCGCTAACAATAACCTGACCTCCAAGGGACCGCTGGGAGGCCCCCTGGTCGCTCCCAAGGGAATCAGGGAAACGTAACCTGAAAGTCAGGCTCTGTTGCGTCGCCTTTGTGTTCTTCGAGCGTATTCCATGAAATTGCAGCGACGGCCTCGGTGCACAATCAAATATACCTGTCCGTATGGTCGGTGCAAATTGCCGTCGGTAGAAAGACTGGACGTACAACTTCGTACTCCCTTTCGTTTTCGATCGTCCATTTATGATCCTCGGCTACGTCAACTCCTTCGTACTCTTCGACGTTGCCTGTCTTCGTGCTTCTTCGCTTCAGGGACGAATTGATTATACACGAAATATGATACGGGGCCACTTTTCAAATTCTTTGGCAACTTCCTTAAAGGGGATAATCTGAAATTTTTTAATTTTGGTACTTTCAAATGTTCAGGTTTGAAATTCTCAAATTTCGACTTTCAATTTGCTACACTTAGATTTCTAGGTCTATTCCCAAATTTCTAAATTTCTAAATTTTAAATTTTAAATTTCTAAATTTTCAGTATTCATTTTAGAGTTTGCCAAATCTTCAAATTTTCAATTTGTAGATTTTTTAATTATTCAAACTTCAATATTTCCTAATTACTCAAACAGCAAAATTCTTAAGTCCCCAAACTTCCATAGACTCAAATTTCCAGTTGTTTCAAACTTCTCCAATTTTCAAGTCTCTTCATTAAGAAAATGAAGCGTTGGTATTATGTCGAGAGTACTATACTTAAGGCTGATTTGCAAAGGTTTAATGGTGGGGCAGGTATAGCTTTTGGCGGGAAAACGTGCGTCAACTTTTGTTTGAAACGCGTGCGGTCCGAATTTCTTTATTTGCATAATAAGAGAAATACTAAGATATTTTTATAGCGGTGGAAGTGGCGCCCCGGGCAATCGCCCTCTCCGCCCGTATATTCCGCCGGCGCTGGGTCGTTTCAGTCCGGTTTCGTGGAGTCTCGACGGGACCCGTCCTTTTTCCTCTTTTTGTCTCGTTGTCCCTATGAGCGTGCCTCTGCTCGCTCACCGGTTGTAATTTATAAATGGCCATCGCGAGAGAGACGGGACACGCGGTACCGTTTCAGTAGACCCCGTTTCACTTTCGGAGCACTCCGCCACGGTTATGGCGCGTACATACTCCTAACCTCCGAGAAAGGCGTTAGCCTTTTTTTTCTCCTGAAATTTATTTGTCATTGTTCGGCTCTGGCTATGACTTACGCGTATACCCGGAATATCGGTACTCTTTTTTCGGAGTCTGTGGCACAAAGCCGATCTCTCGGAGAAAGTGTCGCAACAATGGAAAACTGAGACCCTGAATAGTGAGATCTCGGGACGAGACAAATTTTAGATGCAGCTGAGATAACCTATTGACGGATGAATTTGATTAAATTTACCTAAAAATGTTATTCGACTTGAATGGTTAGGTTATGAACAAGACTTGAAGTCTGAGAGTTATGAGGATTCTGAATAAAGTGACGGGCATGAGTTATGAAAATTTTTAATTTTGAGATTCTTAAAAATATCTGTACTTGCTGTAGGATATTTTATTAAATGGTTGTGACGTATGAACTACTTCCACGTACTGCTTATGACGTAGACGTAGACATGCTCTAGCGGAGAAAAATGTCACTCTGGTTTCACTTTTTACCAACCGTAACAATTATGAAGCTAAATTATATTTAAGAGTATTAAACCGAATTAAAAATATTGGAACATATTTTCCTCATACACATATGTGGTCAGACCCCTATCTTTCTTATTAAAGTGTTATGACACCCACAGGATTTT
Organism: Megachile rotundata; assembly: GCF_050947335.1. Classification (NCBI taxonomy): domain Eukaryota; kingdom Metazoa; phylum Arthropoda; class Insecta; order Hymenoptera; family Megachilidae; genus Megachile; species Megachile rotundata. The sequence goes on along the minus strand of NC_134984.1, from coordinate 17,739,461 downwards.
ACAGAAATAATTTAATAAGAAAATAGTGCTCATTATTCATTGATTTATATTTTTATATAAAACTAGCTTACATTTATCAGGGAAAAAATTGCTAATACCAACATCATCTAAAGAGAAACCCACTTGTAATTATCGATTACAAATATTGTTGATATCGTATCATCTCGGATTGATTAAACGTTTCCTTTATTATGAGGCTACCTAATACCCAGGCTTGTGTTTCGCAGTTTCAATCATGATCGAAACCCCGTTTCAAGAGAATTCATAAATTCGTGAATTGTGTCCGTCGCAATCAAGCTTGAATTAACGAAACCCATACAGATGCCCGTCAATATTTCTCAAGAGAATAAAAAGCCCCGTGGCTGACCTTTTTTCCTCGTTTCAGTGTTGTAAATTGCGACGCAGAAACGCGTGCCCCGGGTTCCTCCTGGCATTTTTATTTTTCTCCGACGGAGCCTCGTCACACAGTGCATGAACCCACACGCGAAGGGTCATCGATCCACCTTTTTTTTCTTTTCGTTGCATTGTTACGCGATGACCCGTTCCTATGGACCCGTGGATTCCGGAGCCATTAAAGTTCCATTCTCTGGCTTACCATTATCGTGTCGCATAAATATAACGAAGCAACCGTTGCACCTTTTTAGACCCTTTTTCCGAGCTTCAACTCACGATTGCAGCTACCTTGTAAAATGCTACTTGCGTGCTCCGATAAAACACGAGAGGATGTTCACGTAACTGGGATTTTTGACTGGCGTGGATAGATATCTTAGTTTTGCCGATGGCGACAGCGCTTCATTTGTGGTGCGAGCAAGTGGAAGTTTGGGATGGTGGAGAGGTGGACATTTGGAACTTGGGAAGGTGGATATTTGGAGAATTAGTATTTGGGGATTTAGGAATTTGGAGATTTAGGAAGTTAGAGAATTTAGAAATTTGGGGGTTTAGGCATTTGGGGATTTAGGAATTTGGAAATTTAGGAAGTTAGAGAATTTAGAAATTTGGGGGTTTAGGCATTTGGGGATTTAGGAATTTGGAGACTTAGGAAGTTAGGGAATTTAGAAATTTGGGGGTTTAGGCATTTGGAAGTGTGGAAATTTGGGGTTTAGGAATTTGGTGGTGTGGGAATTTGGGGATTTAAGAATTTGGAAACTTAGATAGTTGGGGATGTAGAAATTTGAGAATTTAGGGGTTTAGTAATTTGAGACGGTCAAAATTTGGGGTTCTACCAATATAGACATTTAAGAATTGAGGCATATAAACATTTTGGGACTTAGATATTTGGGGCTTTAGAGACCCGAAGATTTAGAAGCTTGGTGATGTAGTAACTTGATGATATATGAATTTGGAGTTTCAGAGATCTGAAGATTTAGGAATTGGAACATGTAGTTTGAAGACTTAGGAGTCAGGTTGTGGAGATTTGGGAATTACGACTTTAACTTTCCTATTCAAAGATTTGGAGATTTATGAATTAGAGAAATTAAGGGAATGATCTCCCCTAAGAACCTCCTAATTACCCCATTGTTCCCCGTGTAACTAGCGGAACCAAAACAGGGCCTCCTGAAATTTTTCACAGCGATTACGTCACGCCAGGAGCACGAAAGGAAAAACTAGCGATCAAATAAAGTGGTAACAATAAAAGTGAAGGGGCGAACGGTACCACAGAGGCGCGGATAGTCGCGAGAAACCCTTGATTATGGTTATTACGTGGACCACGGATAAAATACTCGTCGGAAACCGAGGAACTGCAGTGGCGCCGTTTAACGAGTCGTAACGGACTCTCTTTTTTTTTTGACTAATATGTTCAACGTCGTCGTAAAAAAGAAGCTGTTTTTTCCGGTGGAAAGACAGAAACGGACGAAGAGAAACGCGCAAGGTTGGAGTAGCGAACGAACAAGGAGAAAAATACTTGGTACGCTCGCTTTGCGTTTCCATGCTCGATAATTAGCGATTTTTTCGGTAGGAAATGAAAAACAAACATAAAGCACACGGGGCTTGTTTCAACGGTGTTCTCTGCTGAAATAACCCGGAAATTGGAGGAGTATCACCACCCACTTGATGAAATAGAAACTGCCGTTTGTGGCTTGTTTTACCGTCTAGAACAGAGATTCGCAAAGGCTATTTTTTTTAAATTTTTAAAAAACATACAGCGATATTTTTTGTTCCTGTGGCTTGTAACATGTGTTTGATTCGATAAATATCGTTGGTGATGGGGTTTTGGGATTTCGGAGTTTTTGGGATTTTTGGATGTCGGGACTTTAGCTGTGGGGACTTTAGGAGGGGAGGACTTTAGGAGGGGAGGACTTTAGGAGGTGAAGACATTAGGAGGTGAGGACTTTAGGACGGTGAGGTCTTTTGGAGGTGAGGACTTTAGGAGATGAGGACTTTAGAAGGTGAGGAGTTTAGAAGGTGAGGACTTTAGGAGATGAGGACTTTAGGATAGCAAGACCTTAGGATGTCAGGACTTTAAGGAGATGGGGACTTTTAAGAGACGAGGACTTTAAGAGACGAGGACTTTAAGAGACGAGGACTTTAAGAGGCGAGGACTTTAAGATGTCAACACTTTGGGATGTCAAGATTTTAGGTTAATAAGACTTTATCACGTTAAAACTTCAGAATACCAGAATCTTAGAAGACTAGCACCTCAGGACACGTTGAAATTTTAGAATCTTAAGATATGCAAATTTTATATTTCTCATCGCTCCACAATTACAATTTCTAACAATATCTCCATCTTACGCACCAAATACCTGATTTAATTCCCTCAGTACTCTTCATATTTTCACCAAGTCTGTTTGCTTTGAATAACCATTGTGCACCTCAAATCCGAAGAATAGATATCTACAAAGCTTCTATTTCATTTCTAACAGAATCTCTACATTGTGCATCTCTGCGTACCTTATTTCCCTTGGTTCTCCATATTTTCATTAAGGTCCATTTGGTTTGAATAAACCCAGTCCTTTGGACCAGGGACCCACAGTGCTATGTACGCTCCTAAGTTGTTTGCGAAGCGCGCGTTTCTGCTGCGAATTCAAACGGATCGTTACCGCGATAGGGATTTTGTTCAAATGTTTGTTGTTTTTCCGCAGGTCGTGGCATTTGAAATGGAACGTTTGCGTTGGTGTCGATGATGCAACGATAGTAAAACTTGGGTGTCGGAATTTTTCTGAGATACAAAGGTGGCGTTACGTGTGCCTGAACGGTGTCATTAGAAAACGTGTAATTTTCTCGAAGTGTGCTCGTATGTAATTTAATGATATCGTAATGTAATAGTGTAACTATACGGAGTGGACTATCGTTTCTTCTACAAAAAATTGATTTTATGGAAAAATATGCACTCTCTTTTCATCTGAATTAGAAGTTACCTCGTTCCAGTTGCCTCTTTTTATTATTAAATATTATAGCGATTAATCGTTTTACATCCCATTCAAGTAGAAGAATGATCTCAACGAATCTTAAACCGATTCGGTTTCACGGCATAATTAATTTCCTGAGCCACATTATGTTCGTTACATTATTGAACAATGCTGCTTCCCACGATTATCGTATTATAATTTCAAATCGTAATATCGTACTCCCTTTGAAATAATTACAGTACTTTCTAATGCTTCGAAAGTTTCGCAAATTACTAGCACGAACAACGAAAACATGCGATCGTGATTCTACATTGTGTATTCCGTTTAGATTTCCTTGAAAACTACTAAACTTGGCGCATTATATTGAAACGAGAGGAGCGTCATTGGCAACGGGTCTCCCTGTCGATCTTAATTACCGGCATTAATGAGAATAATTCATCGAATGCTCGAACGGAGCTTCGTTCATTTATATTTCAACATCAAACGTCGTACTTAATTGCTTAATTAAAGAGGCCCGACGAAAAGGAACAGAAATCGATGCACCTCGGAACGCGGAATTTCCTTTTCCATTTTAATAAAGACGAGGACGATAATTTCCGTGTCATTAGGCGCGGACCACTTAACGAGACTCGGCCGATTGACAGAGACACGTTTTTAATTACGATTTCTGATATTCGTGCTCGATATTTCGCCGAAGGGGCGAAATGTAGACTCGCGAGAGGAATGTTCAATTCGCGCGTACCAAACATTAATCAAGCGTCGAGAACAGAGAACAGAGGAGGGGGTTCATTCAAAATCCCCGAACAGAAGTAATTTTCACCTGCTGTTGTTCTCGCGGTACGAATGACTGATCGAATTGATAAGCTATCTTATCGGGATGACAAAAAATGAGGGACATGTAGAGTTCTGGTATTAACACTTGTGTAATCGGTTTACTTATTCTAAAGCTAAAGATCAAGACTTGTCATTTATGAAAAATTAAAAATTGCAATTTTGTTTAGCTTATATCGATGTTTGTTACTGATAGGGAAGAATTTTCCTATGATTATCTAGGCTGTTCTAAAATATTTCTAGTGCTCCTGTCACTCAAAATATTTATGTAATTAACTAGGTTTGTCTGAAATATCCCTAAGTTCTCGTAACATCTCTAAACACTTATTCTAGAATTTTCCTAGATATCCCTAGATTTTTGTAAGAATCCCATACACATATTCTAGAATATCCCTAGATATATTTAGGCTCTCGTAAAATCTCCGCACATTTGTTCTACAATTTTCCTAGATATTCCTAGCGTCTTGTAATATCTCCATACACTTGCTCTATAATTTCCCTAGATATCCTTAGGGTCTCATAAGATGCCCACACAGTTATTCTAAAATTTCTCTAGGTATCCCTAAATTCTCATAAGGTCTCCTTATACTTATTTCAGAAATTTCCTAGATATCCCTACATTCTCGTAAAGTCTCTTTGCACTTATTCTAAAATTTCACTAGATATCCCTAGGTACTTGTAAAGTCGTCATGCACATATTATAAAATTTTCCTAGATATCCCTAGGCTCTTGTAAAGTCTTCATACATATATTCTTGAATTTCCCTAGATATTCCTAGACTCCTCTAAAGGTCTTCATACACATATTCTAGAATTCCCCTATATATCCCTAAACTATCGAAAGAACTCCATCATACTAGAATTTTCCTAGATATTGCCAGGCATATTGTCTATCGAATATCAAAAAATTTAACATGAGTTATAACATTTTAAACAGTAAACTTTGGAGCGTCACAAAGCAAATCAGTAGGTGAACCATAAACGAAGATAACAGCAGAATCCGAAATCCGAAGAGAGGTTAAACCGTAAGCGTGTCATGTAACATATGGAATAAAGCGTTAGGTAAGTTCGCGAAGGGTTAGGTCTCACGATAGTAAACGTTTTATCTCGATACGACCTCCTCTTTCTAGGGTTTCTCGCGCTCATGGAGATTCTTGGATCGAGTTGCCCGTGTAATGTTCGCGCGTTTCAGCTCGTTTGTATTCGCTATCTCTCTCGGTTCTTTTATATTTTTTTTTTGTCTCTTTGTTCCGCGACTTTGATACCGCAGACCCGCGTTCGAATAACTATCAGCGAGAATCATTGACCCATAGAGAAATTTCGTGTCCGCGCAACCTGGAATACCGTCCGCGTTGTGCGTTGTTATTAATGGCAGCCCGTATTGAGTGGTATTTCTGTGGTCGCGTGCAGCGATCGTTATTGTTGACGTTCGGAAATTTTGAACGATTGTTAACTGCGCCCGCTAGCGTTCCCACGTGCGTTCGAGTGTTTAAATATCGCTCGTTAAGTGGATTTACTGGTTGAAATTTGTCAAATTTTTGACGCCTTTCCACTACCGGAACACGAGCTTCATTGAAATTTTTTTTGAAACAATTTTTCAAAAAGTTATACAACCCTTTCAAAACGTTCGTGTACACACGCTTTCAAACAGTGTAGATTTTTTGTATTTCATGCATCAGTGACCAACGATCGTTTCAACGTGGAATTAAAAAATAAATGAATTGAAAGGAAAGCATTTTGTAATTCGAAAGCAGACGCATTTAATGCTCGTATGAATTTGCATCGAGTTTTGATACGAGCAAGGGTTAAATTATGGAAATTTGCGTCTGTAACCGGCGCTGTTGTTTAACGAGAAATATTTGGTAGTTCACGAATCAAATGCAATATTTATCTCGTACTTTACAGACATGAGCACCGTTGCTCTGTAAATTCATTTCGTTGCAGCGTCATTAAAGCAGAAAAATTATTTGTACCAACGGATGTAAACGAATTAATTATCCAGGCAGATTAAAAGAATATTATGCATCAACAGATTTAAACAATTATTATACAACAACAGAAATAATTGTCATTTAGACTTAAAGATCGATTTATCTCTTTATCCATAAATAAATATTGCTATCATTTACATTTATTAAATTTCTGCAACCATACTATCTAACCTAACTTTTTATTTAACAAGAAGTTGATCCACAATATTTAACAATTATTTTACCGATCTCTTTTACGAACCACCTTTGATTATATCAAAATAACACAATAACCAAAGTGCAAAGTACACAACAAACATTTCTGGTCATATCAGAAGTTACGTCCTCTGATGAAATTGTTACAAACGTAGGTGAAATGTTCAATCTTCATTTTCACCAGCGTCCCTTTCCGAGCACAAAGGTATCCGTTTGCGAACGTTGCATCATTGTCAACGAACAATATAATGTCGCGTCGCTTTGTACGGTAGCACGCGTCTCCACTTAGCCTCTTGCGTTTCGAACTATTAAGTTTCCAAACGAAAGCTGAATGCGATGTCGCACCTCTTCTATGCATAATACATAGAAGGACTTATTCAACGACCGGCGAACGAGAAAGTACGATGACTCTGTGTCCAGCGAATGAATGGAAAGTCAGTCAGGTCGGATAACGTTGCGTCCACTTGCGATCGGTTGCGGCTGTTTGGCTGCTGTACAATTATGTTCATACCAATTTAAAACTAGGAAACTTTTTTAAGTTTGGGACTTGGGAGATGGGAATTATGGAGTCTTAGGGTTTTTTGGAAGGTGAGGATTTTGGGATGTGAGGAATTGGGCATGTGAGGATTTTGGGATGTGAGGATTTTGGGATGTGAGGATTTGGGGATGTGAGGATTTGGGGATGTGAGGATTTGGGGATGTGAGGATTTGGGAATGTGAGGATTTGGGGATGTGAGGATTTGGGGATGTAAGGATTTGGGGATGTGAGGATTTGGGGATGTGAGAATTTGGAGATGTGAGGATTTGGGAATGTGAGGATTTGGGGATGTGAGGATTTGGGCATGTGAGGATTTGGGGATGTATGGAATTGGGGACGTAGAGAATTTGGGACGTGAGGATTTTGGGATGCATGGAATTGGGGACGTAGAGAATTTGGGACGTGAGGATTTTGGGATGCATGGAATTGGGGACGTAGAGAATTTGGGACGTGAGGATTTTGGGATGTATGAAATTGGGGACGTAGAGAATTTGGGACGTGAGGATTTTGGGGCGTAGGAGACTGGAGACGTGGGGAATTTGGAATGTGAGAATTTCGGGGCGCAGGAAGGTAGGGACGTATGGAATTTGGAACGTGAGGATTTCGAAATGTAGGGAATTTGGAACACAAGTAATTTGAAACGCGACGATTTTGGGATGTAGAGAATTTTTAATGTGGAGAACTTATAACATATTGAATTTCTAACGTACATACTTCTAGCTCTATAAAATCTCAAACATCTCACCTTCTTGAGACACTCTGGCAACTTTGTGCAATTTCAAATCTGTACTCTCTCATGCTTTAACAAAATAATGCACATGACTTAGTAGCCTTACAATTCCTTGCAAGCATCAAAACATAGTCTCCACATTTTAGAAATGAACCCAAACTAAATAGAACGCAATTGGATTGTAAGAAAGCAGAGCACGAGTGGACCCCAATCGTGTTTCATATAACCGGGCCTAACCGTGGTCGAAGGATTCGATGACGTCACTAGACTGCCCGTAGGATTAACTAGCTAAATACTTGACGTGAATTAAACTGACGCCCACCCACGAATCTCTGGATGGACGGGCTACTGAGGGACTAACTTACTAAAATAACAGCCGGCTGTTATTTAATCACGTGCATCTGGACCGTGTACCAGGAACAAAGTGTTCCTTTCAAAGTTTTCAAGCTTTCATGGCGCGGTTTGTTGCGGTTAATACTGTTTGAGGTTTGTCGAATAAGGTGTTCGTTGTATGGGGACAGGATACTTTTGTCGTTTCATGAATATCTTGGGAAGTTAGGGATTTGGGGAATTAGGAATTTAGCGAGTTAGAGATTTAGGGAGTTAGAGATTTTTGGGGAGTTAGGGATTTGGGGAGTTAGAGATTTGGGGAGTTAGGGATTTGGGGAGTTAGGGATTTGGGGAGTTAGGGATTTGGGGAGTTAGGGATTCATGTAATTAGGGATTTGGGGAGTTAGGAACTTGGGAAATTAGAGATTTGGGGAGTTAGGAATTTGGGGGGTTAGGGATTCATGCAATTAGGGATTTGAGGAGTTAGAGATTTGGGGAATTAGGGATTTGGAGAGTTAAGGATTTGGAGAGTTAGGGACTTGGGGAGTTAGTGACTTGGGGAGCCAGGGACTTGGGGAGTCAGGGACTTGGGGAGTTAGAGATTTGGGGAGTTAGGGATGCATGTAATTAGAAATTTGGGGAGATAGGGACTTGGGAAATTAGAGATTTGGGAAGTTAGGAATTCGAGGAATTAGAGATTTGAGGAATCAGAGATTTGGGAAGTTACAAATGTTAGGAAATGAATTAGGGATCAGTTAGCGAATCAGTTAGGGATTTGAAGATTTGGCAACTTCTAAACTTGAAGACTTATAAGTTTAGAAATGTATCAATGTAAAGATTTAGAGATTGATTGTTTTAGAAATTTAAAAATTAGAGAACTTGCAAGTTTGATAATTTAAACAAATTTTCAATTACAGAAATCTAGGAAAATTTTCCCAAACCATCAAACATTCAAGCTACATTCTCCCAAATCGAAGATAAACTTTTATATCATACTCCCAATCTCAAAGCCTACAAAATATCCACCAACCCTAACAAACGATAAAAAGTCATTAAAGAATTTGCAACGTTTTCCGCGAATTACCTAACAGGTAATTAACATTTCCCAGGATCCGTTTTATCAGCGGTTGGCAGGCACCGTAATCTTTATGACGTAGATCCGCGATTAAGGCATCGGGTTTAACGTTGTCGTAAAATCGAACGGTTTCAGTTTGTATCGAATCCTCTCTTTGTCACGATGTTTCGCTGTACAGAAATTACACGGGTCGTTTTACGATCGTTGTCGTTCGCTGTCCAGACAAATTACGTTTCTCTGGCTACATTCTGAGCCACTCTACGATTCGTTCTTTTTCCCTCAATATCGTTAGAGAACGTCTCTCGACATCGACGGAAAAATCGTTATCGTAGAAATAGGCTGTAATTAAAATATTCCGAGCAGATGACGGTCTCCTTGCGTCTCCTTCTACGTTTGTTCGAACGAATTACTATCCGAAGGGGAAGAGGAAGTCGTTGAACCCCGTGGCCGGTCGAGAGGGCGATATTACATTTTTCTGGAGGAATTTTGATGCCGGGCGATATTGTTGATTCTTATTCGGCATGCCGAGATGAGAATAGTTGCTATTAAGTTTGATGAATATTACGAATAACGAGCATTCGAGAAATCTCTCGTGAATATTTCCTTGAGAAATTAAGTCGTCTGGGGGAGGTTGATTAACTCGAATTGAGCGGAGAACATTGTTCGAGAGGCTTGCTTTCGAACCTGCTACGTCGTCGTTTCTCGACACGCCGATAATAATTTTCCCTTTCGATCGTTACTCGATACATGAATTGTAAATGAGCTTTTAAAGTTGCACCGCTTTACAAATAATTCTGTTGATTTTGTTGTTCAGTTTAACGGGAAACGAATTAATTAAGGTTAATTTTATGTCGGTTGACATGCAGATTGCTTTATTTCTTTTGATAAGCAACAGGAAAAATGGAAGATATGTTTGTAGGACATTTTAATGTTTTATCTTATGTATGAGTATTGCAGAATATTTGTAGTTTGATAAAACTTGTGTAGATTATTTTGTGTACTAATTACGTGTTTATATTTAACTTCATCTGTTCAAATGTTTATTACACAATCGTCTGATATTTTCATATTCGTAAAAATGATTCCATAAGTTTCGTTACAATTTGTTTGTTTTAAATGTTATAATACGTACAAATACATAAATCAATTTCGAATCTCCCGCCAAAACTACGACTACGAAAATCAATATCCAACCTGCTGCTAAAATTGCAAAGAGATAAATCAATTTTAAATCTGCCGCCAAAACCACAATTGTAAATATCAATTTTCAACCTTCTGCTAAAATTGCAAATAGATAAATCAATTTTAAATCTGCCGCCAAAACCACAATTTTGAAAATCAATTTTCAACCTCCTGCTAAAATTACAAATAAATAAATCAATTTTAAATCTGTCGTCAAAACTAAAATTGCAAAAATCAATTTTCAACCTCCCGCTAAAGTTACAAAAATATCAATCAATTTTAAATTTGCCGTCAAAACTACGACTACAAAAATCAATTTCCAACCTGCAGCTAAAATTACAAATAAATAAATCAATTTCCAATCTCCCGGAAAAATTATAAATATATAAATCAATTTCAAATCCGTCCTTCAAATTGTAACTACCAAAATCAATTTCAAATCTCCCGCCAATATCACAAACGTACAAATGTCTGCCACATTTGAATCACAGCTACAAAACGAACATAGACTTCGAAATATTTATAAAAATTAAACACAATGAACTAACTAAAATAAAACTAACTAGCTAAATGATGAATAAATTGCAGACACGTGAATAAAAATAGTCATCGATCGCAGATACGCGAAAGGCAGAATCGTTATCGAGAAGCTCGGAATTCAATTCGATTTTCACCCCAACCGACAGTCCTCGTAAACGAATGTAAAATTAATTATCCCCTTAATCGTGTGGTAGACCACGTGTGCGAGATTCGGGACCGGTTAATTTGAATGCTCGTCAAAGTGACGGGACTGGTCGGTGGAGGATCGTTGGATGACGCACAATCGGGACGAAAAATGGCAAATAAGAGAGAAAGAGCGAAACAACGAGGATGAAACGCGCGATGGTCGAGGGAATATCGAGTAGAAGGTACAGGGAAGGGAGAAAAAGGCGGGGAGAGATAGGGGATAGATAAAAAGGAAAGGAGACCTGGCTGGGTTTTGTGAAAACCTGTTCTGGGTTTCTGCCAGCAACCTGACGTCGTGTGCACCTGTAAGGACAAAGGGAGTTTCGAGTAAGGACCCTTGTTCGCTTTTCAACGATCACCTTCGGCCCTTTTTCCTTCGAAATAGACCCTTGTCCTACGAACTACCGTTATACAGGGTGTTCCATATTCTTAGACTTCGTGATTTCGGAATTTGGGGATTTGGTGATTGCGATTTGGGAGATTGGGATTTCGAGAAGTTAGGAATTTAGGAAATTCTGGAATTTGAGAATGTGGGAAGTTCGAGAATTTGGGGAGTTTGAAAATTAAGAAGGTTAGAAATTTTAAGGTTTGAAAATTAGATCCTTAGAGGTTTAGCTGTGCAAGAATTTAGGATTTGAGAATTTAGAAAATTTGACAATTTGTAAATTTATAAATTACAACGCTTAAAGTTGGAACTTCAGAAATTCGATCCCGTATCTATTTAAAAGTTAAAAAATTTGAAAGTGTAAAAATTTCAAGGTTTCAAATTAGAACTTCAGAGACACGATTATACAGAAACCTGAAACTTCATGAATTCATAAAAGTAGCCTTCAAGAAATTTTAAATTTGGAGATCTCCCTCGTTCCCAAAGCACGACGATGACGAAAGCAGCAGGTGTTAACGTAGAAATATTTTCCCAAACGTCATACCTAAACGCGGATGTTTATTTGCATTTAAATGTGATGCGTTCGGAGTTTGACTTTCTTTGACTCCGTATATTTTCCGTGAAACGGAGATTTTTCTTGAGGGCGTTGAGCAAACAGTTGAGATGTCGAGTAAACTTTATTTCCTCGTAAACTCCAATAGCTGAATTTACATATTATGACCGGCAACAAAATCGTCGGCGCTCGGATATAAATATGCTTAAATGTAACATCCTCGCCTACGACGTGTTAACTCTCAATTACGAGTTTGCATGTTCAAACATCCTTCTCCGGTAAAATTGCCACGTCGATAAATTATGTTGAATCATGCGAGCGTTCCCAGCGTCCATGTGCAACTTGCAAGATCCACTTGTGCTAAAACAAGATCCATGTTCAAATATTCTGATGTCTCCATCTGGCCTGTTTTTGTGTCTCAAGTTTCTGTTGTTCGCCATAAATCAGCGGCTTGGAGCTCCGATCGATCGAGCAGTAATTTTATTGTTATTCAAGAAGGGATTCTCATTTGCTAAATGGACTGAACGATCTTGTTTTTCTGGTCGTGGCATTTTTGCGCGGTATACACGGGAAAAATTTCGACCGTCATTGCTACGAATAGTAGAGAAAGATTTATCTGGTGAAATGGCCCGGAATGGGGGTGGCTTTTCTTTTCTTCGCTTGAAAATATATTCACGATATGGGACGGTCCATTCACGTCACGTCCTTCTCCAATAATTCAGTCTAATGTCAGAAATATAAAGATCCTCTTTCGGCCTTCTTGACCCTTATGTACATCCCTTTTACCTTCTTTATGAATGAGTTACTTTGAAAACGCAAATGATTTACGTCGCATGAATGCAAATTTGCTTCGCCGTTTAGACCTTTGTCGTTTACGAAATAATAGCTCTTGCACAAAGCCTGTAATCGAACAGCATACAATAAGTCTATACACTTTTTTGAGGGAACTTTGCTGTTTGGCAAAATATTTACAGCTTAAAAATTTCTCATGAAAACCCCTAATGTATAATTTGTATACAATAAGTCTATACACTTTTTTAAGGAAACTTTGTTGTTTAGCAAAATATTTACAGGTGAAAAATTTCTCACGACAGCAATTGTAATATGCTGACATTTTGTATAAACCCTGATGAATAATTTGCTGCAGTTTGAATAAGAAACCCAAACCAGAGGAATCAAATAATTGCACAAGAAATCTCTTTAAAAGTGATTTTAATCCCCGTTGATCTTGACGATTGACCTTTCCCGCGTTCGAAGATTAAAGGCGAGCTTCTAGAAGCTCTATTTCACAGTGACAGAGTTGTATCAATGAAATTATGACCGTTTTCATGGTGACTGGAACGTTGACTGATAATATCAATTTGGATAACAAGAACTGAACCATCGCACGATGATTCTTTGGAACAAATGGAGCGTGGATAAACGGAGTTCCACTGTAATCCTATTGTGATAAAGCTAACTGGTGAAACGTAGTAATCGATTTCGAAAGCTTGGAACATTAATAGGAACACTAATCGATGGATTCGTAATCCTTTCGGTCAGAAACGGTTGAACGGCTAAGCCAGACAAATTATATTCCTAAGAAAAAATTGAATCTAGAATGATTTCGTGGATCTATTAAAAAAACACTGCCTGACCGAGGTCAAGTTTCATTTTCCCAGACAGTTATAATAATAGAAACCGTTCCGTTCATTTCCTTCGGAATTTTTATCGAACGTTTTCGCCGATATATTTCTACGATTTTTCGGTGCTTGCGTAAACGTTTATTTTGCACCGGGAAAATCTACGCGTCTCTCTTTTCCAGAATAATATTGATAACCCGACGTACAATTTGTGCGTAAATTTTCTACAGAGATGTATCGCGAATGCTTTTCCAACGTTCTTCCCGTCGATTTATGCCGGAAAATACTTTCGGATTTTACCGATTTAGAAGATAAATTTAGCCCGATTTTTTGTTGTTAAAGTTTTTCTGGATACATGTGGATCACACGTGAATCTAGAAGTCTATTTATAGCTGACCCATTATATAATTGTATACAGAATTTGTGTCGTAGAGTATCAGACTCTGTTGGTTCAAAAAAATTATCACAATATTTAATCGATAGAATTTTTGATACATGAAATTTTTTCGTAACTTTACTGAAAGTTCAAATTGCACAATATTGCCATACATCACTCCATGAGTCTATTTCGTCTAACGTAATTCATAACAAAAGTGATTTCCTGCACGCGTCTACATTTTGACAACATCTGATCCCCACATCAAATCAATTTTAAAACCCGTATTTGCCTTGCATATTTCATTATCCAGAATACCTCGTAAAAAATTTAGTTACGACGTCAGAGCAATTTACCCGAAGTTTGCTACAAGTTTCGCCATGATCCCATCGGTGTCACGTTGATCTCCGGAAAGCTGTTTCCCCGGTAGATCTTTTTAGCTCTCAATCAATTTCTTTGGTCCCTCGACCTTGTCTCTCCCCTTCGTATAGACAAACTCGTCGACGGCTCGTCCGATAATGTCGAACGATTATAAGACGTCTATATTTGCGTCGAGGCCTGTCCCTGGGTTCGATCCACCTTGCCAGGCTGCACGACTAATGGGACTTCACGCAGAGCTCGTCGTTAAAGTGGCAGGTCAGCCGTGACACCCCAAGCCACGCGGTGTTCTCGTCGCCGTACTTCCGTTATATACCTTTCCTTCTCCTTCGTTTTCGCGTGAACTGGATTAGAACGAACTTGGCCTCTGGGCCGTTGCTCGCACCTTGCCAATCCGTGGGAATGGGAATAACGGGGCCGAAGAAAAGGATCACCGAGCGGATCGCTTAGCGAGATAACGACCAGTCCGAGGTTTAACTCTCCTCCTTGGTCAGCTCTCGAGGTCTACGATCGTTAAAACTGCTTGTCGCGCCGTGAAATCCTTGCCAGAGGATCATGGAGGTATCCTTATCTCCGGATCCTTGTCTCGCATGCGATTCTAGACACACGATACAATAGGCCTCCTTATACAGGCTGGCTCATAACTGGTACTTGATGACAAAGGAAGAAATATTTCGAAATTTCTAACTTCTCAAATCCTTTACTACTCGAATCCGTTACTACTTCAAGCTCTCCGTTAAAATACGACATTGGAATAAAAATAAAGCTGACATTGGAATGAAAATAAATGTGACATTGAAATAAATAGATCGTACAGTTAAAATGGCTTCGATAAATACGCCGGGTCAGCGTTGATCCACGACGGCATTGAACGATAGCGAAAGGGTTGAATTCCCAGGAAAACAGAAGCACTCGTTGCGGACCGGGCTTATCCCAGATCTTAAGATCTATTTAAATTACGAGTCGACTCGAAAGTCTACCGGGGCCACGCGAGATAAGGGGAACGGGTAAAGACTTTTAAATGGCGATCCTTTATTAACGGGCCATGGGGGGTAATAAACGGTTCCAACGGTTATCCGACGAAAAGCTTTTGAAACACGGGGATTTTTCTCGTTTCGACCGGAAGAAGAATCGTTGAATTCTCTCGGTCTTTTCTTTGTTCACGACTCCGAACGTGGTAGAGCCTCGAGGCTGCCTGCTGCCGCTTTATTGGATCAGCCGGAGAAAGAGGGGAAAGCAGAGAGAGAAAGAGAGAGCACGGTCGATACATTTAGTCGGGATAATTAAAGTACACGGCTAGCACTCGAGACACGAGCTGGTAAATGTCACTGGTTGCATATTGTTGTTCAGGGACAAGCTACGACGATCGTAATCGTAGTGACGTGTCTTCATTCATGCAGAATTCTTATGGGGATCGGTCACGAGCCAACGAATCCACGGAATTTCCGGCGCTGATCGATTCAGCGTGGCGCCGATGCATTCTGTCAGCTTTTTCACATCGATTCACTGTTTGCTAATTCTGCTTCGTTAATCTTTGTTCGTGTTTTTTTGGGGACATTCGGATAATTAATTGGGATAATTAATCCCGTTAGTATGCTGCTCACAATCGGCAATTATATCTGCTCATTAGTGAAGCAATGGATGAAATTTATTGATGACTCTCGTTCTCTAATAATATCAGGTTTTAGCCGAATAATTCTGATGGGTTTCGAATTAAATAGGATACCGTAATAATTTAAGAAACTCCCTAGTCATAGATATTTTAAACGTGCATGTAGATTCGAATTTAAGGTACATTAAGGCATTGTAAATATTCTGCAAAGTACATGAATTCTGCTAATTACGAAATAAAGACATTTCCGCTTCGCTGAGCCATGAAGTACCGTGTATAACAATTTTAAAATAGAGCACGTTCCTAAAACGTGCACGGTTCAATTAATATTTTCGCAAGAACTGTTCCGCTCGCCCATCCGCTTTTTGCGAAAATCTGAATTTCGCAGCGTTAACGATCGACCAAAACTACCATTCGAAATCTTTCCCTTTTCGCGATATTCAACGGAGAGCAAAAAGAGAAACGATCCAAAATTCATCGAACGTGCACGGGCGAAATATCACAAAGTTTGCCGGTCAAAGGAGGTCATTCTCCGTTCCCGTTGGAATTACAAAGAAACCTTTTCGGTTTTCCCGAAGTCGTAGCGCCGGAAAAACCCGGCGTTCGCGATCAATTCGAACGGAAACAAAGACGAAAGCGATTATACCGGTGTATCGTGAAAACGTGGACAAACAACGGGCGGGTTCTTTTTTATGCAACGACACGTTGCGCATTTTCACTCTGTATTTTTTTTCCTCGTCCGCAACGATATCGAGCGCATCGAGCTGCAACGGAGGATTCGTGACGTCCAATAAATATTTATTCTTCGCCCGGGGCTATTACCGGCAAATATTTGGTCGCATTTACGCCGCCAACAGCGACAAATAATAGCACGAGGGAGGGTTGTCTCGTCGCTGTATGAACCTATGTACCTATAAACGGAGCCGGCCAAGCGAATAATTTATCACTGGTACCCCGGCCATCGAGATTTGCATAAAACAGGGGTTTTCGCGCGCGAATCGATCGAAAATTGCGACGTTCGCTCTGTCGCACGTGGCGAACAACCCCTCCCCGACACCCTTTGCTCTTTCGGGATGCTACACGCCCCTTGTCTCTACGCGTGATATCAGCTTGTCACGGCTCCACTTCGCTCCCGAATATCTTTGTGGACGTTACATGCAGAGGATTTGCAGGATTTTTCCGAATGGGCCTGTCCCTTACTCGATGGACCGCATTTTTATTATCCCACCTCTGCCCTTTCTCTAACGCGCTCGTTGTCACCATCCGACTGTTGACAATTTTATTAGGCTGCATTCCTAACGCATTCTTTTCATTACTTTTATACTACCCTGTTCACCTTTTTATTTTATATAATTTAGTTAACTTTGTTACTTTCATAGAATTTTGTTCACTTTTCTTGTTTTATAGTATTTTGTGAAGTTTGTTATTTTTATAGTTTTTCGTTAAGTTTGTTCTTTTTATAGTATTCTGTTAAATTTGTTCTTTTCATAGTATTTCATGAAGTTTGTTATTTTTATAGTATTTCATTATGTTTGTTCTCTTCATAGTATTTTGCTAAATTTGTTGCTTTTATAGTATTTCATGAAGTTTGTTCTTTTCATAGTATTTCATTAAGTTTCTTATTTTCATAGTATTTCATTAAGTTTGTTCATTTCATAGTATTTTGCTAAATTTGTTGTTTTTATAGTATTTCATGAAGTTTGTTGTTTTTATAGTATTTCATGAAGTTTGTTATTTTCATAGTACTTCACTAAATTTGTTCTTTTCAGAATATTTTGCCAAGTTTGTTGTTTTTATAGTGGTTTATTAAATTTGATACGTTTTTACTATTTTGTCAAGTTCATTGTATTTATAGCATTTGATGCCTGTTATTTTTATGGAATTTTGATATGTTTGATATTTACGGTTTCGTGTACACTGGCGAATATGAAGGGGCGATTTAATGGAAAATGATGATGTACATTAGTGAATGTTAGCCGACAATAAATGCGAATATCAGTTGAGCAATAGATTATTAGATTTTCAGAGTTTAATAATTCCGAACGTACACATTTATCATACATTTAATAATGTCGACTGTAGGAATCATGCGTAGTTATATATTTATTCTAGGTTAAGTAATACTTCAAAATGGTGGTAGATCAGGAGACTCATTTTCGAGTCGTTTCATATAATCAAGCAATTTAATGAACATTTTAAAACAACTAAACTATTCCAATTTACTTTCGTGTTATTTCAGACAAGCAATTTAATGGACCTTTTGAAACAATGTCTACGGAGTTATTTAAAATAAATAATCAAGCAAATTGACCGTCTGGTTGGACAGATGTACTTCGTTTAATAATAAAAAAATTTAATTAAACTTCCGAAATAATTGAACGGTGCAGAGAACATTGAGGGGACGAAAAAAAAGATTTCCTTTCTGCTGATAAATTTGATAATATCCTTTCAACGGCAATGTGCCGGTATATAGAGTGCGTATCCACACCGGGTCTCTATAAATAATGGATATTATGAGAAACTCAATATTCAAGAGCCTCGAAGCAACATGGAAATTTAAGCGATCCTTACTCGCCCTTCGTACCGTTTCTCCGCCGGAATACACCGCGAAGTAATATCGTTAAAATCCCTTCCGTGCCATTGTGCACGAAAAAATTGGATTAGCGATCGGTCGAAACAGCGAAATGGAATTCGAATCGGCCTACGGGATGCTGATGTGCCGGTCGACGTTCTGCTCCCCATGCTAATTTCGTTTAATATCTGCGTAGATGAAACCGCAGCTTGTATTCCACGCGTATCGCATGGATCTCGCGATTGACCGTTGTCCGTCGATGCGATTAATAAATTAACGCCGACGCGACGCTCGAACGAGTTTCGCAATTAGCGAAAATCCGTCGCTGAAAGCTGCTTGCCCTACGCGAAAAACAACTAATGAATTTCACCCTTTTTTATTTCAATTCGCAACAAATTGCGAGCTTACGAATTTTACTTTCGGTACGCGATACTGTGCAACAAGTGGCGGCCATTTTGGACATGTTTTCAAATCTACCCTCGTATGGGGCCATTTTTTACTTTCCTGTTTGACGGAAATATTTATTTCGTGTTTCAGAATTTAAGAAGACGATGAACACAGTTTTCTTTATATGCAATATATATTTTCTTTTAATTGTACTCTTATGAACTCGCAAATTTGACAAGGGTAGAAATTTAGAAATTAAAAAAAATTATAAGTAGTCTGACTTTAGGCTGACTTATTACAATTAAAATCAAAGAGGAAAGAAAAATAACAGAAAGTATTTTTCCTGAAAATTTCCGAACATCCCTTAAATAACACCCTTGTTTAGAAAAAGAAAACATTAAAATTGCGATAGCTGAGGTAGAAATGTTTTGCAGCGAAAATGTGTTTGTAATAAAATTGAATAGATATTGGTTTTAGAGAATCTTTGAGAGAGGAGTTAAAAGACTCCATTGTGCGGAGCAATTTTACTCGGACACGTCCATTTTGTATTGGACCGGTCGATTTACCTTCGCAAAGTATCGTTGCCGGTTCGTGTTTCACGTGTCGTTAACCGTGTCCCGCTTTCGACGGAGCACAACAGTCGTTCCATTGGAGACGTCCCTTTTCGCAAACGAGCTGGCTCGATTAATCGAGCGAGGATCGATCCGATCGACGTTGAACGAGAAAAATGGAAGCGGCACAGAGATCCCGGAAGATGTCTGGCCAATTTCAATGCGTACCCTGTGATAAAGCCAGTCTGTGATTTTTAAACATACCCCATGAAATACGAGCTTTTCAATCAGATTTTCATCGGTATTTTGTTCTCTTTTTGCAAAATTAAAAGAAAAGAATAAAACGACTGAATATACGTTTGGTAATTTGAAGTTGGGGTTCGTTCGGTTAACAATATGTATAGAAATAAAAAAAAATTTTTGCTCATTGTTTGTGGGGAACAAGTGCATCAGAAGTATTTTGCAGAATTTCCGAACGTCATTAATATCCCCTGGATCACGTAGGGTCGGTAAATAGGATTTTTGTCTGGGGTGATCTCTAGATTTATTGGGTCGAATGGTGTTAACGCACGTAGGGCATCATTACATTTTTCTGAATTTGGGGATTTTGCTGGGAAAGATACTTGTACATTGGGGGATTGGGAGTTAGGGAACTGGGGTTAGTTTGGGAAGTTAGGAATTTGCATTTGGTCATTTGGGAGTTTGAGGAATTAAGGTTTTAGGGATTTGGTGAGATTAGAAGAGGGTTTGGAGGTTGTGGGTTTGAGATTTGACAATTTTATAATTCTGAGATTTGAGACTTTGTGAACTTAGAAATTTAAGAATTTGAGGGTTTAGGAATTTGGGTATTTAGGGAAGATGAAAACTAAAAAAATGTAAGGAACAACCAAGTCCAAACAGCTTCAGCACACGAAAATAAAAAACTGGGAACTGAAAAGTTCACAAACTAACCTGAAAAATACCTTCCATTTCTAAATTTCTAATCCGATAATATGAAACCCACATTCTCTCCATTTCTTTCCCCATACGAACTGTTGTCGAGCATTCCTGTCACATCGCATCCCCCAGCATTTTCCAAATAAACCCTCCGTCCAATCGTATCAGCAAGCTGTCGCGCACTTCCTATCATTTTTCGTTCATAAATAATCAACGAATGTAAAACAGTTGGTGTTCAAATTTCCTGCACCACGGGAAAAAGGAGTTTCCGTGTTCCTTTTGGTGCATGCCTTGTTCTCTCGAAAGAGGAGAAAAGAAATGTTCGTTAAATGTTCATCGAGGTATATGCGAGTTCTCTGCCTCTCGAGTCTTCTGCTGGGTGGTTAATTTTGCCACGGTATTTTTCGAGGCTTATCGCATTAATTGCATCGCTGCACCGCGAAAGGGATTAAATTTCGCTTAATGAACAATGCGCCGGGGATCGCGAATCGAGCCCTCGAATTAATGAAACGGATTATTCTTGACGGTATCGGGAAAAACCTGTAGTCGGACAAGCTTGTATTCTTGCAGAGTGTTGCGTTACAATGGCGGAGGGATTAAAGCCTTTGCTTCCGTTCTCATAACGCGACTCTTTAATGTTTCGATTTGGAGCTTCCTTTGTTCGAGTTTAGACATGAAAGCTTTGTTTGCGGATCCAACTTGAATCTAGTTACATGTTCGAAAGTTTTTAATATTTCCGTAACACTTTGATTTTAAACGGAATTTTTAATGTTCCAATTTGCCAACTTCTGAAAGGGTTCTTTAAACTTTCAATCCGCGGAACTTCGATTTAATAGAGATTTTT
The DNA here is from genome assembly GCF_050947335.1 of Megachile rotundata. Taxonomy (NCBI): domain Eukaryota; kingdom Metazoa; phylum Arthropoda; class Insecta; order Hymenoptera; family Megachilidae; genus Megachile; species Megachile rotundata. The sequence goes on along the minus strand of NC_134984.1, from coordinate 17,718,298 downwards.
TGGCGATTCGGGGTAAAGTTTTTAATTGAAACATTCCTTGGCGAGAACCGGAGACTTTGAAGTTTCATTTTTAAATAGAGTTTCGGTCTGAAAGGGTTTCTTTGGTGTTCTATGATTGGCAGTATGATTTATTTTTATTTGCGGGTGAAATTTTTAATTCAATCTCCGTTTCAATTGGAAAGTTCAGTTTATAAAAAGACTTCTTTGGAGGTCCGAACATACGTTTGATGTCTCGGTTTACAAATAGAATTTCAATTTAGATATGTAATATGGTATTTCTTGTTAGAGAGATTTTTGTAGAAGGTTTTTTAACGGTTCAAAAACGTGTTCCAATTTGGACATCGAAGTGCAACAGCTTTTCAGGTGTTTCAACGTGGAAATGGAAGTTTAGGTTAAAATGAAATCTTTGATACAATTTTTAGATAGAATCTCAATAAAGAACTTTTATTGGAGAATTTTTATTTCTTCAAAACCTTGTATTTAATTTTTTAATGCAGTTAATAAATTAATTTTAAAAGCAAATTATCTGTAAATTCATTTATTTAAATAAATCAACGTTACGGTTTTACTCGTCTCGTTAAATAAATACATAAATTAATGAACAAATAATTAAATAAAGGAAATGGAAGTTTAGGTTAAAATGAAATCTGTGATACAATTTTTAGATAGAATCTCAATAAGGAACTTTTATTGGAGAATTTTTATTTCTTCAAAAACTCGTATTTAATTTTTTAATGCAGTTAATAAATTAATTTTAGAAGCAAATTATCTGTAAATTCATTTATTTAAATAAATCAACGCTACGGTTTTACTTGTCTCGTTAAATAAATACATAAATTAATGGACAAATAATTAAATAAAGGAATCAATAAGTAAATGAATACGTAAACAAATGAATACATAATAAGTAAATAAATTAATAAATGACAGAATGAATAAATAACCGAATGAATAACTAATTAACTAACTGAATGAATAAATAGATTGGTCTATTGCATCATAAGAGCCTTAATCGATAAACAAATATCGAAGCAGAATATTTATTCAAAGTATCCTTTATTATTTCGCGTTGTGAAGCAGATCGCGTTTAATTGGTAAGCGATGTAACGTTCAATTAAACGCCTTTGTTTCACCACAAAAGCATTTTAGCTTTTGTTGCTTTTGAATACGAAGCTGGTGACAGCAACGAAGTTCATTCAGTGGTCAAAGTTTGCAAACCGGGCTTGAATTTATTAATCGTCGAATTCAACGGCCGAGTGTTAATAACATCATTTTCAGCAGCCGCGATTAAATTGCTAATTTAAACGCGAAAAGGACAATCGAACGTGTCACCTCGTTCCATTGATTAAATTGCTCGGATCTTTATTGACGTTCGCACTTTATGAAACCGTTTACGAAAACATCCAATCTTATTAATACCAGCTTTTACAAAATTATTCATTCTAGATATTTATGTTTTTTATTAACTAGATTTATCTTGTTAAAGTTTATAAATCTTGTTAAGGTTCATCTTGTTAACATTTATAAATTCACGTAGTTATATTGAGCTGAAATTTTTTAGGGAGTACATTCTTTCTTTATGAACCTTTTAATCTTTCTTTATTTTTTTAATCTACCCATAAATTTTCGTTAAAATTTTCGTAGACTAATTTTATTATATTCACGGTGAACTTATTTCATTTATATGCATTTATAATATTTTTTACTTGAAAAAATAAGCATAGGTTAATAACCTTAAATTAGAGATTTAATTTGAATTTTCCATATGCAAATTGCTCTCCCAGTCACACGTCTAATTAAATAATTTCGTATATAACACCAGTAGGTTCAATGCAAAGGATGCTATTCACACAATTTCCAGCGAATTTAATTTACGTCCAAAGTAAATTATCTCCAATTAATAATGCGAAGGAATTTCGTGCCAGAAAGTTAGCTCGGAAACTTCCCGGACGAAACATTGACAATATAAATTTCAGTAATTACGTCGGAATTAATCATATTTAACTCTCTGTAATTATATGAAGCACTTTAAACTTTTAATTCGATTCGATAGAAAAATGCTGCGTTAATGGAAGTTGATCAAAATTGACTGCGACATTTGTATTACGTTCTCGACGTCGAAAATGGCGCGTCATCTGCTACGTAACCAGAATTATCGTCACGCTAATGGTACAAGCATCGAGACAGTATAAATAAACAGCTTTATGTGTCGCACGCTGGCGAGCAAAAAATTGTGCGTACAAAAATATTGAGATCATTAATTCCGGCTGGGTTATTCTGTCAGATGTGCAATTCTGCGTGGTAGAGTTTTTAATGACCAGAAAAATATTGCTTTATTTTATCAAATTTAACTTTGGGAAACTTTAGTTTCAGATTTTTTAATTTTAATTTTTAAGGTGGTTGTTTAGGAATTTTTATATTTTCAAGGTGGGAAGTTTAGAATTTTTATGTTTGAAGGTTGGGGAATTTGGGGATTTGGAAATTTTCAAGTTGGGGAATTTGGGGATTTGGAAATTTTCAAGTTGGGGAAATTGGGGATTTGGAAATTTTCAAGTTGGGGAATTTGGAGAGTTGGAAATTTTCAAGTTGGGGAATTTAGGGAGTTGGAAATTTTCAAGTTGGGAAATTGGGGAGTTGGAAATTTTCAAGTTGGGGAATTTGGGGATTTGGAAATTTTCAAGTTGGGGAATTTGGGAATTTGGAAATTTGAGGAGTTGGGGAATTTGGGAATTTGGAAATTTGAGGAGTTGGAAATTGTCAAGTTAGGGAATTTGAGGATTTGGAAATTGTCAAGTTGGGGAATTTGGGAATTTGGAAATTTCCAAGTTGGGAATTTTGGGGAGTTGGAAATTTTCAAGTTTGGGTATTTAGGGAGTTGGAAATTTCAGCTTGGGGAATTTAGGGATTTGGAAATTTTCAACTTGGGGAATTTAGGGATTTTTACATTTCCAAGTTGGGAAATTGGGAAATTAGGAAATTTTCAAGTTGGAAAATGTAGGAGTCTAACAATTTTCAAGTTGGAAAATTGGGAAGTTGACACATTTTCAAGTTAAGGTTAGGTTGAGGTGTTCAGAAAGTTAGAAATCTCCACATTGCAAAGTTTAGGTATTCAGAAATTTTCAAATTGTCCTACAATAATTTTTAAATTGAAAAATTTATCAGTTTCAATATTTTCACAATATTGAGAAGTTAGAACGTTCATAAATCTTTATATATAACATTGTATAATTCCCAAGCTACATCAGTAGGGTTCATCAGGCACTTCGCTCAAGGCCATATAGCGAGATCCAAAAACTCCCCCAATAAATCATGTTGATCACAAACTCTGAAACATAGCAAGCTACTTAATGTTTCCACAAAAGTCCACATATCCATATAAAATACCCCACCATTCACACATATTTTAAAGTGTTAAATTATCGAAACATATCCCACTTCAAATCACTTGGTCAAAACCTGTATACTATCAAATGCTCCATCGATAAATCACGCGGATCTAAAAGTGTCAACGATAGCGAAGCATTCCATTTCAGCGATTCCAGCCATCGAAACCGTGAGCAGTAACTCATCCGAATGCTCAATATTTACAATCTATTACCCCGTAAATTATTCGAATTGTTCCTGCAAGTCGTTCCAATTCCTCCGGGCCATCTGCTCCCGGGATCTTCAGGTCCGAAGATCTATGCAACCTATGGAATCCAAGGAATCGAGTGTATACCGGGACACCCTCCAGCCCAGTTTTAAAACCAAACACTCGCGCCCGTGAAAAGGGACGATTTATTTGTACTCGGTCTCGACAAATATTTACGAAAGGAAGGGCTCTCGAAGAGGTAGAAGGGGATTTCCGAGAGGAAAACGAGGCTCGAAGGAAAAGAGAGTCGCGACGGGCCAAAAGGACGGCTTATTACAATTAATAGCAGCCGAGGGGGTGGACGATCGAAAAGGCTGCAGTCACGATTCGTGAATGGATCGTAATTTGAACGAGGGCCCGGTTTCTTCTGAATAGAGCTTAATTCCCGGTCTCTCGCGACGCGCGACACCCTGTCATCTTGTCAGCCAACGACTGAAATAGACAAAAGGGTGGGCAAAAGGGTGGATGGGTGGGGCTCGACCGCCAAGGGTTGATTTTGATGGATTACCTAGCGTTAGCTGCTGGAATTTCCTCGAATATCCTCCAGCCACCTTCCCGTGGGACCCCGATCGCCTACACGGTTGTCCTGCTTGTCATCCCGGACAGAGAAACGCACTCACGGCTTTCGCCTCGATTTTTAACCTTCCGATGTATCGATTTAATTAATTCCCCTGTTAGTACGCGGAAAGTTGCTGCTCCAATATTTCAACTTTCAATATGGGGATGAAGTTTTAGTGGTTATTGGTTTGTTATAAATAGCGGAGTATGTGCGCTTTTTGGTCCAGCTCCTCTTTGGTGATGCATATCGAATGCATTTTTTTTATTTATAAAAAGAAACAATTCACACGTGCCTTGTATGAAAATTAATGAAGAAAGAAATTAGATAAAATAAAGGAAAAAGTTGGTCATTTATCCTCTTGTACTATTTTGAGACTCGTGAACCTTCACGTGTGCAACACACCTTCACATGTGCCAATACTCCTTCATACGTGTAACACACATTCACACATGTAATATTGCTCTGTATCGAAAATTTGTTACAGAACATTTTTGCCAGAAAAATGAGCGAATTAACAAGTGAAAGGGTAAAGACATTATCGATCGAATATTCTAATTTCCATGAGCAGCGAATTGTGTCGTTACGCGAGACGTACACCCTGCAAAGGGGTTGAAGACCTCCCGCTAACTTTATAACACCGAATAGGGTAGAAATTACGTATTCGTAGACTCTGCTACCGCATGGAAATTCAGCGAGCTTCCAGAAAATGTAATTACTAAACTAAACTTCTAAAGATAATTATATAATTAAAGTGAACTTTCCACGCGAATCCTAGGCCCTTATGTTTGCCGGAAGTTTGCCATGGATAGTGTTCCAAGATTCTATTCATTGAAATTGAAAACCGTTACCACGGTATGTTGGTCAAATTGCAGAAAGTTAAAGGCAGGACATTTAACACGTGTTTGTGATAATTACTTTAACGCGTTAATTGGCCCGGGTAATTACTTCCATTGTCATTAGATCGATTTTGGTATCTCAATTTGGGCTGTTGATTGAAATACACATAATGGCTTTTGTATAAATGTATTGTTAGGAATATTGTTATTTATGGTGGTGGTAAATTGGGTACTGCAATATAAATTACTGTTATATATTATAAGTTGTTATTCAATTGCTAACAGTACTTTATTAGCAATCTAAAATTAATGAAAGCAATTAATAAACAAATGATCCATATATTAATGATGCATATAATGATAAAATCATCTAAAGCTATTCACAATTATTCTGAAGTTCAAACTGTGCTTCCAAAGGTCATAGAAGGTATAAGTGGTTCCTAAATAGTGGTTCAAACTTCATTAATAAATCACGAAACTGCAAATGGTACAAAGTTTTCGGTTAATCAGCATGTGATCTCGGTAACCTCGATGTAAAGTTACAGCTTATAGCGAAGAAAAGTATCACGTAATGCACGATAACCGCAAAGTAGTAACCGATAGCAAACTTCCTTAAAGTACCGCGATAGAAAATTCAATATTGATTATAAGTTACCTGCAGACTATCAGTTTAGCATTTTCAATTTTAGTTCATACATCACTTCCACGTTAAAAAAATAAAGAACACATTCAATTTACGAGCAAAAATTGGAAAAAAATAAGTCACAAAAGATACACCTGTGTTCACATAAGAGTAATATTTAAAAATAAAAATGTACTTAAATAATTATAATTTAGTAAATGTTACAATGTTACGTGAAACGTTCCAGAAAGAATAGATGAGAGATGTTGAATAAGTAAAAACTTGTCCATCATTAATTACTTCAAATGGCACAATATATCACGAATTTGATAGATTCAGTGATTTATATTGATCCTATTTGCACGATGATTGGTAAGATAAATCGATTCGCCATAATAAGGCTAAAGGATTAAAGGTCATTCTTTTCCGCGGTTGATCATCAGGCGAAATGATGCGTCCTTTGTTTGATTATGGGTTAACATTAATCTCGTTTGCTCATTTACTGGAACGTTCGCTTTTGAAATTATTGCGAAGCTGCTTTTGACTTGGACGGGCTGCAATGTTGTTTGCCAGCTTCCGGCAATTAATTTCACAAAGCGAAAGGCTTGCAGTCCCATAGTACTGGAAAACTGCATTGTAACCGTTCGCTGTGTATTTAACGCGGTGAATAACGGAAAAGTTGAGGGTTGAAGTGGGCAAATTAAATCTTTGCGGTCTCCTGTCAATTCAACTTCGGTTTTACCGCTGTATCTTGTATTTTAACTTCAGTTAAATGTCAAACGAATCGCTTTAATTAGCGACATCGAGTGCTCGACAGAGAGTTTATGGCCAGATCGAATGCGCGACAAAGAGTTTATGGGCTGTAATATACATTGACTTGTGATATGGGATCATAGGTGGAAGGAGCAATGTTTGATCAAGTTTTAAATTTGAGGGGAAGGTTGGTAATTTGGTAGTTTTTTGGGGGGTATTTGGGGATTTGGAAATTTGAGGAGTTGGGAAGTTTAGGGGGTTGGAAATTTTCAAGTTGGGGAATTTGGAGAGTTGGAAATTTTCAAGTTGGGGAATTTGGAGAGTTGGAAATTGTCAAGTTGGGGAATTTGGAGAGTTGGAAATTGTCAAGTTGGGGAATTTGGAGAGTTGGAAATTGTCAAGTTGGGGAATTTGGAGAGTTGGAAATTGTCAAGTTGGGAAATTTGGAGAGTTGGAAATTGTCAAGTTGGGAAATTTGGAGAGTTGGAAATTGTCAAGTTGGGGAATTTGGAGAGTTGGAATTTTTCAAGTTGGGGAATTTGGAGAGTTGGAAATTGTCAAGTTGGGGAATTTGGAGAGTTGGAAATTGTCAAGTTGGGAAATTTGGAGAGTTGGAAATTGTTAAGTTGGGGAATTTGGATAGTTGGAAATTGTCAAGTTGGGGAATTTGGAGAGTTGGAAATTGTAAAGTTATGGAATTTAGAGAGTTGGAAATTTTCAAGTTGGGGAATTTGAGGATTTGAACATTTTCAAGATGGAAATTTCGAGATTTGGGAATTTCAAATTGGGGAATTCAGCAACTTAGAAATGAAGGGTATTTAAGAACTCACAACTGTTCATATAAGCGTCCACTTAAAAATTTCCCATTTTCCAAATTGTCATACCTAAAAATCTGAAAATTCTCTCACTCCAAGATACCAAAATTAAAAAAATTAAAAAATACAGAAACTTGAGTCCTCACATTTTTCCCACATTTTCATTAAGAGAAATGTACCACCACACTTTACAACGTCGCTAAATTAAAATTATTTTAAACCTCCCCAGTTTCTCCTGTACATTAAAATTGTACATTCAGTAACATTGTTAAAAACATCGGTAAATTTTTGCCAATTCCTTTCGAACATCACCGAATGCAAATTTAGCAATTTTGAAACACGGTGCAAGGAACTCGATTTACGATTCATGTTTTTTAATTCGAGCTACCGCGAAGTTCCCAGAAGTAGGATAATGGTGGGGAAGGATACGGGAGAACATCAGGGATTAAACATTCATCGTCTTAACACAACGTTGTCTCGGTGAATCTTTCAGCAGCTCTAGTTTCTTTGAGGCTATTCCACGAATACTCAAGAATCTCGAGACATGCTCTAACAGCACATAAATTACAAACACCGAACAGTGGAACATAAAGAAAACATTCTCTTCGTTCTTTTATTTTCCTTTGAAATTCATTGTTGGAATTACGGGAATTCATTGCTGAAGTGAATTGGAAGCGGTTCTAAATTATTTTGTGTTTTAAAATTATGACTTTGATGGTTACAAGTTTCCTTTAGAATTGAAAGATAATTTTTCATAGCTGTTGTACATTAAATTTATTTATTACATCTGTTTATACATAGTCTTATATTATTTATGTGATGTTTTGTATATTTATCTGTTGTTCATTCTTTAAGTTTGTCTATTGTGTGGATTTGTCTATTGTTCATCCCTTATCTTTATGTGTTATCCATGTTTCGCCTCCATCGGTTGCGCATCAAACTAAAGAACAAAAGCCCCCGACCATTTTCCTAAAAACCCACATCCATCAGCATAGAGCAGTGATTTCGGAACAACAGACCGAAGTAAAACGCGAGAGAACAATATAGGTTAAAGATTCATCTCACCTCCGGAGTTGGATCTTTAACGTAACCGAGGGGGTGGCTCCCACCCCGTGAGCCAAGAACAATTTCAGTAATCGACAGAACCCGCGAACCATTTGAAACTTACTTCAATCTCGAGTCGCTTTCAGGTCATAGTTGTTCGTACTACTATCTCGCGAGAGTAATGGCTCGAATTAGGAGCGATCGTAAATTCCAGCGGCTTCCAAGACTCGAGTTTCCTTTCCTGATTAAAAAACTTTTCTTTACCATTTTCGATACTGGCCGAGCGGCAACTTGTGTGTTGTATACAAACCGCGGGGGTGTGGGAAGGCTTAGAACGTAGATTAGAACGTCACATGTTACTGTTTACCATATCCATGTATATTTATGCCTAGCTCCGCGTGGAACACGTGTTCTGGAAGCGGCGACGGCTGTCGGTGCGACGCTAACGAGCCGCTTTTTATTCCGACTAATTTTTCCTCTGCAACACCCGGGAAATCACCGATACTTTCGACTATTGTTCCGTTAAATGGCCGGAACAGAAAGTTGCTGACTTTTCCTTGCGCTGACTGGTTCTCTCTTATCTTTCCTTATATAGCTTCGTTCGAAATCTAGCAAGATTCTACGATTGCTAGTTAACGCATAGATTTTTATACGGATACTTTAGCATTATTGTAAATTTCAACAATTGCAATACAAAAATTTAAATGAATATGTTCTGCAATAACGTGACGCACTCATGACGCACTCAACTAGCATTCATGACGTACTCATGACGCACTTATGATGCACTCATGACGCACTTATGATGCACTCATGACGCATTTATGATGCACTCATGACGCATTTATGATGCACTCATGACACACTCATGGTGTACTCATGACGCACTCATCTAGCAGTCATGACGTACTTATGATGTACTCATGACGCACTCATCTAGCAGTCATGACGTACTTATGATGTACTCATGACGCACTCATGGTGTACTCATGACGCACTCATCTAGAGTCATGACGCACTTATGACACACTCATGACGTACTCATGACACGCTCATGACGTACTCATGACACGCTCATGACGTACTCATGACGCACCCATGGTGTGCTCATGACGCACTCATCTAGCAGTCATGACGCACTCATGATGCACTCATGACGTACTCATCTAGCAGTCATGACGCATTTATGAAGCACTCATGACACACTCACGATGCACCCATGATGCACCCATAATGCAATCATGATGCATTGATGACGCACTCATGACGTATACTACAGTTCTAATATGATAAACTGGACTCGTATGGAGTTAATACCAGTTGCAATCAGCGTAGTGAAGGATTTAACATTTTGACTTTCTTCAGTTGTCTCAGCGTAAGAATAAGTAGCTAGATATGAACGACGCAACTGTGAAATTGTAGGTTAAGGTGTTAGTGTTTGGTCAACACGAACCTCGTTGGTCAACAGCATATTAAGACTTGATATATCCAAATAATTAACATGTCCTCAAAATTAATTGTAGGTTGAGGTGTTAATGATCGGTCAACACGAACCTCGTTGGTCAACAGCATATTAAGACTTGATATTTCCAAATAATTAACATGTCCTCAAAATTAATTGTAGGTTGAGATGTTAATGTTCGGTCAACACGAACCTCGTTGGTCAACAGTATATTAAGACTTGATTTCCACAAATAAATAATATGTCCCCAAACTTAATATAACCAATATTAATTATGTCATTATTAATACCTATTCAGCCTCGTTCATTAATAGTTCACCACATAGGTGATTGTGAATCTGTCGTTAACGAGCAAATCGTTAAATACGAGCGTTTGAAAGTATCGTTCCGTCGTGCATCGGCTCCTTGCATAGGATTTTCGTGCGACGATAGCCGTGGATGGTTAGGGTGGCAAATAATTGAATTTAGATTGAAGGGTTGTTTCCGTGACGGCGTCTCTCGAGTCGTCTCGCTTTCTCAATTAATTTGTGAGGCTTCTCTCGCGTGTTCATCCCCCGTCCTTCAGCCCTGAACGGGCGGTTCGGCGGACTTTCTCTCCGTTCCTCTTTCATCCCTTGTAAGTCTTCGGAGCTTGGAAAAACACTCGTCGGATAATTCGACGTTGTTTTGCTTGTTGTTCCGTGCCTTTGTGTCGTCGCCCGGGGTGTTCCAGCGCCGGGACCACCCTCGATTAAACACCCAGTCGCGTTATTATTATGCAACGAACGGCCCGTGATTGCACGCGGAACAACGAACGAAATAATCGGGTACACGGTCAACATTTTCTGCCGCGTTAAATATTTCGCGATAAAATTCGTGTCGGGCAGCATCGAATGTCGCTTTTGTCCTCGTTCAATTATCTGCCCGCCCGAACCCCTGTTTTTCGCATGTACTGCTGTCCCTGTTTTTCACGTTCACTCGCTTATTTTTCGAATGGATTTGTCTTTGATTTTGTTAGCCGGATTTTCAACGTCGGCAGCTATTTCGTTCATTTACTAACCGACGAAATATTTGCTGCGCTTTGCGAAAAAAGAGAGCTTTTTTTAATATAATGCTTGCATGTGTGTAGCTTGGTATCTGGATAGATTTTTGGATTTCATCTTATTTGTATCTTAAGTAAAATTTGTTGAATATAAAGATTGTGTGTATTTTAACCTCCTTAAGGTTGATATTTTCAAAATTAAAAAGGGTGTAATTTTTTCACAAATATACTTTGCTTTTCTATAATACAGTAATAAAATTTTCAGGTTATTTAATATATAGGAGAAATAGATAATCTTCACATAAATTTATTACTGAATCACAAGTAGATATATAATATCTTGAAAAGAGATATTTACAAATTACAACCCCCATAAATCCCATGCTCGTTACAACATACATGACAGTGTAATCATACATGAAATTAATTATGAAATTAATCTTAATAATCTTGTTCATTTGATATTCGTGAATGTTACGCTTTATTGTAATAATTCGGGAATAAGCGGAGTAAATATCGAACAGCTGAACAAAATTGAAATAATCCGATTATCAGAGGAAATAAACGACAGGATTACTTATTTACTGAGATAATGGTTATTTGCTAATGAGGCATTTTTCCTGGAGATAATATTCAAAATTAACACGGTATTAAATGTCCGTCTATATTATAGTAATAAGTGCTTACCGAGAATTATCAATTGTTAAATAGCCAAGTGTTGAATATGCAATTAATTTCATATTAATGGAATAAATAAACCATATACTGTTTCGATCGATTGTACAAGAACTTTGGTAAATATTAATTAATAATTACTGGTAATATGTTTGCAAAACAAAAACAAACGTAGACAGCAGAGCAGATATTGGATATGTTGAGATTATTTATATTTCTTTCTGTTTAATTATTTCGGTTTAATAGACGGTAATCGGCGGTTTTAATGATGCATGAGGGAATATGGGGATTCGGGGATTTAGGGATTCGAGGATTTGTGGATTTGGTGATTGGGGAATTATGGAAGTTGGAAATTGTGGATTTTGGGAATTTGAGAATTTGGTGATTAGGGATTTGGAATTTTGGGAATTGGAAGAATTGGGGATTTAGGAGGTTCAAGTTTGGGGAATTTAGGGATTTGGAAATTTGAGAAATAGGGAGATTCCAGATTTAGGAGGTTGAAGATTTGGGGGATGTAGGTTTTGAGAATTTGAGAATTTGGTGATTAGGGATTTGGAATTTTGGGAATTGGAAGAATTGGGGATTTAGGAGGTTCAAGTTTGGGGAATTTAGGGATTTGGAAATTTGAGAAATAGGGAGATTCCAGATTTGGGAAATTGAGGACTTGGGGGATGTAGGTTTTGGGAATTTGAAAATTTGGTGATTAGGGATTTGGAATTTTGGGAATTGGAAGAATTGAGAATTTGGGGGATTCAACTTTGGGGAATTTGGGGATTTGGAAATTTGAGAACTGGAGAGTTTCCAGATTTGGGAGATGTAGATTTTGGAAATTTGAGGATCAGAAAATTTGAAATTTGGAAAAATAGGGATCTGAGCAATTTAGATTTTAGAAATTTGAAAATAGAAAAATAGGGATTTAGAGAATATCTCCAAAACCTAGAAGCTTGAAACTCTAAAAATGTCCACCTTCGAATCTCTCCATTTCTCAAAATTCTCAGCTCTCACAAATCAACAACTTAAAAATCGTCGAGAAACGATGACGGTAAGCTAAAAACATTATCCAAGCATATCGTATGTCCAAGATCATCTCGTTCGTCGGCGAAATCACGAAGAAAGAAGCCAACATCACGGATAACGAGGCTCATACACTGGATGTGTCGCGTTTAATATTCATGTTGCGTAATTCCGGACGAGGTTGGCGTCGCGACGCGACACAACGGCCGTCTGCAACGCGTCGTTCCATGGTTTTCGCAATTTCCACGAAGCATGGAAAAAGCGGTGGTCAGGTAGCGAAAGCTGTGTTCTGGTCCTTCTCGTCTTTAAATTACGTGGCCCTCAGGTAACCGGTATTTACGAAACGCCGGATGAATAATTAATGCTGGGAAACGCGTGGTTAGGATGCTTCTGAATAAGGTGTTTTTATCGCGCCTCCTACACGACGCTTCAAAGTGAATTTTTAAGGAATCTATGAAAACACCGCGCTGCTAAAATGTTCTGTACACGAGAGTGCAAAATCGAATAACAGATTTTGCGAGAGCTTCTTTTAGAACCTCGATGTGTTACGTGCTCACGGAAAATTTTTAAAGGAATAAATAAAGTTGTTTTCAATTTTTGGAGGTAGATGAGATGGGTCTATATAGAATTTTGTAAGTACAAAAATTGTAGAAGTAGAGATTTGAGTGTGGGGTAGTGGAGTCTCGCTATATGGCCCTCAAGGTTGCAGAAGGGAAACAAAATGTGATAGGAGTCATACTAGTACAATTTTCCTTTTTTTAATGCAACATGGTCTACATTTCTAAATTTCTAAATCAAATTAGCAACCGTGGATGAAATTTTTGAATTTCTTCAAACTTTGAAATTTTTTAATTTCTTCAAAGTTTGAAATTTTTTGAATATCCAAATTTTTCAACCAGAAAGTTTCTGAAGTTTCATTCAAAAGATCCGTAGGATAAAGAATCCCATTGAGCGTCAAATATTTTCCATAGTTTGCATGGGTAAATAATTGCAGCGGAGAAAAACAGGGTGCAACGGGGATAAAGAGAATTCAGGGGTGTTTATGGGGATTCCATGGATTCTGGGGGTGACAGCTATCGTTGTTCTGCGGGTAGCACGGAGGAATTTTTAGCGAACACTCCTTTTTCACGGGGTACGATGTATTAAATTACGATCACTCTGGCCAGGCGGCGGCTTCTCATCTCGCGATGGATATGAATAACAAATTACCCGGACGGGAATACGTTATCGAGAATCGATAAGTTCCGTTCCTTTAATGGACGAAAGTGACGTTATGGGATATCGAGGTTCGCGGCCGTGAGACGTGACAGTTTTTACATATCTCGCGTAATAAAAATGTCGTCAGCTTTACCTATGGAAATGGCTGATGGGTCTGTAAGTGATATCATGGATCGTCGAACAGCTGCAGCCGGAGAAAATAAATTTCTATGCAGGAATGCGGTGGATTTGCGCCCGATTCTATTGACTCGGATCAATCCGTTTTCCAATGGGAATCACTTTCTTCGGGTCAACTTACACCGGTTTTTTACTTCAAATATCGTAAATGTACATTTGTACATGTGTTACTTTATTCTAACATCTAATATTTCAGATAAAAATTTATATATTTGTTGCACTTTATTTAAAAAATACACATTTTGTATTGGAATAATTTTCGGGATCATCTATACACTAAGTTAAAATTCAATTTTTATTTATAATTCAAACTATTTGTATTAACTCCTTAGTCTATGTCATCGAGTCACGTGACGCATGTTACAGTTCGATGTGACGCACCTAAATTATTACACAAGAATTAAATTTTAAGTGCAGTATCGATTGCAATCTGTACAACCAAAGATTGTTAAAACCAAAATACACTTAACATTTCAATTTTTTTTATTTAACATTGCAGTAATAATTAGTTAGCCACAACTGACCCAACCACTAAAAAAATCACAGGTGAAGAGGTTAATGTTATTAAAGTATGAATATAAATTTTGTCGAAGTTCATGATTTTATTCTATAAAATTTATTTTGAACTTTCATTTTGAAAATTACTGTGTCACTCAGTTCACATCACCAGAAGTTTATCAAATTATAAATACGATTAATGTTATATCGATAGACATAATTTTTCGTCTTTCACGAAAGCTTGTATCTTCGAAGTGTTAATTCTTTCTTTTCGACTCTATTGTAGAGCGTTAAAGTGCTTGCAGTGTGCAGATGCAGAAAGTAACTCGAGCTCGTAACAACCCTTGTTCATGCTTTCTAGGACGTGTGCATACTGCAAGCACCCTACACAAATCAGCGTTACCTTCATAGGGGTGTCTTGTACCCCGGTGTTGCACCCAGTGTTGCAGAGCACGTTGATGAGTACACGTCATTCTAGCTTTACCTAAAAGCCTGGAAACTTTCGGCTTACGGAACTTGAGCACTTTTGTTCTCTTTGTTTTCACAGGGATTTTCAAACTGACGGATAAAAACGCGAAATTGCTGCGAATTTCTTTTCGTTTGAACGAAGGCTAAATCGAAATGCAAACCATTTAATAATATCAAATAATAATATTTTTAAAAGTTCCATATTTCGTCCTCTATATTTTTCAATTTATATAAATTTTTCAATTTATAAACTTCTCAATTTTTTAGAAGTTTTATGCTCATTTTATGTTTTATGTTTGGATGCTCATGTGTCACTGTCTTTTAAGTTCTTAATTTTTAGCTTCAAAATTTTTTGACTTCCTAATTTTTCAGTGTTTAGATTCGTTGTTTTATAAGCTTCTAATCTTTGGTTTGTTACTTTTTCAATTTATAACTTGTTAATTTTTCAATTTCTAAATTTTCTGCTTTCAATGCTCGGATTTAGCATTTGTTGAACAGTGGCTCGAGTTGTGAAATGTTGTGATTCGTCAATTTTTTAGCGTTGGAACAAATTCCGTATCTGCATTCCGCGTATCGAATAATTGAATTCCGACGCCTGGAATCCATCGTCAAATTCCCGGCAGAAAAAGATAGAAATAAAAATGGAAAGCAGTTAGCTAATCGGTGCAACTTTCATTCGCGAACCATAGGCACGAACAATCGACTTTTACTCTTCGCCACTAATTCACTGGGATTAATGATCGTCCCCCCTAATGGATGGCGGTATTGTTCGCGACGGCGAACGTTTCGCAGGTGGTAAAATGGCGATGGTATGGGGAAACAAGGTTGTTCCATATCGGGTCGGACTCTTTGGGCAAGAAGTGGAAAGTAAAAGGCGTAGGCGCAGCTGCGCGCATTGAGATCACAATTGACCCACGGTGTTGCTTCCATAACACGACACTAACCAGTCGGATTTAAAACGGTACAAAGCGTTTGTAACTCGAGCACCAGGAAATCTCGCAATTCCATGAACGTTACCTTTCTCTTCTCGCCTCCTTTTCGCGTTTGTGCATTCGCACCCCTGACACCAGAAACAGCCTTTCTACATAGGGGAAAAATTGAAATTTTTCAACCCCTTTCTTCACTTTCTTACTCTCGTTCTGCTCTGAAGAACTTTGCGCGGGATATAGGATTTCCTTTTCTGCTGAATCTTAAACCCTCAAAGCAGATCCACGTACTATGAATTCTTGTGTCCTTTCGACCGATCGATACTCGTCACGTTATTAAATTCTTCTGTCGTTTAGCTTTGTTACACATTACGGACATTCAACAAAGCACAATTTTATTAGGATTCAGATCTTTTCAGAGACAATTTTTAAATTTCATATTATATACATTTATTTTTGTAAGACTTCTTTGATTAATATAGTTGTCTGTATCCAGTGATGCATTCATATCTGATCAGAATACATTTTCAAAGTTAAAATGCAGCAATGATTTTCCAAAAATAAATACATACGTTATTTGAAAAAATTGCTTTTGATTTATAAATTCAAAAAATTTCTGATCAGTGTGGATCTAAATAAGTCAGTCATAGTAAATGTAAATTAATTATGACTGTAAGCACAGAAAGAATAGTAGTTTGAACACTTTGAGTCCCTCGAGAAATTAAATTCCGACTCTAGCAGTAACTTATGGTCTTCTTCTTTGCATAACACGATGGACCACGTAAATTGTGAACAAATGTGGCATGTGGGAATAAAATGTAGAACAGTTGAACATATCGTCCAAGGGAATATTAATGGTGTCAACTAATGTAGCGTGTGGGAGTCGCAGTATTAAAAACTTGAGTAAACTCTCGAGGATAGGTTGACTTCAAAATTCACGTCTACAGATTGAGGTGCGATTAGAATATCTTGTATATAGATTCTAAATATTTATAATCGATTCCTCTTTTAGACTTGTGAATTTTGATGATGTAACTATGTCGTATGCATATTTGAGGTTATGTAGTATATTCTATTTGAGGAACCTAACCTAACTTTTTATTTATTATTCAAACTTAATAGCTATTTGTGGTAGCTGATGATCATTGAACAAAGTACATTATTAAACAAAGATATATCTTGTCAATGTAAGTTTTTATTATTTAAATCATTTCCATCTACATACTAATTATTGAACACACCGATCTCGTCTGTACATGCATTAATTTTTAATGCAGTACGTCAGCGATCAGAATCAGCATATAACTGCTCTATTTGAATTATTCCCAATCCCCAGCTCAATACCGTATTGTCTATGCAAACAGATCGCATAATTTTGTACATCAATAACTCGCTGCTATCCGTAATAACGGAGGAATATAAAAGGGTTCCACGATACGAGTGAAATTTAAAAAGTTCCAAATTTAACAAGCAGCGAAAGGTATTAATTACCACCGAAATCCGAGAACAAAACGAGCACATTCGAAATAATATTTCATACCGGTGAAACGTAACGATCGTGTACAAAGGTGTAAGAGGAATTCGGTTCAAATAAAATGATTAAAAGGCTTCTATTCTATAGCCGGGGTGTTTAATTAAGGTTATTTCTGCCATTATAAACGCATTGTGAGGGCGGTTTATTAAACGCGGGGATGACAGCGCCACTTGAACCGAATTGTTCATTTCGTCGGGCAGGAAACTTATTCATCGTGTCGAGATTCCTCGTTAAGAGACTTGCTATCCGAAGTCTCGAGAAACAAACACGGTTAATGTATCGCCACCGGAAACGTAACGGGAGAACCGCAAAAAGGTGAAAGGGAGTTTCCTGAAAGTGGAACGCGCGAAACGTCGTGTTTCAAGTTAAAAGTTCTCTCAGAAAGCTTTACTCGGCGTTTATCGTTTCAGCGAAGAAGGAAAGCGGCAAGGATTCCTCTAACGAATGAAATTTTTCTTTGGTTTCCCCTGCTTCTTACGGTGCTCCCGAAGAAGAGCTCAAGAAGTGCGGTAATTGGCAGAATTATAAGTGACATTCCCCTTGTTCTGCCTCTTTTCACTTAATTACTGACTTACGCTTTTCGCAAATTCTTCTGAACCGGCGAAGGTGGCTGAACCTCTCCGAGCCTCTTGATACTTGGATTAACGCTTTTCGAGGACTTCAAGCTTTCGTCAACCTTCCATTCTTCGTTTATGACTCGTTCGCTCTTTTGTTCCTCATATATTCTATACATTATCGCATCAGGTGATGGAGTAAAATTTTTTTGAACATAAGGTACCACAAGGTACAAGGTAATCATCCATGTAGTGATTTATTAAAACAAGTGTTTTCTCAACAAAAAAAATTAAGTTACTGTTGAGATATTTTTTGTAATATTAAATTTTAATATTCATTGTAGAATGAGTATTTGTCCAGACATAAATTACAGATGACTGTACATTTAGTTGTTAATTTCCTTTGCACTTGCATGGTCAATAAGAGGGCAACATTTCAAAGATATTTACTGAACAATACTAGGTGTACATGTACAGATAAATAAAATACATCGATGTCTAAACTAATTATGTCACGAATATTTATTTGTAATAATAAATATTAAGTTTGCACTCGAACATAGCCCCAGGTTAATAGATAATATATAATGCAGCAATGATATGTATCTACTGAACTATTCTATATAGATATATATGTAACTGCTAATTACCACATACCAAACATACCGCAGGCAATTAAGCGGCGTCTAACGTTACCCTTCTGCACCCGACGATTTCAAAGCTGAAATATGAAGGAGGATTCGCGAAAAGTTAGTTTCTATTTATGGAACGCGCGAAGTCTGTAAATTCTGCTTAACCAAACCTAGAGAAATTCGATTTCCTTGGAGCACTTTAAGCAAAATTTACCTAACTTTCACGCTACGCAAGTTCGCAAAGTAATGCTCCGGGATATGGAGTCTGCTACGTCACGGTGTACTTTGTTTCCACGAGTCTCGTAGTTTTCCAAATAATATCCCCGCGCGTTAGCTCGCTTGTTGTGCCGAGAAACCGAGAAGAGAATTTCTCATTAGCTGGCTATGTTGAATATATCGTCGCACAACAATATAAAGTTACACGAATTTTCTCTTAACGATTGTTCGGTAAAACGTGTCGTTCGTTGACGATTGTTAACAAAATCATAGGAGAGGTTTTAACAAAAATATATTAGAAAATATGTTAGAAAATATGTTAGAAATTTACAAGAAAATTGAGATCAAGCAGCTGAAAAATTAATACAAAAAATTTTCGCTCAGCGCAGGCGATTAACCTAACCTCAATCTGTTCCGAACTGACTGAAATTCTAACCTCAATTTTTCGAACGAATTCATTTTATATAACTCATCAATCTGTATAATAGCTAGTCTGAATTTACTAGAACTGAACTAGACTAGAACTAGAACTGAATTTATTATTCTATGTAACTGATATTTTTAAACAAACTGCGAGAAATTTAGATAGGCAAAGAAATAATAAAATTGTAAGTCCCGCCATTTTTCAATTACGTGAAGTAGTCGGCCAAGTTCCGCAAAGTTTTACACGCCTGCCGTAGAAAAATCTCGGAAGCCGATAAACGCAAAGTAAAAGAAGGAAGATTTTTTCCAGCGATTTTCCCACAGATCGGCGAACGTAACAAGCAATTAAAGCTTGTTTCAGCGGATCGACATTGACGAACGACCACGCCTCTACCCAGACAGAAAGCAATTAAAGATCACGGCGAGATTTACAGCTCTAGCTATCGTTCTCATAAAACATCGGCATCGACTTCTCGAACATCGATTTCTGCCAGCGATCGTGGAACGTGTTACAGAAAATCGACTCTGTCTAGACGTTTGACGCGTCTCGAAGAGGTGAAAATGATCGAGCTTTCATCCTCGCGTCGGTGAGCTGATAGCTCGAATCAACGCGAATTTGGTTTATCAAACCGTGGAGAGAAACCTTGCTTGATCCGACTTGCTAATTTCGACAGGTGGACGAAGGACAGGTAAACATTGACTTTGGAACGGAGCAAACACCGTGTCCTCTTTATAAAGTTCCCGGAAGATTGATAAAGCTTGGGAGCTGGAAGAAACATGGGAGGACGGAATTAGCTGGAGGGTCTCCTTTTTAGGTTGCTCGCTTTGCTGATTTATTACGCGGGAATTTGGCAATACTTTCGTTTGGAAATTTAGTAATTCAATAGTTCGGTAATTTGGAAAATTTACAAGAATTATTAAAATTATTAATTTGTATGAAAATTGTAAGGTAGTCAAAGTTTGGAGATGAAAGAATTTAAAATTAAAAAAAAACCTACCAAATTCAAAACACTGCCAATTGCTCTTGAATCAATAAAAGTAAAAAAGAATGGTAAAAATTCGAGGAAATATTTTATCCTCATTAGCTGTTAGCAACCCCAAAAAATTCCACCCTCATCCCCGGTTTCCACGGAACAATGCACATCCGTTTCCCAGAACCTTCCTGTCACCTGTTTCGCAGGCCTATCTCTTCATCTTTTCACGTTTTAATGCCTATACGGTAGGAGAGCCGTGTGCACAAAAGGGAGCAGGTTTTATCAGCCGGAAGAAGCAAGGTCCTATCAAACCCGAAACTCCGACAAACACTGTGATCACGGTTGTACTAGCACGGTGTTCCCAAACGATCTACCCTTACGTCACAGACTCTTCCATTGTCGCGAATGGTACCCATGAAAATATTTATCGTGGACGTCCAAACATTTACCCTGGGATTCGGCACGTTCGACGCTTCGTACTTTTTAGCGACTTCCAGCAGGAAATCCTGCTCTCTCGCCGGGAGGCTTTCCTGGACGAATCTAATCGGGAATCGTTCCTCCCTCGTATATTATCGGAGTATAAGCCAATAAGTCCACGCTCGATTCCCCTGTCTGAACACGAAACGAGCCGGAGAGTTTGAGCGTTAATTACGGCCCAATAATCCCACTTTTCCGAACACGATGGCCGATGGGGTCCGCCTAGACCCCTCAGTATCCTTGACAACGTATTAAGAATTAGAACCTGTTGGCCTTAGAAAACGCTCGAGGTGAGATTATTAGCGAGTGGCAAAATTTCCACCATTACTGCATTTCGTGAAATATATTCAGAATCGAGGGTAAATTGTTCTGCGATGATTTATATGGAGTTTTTGTGGTACTTAGAATGTGGTTAATTTGTATTCAGGTGGTGTACTCTGCCTCGTTTGGATGTTAACTCACCTTAGTTAAGACTAAGTAGATTAGGTTCTCTTCAGGACAGACGTCTGCAATGAGTTTACAAATCGTTATTCCGTGTGTACAGAAATCTGCATAGTCTGAGTTTAGGCAGACTTAGGTAGTTGCGATATAACGCGTGGTGATATAACGCATGGAGATGTAACGCGTGGTGATATAACGCGTGGTAAGGTAACGCGTGGCGATATGACGCGTAGTAATATAACGCGTGGTGAATCGGTGCGTAGTAATTCGACGCGTGGTAATTCGACGCGTGGTAATTCGATGCGTGGTAATTCGACGCGTGGTAATTCGACGCGTGGTAATTCGACGCGTGGTAATTCGACGCGTGATAATTCGATGCGTGGTACTTCGACGCGTGATAATTCAATGCGTAGTAATTCGACGCGTGGTGATATAACGCGTGGTGATATAACGCGTGGTGAATCGACGCGTGGTAATTCGACGCATAGCTATTCTCCACGCGTAGTAATTCCATGCGTGGTAATTCCATGCGTGGTAATTCCATGCGTGGTAATTCCATGCGTGGTAATTCGACGCGTGATAATTCGATGCGTGGTGCTTCGACGCGTGATAATTCAATGCGTAGTAATTCGACGCGTGGTGAATCGACGCGTGGTAATTCGACGCATAGCTATTCCACGCGTAGTAATTCCACGCGTGGTAATTCGACGCGTGATAATTCGATGAGTGGTACTTCGACGCGTGATAATTCAACACGTGGTAATATAACGCGTGGAGATATAACGCGTAGTGATATAAAGCGTGGCAATATAACATGTGGCAATATAACGCATGGAAGTTACAACATATGGTAATATAACGCGTGACAATACAATACGCGACTCTCCGACTTCTGACAAAAGAATATGCAATAATAAAATACTAAAATAACATACAATATTTCTTCTAAATCTTTTTCCTCCTTAGATAGACCATTTTCGAATTTTCAGATTTGCAAATTAAAAAATATAGAAATCTAGAAATTTAAAAATTCAGAACTTCACGTAAAGCTTGAGATAATAAGGTAAAAATTCTCTAGAAATTGCTAGATTCCGCTAAATCGGTAACCAAACATTTTTCCCCGGTAGCCCGTCAAATTATCGGCAAATGCCCATCGGCTTCAATATCCGTGAAATAGTATCGATAAAAACGTTATCGACGGAATTCTTGGCAGTGACTTGAAGGTAATCCAACTACGTCAGGGTCGAAGGTGGGAAAATCAAATCGCACGTCCGACGGGGGAAAAATTACGGGCAATTTTCAGTTCGTTAGAAGGCTAAGGGTGTTTTCGGCCCCTCGGCGCACACGCGCGCGAGCCTCTCTCCTTTCCGCGGCAAATCCCATCGGGATACAACGGTGTTTCACCCCCTTCTGGATCAGCCATCCTCTCTTTCGAATTATATCCTTTGAATCTACAATTATGGGGCGCCGCAGACATGCGGAACACGTTTTCGCGAAAGTTTGCGCGCCGAATACTAAAACCCACGTGGCAAACAGGATCAATACCGTTGTCGCAGGAAGAAGCTGGCGAAACGATATCCTGGCCGTGTCCTTTGGTTGGTTGTTCGGTCGTTTTCTTCCTTCCTTCTTTCCCGGCCTTCGTTCTCCTCAAGGACACTCGGCCAGTTCTGCCAACACCCTGCTCGTAAAACGACGAGGAAGGGGATGGACCCTTTGCAAACTGACGTGTGGGTTCCTTCGGTGACATCGGAAAGGAAAAGTTCCCTCAGACTTTTTTTTCTAGGACGCGGCCTCTTTACCGAATCCTTTGACGACGACCTTTTTCTCCATTAGGTGCTCCTTTGACGTCCAGGGAATTCCCATGGATCACGGGATGGTAGACGCGGATCGATCCTCGCGGAAAGTAATTGCGTTAGTTCCGAAACGGCAGGTGTGCTGCCGGGATGCTTTTATTTGGAAACGCGGTGCTGATTGAATTCGGGCGATTTTTTTTTATTTTTGTTTTTGTGTACGCGTGTTTGCGAGAGTTGGTTGTTGATGCTGTTCGAGTGGTTAATGCAATTTTGTTTAGGCAGCCTAACATTCGATTCACATTTTCAGATCTGTTGAAGGGATTTGAATTTTTAAGTCTGGTTAAGTGATTTCTACTCTGGCTGCCTCTAAAAATGATTTCAATTTTCAGGCCTGCAAAAATGATTTTGATTTTGAGGCCTGCAAAAATGAGTTTGATTTTGAGGCCTGCAAAAATGATTTTGATTTTCAAGCCTGCAAAAATGATTTTAATTTTGAGGCCTGCTAAAACAATTTTAATTTTGAGGTTCAATAAAATAATTTCTACTTTGTGGCCTATTAAAGTGATTTGAAGTTTGAGATTCACTAAAATAATTTCAATTTTGAGATCTGCTAAAATGGTTTGAAGTTTGAGGTTCATTAAAATAATTTCAATTTTGAGACCTGCTAAAATAATTTTAATTTAGAGGTTCACTAAAATAATCTCAATTTTGAGACCTGCTAAAATAATTTTAATTTTGAGGTTCACTAAAATAATTTCAATTTTGAAACCTGCTAAAATAATTTCAATGTTGAGGTTCACTAAAATAATTTTAATTTTGAGATTGTCTAAAATGATTTGAATTTTGAGGTTCACTAAAATAACTTCCATTTTGAGACCTGCTAAAATAATTTCAATTTTGAGGTTCATTAAAATAATTTCAAGTTTGAAATTCAATAAAATAATTTCAATTTTGTGGTTCACTAAAAGAATTTCAATTTTTGAGGTTCACTAAAATAATTTCATTTTTGAGGTTCACTAAAATAATTTCAATTTTGAGACCTGCTAAAATTATTTCAATTTTGAGGTTCATTAAAATAATTTCAATTCTGAGGTGCACTAAAATATTTTTAAGAACGAGATTCATATTCAGTAACACGTGAAATATATTCCTCTTTAAACCTTCATATACAGTAGCAAATGTGGAACCTAAAGTAAGGTACTATAAAATTCACGCAGGATGCGAATGCAAAAGTTCACATTTCTAAAATGCAAACATTTTATTGCTGTTTTAAAATGTAACACAGAAAGGTTTGACAGCACGAAGCCCTCAATTCTCCTGAATGCACATAAAAAATGAATACTCTCGTATCGTAACGGTAATATTTCTGGAGCCATTACGTTTCATGCATTCCAAGTTTTGTCCCCGAGATTGGACAATTTATTTCGATAATTTCGTAATTTTTCAAGCTCCACGAGCTTCCGTGACAGTATAATTTTATGCTCGAAGACATCTTCAATTTCGTTCCCGTATTAAGAGCAAGTGTGCTGTATGGTTAGGTTAGGTTAGTCAGATCCTCATTCTGAACCGGTCATTTATGATGAACACCCGAAAGATTTATCATGTTCAAGTTATACACATAATTACTTTTGGAGAAAGAAAAATATTTTATATTGGATGAGATTATACGAAATATTAGAATTTGTTAGAATTATTAGGATTGTTAAAATTGTTACAATTATGAAGGTTAATAAAATTGTAAAAAGTACTGAAGTTTATAGAATCATTGAAATTGTTGAAGCTACCATAGTTGTTACAATTTTGAGGATCAATAAAATTATCAAAATTAATAAAGTTATTAAATCATTGTAATTATTGAAGTCACCATAGTTGTCACAATTATGAGGATCAATAAAATTATAAAAATTACTGAAGTTATTCTATCATTGGAAATTGTTAAAGTTATAATACCAGTTACAATTATGAGGATCAACAAAATTGTAAAAATTACTAAAGTTATTAAATCATTAAAATTGCTAAAGTCCTCTGAAAATGCAGTTCTCTAAAAAAGAGACCAAAGCATAAAGCAACGCGACAGAGTAAAAATGCCAACCGTAATAATGAAACAGTCAAGGTTGAAATTATTCGAATGCCTTGCATGCGCCATTGAAACAATCGGAACAATAATTGTCAGAATTGTCGAAATTGTAATGGCAACTTTCGTCGAGTTTAACGTGACAATTAACGTGCGAATGGGTTAATCTCTGGCGTATAGCCGTCAAAATGCCTTACACGTGCTCGAAACTCGCAGCATTTCCAATATTCACGCTCGAAACTCGACTATCCGCGTAATATGTCTACTTCCGACGAGTACAACAAGCCTCTCTTACGCAAATGCTATTCTCGTTGGCCCGTTGCGAGTTTCCCGCGAGCACGCACGCACCAACACCATAATCATTCATCCACCCAGCCACCCACTCGCATGGTTAACGTACACACGGTGCGACACTGAATTCCATCACGAGGTAATGACCTCCGACGCGGCTTACACCCATCGATGTGTGAGAATCCACGCGAACCGAGCTTTTTATCGTCTCGATCGAACAAGAAGAGACTTTTCTTGCCCCCTATCGGAACTCGTGGAGGTAGAAAAGTGGCTGCATTGAGGGTTTCGTGTCGAGATGCCGTCGTGTTTCTATCGTGTTTCCCAGACAGTTTTTTTTGCGACCTTCGAGGGTGCAACGATGTTGCGGGACACGTTTCAATAGCTAGTACTACCGAGGGGAAATTGGCTACGCTGTTTTAAGTAATTTGAACTTTAACAAATTAGAAAATGGAATCTTTCGCTGTATTTTAGATTCTCCAAATTTTGTGGAATTAGGTTGGAGAGTGTTTTTAATTCGAAGTTTACTAAATAAGATTAGTGTGTGGTATATATAACGCGTGATAATGTAGCGCGTGGTAATATAATGCGTAGAAGATACAGTGCGTAGCAATGTAACGTGTGGAAAATGTAATGTGTGGCGATATAACGCGTGGTAAGGTAACGCGTGGTGATATAACGCGTGGTAAGGTAACACGTGGTAATATAACGCGTGGCGATATGACGCGTGGTAATATAACGCGTGGTGAATCGGTGCGTAGTAATTCGACGCGTGGTGAATCGATGCGTGGTAATTCGACGCATAGCTATTCCACGCGTAGTAATTCGACGCGTGATAATTCGATGCGTGGTACTTCGACGCGTGATAACTCAATGCGTAGTAATTCGACGCGTGGTGAATCGACGCGTGGTAATTCAACGCATAGCTATTCCACGCGTAGTAATTCGATGCGTGGTAATTCTCGACGCGTGATAATTCGGTGCGTGGTAGTTCGACGCGTGATAATTCAATGCGTAGTAATTCGACGCGTGGTAATTCGACGCATAGTAATTCGATGCGTGGTAATTCGACGCGTGATAATTCGGTGCGTGGTACTTCGACGCGTGATAATTCAATGCATAGTAATTCGACGCGTGGTAATTCGACGCATAGCTATTCCACGCGTAGTAATTCGATGCGTGGTAATTCGACGCGTGATAATTCGATGCGTGGTACTTCGACGCGTGATAATTCGATGCGTGGTACTTCGACGCGTGGTAATTCGACGCATAGCTATTCCACGCGTAGTAATTCGATGCGTGGTAATTCTCGACGCGTGATAATTCGGTGCGTGGTAGTTCGACGCGTGATAATTCAATGCGTAGTAATTCGACGCGTGGTAATTCGACGCATAGTAATTCGATGCGTGGTAATTCGACGCGTGATAATTCGGTGCGTGGTACTTCGACGCGTGATAATTCAATGCATAGTAATTCGACGCGTGGTAATTCGACGCATAGCTATTCCACGCGTAGTAATTCGATGCGTGGTAATTCGACGCGTGATAATTCGATGCGTGGTACTTCGACGCGTGATAATTCGATGCGTGGTACTTCGACGCGTGGTAATTCGACGCATAGCTATTCCACGCGTAGTAATTCGATGCGTGGTAATTCGACGCATGATAATTCGATGCGTGGTACTTCGACGCGTGATAATTCAGCGCGTGGTAATATAACACGTGGCAATATAACGCGCGGAAGTTACAACACACAGCAATATAATGCGTGACAATACAATACGCGACTCTCCTGACAAAAGAATATGCAATAATGAAATACTAAAATAACATACAATCGTTTTTCTGAACCTTTTTCCTTCAAGTACTGAATTACAACGAACAAATGTTATTTGTCTGCGTTCTGAACGGAAAAAGTTAAAACGTACTTTTTTCTCGGTTGCGCCGTAAAACAGATTCAGTCGACGGAATTTGTTGCGGTTCTCCGTTGGCGATGTCTCGAGAGACACATTGTGGAATAGTCACCGAAGGAAATTCTCTTCGGATTTTCCTTTTTTGCAGAACACAAGAAAACACATGTCGAGATCGAAAGACGATTTAGCGGAGCATGCATCGATAAGCAACAGCTATCACTCAGGATATTCTAGTTCTCGTGTAACCTGTCTCGTGGGAATTCAATGGTTTCGTTTGTTATTTGACTTGATCGCATTTTCTTATACCGCATCTGGTTTTGGTTTGTGCAACTTGAAACCGTGACAAATCTTTATTCCTTTGTCGCGAGTTGCGGATAAAGATGGCATTTTTATCCATTTTTTATTTGCACGTCTACTGTTCTTCTTTTCATATCGCTATGTCAGTGCGAAAAATTCACTTCTTCAGTTTTAAAGATATAAATGGTAGCAGAAGTGCGCTACGGTTAAAAAATATACGCTGTTCTTTTTTGATTAAAGTTTCGTTACAAAGCAACATCGTTTAATTTTATTTACGATACACAAGGTATCAGAACACGGTAGCCATGGTTTAAGGAAACTGATTATTGAAAATATGAAGATAAATTGAAGTTTTTAAGCCGAACCTAGGATCCTTTTAAGTTTACTGGAAATAAGTGGATCGTACGTTGTCTTGGTAAAATTAAGGCCAAGTAAACTAAAGCGATTCTTGTAGAAGTTACGCGGGTATTTAATAAAAGACCAAGTAGACTGAACTATTTACATCAGAAGGATCTGCTTCGAGCTTATAGGCGAACGGTAGTTTAATCACTTTTACTCGAAACTTTCCAGCAAAGAAGTTTAATATTAAAATTTAGCATACGTGTTCGTTCACACTGAACCGGTATTTATTTATCTAATTAAATTCTACCTTTGGTACTGCTGCATTAAATACGGAATTTTCAGCATCACGCTGCGCTTTTAATTACTTAGCCAGATATTATTCTTAAAACGTTCGATGTTCATTGAACAAATTTTATTAAATTTTTGAGGTAGGTTTATATTTTCAATTCAGAAATTAGTTTGAGCGATCAAATATTACAAATTTTAATTTTAGATATTTTTTTAAGCACAGTCACCATTATATTTAATACAATAATTTTAAATAAGCATTTTTGAACTGATTCTATAACATGACACGTGTGATGTATAAACATAGTGAAACAAGCAATAGTGGAAAATATTAGTAAAGAAATAATAACCTCAAGAAAATTTATTTAGCTTTTTAACGAAGTTCTAAAGTTGTTATTTGTAAACAGTCAAATTATCTTCGAGTGTAAAGGGTTAAGTGTATGAGCGAGATAATACTCGATGAACAGATGTATTTTCAAATAAAAATTCCATTCGCTACTAGTAAAAATTAACAAGTTAAATAAACCTTAAAACACCTGCAACTCAAATATCGTGTATTTGTCTCGCCCTAAAATTTCCACACGTGCGACGAGGGAGCGAAACCACAAAGAAATAGGATTTCGAAGGCATCGAAACCGGATCCAGGAAGATGCGACCTACTAGCCCTGATAACGGGTCGAAAGGACCATAACCACGGTGTCAGGGGAGGAAAGGACACATAGGAAGTTGAGGTGACGTGACAGGAAAGCGCGTTGGAACATCAGAGAGTAGAATAGAGCGAGGGGGTGGGCGCACCGGTTGAAAGAAAAGAATATCGAGGGGTTGCACGTAGCCAGAGGATCGTCGTTTCGAATTTCTCGATAAATTCTCTCCCCCTGTACCGTTCCTGCGTGAAACAATGGCAGAGTGGCGTGGAAAGACGTCTCGAATTTCGCTGAATCAAAGGTGATGCGTCAAGAGAAAGAGAGAGGGGGTGGTGAGGCCTCTGTCTATGGGCATGGCCAGGGGTGAAATCGATTTTGTCTAGGGTCTTGCGTGCCGCTCGTATTATCCGTCGTGGTTTTCTATAGTGTCATTGTTGTTGGAACGGAAAGGGAGCGAGAAGAGAAAAGAAGAGCGAGATAGATCGATGGACGAAGCGAGAGAAGCAAGAGTGGCAGAGGTCCACACGACGAAGAAAGCTGAATTCCGACCGACAGTCTGAGTGGCGCAGACACAAAGCCGCTATATTACGTTTCCACTTGGACTTTTTTCTAGTGTCTCCTCAGGGTCTAGGCGCCACCGCTCGCGTTACACGCGTCCTCTTCGCTCTTCAAACACGCTGCAACGCCTTCTTTCCTTTCAACCTTCTTCCGGATAAGGGGAGGACAACTGTTGCCACGGTTCTGCCTACCTTCGTTTCCAGGCCGATTTTTAGGGGAGCGGATATATCGCGTTACCAATTAGCCGAATCGATACCAGAGATCGTGGAGGATGGCTTATTTCTCGTTTATTTGAGATGCTTCTTTATCTAGGGATTTACTTACTAATTTACTTGTTATAAATGGAAGTTTATGAATTCTGGATTTTGAAGTTGTTTTTGAGTCTTAAATTTTCAAATTCCTAAATCTACAAATTGATCAATTCCCAAATTCCTAAATCTACAAATTACTTAATCTCTAAGTTTCTAAATCCTCAGCCTCCTAAATCCACAACCTCCTAAAACCCCTAACTTGTTAAATCCCAACTTGCTAAATCCCCAACCTCCTAAGTCCTCAACCTCCAAACCGCCAACCTCCTAAACCCACAACCTCATAAATCCTCCACTTCCTACATCCCCAACTTGCTAAATCCCCAACTTACTAAATCCTCAACCTCCTAAATCCACAACCTCCTAAACCCACAACCTCCTAAATTCCCAACATGCTAAATCCCTAATCTCCTAAATCCCCAACCTCTTAAGTCCCCAACCTCCTAAACCCCCATCTTCCTAACTCCCCAACCTCCTAAATCTCCAACCTCCTAAATCCCCAACCTCCTAAATCCCCAACCTCCTAAATCCCCAACCTCCTAAATCCCCATCTTCCTAAATCCCCAACCTCCTAAATCCCCATCTTCCTAAATCCCCAACCTCCTAAATCCCCAAATTCCCATCTTCCCAAACTTCCATCACCTCAATTTCTTCCCAAATCTCCAAATTTCCAAATCATCAAATTTCCACCTCACTAAATTCCCAAATTACAAAAACCCTAATCCCCAGATTTTCCCCTTCCTCCAATTAGCCGAGACAGGTAGATTGATACAGGTCCTTTCAAAGATAATTACGAATGGTCGATCAATTTCCCTTGCCTTATTTAGACAACTGAGGGGTATATTGAGTTCCGCCGGGGTGATTTGGGTTGGACTTACCTCGATGGGTTTGTAAAGATTCTCGTGGTGTTTAATTTCGAGAGATCGATGAACATGGAACGATGGATAAGATACCTCATTTTTTAATCTTCTTTCAGACGTAATGTAAAAGTTCGCAACGAAAAGTATCTGCCAGGTAGATTTTATTAAGAGAAAGTCGAATAAAAATAAGAAAAGAATAACTCGGGTCACGCAAATTCTGGATGGTTTGAAGTTAAACTTTCTTCACGCTGAAGTGTCTTTGTCGGGAAAATGTCACGGCAAACTCTGGGACACAAAACTCCAGGTGTTTTTCGCGGTTTCGACACAAGTATTCTTCAACTACTTTCAACAAGTTTTCTTCAGACTTCTCTCATTCGCAACAAGTTGTTTTATTACAATAAAGGCACTTCCAGTTCAGCTCTAGTTCATTCTGCGATTACTCAATCGCAGCCATCTGCTTTCTCGAACGAACATAATACACTTAATTCTTTAAATAAATTGTGAAACACTCTTTTACTCAAAAACCACAATTTCAATAATAAATGTGATACCTCATCATTCAAATAAATATTATTTCAAACCTTGCATTTATCTAAAAATTAAATTGAAAACATCATCCATGATTCCAAGAAATATTTTCTCCGTAATTCTTTAAGTATCCCGGACAAGTACGTTAAATATTATAATACACGTGATTGTCTACAAATATTTAACTTCCGAAGTGCAATAATAGCAACCGAGCAGAGAAGGACATATAAAGCTAGCAGAAATCGAGAAGGGAAAGTTTGATCAAATATAAAAGCGATTGGTCGTCGTATATAATGAACGAAGTTATCGAACTTCTCCAAGAATGAATAACTGCTGTCTCGAAAGGGAATCGAGAATCGGTGGTCGGACACGGTTGTCCTTACGTGGTGTGAGAACTTTCTACTTAGAAACGTATTCGAGCAGTTAACGCGACTTTGGCTCCATTGGGGTTTCCTTCCACGTTCTTTGAAGATTCTGTTTGATCTAAAGCTACGATCCTACTTGTGGCTAGATACTGTATCGATGCTGAGCTCGCATTTCTTCGGCTTTGCGATAGTTACCTCTAAAGGGACATTAGCGACATATTCTCATTTCCATAAATTTAGGATTACGCTTCTGTATAAGTGGATAATAGTACTTGTATTGTCGTGAGAAGCTTGATATTATGGGGAATTTCGTAGATAGATAGGTAGTAAAAATTAGAGTGCGTGGTAATATAATATGGGAGGAGTTGTGAGGAGGACATGTGAGGAGCGTGGGTGTAGGACACGTGGAGATATAATATTTAGATATATAACGCGATGTAATTGGGTGTATGGTGATTGGAAGTAATTCGACTCATGGTAATTTGATGCGTGGTAATTCGCCATGCAGTAATTTGGCGCGTGGTGATTCGATCCGTAATAATTCGGCGCGCAGCAATTTGACGCGTGGTAACTCGGCGCATAGCGGTTCGACGCGTAGTAATTCGATGCGCAGTAATTCGACGCGTGGTAATTCGGCGCATAGCGATTCGACGCGTGGTAATTCGGTGCGCAGTAATTCGGCGCGTGGTGGATCGGTGCGCAGTAATTCGACGCGTGGTAATTCGACGCATAGCTATTCCACGCGTAGTAATTCGACGCGTGGAAATTCGGCGCGTGATAATTCGATGCGTGGTAATTCGGCGCGTGGTAATTCGACGCGTGGTGAATCGGTGCGCAGTAATTCGACGCATAGCTATTCTACGCGTGGTGATTCGATGCGTGGTAATTCCATGCGTGGTAATTCCATGCGTAGTAATTCCATGCGTGGTAATTCGACGCGTGGTGACATAACGCGTGGTGAATCGACGCGTGGTAATTCGACGCATAGCTATTCCACGCGTAGTAATTCGACGCGTGGTAATTCCATGCGTGGTAATTCCATGCGTGGTAATTCCATGCGTAGTAATTCCATGCGCAGTAATTCGACGCATAGCTATTCTACGCGTAGTAATTCGACGCGTGATAATTCGATGCGTGGTGATTCGATGCGTGGTAATTCCATGCGTGGTAATTCCATGCGTAGTAATTCCATGCGTGGTAATTCGACGCGTGGTGACATAACGCGTGGTGAATCGACGCGTGGTAATTCGACGCATAGTTATTCCACGCATAGTAATTCCATGCGTGGTAATTCCATGCGTGGTAATTCCATGCGTGGTAATTCCATGCGTAGTAATTCCATGCGTGGTAATTCGACGCGTGATAATTCGATGCGTGGTACTTCGACGCGTGATAATTCGATGCGTGGTGATTCAATGCGTGGTAATTTGGAACGCAGTAATTCGACGCGTGGTGAATCGATGCGTGGTAATTCGACGCGTAGTAATTCAGCGTGTGATAATTCGATGCGTGGTGATTCGATATCATGGTACTTCAGCACACAGTAATCCGACACGTGGTTATTTACTGCATAACAGTGCACCGATATACAAAGTAGCATCACCAATGCACATGAAACTCCGTACCACCACAGCAAAAACTTACTCTAAATTACTACAAAACCCCATCACTTCACCAAAACTATAATTAACCTCCTAATCACATGATTAATTATGCAATCCACTTCTCTACTTATTATAAAAGTACCTAAAAATGTATGAAATGAAGAAAAAAGAATTCTAGAAGATGTTATGGACGACCAAGGTTAACTATCTTAATAGAATTTGCTTGACAGAGCTGCATCAGTTACATGTTTCTATGAAACACAAGAGTTAGTTTAGTCCATCGAAGAGGCAGTTCATGCATGAATGCCGGTTACTAACCTAACAGCAGGCTCCTATAATGCTACCTTGTTGCAGTTAGCAGCAAGACTATTAGGAGGCGGTAATTACGGGCCAGTTCACGGAACAGTTCCTCTGCTTCGGCTATAGTATGTACATGCAAACTGGGCTTAATTGTGTCGTGTCTCAGCGTGACTGATACTCGCTGGTCAACGAGGGTGGATCCCATTCACATGAACTAAACTTCTGTCTACTGATGTAGTTAATCTTTATTTCGCAATGTTGCGAACTTATTGTAGATTCTAAACTCGTACACGAAAAGCCTCTCCGATAGAAAATTTTGTAAGAATTTTATCGCGTCTTTTTGACAAGCCGTCTCGTTATCGTTGTCGATATTTTCTACACGCAGTAACTCGCACGAAAGTTTGGTAATTTGCATGAAGTCGAAAGAAGTTTGCTCCGTCTTCGTTTGATGCATGGCGACAGATAAACATCGAAGTCGTCTCCGGCGAACTGGAAGTAGAAAATCGAGGATGAAACGGTGTCGAGCGGGGATTTGCGGCAGCCTGGAAAATTTAATTTAAAAACTTGGTTACGCCGGAAGCTGTGTGTGCCGAAGGATTAAAGGAACGGCTGGTCACAAATTGGATTAGCGCCGCGTCCCATACTGGCCGGCCTGTGGATACAGTTCGTTTTAAATGAAAGTGCCCTTGGCCGTCGTTTACACCGGATCTCCACGGGACGATACGTCGTCTGTCTTTTACTTTTTATCCTTCCCTTTAACTCCCGTGACGCGCCAAGGTGAAGCTAATTTTTTAATTAAAACCCTCGCCGTTTCAGGGAGACCATTTCTTGCGGGACTTTGATCTTACAGATCGAACTCTTTGAAGGCTCCAACGGATTTACCTCGCTCTAATTCATTTTTATTGTTTGCTGCTGCAATCTTGGTTGCAAACAGGCTCGTTTATCTTTGGAAAATTACCGCATAGTTTTTTATTAGGAATTCAAAGATGCTGCACTCTTTGTGATTATGGGCGAGGGGTTTCGGAATTAAATTGGCTCAGAGTACTGATATTGCAATTATCAAAATTCAGATTGTTCAATTTTGCAAATTTCAAATTTTGCACAATTGCGGAATTCTAAATTTGCAAAATTCCAAGATTTCAGAATTCGAAAATTCAAAAATTCTAGAATTTCAGAATTCCAAGATTTCAGAATTCTAAGATAGCGGAATTCCAAGATTGCAGAATTCCAAGATTTCAGAATTCCTAGACTCCAGAATTCCAAGCTTCCAGAATTCTAAGACACCAGAATTCCAAGATTCCAGAATTCCAAGACACCAGAATTCCAAGCTTCCAGAATTCTAAGACACTAGAATTCCAACATTCCAGAATTCCAAAGCACCAGAATCCCAAGGTTCCAGAATTCCAAGCTTCCACAATTCCAAAACACCAGAATTCCAACCTTCTAGAATTCTAAGACGCCAGAATTCCAAAATGCCAGAATTCCAAGATTCTAGAATTCCAATATTCCAGAACGCAAATTCCAGAATTCTAAAATTCCAGAAATCCAGAATTTCAACTTTTGAGAATTCCAGAATTCTAAGTTTGAAAATTCCAAAATTCCAGAACTAAAATTGCAGAATTCCAAAATTCCAAAGTCCAGAGTTCCAAAATTCTAGTATCCAAAATTTCCAAACTCTAACTTCCACCCTTCCAAAATTCCCAAAATCTAAATTCCATAATTCCCCTAAAAACCCCTCATAAATACCTAAAAATGATAATATTCCTCAATCAAAAAAAAGTAAAATATTACAGAAACTGTCCTCATGTTTCTTTCAAACTCCTTTGAAAAGCGATTCCAAATGAAATTGTACGAGCTAACAGCCGTCTGCCATGACGAGCGCAATAATGTTTTCCATCGAGCCTTCTAATCAAATAGCGACGCAAGTGGGCAGGAAATATTGACGAGATCGAATCGTTTGATATCCAGGAAGCAAGCGGAAGGGTAGTTTTTCACTGGTTGAACAGATGCGTGTCCTTTGATCTCCGTATACGCGTATAGAGTTTCCTTTCAAATTAGAACATGTCCCCTAGAAGGCCGAACTGTAAGTGCACGTTTCGCCAACGAGCATGCAATTAAGAAGTCGAACAGGAAATTAAGGCTCGCTGCTCGGTCAGAGTTCAATTCGATCCGACCCCGTGTATCTCTTCCGACCCAAGTTTTCTCCGATTGAAATTACAGGGGATGTCTAAGCTTTTGTGGCTCTCTTTCGTATAGACTCCTTTTGCCGTTTACCTTTTCATTTTCCCGAGGCGAAGTTTTATTACCACCGTTTCTAGGTTTTCAGGTGAAAACTCGTTTTAACTTGTTTTCCGTTGATGCTCCGTTGAAAAATCGTGCGAACTCGCGGGATACGTGCGGGTATGTCTTGATGGAAATTCAATTATTTTATTTTCTGCTCTGAAAAATTGTACGTCGTACGGGTGATATATAGTAGTGCGAGCGATATAAATAAAAATACTACACGATAAATTTACTGATAATACAAATTTACTGGGTTCAGAGATAAATTCTTGGTTTTATCTTTCCCTCGAATTTTTCAAAATTTATTACAAAATTTATTCCATTAGATCGAGTACTATTTCAGTTCTAAATTTTTACAGCCCCAAATTTTCAAGTTTCAAAGATGTCAACTTTAAAATCGTAAGTAATGAGCAGTAATTCGACGCGTGGTAAATCGACGCGTGATAATTCGACGCATAGCTATTCCACGCGTAGTAATTCGATGCGTGGTAATTCGACGCGTGATAATTCAATGCGTGGTGATTCGATGCGTGGTAATTCGACGCATAGCTATTCCACGCGTAGTAATTCGACGCATGATAATTCAATGGATGGTGATTCGATGCGTGGTAATTCGGCGCGTGGTGAATCGATGCGCAGTAATTCGACGCGTGGTAATTCGATGCATAGCTATTCCACGCGTAGTAATTCGATGCGTGGTAATTTGACGCGTGATAATTCAATGCGTGGTGATTCGATGCGTGGTAATTCGGCGCATGGTAATTCGACGCATAGCTATTCCACGCGTAGTAATTCGATGCGTGGTAATTCGATGCGTGGTGATTCGATGCGTAGTAATTCGACGCATAGCGATTCGACGCGTGGTAATTTGGAGCGCAGTAATTCGACGCGTGGTGAATTGACGCGTGGTAATTCGATGCATAGTTATTCCACGCGTAGTAATTCGATGCGTGGTAATTCGGTGCGTGGTGATTCGATGCGTGGTAATTCGATGCATAGCTATTCCACGCGTAGTAATTCGATGCGTGGTAATTCGATGCGTGGTGATTCGATGCGTGGTAATTCGGCGCGTGGTAATTCGACGCATAGCTATTCCACGCGTAGTAATTCGATGCGTGGTAATTCGATGCGTGGTGATTCGACGCGTGGTAATTCGGCGCATAGCGATTCGACGCGTGGTAATTTAGAGCGCAGTAATTCGACGCGTGGTGAATCGATGCGTGGTAATTCGACGCGTAGTATTTCGATGCATGCTAATTCAGCGCGTAATAATTCGATGCGTGGCGATTCAGTATCATGGTAATTCAGCACACAGTAATCCGACACGTGGTTATTTAATGCATGACAGTGCATCAATATACAAAGTACCATCACCAATGCACATGAAACTCCAAAATCGTCACCAAAACTTCAAAAATGTCAATTTTAAAATCCGAAATCTGTCAAAATTTGAAATCTGCAAAAATGATAAAATCCAATTATATAATAGTCAACAATAATTTTAAATAAACGCGTGGAAGAGTGAAATTACTTGGCACCTTAAAAAGTCATAAACGTTATTTTTTGCGACATGTATTTAAATTTCCGTAAAATAAAACGCGCCTGTGCTTCAAAAAATATGATACGATTTTAATGTAAAAGAGAGAGCCGGAGTTTTTAAAAATAATATCACATTTATGGTCCGAAATATTTTAGTACGTAAAATGAAATGTTTTCGGCGCGGTGATGTTAAACGCACCGGTTGATGGATTTTTATTAAAAACTTGCCGGTAGTGTGTCAAATTTTGAATCGTGACGTTGGAAACATTTTTAACTTCTGAAATGAAATCTGTCGGAAAACGCGATAAAAAGCATGGAAACGTGGCATCCATTTCAAAGAAATACATATTTTAATATGATGAAAGGGAACCTCATTTTGAAGCATTTGAAGCTTCACGAAAAGGACTGAAATGATACGAGACACGAAATGAATGTAACTTTACTCGGTTACGTTTGCTCAAGAGGACTTGTGTCGTATAAGCGAACTAAAAAGATTTACAATTCATAAATCAAGCAGTTTATGGAATACAGTCTTTAACGCTGCTATTTTCTACCTTCAAGAGGAATTTTAAAAAGCATGATTTTATTAGGAAGATCTCAAATTTATGGACTCTTGTATTCCTGAATGTTTGATTGATACATCTCCATATTCCTTTGTTTCAAAAAATTGTCAAATTCCCAAATCTTCATTTGGGTCGCACCTAACCTAACTTCAATACTGATATCCCTAATTTCCTAAAGCCTGAAATTCCTACACCCCTAAATTTATAAAGCGTCTAGTTCCTAGGACCCCTAATTTCCTAAACCCCTAAATTTTGAAGTCCTCCAATTTTAAAGTCCCGAAATTCCTAAATCCCTAATTTCCCAACCCCCTAATTTCCCAACCTTCCAATTTCCCAACCCCCCAATTTCCCAACCCCTCAATTTCCTAAACCCCCCAATTTCCCAAACCCCCTAATTCTCAAATCTTGAAATTCCTAAACCCCCAAATTTCCAAACCCCCCAATTCTCAAATCTTGGAATTCCTAAAACCCCAAATTCCCAAACCCCCTAATTCTCAAATCTTGGAATTCCTCAAACCCCAAATTTCCAAATTTCTAAATCCCTACCACTCCAATTTCCCAAACTCCCTAATTCCCAAATCTCGAAATTCTAAACCTCCAAATTTCCAAATCCCCACCTTAATTTCCAACCTCCCAACTTTCCACATCCAAATCCGCAATATATCAAGAATAAACCGTGAACCATAAAATATGGTCACACGTCGATCGCCCCGTCCGTCACGTATTCAGAAATTTTTCATAACTTCAGAAATTTTCTGGTTCAGCATCCCTGTCGATAGGAGGGCTCAACGCACCCCCGGTAGAAAGTACATCACCGTACTAGCGATGGTTTTCGCAAAATCGAGCAGGGAAGTGGCTTTAAAAATAGCTCGATCAACTCTGGAAGTTCGTAGAGCAGCAACAACCGGCCATAGATCAAACTTGTAAACGTCAAACTGTCCCATTCCGAGGTTCTCGACGAGATCGAGGTCGTTCGATGAACCGTTCAACGAAAGGTTTGCCTCGGTGGTCGGGCTCGATAACCGAAGCCGCTTATGCACTCTCGAGTCGGTTGAAATTAACCGGTCAGAGTTTACCTTGGCCCGCAGAATCCGTCG
This sequence comes from Megachile rotundata, assembly GCF_050947335.1. Lineage (NCBI taxonomy): Eukaryota > Metazoa > Arthropoda > Insecta > Hymenoptera > Megachilidae > Megachile > Megachile rotundata. Next base: position 17,679,685 of record NC_134984.1, on the reverse strand, counting down.
AACCTCGTCGTCGGCCTGACGACCCTCGTTAAATTCGTCTCTCCGGCTAACTGTCCTTAATTACCGCTAACTCGCGCTTTGTTTCCGCCCAAGAACAGATACGAACCTTCAGGAAATGTGCTCTCACCGATTCATCTACGAGACGATACTAGTTTTATTACTTAAACTCATGTGCTGTTAGTTAATTCATGTGTTGTGAGTGTGTTATTGGAAGATTATTTATATGAGTATGTCGGTGCATTGGTTTAATATATTTCAGTGTAAGTATGTTTTTAACAGTACCACATATGAACAACACTACATATGAACATGTTAAGTATATCAGTACATACAGGTATATTTGCAGAGATACCTCTAGGTATCAGTGTATGTTCTCAAACATGTCACTACATATGACTACATTAATATATCAGTGTACATGTATGTGTCCACACATGTTGCTACATATGACTGTTTCCAAACAGACTTGTACTTACATATGAGTAGATTGATACACACACCACTGCATGCTAGTGCATTAACAAACATGCTAGTATATCTGAGTTCCCAAACATATCTCTACATATGAGCATATTACTATATACATCAGTACATATGTTTCCACATGTGCCTCCACATATGAGTAGTTCCTAAACATGTCATTGCATATGAGTACATCAATAAATATACCAGTACATCTGAGCATATTTTGAAGTTATCAATACATATGAGTATAGTGCCAAATTAGTACATATGTTTCCACATGTGCCTCCACATATGAGTAGTTCCTAAACATGTCATTGCATATGAGTACATCAATAAATATACCAGTACATCTGAGCATATTTTGAAGTTATCAATACATATGAGTATAGTGCCAAATTAATACATATGTTTCCACATGTGTCACTACATATGAGTAATTTCTAAACATATCACTACATATGAGTGCATACCAGTACACTTTCCAAGACTCGTATTTAAACCTGCCTGAATTATTCTTCCTACCAAAACATTTTCACCCAACAAAAGCAAAAAAAAATTTCAATACATCAATGCGTTCATTATTTTATATATCATATAAAGGAATTTCGTTAATAATAAATGTATCGAGCCAACAAGACAGTGAGATTACACAAAGAAAAAAAATGGCGAACGGGGTTGCTTCCGGGAAAGTCTCGATCGGATTTGTCGTGCACGCATGAATCACGATTACCGCGAAATGGAAACAATGCGCGTAGCGGAGGCAAGCGGATTTATTAATCCCCATGTGTGTACGAGCGCGGAACGAACAACCATGGAAAAAATTCAGACGTTTCGAGTGACGGTCGAATCTCGTGGCGGGTTAACATTGTCTCGTTTTATTGATGATATACTGGCGGATCGAGGGAATATAAAGTTTTGTCGAACGAGATGCTGCATTGTTACTTTGGGATTTGAAACGTTTCCAGAGAGACGCCGCGAGAGGTAGATCGTTTTTATACCCGCAATTTTGTTCCGCCGCTGTTTATTAATTAAAGTGGAAATTTTACCGATACCCAAATTAACCGCTTTCTGATTTCATTTCAATTTTTTACCAATGTTTCCACGATTCGTTTGATATTTAAAGCCGCGATTAAAAAATGTAGAGTTAAACGAAGCGAATTTCCGTCAGACTCATGCACTCCATTTTTCAGAGATATGCAAGGGAAATTATAAAATTAGATAACGGAAGAGCAGCATCGCGGAAGCGTTACGATTTCTCGTTAAAAGATAAAAGGTAACGGTGCATTATGCAGTGCCGTAACTCGCGATTAAAGTTGTTGATTACTTAGGCAGTCTGAGTATGCAAAATTAACAAGCCCATCTTGCTTTAGTATCGTAGGTAGTTGTTCATAGAGTACTACTTCATACTAAAGAGAAATTTTTACCAGTTAATTCAACTTAACGCTATATTTAATTTTATTACGATAATCTCTTTTGTCAACCTTTAATTTTCTAACGTAAATATTCGAATTCTTTTTTACGACACTCAGAATACTCTTAAAACACCGTCCGCGTTTTTTAAGTAGACACTAAAATTTGAAAGTTTATGGCACCGTGACAGCGGCATTTGAAACTCACTTGACTCTCAATGACGCGAGGGTGTCAGAGGATCGTTAAACCTGCCTTATTAAACGTTTAAAGGTTTCGGAATTGGCAAGGTTGAAAAGTCTGCCGCGTGAAGAAAAGCCAAAGCCTCTTAGGAAACTCCTAAACCGCAAGAATTGGCAAGAAGGAGAAAACAATTGTGCAAGATTTTCTCGTAAAGGGAAACACCGTTCACGGTCTTCGCGATCAGAACTTCTTTTTTACGCTCGTCTTCGTTTTATGAAGCTCGTATAAATAATTCCCGGGACTTACGTAAGGAAAAAGAAGCAGCGGTAAAACCGCCTTTTCGCCGCAAGAACAAAAAGAAAAATTGAGAAGAAATCCGTAGTAAGTTCGACGGAATAAATACGTGCCGAGCGTAAAAACTGTTAGCGCTGAAAAGACGGGGGTGATATTTCAGTCGAACCACGCTCGAGTCTGAGGAACGTTAATCGAACAAGAAGAACAAGGTTACAACCTGTAGATTCATAAAATAGACGTTTGAAAAGCTTCCATATTCTGAACACGTTTTGTTAGGATTTTTTTAAATGTCGATAAGAATGAAAGGTTGCTTACGAATTCGTGCAGTTACGAATTTTAGATGAAACGTGCGATTCGAGCCACTATCTTGACTATTAATCGACGACTCACCGCGTGTGTCATGAATGAAATTCGCAGATTAATCAGTTCGGGAGTCACGGAAGGTCTTGGGGCGTATGAAATTTAAATTACCTCGGTTTATTAAACGCACGTAATAAATGGATGAGTTAGGAACTGAGTTTCTGCAAGGGCGTTCAATGTTCAATGATCAATCAAAATAACAAAGAACAGTAACTTGGATCTGAATGTATAATCAATTTTTATTGGTAACTCAATAGATAGAAAAAGAACAGGAAGGGTGCAGAAGAACCTAAGTGATAATTATGAGACTTAGGTATGTCATTATTAAATCTGATGATATTAAATTGCAGCAATTAAATGATAGAAATTATTGAGACACTTTTGTCAAAATGTTTTAACTTTTATCATATAATATTATATTAACTTTTTTCGATATGAAGAATAATTTTGTAAATTATATTTCACCCCTCATTTATTGTACCTTATATCTAATCAAAAAGTAACTGAGTGATAATCAAGAAACTTAGGTATGCCATTATTAAATCTGATGATATTAAATTGCAGCAATTAAATGATAGAAATTATTGAGACACTTTTGTCAAAATGTTTTAACTTTTATCATATAATATTGTATTAACTTTTCTCAATATGAAGAATAATTTTGTAAATTATATTGTACCCCTCATTTATTGTATCTTATATCTAATTAAAAAGTAACTGTTCGAACACAAAGCTTGTTACCATGTTAATTATAAATGTAATTATATAAATAACGAAAGAACCTAATTATATAAAAAACCTAACGAAATAAATAATGAAAGACTTTCCGAAAACAACCCTCTTCTTAAAAGAAAGTAAATCGTAAAACCGTGAACGGAAGTCGCCTCGAATCAAGGACGAAAGTAGCGAATCGAAACGAGATGGGGTAGTATCTCCCTTTCTTGCTTGTCTCTCAGCGGCGATAAAAGTTAGGGACGTCAGCCCCTGCTCGAACGCCCCCGCAATTATTCTGTTTATGTAAGGGCGTGGTTTGGATGCTCCGTCGAAAGAGAAGAATGTACACAGTGGACGCGTCGGTATACATAAATAAAGCCGCGGCTTTATATTGCTCCGAAGATTGGCAGATCCGGCGCAATGGTCAGCGAGGACGCAATCAGCTCGAGCGTGGACGCGCGTGTGCCTTTGAGAGGATCCGCTGTTTCAATCGTGGGAGGATACGACGTAATGATGACTGACCGTGATTGCTATGCAGCGAGTAAAGAGACCGAAAGGAAAAGATTGATGGGGTGAGGTGCAAGATGAGGGGAGATGCAAAGGTGAGAGGCCTCGAATAGCGGGGGATAATGTGGATGAAGGATAAAAGGAAGGGAATCGAATGATGCTTTGGATCAAGATGGGGATGTTAGAGGATCTTTTGAGGATGTATTTATCACGTACAGGTACGAATAGAATGATTGATTATTGTCATAGAAGCTTATATTGTCATAGAAGTTAAGATGAAAGGACATTAGAAATAAAGAGGATCTTGAACTGAGTTGGGTAAAGCAAGCTTAGGAGAACTGACTGATAGGAAGCAATGAATACTTAAACAGCCATAAGAGAAAATTAGCAGATTTAAGCTCTGGGAACATTAACCTCGAGTTACGAGGAGGAAATTAGACAAAAATATGGTCTGCAGAATAATTCCCAGGAAATTAGACGAAAATATGATGTGCTTAATAATTCTTGTATAAACTGATTACTGACTTGAAATAATAATATGGAATAATATGTCGAAAGTCTTATTTGATTATAAATTTGTTATAAAAAAGTTCCTATAATTTTTTTCATAGCAATTGTTCCTGATATACAGTGATAAATTATATGAAGATACTTGGCCCAGATTATTAGAGCAGATAATAGTTACATCTTCCATTTCGACTCAGTAGTCATTTGTTGCATACCGAATATTTTTCAAGCATTGTGCTTCCACATCTGAGAAGCATATTGTAGCTGCAGTAACAACCTGCATTGTTCAGCAAGAAAATATTTTCAGCAAATCATACAGAATAAAGCAGGTCTCAGCATACAATTGCAAAGAGCAACATGAACCATTATGAAGATATAAATTCCGCTAATTTGAGAGATAAAGCGAGTAAAAGTCGGAGAAAAGAATTAATAATCCGTGGAAAGTTGTGACGCAAAATATAAGAGAATTTATCGCGCATAAAGCAAAGAACTGCAATTTAAAAAAAGTGAGAGAAAGTAATCAAAGAGGATCAGACATTCGGAATATAACTCACGAGAACTAGATGCTAAGGGGATTAAAATAAAAAGTAAGACAGATGCCCGAGAGTACGGGGAGAGAACGGAGAGAATACGGAGACAGGGAAAGAAAGTTGAGCGTGAAATTAGGACGAAGAGCTGAAGAAATATGTAGTAATTAGCGCAAAGCGAAAGCCCAGGAAGATACAGCTTACGAGAGCTTGTAAAACAGACGGGTTAAACTCGGATGGAAGTTGAACGGCAAAGAAAGCTTAAAGAGGGGCAAAATAGTTGAAGACGCGAAGGATGGAAATTATGTAGATGAAACGTTGTAGTCGTAGACCGGTGACGTTGATGGATGAAACGTCGGGTTGCTCGAGGAAGAATCGAAAGGGAAAGAAGTTAGGACACTTGAAGACGTGAAACAGAGAAAACACCGGGATAAGAAGACACAGCGGTAAAGTTGGGTCGAAGAGATGAAATGAAGAAAAGCAAGGTCCAAGATCGATCTTACCGAATCGAGCAAAGTAACGTCGGAGATAAGCCAAGAAGAAGTTTAAGATTGACGTTAAGAAATTGAACAAAATGATGGAGAAGTTAAGCCAACGGCAAGTTCAAACATCGGACGTTGTATTATAAATCTCGGGAAGGAAAGTTTTCCAAGATAAAGCTGACAAACAGAAACGATGCTGAAATCAATGGTGGCTCCTTATCCGTTAATAATCAAACTCCTCGGAAGTTAAATCCCAAAGTCTCCTAAACAGTTCTTTTACAATTTTTATTTTATCCGAGAAAATTGTTCCGAAATTGAATCGAGGACCGTACTCGAGATGATAAAATTGCCTCTCCTCGAGAAAAACGATCGTTTCCTCGGCCATTCGACGTTCCTCTTACCTTTCAAGCTGTCTGTTTATCAGACTACTCGTCGTCGGTTCGCTACGCTCCCTTTTTCCATTTGTTCCCCGACTTTTTTGCATCGCGATACGAACACGAGTTTCTTTCGCAAACGTAGCGGAAACTTTCGTTCGACTTGCGCAACTTCCGAAGCTTAATTTCGCGGAAGCTACGGATGAAACTCGTAGATTTCACTCCCATAACTGGATAATATTCTTCGAGATATTTCGACTACACGTTTAATGTCGGATACTTGATTATCGGAATAAAGCGGACTTTTATGCGTTTTATGATTCAACATGATTTTGCTGTCAGAATAAAACATATTCATAAAATAAACCATTGAAATATGTCAAATTTTTAATTTCTTAATTATCCATCTTTTAGGTATTGATAAATTACAAATTTACAAATGTACAAATTTATAAATTTCATTTGTAAATTTCATCTATAAATTTCATTTATAAATTTCATCTATAAATTTCATCTATAAATTTCATCTATAAATTTCATCTATAAATTTCATTTGTAAATTTCATTTGAAAATTTCATTTCTAAATTTCATTTGTAAATATCATTTGTTAATTTCATATATAAATTTCATCTATAAATTTCATTTGTAAATATCATTTGTTAATTTCATCTATAAATTTCATCTATAAATTCCATTTGTAAATTTCATTTGTTAATTTTATTTGTAAATTTAATTTGTAAATTTAATTTGTAAATTTAATTTGTAAATATCATTTGTTAATTTGATCTATAAATTTCATCTATAAATTTCATTTGTAAATTTCATCTATAAATTTCATTTGTAAATTTCATCTATAAATTTCATTTATAAATTTCATTTGTAAATTTCATCTATAAATTTCATTTTTAAATTTCATCTATAAATTTCATCTTTAAATTTCATTTGTAAATTTCATTTATAAATATCATTTATAAAATTCATTTATAAATTTCCAAATTCAGTTCACAAAGTTCAAAACCCTTCTAAACACAAAATTTTCCTAACATCAAAAGTTAAACCTTAAATCCACGGACAGCTCCAGCAATTTATCCATATCAGAACAATGGCGGTCAACGGTGAGGAAACGCATCGGTTCCGTTTCGTGATTTTACCGTGAAATCTTCTTAGACGTCATCGCACTCGAACGTGAGCTTGAATTTCAAATCGAGCAGATACGATGTCTCCGGCGTTTCTGAGATGAGAGTATTACTTCGCGCCAAGTGTCTTCGTTAAGATATCACCACGGGAATATTATATCCGATGTCATCGCGCGAACGGCTTGCCTCGATTTCCGGTATCTGTACACCGCTGCTTCTGCATAAAATTTCATGTGACGTCTCTGAACGCGGTTTCCCTGTTTCATCCATAGGGAACACACCTTGATATCATTTTCCCAGGGAACTCGGCGAGTGTCAGAATTCTATGGCGCATAAGAAATTTCCTTATGAGTATATTTCTGATTCTGATCTTACCAGTTATATTGGAGTTACTTTGAAGCCTTTTTACTTCATTGAATTGTAAATGTAGGTGTGCTTATATATGTGAGAAATGTAGTTGCTGAAAGATTTAGATATGTGTGTATGTATCATGTGTGACGTATACTGTGTACTTATAATGTGACATTGTGTATGTAATATGTTATGTTATATCTATGTAACGCTATGTAATGTTAGGTTACATACGTGCAATCATATGTTACATTACATACATACGTCATATGTTACATTTCATACATACATTATATGTTACATTGCATCCATACACCATATATTACATCACATCTATAATAACATCATACATGTTACATTCATATATACATCATATGTTACATTCATACATATATCATATGTTACTCCACATCCATAATAACATTATACATGTTACATTTATACATACATCATATGTTACTCTACATCCAAAATAACATCATACATGTTACATTCATACATATATCATATGTTACTCCACATCCATAATAACATCATACATGTTACATTTATACATACATCCTATGTTACATCACATCCACAATAACATCATACATGTTACATTCATACATGCATCATATGTTACATTACATCCATACATCATATGTTACATCCATACACGCATCATATGTTAAACTCATACACAGCATGTTATGTTACATTCCTACATAATAAAATGCTACGTCTATATAAAATATGACGCTATTAACATGCACACGTACGCAAATAAATTACAAAGCCAACCAAATGTGTTGCATTCTTTACTCATGACATGCTAACGACGCAAGGCGACAAATGAAGAACGGAATCCTTAATTAGCATAGATCGAAAGTGCAAGATAGAAAGTCAATCTAAAAATAACCTCCCGCATAGTTTTCACAGATAAAACGTTCGAATAAAGAATGAGGTACGAGTCGATAATGAATGTTCGATTAAAAATGCAGAGAAATACCAAGCGATTAAATGGCGATCGATTTCTGTTGAACATTTGGCCCCGTTCACCTTTTCTTGGTTAATTTTAACGTTCCATTAGAGAATTAAAAAATTCCCAGAGAACGTTGCGGGTAAAATAAAAGCCGAGGAGCGGTGTGGAAGCTGTAGCTATCGCGGGAAACGCCAACAAAGGATTAATACCCAACATTTTTTCGGTCGGAACGTTTCGCGTGCTCGAAAGTGGTGCAATATAAAAGTCCCGAGTGCGCTCGAGATAATAACAAAGCTTGAATTAACCGAGCCACGGTGCACACGGAAAAATCCATCTCTTCTTCGAATTCGTGGAAACAACGAGCTTGCCCGACAAATAACGCAACAACGCCTGCCATAATCGATTATGACCCTGCTACTTTGCCGCAAATTATTCACCCTGGTTTTGTAGAAAAATTACTGTTACACAAAGTACCGGTTAAATCAAAATTACTGACTTTTACGAGATGCTCAATTTTAACTTTCTGACTGTACGAATTTTTATTAAAAATTAGTTCCTACGGAGAATCAGGTTTTATTGTTTGAAGGAGTAAATGTACTAGTATAATTACCCATTCTAATTATTTGCAACCAATTCGAAGTCTTGAGCACCCTTTACCAATCATTGAAATCAAGTGACCCAAACGGCTCCTCTGTCTCGCACAAAAGACCAATTGGGTCGATTTTTCGCTGTTGACGAGCGAGTGTTTGCCAATAATTTTCGATCGGTCGTCGAAGCTGTGCCGGCGTGTATCTCGTTAAAAGTTTATCAACGATTCTCCCTGTGTCGCTTGGAATTTCATCGGTGCAACACTCGTGTCGGAAAAAAGAAAAAAGGAAAATAGACCGTGAAATTTCCACTCCGTGCCTGTGTGTACTGTTACCGAAAAAAAAGGGAGACAGGAAACGCGGGAGAAAGAGAGTGACCGCGACATGACGAGAAAATTCATATCGCATCGAACGCTGCGGGACAATTCGTCGAAACGACATTTGATCGTCGGAGCAAACAGAAACGACGCAACGCAATCGATCCCTCGGTCTGCTGCCGCTGGCTTTAGGCTGCCATGAGAGCCACACAACCGTACTTCTTCGTCAAACAATGACGTCATGGCTGATAGTTTTGTTTCGATGGCGCGATATCTTCGGAAGGGGCGGTTAATTGAGTCGCCTGACTCATTCTCAGATTTTTCTCTTATAATAGGGTGATGGGGAGCTTAAGAGGTATTGAGAGATATGTTAATTGATCGAATTCGGGAAAATATTTGGTATAAAATATTGGGGTGGAAGATTTTATATGAACAATGAGAGTAATTATGAAGATAGAAGTACCACTTGGGGATACTCCTTCACTTACGGTATTGATTAAAAATATTGAAAATATTGTGGTTGCTGGGTAAAAATATTATTCTACTGAAAATTGAAAAATTTCACTCGACCTTCTAAATGATAATTCAAATCAGAAAATAATAAAAGGTATGTTAGAAAATCCCAGTGACTCACCCTAACAAAGCAGGGACGACGGGCACATGGCCGTCCTACGACGACCATCGCGGGGTAGAGGCCTGACGTCCGGGCCATAAAACAACCCTAGGGCCTCAAGTTTCGCGGGGACTGGGAAACCTCGCGGAACGGGAAGAGGGCATTCGTTTAGAGACCTTTGGAAAAGGCGTTCGTCCACAGACCTTGGAAAGGCATCCTTCTCTTGAGGACGCTATTTCGCCCACGGATTCGGCATATATTTAAAATATATAGTATTTTGAAACCGAACTCAGTTAGCGTTTCAAGCATTTTTCTACCTCGTCTTACAGGTATCTGAATAAACGGGGAACCATGAAATATCTCGACTATATCAAACATCAACCACTGTCCAATTGTAACCCACCTACTCGTACATTTCGCCTTTCCTTCGTATTTCGCATAAACCGCAGACACCGTACTTGCAGACGAGGTCTATGCATCAAAGAAAGCCATCGAGAGAATACAATTTCGTCGCGACCGTTGACCCATTTGAAAAGGATAACTCGAGGCTATTTCAGCAGGAACGGAAAATGCATGGATACCGTAGACCGCTTACAGTCGATTTCCGGTCCAGTATTATCTCGAGAGTCCGGCCAGGGCAATATTATCGGGAAAGCTGTTCCCCCTGTTCGATAAAAACGAGACGGGGGTTGAAGTAGACCCTCTCATTCGATATATCAAAATTACTCGTCGCTCTTAGCGAAGGGTGGCTCCGACTGTCGGACATTAAATCCGTAGCCGGGAATTAGCTGGAAGGCCGGTGTCGCCGGAATTAACGTGCCCGGCCGTGGAGAAATCTGTTTGCCATGGAATGAACTCGCCAAGAAATGAACCCTGGAATTTTCCGGGACGCTCGTGATAGTTGGCTCTTTCTTAATGGGGGAGAAATATGAACGCGTGCCGGAATAGGGGGTGCATGAATTGATGCCCTTTTTTGGACCTTTCATGTGGAGTCACCGATGGGTTGTGTCAACGAGATGGATTTCAGATTTGAAAGTTAGGGTTGGGATTAGGGTCGAGAACTTGTGAATTTTATGATTTGGAAGTTTGGGAGTTTGAGGAGTGGATGTTTTGGAAAATTGGGAATTTGAGAGTTTGGGGTCTTGAAAAATTGTGAATTTGGAAATTGGGAATTTTGGAAGCTTAGAAATTTTGCTAAGTTCCTATTTGCCTAAATTCCTATCTCCTAAATTCCTGTCTCGCTAACTTGCTATCTCGCTAAATTACTATCTCGCTAAATTCTTATCTCGCTAAATTCTTATCTCGATAAATTTCTTCCTCGCTAAATTCCTATCTCGCTAAATTCCTACCTCGCTAAATTCCTATCTCGCTAAATTCCTATCTCCCTAAATTCCTATCTCCCTAAACTCCTATCTCGCTAAATTCCTATCTCCGTAACTTCCTATCCTCCTAAATTCCTAAATTCCCAACCTCCTTTCCACATTACCAAACTTCCAAATTCCCAAACTCAAAAACCCGAAATTCAGTAAATCCCCCAACAGTAAATCTGCCATCGCAAAATTTGAAATGAAACGTTCCAACCGTAAATTCCTGACAGCGAGAAGAAATGACGAGTGTTTGCACGAATTTTCCAGCGACCGATCTCCGCAAAATGCGTATTACGATAAAAAAAGAGGCAGCGCAGAGAAACAAAATTTTATCTGGTTAACATTTAGCTCGATTAACTGGTGCGATAGAGCAGATATCAAAGCGTTATCAGCGTCGGCTGTTATACGCGTTTACAACAACGAAATCTCTGTGCGTCGTTTTCATCCACGTAATTCCGTACCACCCTTCTCGCAGTTTGGAAACGCGGTAAACAAAATTTCCTCCCGAAAGAGAACACTCGTGCACGTTCGTTCTGTTTCACAAATAAATACACTGCCATTGACTGTGTTTCGGCTGCATCGTCGAATATCATTAGTGACATTTGACGCGCTGTTTGTTCCGTTTCGTCGACGTCATCGAGTGCGCAGTAATAGTATCCCTCTCGAATAACTCGTCAGAATCGTCGTGTAAACAAATGACCGTTAATTAAGAGAGGGAAAAATTCTCGTTCCAAATAGCTTGGCTCCCTCGGCGTCATCTTTCATTCTTTTACTTGTATTGCCTTACATTCATCACGCGTGCAAACATATTGCTCTTCTTATTGAGATGTTACAAAATATACTGTTGTACAATAATACTAGAGTACAATAATCGATACAGTCGGACTATATATTTCAGTACCATTTTGATCCACAAAATTCAATGGACTCTTCTATAAATGATATATTATCTTCATTCGCTGCAGTCAGTTTTATTTCAAAACACAATTCAATTATATACACCACGTATCTAGTAATATAATTTGCCTCCTACTATATCGATCTCCTTACAAAATTAAACTTCCATACGTGCCCCTAAATCTACAACCAAAATCTGTGAACGAAATATTAATCTGGTAGTGATGGGTTCGAGCGTATCTGAACAAATCGACGAAATTATTGAAACAATCTTCAGCAAGTTCGTGTTAAATCTTAAATGAATCATCGGAAGTCTCGTCATAAATTTCTTCAGAATCCTCTCGGTCCAATATTTCGGGGGCGCAAAAGTTGGTAGCAAGTTAGAGACGATACAAATCGTCTCGTACGAGTACCGTGTTCACGACGTTCGAGTTTCTAGAAACTATAGAATGCAAAGCAGCTCTAGCCGAAACGAACGTTTGCTCGCAAAGTTTCTTCTTTCTCGTAGTTGGATCGCTTTTGTTCGTACGGCGGGTATGTTTCACCCAGGATGACGTGGGAATTGTAATGAGTTTTTCTAATGGGACACCTGCCGCTGCCGATGATATATTATTTAAAGGAGAATTGTTCCGGCCAAGAAAGAACGTTTTAGCCTTCTGAATAATTTACCAACTGAATCGTTCAAATTCCGGACAATTACAGAGTGCAAGAACCTTTTAATCATGAACTTAACTGAACCTACGCTCAGGAGGCCTTTTTTAAATACTCAGGTTCAATGTACGCTTCCTTCCAACGGGGACGGATTTGTAAACTTCGCAGTTTTTTTTACTTGCAATTATCCTATTTCCACTTTTTTTAGTTCTCAAATTTTCAAACTTTTAAATTTTTTAATTGTCAAATTTTGGAGTTGTCAGATTTTTAAATTGTCAAATTTTCAAACTGTTAAATTTTCAAATTGTTAAATTTTTAAATTGTCAAATTGTCAAATTGTCAAATTTTCGAACTGTTAAATTTTAATAGTTAAATTTATAAAAATTGTCAAATTTTTAAATGGTCAAATTTTGGAGTTGTCAAATTTTTAAGCACGCAAACTTGAAGTTCTCCAACTTCAAATTTTCAGTTTATTAAAAACAATTAAAGTTTGTTTACTGTTCCACGCTAATTACTTTACTTTTAACGGGAGCCATTCTCGCAAGTATTTTCCTATAAGCATTAATTTTCTACCGCGATTATTCATTCTTTCCATCTCCATTTTTCAGCCCTTTCATTCTGTAATTACACCAACTCGCAAGTTTCTGTTTGTCCCGATAAACAATAGACTTCATAATTAAACACCGGAATAATGCACGCTTCATAAATACATATTGTGTTTACATATTGCATTGTTCAAATGCATCAGATCAAACCGCTGAATCGCGTGTTTAAATAAACGTAGCCGGAGAACGGTTAATTTAAGAAATTTATTTCTTTCGTGCCATTTTATTTCAACCTGCATCGAATAAATACATTCAAAAGAATGCTGTTGCAATTTAATCGTTTGTTGCATTGAAAACATAACCATGATGTTTGCAAATAAAATTTTTCTTTGGCTCTTTGACGCTCGTAATTAAAAGAAAAGAATTGCATAGAATTTCCTTTAATATCAAAAAATTAAGAGGTGCTCGTTTCGAATATTTAATAGGAAAGTTACTTTGATATTTTGAGATGGATTTGAAATTATTATTTATGAAAAAGTAAGTCAGGAGTGGAACAGTTTTCAACCTAACCTCAAAGAGCCAAGCTGTTATATTTAAAAAATGAACCCTCATATATTACTTCAATAATTTTAGTCGATTTAATCTCTGAGATACAAAGCTCTCGATAAGTCGAAACTCGAGTCCCTCGATTTCCCCAAGAACTTTCAAAGATATTTCAAAGATGATTAAAGTCCTACGAAACTCGTATCACTTCGTTCTTCGTCCATGACAGATCGGAATTAATCACGCTCAGCATTAATCCATTTTATCCCAATCAACTCGTCAGGAGCATGTCTGTCGAATCAACGCCCCCCGTTCCTCCGAAGTATCTATTCGCGAGGGTGGCGAAACAACCCCTCCCCCTTTGTTCCAGCTGAAACGAAATTTATCGTAGAATCGTAGCAACAGCACCGATTTAGCCGTGCAGCCGGAATAGGCCGTTGACGTCGATCCGCATTAGAGACCGGGAAGGGTCGATTCGACCCCGAGTGTCAGAAGGGTCGCAGGGCGCGAAATATGAAAAATCGAGCAGTCACTCGCTCGATCGTCCGTGAGGGGTCGAGAAGGGAAATCGAGGGCTCTTCCCAGCAAATCTTGATGAATTGACCGATCTGCTCGCTAGCTGCTGTTGTTGGGGAAAAAATGAACGCGTCACTTCGCTATGAAGCACATATTTCCAGTCTGCTCGGGAGAGAAAGAGAATGACCGGAACCGGAATATCCGCTACGCTCGCGGAATTGCGAGGATGATGCTGCGGAACGCTCTGAAAGATGGGGTTCGAATTTTCTGATGATGGGGAGTTTTATTTATTGGGCGGATATTCTTTTTTTGGAGTATTGACATTTTTATTTGCGTTGTCATATAATTGTTAAATTGGGTAGATCATATATTGTCTGATAGAGGGGTGCATCGTTAAAGAGTATTAACATAGTCCTAAACAGTCAAATGTTTAAATTTACAAATGTACAAATTTATGATATTTTGAAGTCAAGACAGTAATACTAATGCAGTTGTAATCTATAATATTTGAAACTCAGTGTCAATGAAGTGCCTATGTACAGTATTATAGAATCTTAATTTAGGCGCGAAATTTGAAATACATTCGCTACACTACCTACTTCCCCACCTTCCTAAGGTGTTGCAATAACAACCCCTCAATCACTCTACCCTGACAAGTAATTTTCAAAGACCTCTCACCTTCTATCGACCTTCAAATCGTTCTCCAAAGCGTCCCACCCCAATAATTCAATCCAAGTCCCACCCCCAGTCCATACCAAATAATTTTTAAAGAAATAAGATTGTCCATCTGAATTTTTATCACCAAAATCAATCAAAATAACGTCAGAGGCAATAGAGAGTTCGACCTTCTCGCATCATCGGAATCGTTCTTTAACGTCTGACGACGGGGATGGATCGTTTACGACCGGTTCTCCACCCACGCCGTCGCAATTACCTGTCGTGGAGCCTAGACAAGGAAGAAATGACACCGTCATTAAGGGGTTCGCGAGCCATCAGTTATCGCGTTACATTCTCAGCTGGAAGCCTAAGGACGGTGGTTCGTCTCAATTATTGGTCGGTACAACGATCCCCGCCTACGTTCTCATCTGCCGAGATGCACTTATCCGCTTCCTCGTGGTCCGAGATGCAAATGGCACCATTGTCATTAACTCGATACATCCTTTGAAGGCACCACCAGACCCCCTTCTTCATTGTTCGTTCAGCTTTGATTGCCATTTCGTTCGGCCACGTTGTTTCGTCATGAGACTTGCTCATTTGATGTTCGTTTGCTGAACGAGCCGAGAATAAGGATTATTACCTAGGGGAATTCGAGAGGACCATTCGTATCTCCCATATTTGGTGATCACTATTTTTTCTGCGGTTTTATTTTATTTTTTTTTTTGTCTGATTGCTTTGGCAATCATTTTGTTATTTTGGTACCTATTGTTCTGTTATTTCTTTTTGATTAACTACTGCTGTGTTCTAATATTTCTTTTGTTTTTTCATTTTATCTCACTTTCATTTTATCTTCTTAAAATTTTACCAATTTTCACTGGTATTTCTTTTGTTCTTTCATTTTATCTCACTTTCATTTTGTCTTTTTAAAATTTTACCAATTTTCATTACCAATTTTACTTTTCCAATTTTCATCTTTTTTTTGTTTCTTTCATTTTTTTCAACTTTTCATGTTCATCTACTTCTCTCAACCCTGTTTAAGCTTTCTAACCCTCCAGTTTATCTCTCCAAAATTTTCCCGGCATACGAGAAAAAATTTATAAAAATAATTGGCTCAAAAATGGTCACGTGTTAGATTTGGGTCATGATTGTTCCACGCTCTGCCAGAGGTTAAATTTTCGTTTATGACTGTCATAAATATTTATTCAGGCGTGCAATCAATATCACACAATTTGAATAACCGGCAAAAAGCCTTCCGAGTTTGGCAAAAAAAATAAATCAGGAACGTGTACCGAATTTACGAGTAAATTTAAAATGGCTAGAAATCAAGCGGTCAAACCGACCGTATAAAACATCACTAGTTTAACCGCAAGTTTGGGGCAAAAAATCATGGTGTTTTTTACGATATACTCGTATGATTCCGTCTGCCAATGCAGAAGGAATAAAGCCACACGGTCTTCGTGTACCGAAATCGTTTTAAATAAAAATTGAAGAGCCGCGGGACAAGCATTAAGCGAACCCAAAGCTCCATTAGAGCGATACAGCCGGAAGAAATTTTCTCCCATTTTTTTGTGGTCGTTGAAGAGCTCAACAATTTTTGTCTAAATGACTGGATTAAAAATCTGCACAGAGCGCGATAAACGTTATTCGCACGCGAACGTTCAAATTTTGCCGCGACTTCGATTTAATCAGAAGGCAAATGACTCTCGACTTAATTGAACGTGAAAGCAACGACATTCGATTGGAAGAGACTCCGAGGAGACTTCTAAGCGAATTAAGTCGAACTGATAAGGATTTCAGATCCAATTAAACTTGGAAATGAAGATGCTTGAACGAGAGCTTAATTGAAAAATTCTGCCCGCTAACGGGTCTCGAAACTCTGCCTCGAGTGGGTCCGCGACGACCCCGAGGCAGAATTTTAGCAGAAGTTTCTGCTGGAGCTTGACTGAAAATGTCGTCTTACCAGTTCAAGTATTTGAGGATTAAATTAGTATTTGCGGCTGGATTCGCTCTATAGAAATTGTGAAAGAAACATTGAACATCTGTGAAATAATACTTGACTCGCTTCTTTTAAATAATTGATAATAAATATATATACAGGTTCAGCAATAAATATAAATTTTATTTGGTATGTTCATATGTGAGTATGTAATATCTCGAAACGTACAAAAGTTCAAATATGTGCATATTTTGAAATAATACATATAATAATCTATTGAAATATATGTGCATAAAGTATTAATATTCTACACAGTCTTCTTGAAATATAATTTTCATAGTGAAAAAGCATGAGACAAAATTTTGTCTCTGCTTCCATTACTGAGAAAAAGATTAAAAATAAATAAATAGCTCTTGAAGTACTCTTCAACGTTCTCGATAATAAATAAATTTTCCCAACATTTATCAAAGAACACCCAGCTGATTTGATTTATAAAAAATATCAAAGTCGCCGTTAACGAGATTATATAATTTTCAATAGTACATGGATAAGAAATAAAGAAGATTTAAATCTAAAATATTGCACACGAAGCTTAAATCGTTCCGGGTTATAGGAAGACAAAGCCAGTCGATCGGAACGAGAGCCGATATCGAATCCGGGCGTCCCTTCAAACAGCCATAATCCCAATTCGATCAAATTCTCCGGGTCAATCAGGCAGCGGCCACGGTTCCAAATAAATCGTGTCACCAGTCGACGACACGGTCTCCCAAATACGCGGTGTATGTATTCGCATGATGGTCCGGTTGATCCAGAAGCGGACGAGGCGTGACCTCCCTGGCCATTACGAGGCCGATCGTTGGTCAGATTTTTCGATTAAATCAAGCTTGACGGAAAAAGGAGAGGCGTGTGACGGTCGGCTGACATTTCTGCCAGACACCGGGCTGCTGCTTTATAATTGACACTCGCGAAAGGGGTCGGGGGTACAGGTTGTGTGTGCATCGTGCCCAGATCCTAGGCAACAGCACCCTGTTGTGGGACCACCGCGTCAAAGGGGATCTCTTCTCTGTTGTGTGCGTGTTTACGTGTGTGTGCAGAGTAGGGAGAGGAACGGAATTGAGATTGACAGTTAATTTCGTCGTAGTCGGGGCGGTCCGAAATTTCGAAGCGTCGGGATTGACCTTCCGCTCGAGTGGAAAGCCAACCACGTGGAGGAGGGATCCTAGGGTGTTGTGTGCACGTTGCTGAGAATGCACGGTATTTCCTATTAGAGCACGATACGGAAGGTTTCCGCGTCGAGCATGATTTCGCTGAATTCGGATCGCGAATTCGCTTTCCTTCGTCGATCTGACGTCCCTTGTGACGAGATGCCGTCGAGACCAGGTACTCCCTCGATATAAGGGATCACGGGGTTACTTGTTGCCTGGGTTGCGGATTTTTCGGTGGTGCGGTGATGCGTGATGCAACCAGTTTGAACGGATGATTTTTATCGGGTAGTTCAGTGCTGGAGTGCTGTTAGAAGTGATGTGAATTTGAGTGTCTGTTATTTTCAAGAACTGACGATGTTCGCAGATTTTCAAGATCGTGAAATCAATTTGGGAAGGCTATATTAAATTTATCAAATCTTCCAAAATTTTATATATCCTCAGTTTGAACTCTAATGTCAGATGAAGATCTGTAATAAAAGGTTAGGTGAGCATGTTAAGTTGAATATACTGAATATTGCCAAGAACTTTATAGACATTCCCATTTCTCCTTAAATCCTGACAAGCTTATTTGACTCCCTAATGTCAACCTCCAATGAACCCTAGAATTATACTGAAACAATTATATAGATTCCTAGAAGAACCTAATGATATATCCTGGATGAGAAGCAATAATTACCATCATCAAAATAATCAACGAAATAATCGGTTCATCCTGTCTTCAAGCGAAACTTCCTTTGAAACCACTGTTTGAAAAGGTAACGAGCTCATAACTCAAAACAAACGACGATCCAAAGATGATCGACGGACCATAGCGAACGACTTTTCGAGGAACATCGACTTCATTCTATGGGCATCCAGCATTAACCCACTTTTTACCATAAGTATTCAGAGGTTTAAGTACTTCGTGGAATGGCCATTAAACCGCTGGAAAAAGAAATTTGATTACTGAGTTCATTATTCTGGAACTTGTGCACTTTGATCGTACTATAACGTAGTTCAATAACATATCAAACTTTTACACTCAGTATGTGTTGATGTGTGAGGTTATGTTAGGTTGGGTTTGATGTTTGAACAAAATGAAGCAGGGTTGAAGTTTACCTAAACATAAATACACAAAATGTATCAGGTTAGCTACATCACATTTGAAGTTCAAACACAAATTAAATAAAACGAAATAGCATAAATGTGCCATACTAAACAGGATTAATTTTGAAGTTTAAACATAACTAAATAAAATAGAATGACAAAATTGAATCAGATTACGTTGTATTATTTGAGTACAGTATAACGTGGTATGGAGGAAGTAGAGTAATAGAAGTAACCAAATAGAAGTAGAGTACATATATGTTGAAAGCAACCCTAAACATATTTGAATAAGATCGATGTATCATCATCATTAAAAAAAAGAGAAGCATGTAACGGATTAAAGCCATTTTTAGCAGCTGCGAAAGGAATTATTAATCTTCCGGTCCCCATGGTGGCACGGAAAATTATTTGCGCGCCACGGGACGTTTTAATCCCAGCCACGGCAATGGCCGCGTCAACGGAGCGTGAGTCCGGTCGCAGGGATGGCTCGTTGTGAACCACCCTTTAGAAACGGAAGGGCCAGATTACCGGGTGAATCGAGTTTGCCGCGGCGCTCAATTTGCGTCGTTTCCTATACGCCTTCTTACCCCATTTTCGTGCTGTTAATGGAACCGTGCTACTCTATGCGTGTCACACAACCACTGCGTGTACTTCTTCCTCCGATTGGAGGATAAACGGATTACTTTCTCCAATCAATTTTCACTGATCAAATTTTCAGAAATTGTAGTGCAACTGATTTTAGCAACGTTAGAAGTCTGACAAGATTTGATGAGAGCAGAGTACTGTAACATATCACTTATACATATGCATATGTATGAGGACATGTGCATTTTACAGGTTTATAGGTTTACAGGTTAATATAGATTCTTCTATCAGTCAGTCCATGTAGTTGCATCTTAAAATTGTTAATAAAAGACTTGTATAATTATGTCATACTTCAAGTTCTAAATTTTCATTTTATTTTTAAAATCTCAAAATCATCCACCTAATATGCACTTAAGAATGTAATAGTGTTCCTATATTTTTTCGAAGTCATGTAAATCGAAAGATCAAAAAGGTAAATCTTGACACGAAATGACCCCACACGGCCCTTCACCCCCCAGAGCTAACTACATTTTCCATGTAATAGAGCCGCGAGCAACGTGACAGCAATTCTGTTATCTCGTTGCCAGTTGAATTATCAATACCCGGAACATTGCAATTGCAGAGGGCGCAGAAATTTCGCTGAATGCAATTTTCATTTTGCAACACCCTCCGTGCCCTCTTTGCCCAGCACGGTATCATTGCGATCGCAACGCGCGTCCAAATTCATCCCCATCGTCTTTATCGAGCATCGTGTACACAATGTTGGCAGCAACGAGCTCCATTGTGTCATTTGCGAGCAACGTGTACGGATCAAGCATGCGCTATTAATTTAAACAAGACGAGACTCGAATATCATCATCCGTCGTTGGTCTTCCACATACGAAGGAGGTCCTTGCCGGTTCCTTTGGGAAGGAAATGGACGCTGAAATTGGCTGGGAAATTGGCGGAATTTCAATTGAAGCCACGATCGATCTTGGCTCAACGCGTGAATTGTTTGACGGGTTTCGATGCCGCACGAAATTTGACCCCTTTGCTAACGGAAGTTCAACTATATGTATTTTTGACGTCGCGTTTCCATTTCAGGGCGCTGTTGGGGATGTACGCGCGATACGGATGTTTCGAACGTAGTTTTTATTGTGTACAATAAAAAGCTTTTATGGCGGCATTGATTTCGTTGCGTTCGATTTGTAACTGTGATTCTGTAAAAATAAATGGTCGAGAATTAAGGGTATAGTAGTAACAAAGTTACGTCACATATTCATACAATTACTTGTATGTTAGTTGTATTAAGGGTGTGCTTTTTATGTAATGACATGTGTGAATTTTTATAAAAATTGGGGTGTCTATTTGTGACATTTCAGAATAGAATTTCTATGAAACATATACGCGTCACAATAATATTACCATTCATAGGAAAAATATTTAAAAAACAGACTTCATATGAAATTCAAGGTTCCATAATAATCCTGTTATTTTTTAAATTTTCTGCAAAAGTTATGAGATCAATTACCATGAAAATAAGCATCCAAACAAAAAAGTACTACCACTACATTCAAACGCACATAATCTCGTTTAGATATCTAATTCATACGAATCTGAGCTATCGAGTCTACTTCATTAGCTAATCAAAGCGTCCCTCGTGAACAAATATCATCCCCGACCTCTGAAAACATCCAACCGAGTCAAATCTCTCTAGGTTCGTACCGTTGGCAACAACCCCCGGCCCAATCTCTCCACTTCAATAGCAATTTACCAGACGAAAGCTGCGTTCGCTCAAAGGTGGCAGGGTATTATTCGTATTCATAGGAAAATGATGTTCTTCGATTCGACGAACTAGCACCCTCGTCTTTCTCCCAAAACTGACTCGACTCTTCTGACATATTGAAATTTCCATCACATTCGGTTCTCCGCAGATTTCATTAATGATCTGCATGGGAAGAGATGGCAAACATTGACGTAACTAGGGAACTTGGTAAACATAATTCGTTGGATACGTAATCAGTGGATTTGGCTGTGTAACACGGGGATATACTTGTGGGGGTTGATTTAATGCGTGGTGATATATGAAGTGTGGAGAAATTTAGGGAATTGTGATATAGAGTGTGTGGAGATATTTGATATATGGCAATATACGTGGAGGATGCAGTATAGGGTGATATATGGTGCGTGGTGAATTCGGTGCATGACGATATACGACACGTGAGGAGGTTTGGTGCTTGGTGATATACGATGCGTGGAGAAATTTGATGTATGGCAATATACGTGGAGGATGCAGTACAGGGCGATATATGGTACTTGGTGAATTCAGTGCATGGCGATATACGACACGTGAGGAGGTTTGGTGCATGGTGATATGCGATGCGTGGAGAAATTTAATGTATGGCAATATATGTGGAGAATTCAGCATATGGCGATATACGGTACGTCGTGAATTCGTTGCATGGCGATATACGACACGTGACGAAATTCAGTCCATGGCGATATACGACACGTGTAAAAATTCAGTGCATGGCAATATGACGCGTAGTGTTCGGGACGTAGCGATATTTGACGCGTGAAATTCATCGCGTGGCGATATACAGCGCGTAACGAAATTTGACGCGTGATATTTGGTCCATGAGGAAATTTCGAGCGTGGTAATATACCATGGTAATATTTTGTGCGGACCGATATTTCACTCACGGTGATACGTATAGTGGTATTTAACATGTGTGATATGACACATGTGATATATAAAAGTATTGAACATTCGACAAATAAGAATATACGACACAGCGATACTTGTTAAAGATATACCAACGTGTCTAAGCAATGGTGATATAACATGACAACTCTAGCTCGTTCCAAGTAAAAAACTTACGTGGTGTTTTACACGTAACGTGTACGAATGTGACACGTAACGATATGTGTAAAGTATTTAATACGCAGCACTATTCAACCAATAAGAATATACGATGCGTGTCTAAACGCAGGGTAAAACGCGGTAACCCCTTGCCCGTTCGCAGCAAAAGTATTACTTACGCCAATGAGAGCAAATGGTAATACCAGAGAGAGAAAAAGGGGATGAAAAGGTAGAAAGCCGTCACGGGGGTTGGACAACCCCCGTCAGTCGGCTGTCTGCGCGAATGGAATTTGATATTTCCGTTCGTTTTCCATCGACAGCACGTGCGCGCGTGAAAATATCGCCGGTGTTCCCCGTGGAAAATGCGGAAGATTTCTTATCCGAATTCCTACCCAGGATCTCATCCTTACGGGAGTTGCGTGAGAAGGAATACGAAAAGGCGACTCGGAAGGAGTCGAAGAAAGACACCGATCCGGTCGGGGGTCGAAGAAAGTTGTCGGAGAAGCAGTTCGCGACTAAATTATTTAAGTCGTGGCCCCGTCTTAACCGTGCAACCCCCGACCACCCTCGTACGGGCAACATGGAAACGAAGGAAATTTAATTTCATCCCCTGAACGAGCAGGCGAGCCTGTTTCCCGTCCGCCTTTCCCGGAGACCTTCGACCCTGCGGAACGTTTTTAATTGGCCTACACACCCCCGTCGCTAAGGTAAATCGCGTTTCGAGGATCGCCGCAAAGAGAAATCGAAATGAAGCGTGGCTCTCGTTAACTCGTCAGAGGGTGGAAAGGACCCGGACGCTGATTTTGTCGACTTTGAATACTGCCTCGTAATTAACAATCGGTGGTTCGGATAATTTGATACTGTGATCGGACTGATCAAATCGACGTGAATGATTTAATTCGTATGCCTCAGTTAGGTGACATTTTTACACAGTCAACACAAACAAATCATACTATTATACAATTTTTTCAAATGAGATTATACAATAATATAATAATATAATATAACTTCAAATCAATTTAACCATTTGCACAGGGGTGAGATTTTAAATCAAACAAAATTAAATTAAAATTTCGGTGACGATTCGACAAAAATAAAAAAAAATTGCTACAAAAAAAGCATTCTATTTAATCATACAATTAAATCTACAATTTTACACCGTTTAAGTTAAACATTTTCGTCTTGTAGATTTATTTATATTCGTCATCGATCAGCTCTTGCCAGAGAGTCTATCAAGAGTGATAGACATTATTGAATTACTAAATGTCATATTTTAATCAGTCTCGTACAAGAATAACACTGATGTAAAATAATAAAATATTTGTTAATTGAAGCAGTGTCTCGACTAACAGAGTTCGGTAAAATTTTAAGAGGGTACTGAATTATGAAATCATTAATTCGATTCACAGCTTATTTAAAATTTAAGATAATTTAAATTTAATACAAATCTTTGTTCTGTTTCGTGTAGCATTAAAATTTTATAAGATTAAAATTAAAAAATATGTAATACAAATCTTGAACATTCTGATTCGTATAATATTTAATATTTTTTAAATTTTTAATTTAATACAAATGAACATTCTGATGTGTGCAGCATTAAAATTTTAATACACTAAAATTAGATAGAATTAAAATTAAAAAATATGTAATACAAATCTTGAACATCTTGATTCGAATATTTAAAATTTTTTTAAATTTGTAATTTAATGCAAATGAACATCCTAATGCGTGCAGCGTTAAAATTAAAAAATTTTGAATGTAACACAAATCTTGAAAATCCTGATTCGTACACTCAATTAATTTACAGTAAACGAAATTACAATTTGCATAGCAGGAAGCACGAATGTAACAGACTAATTGTAAACTAGAAACATTTGCTCAGCAATTAGCAGAAACGTGCAGCGCTTTGTAATTAACAATTTAGAAACACTGCCGTGCCTTTCTCTGTTGCATAGTGCTCGACTGAAAATAGGTTACAAACGTTTCCATTGTCAAGTCTCATGAAGCAAAATCGCATTGAATCGATGAAAATTGAAGGCAGACAAAAACGAGAGTCGACGATCGGAAAAATGTCGCGCGATGATTGCTTTCGTACGCTGCAAAAAGCTCCACGATTTTATAAAAAAAAATTCCGAGTCTTTCAATAAAAAATACAAGGTAACATTTGTCGATCGTTAATTGTCGAGCTGTGGCTCGAAAAATTGAATAAATTTGGTGGAACAATTTTTATCACTGTGTTGATCGTTCGATTATATTTATTGGATAATTAATTTAATGCGTTCGTAATTAAGTCCGCAATTCTCTGGAAAGCCGTTTGAAACGTCGATAATGGTAAACAACGTTCAATTGAGTCGTTCTCGTTAATGGTTTGTCGAGTTACCTTCTGTCAACGTTGGGTTTTTTTAGAACGTTTCAATATTTAAAGAACCATTTTTCCTCTTTTTCGTCGGAATGTTTTCTTTTTGAGGTCAACGCGTTTTCGACGAGCTTTATTTGAAAACATTTTAAACAGTTTCTTAATTGAAACCCGCGGAAAATGTTTGTCTATCGTTAAAAATTTCCCGCGTGTTCGATTACCTTTATTTTTCATTTTCAACCCTTGTGAGGGGTTGTTTTCATTCGGTATATGGGATTCGATTACTATGGAATTGATTAATCAGGCTGATGCATAGGAAAGAAATTTTCGATTTTTGAATTTTCGAACTTGGAGGTTTGGAGATTTAAATGTTTAGAGATTTGGGGATTTGGGGATTTGGGGATTTGGGGATTTAGGGATTTGGGGATTTGGAGATTGGGAGATTGGGAAATTGGGAGATTGGGAGATTGGGAGATTGGGAAATTTGGAGATTTGAGAATTTGGGGATTTGGGGATTTGAGGTTTTGAGGATTTGGAGATTTCGAGATTGGGAGATTTCTGGATTTGTGGATTTGAAGATTTATGGATTTGGGAATTTGGGGATTTGGAGATTTAGGGATTTAAAAATTTGGAGATTTGGACACTTGGCGATTTGGGGATTTGGAAGTTTATGGATTTGGAGATTTATGGATTTGGGGATTTGGGGATTTGGAGATTTGTGGATTTAGGGATTTAGAAATTTGGGGATTTGGACACTTGATGATTTGGGGATTTGGAAGTTTATGGATTTAGAGATTTATGGATTTAGAGATTTATGGATTTGGAGATTTATGGATTTGGAGATTTATGAATTCGGAAACTTATACATTTTGAAATTTGTGGATTTAGAGATTTGAAGAAATGAATTTTCGAATAAACTAAATATCTGAGAATGACGATTTGAAAATAAAAAATTGAAAATAATAACATGAAAATTAAGAATTGATTAAAAGTTAATATCATGGAGAAATTAACTGTGGCCTCCTTGAACATCGTGCGTGCATGGAGAGCTGTCTCAAATCATCCATTTATTTGGCAATCAGTTTAATGCACCCGGGACAGTTCTGTTATTAACAATTACCGGTCGGTCTGCGTAAACAACGTTGGAAAGTGCGCCGACAGGAGATGGGGTAGTATTTTTCATTGTTGGTCCATCGAAACAAAATTGCAGCGGTCTGGATCGCAGACTCGTTCCATTAAATGTTTACTCGTTCGACGTTCGATGTATAAATTGCACGCCCGTCAAAATTCTGTAGAAAATTTGAAATTGCACGTCGAACTTCTCGCAATGCGGTTCTTTATTCGCGTTAAATGCTGTACATTCGCTAAATAATTATTATTTCTTTCATTTATATTCCTTTCACGTGTTTTCCATTTTAATTTGCGATTACGGAGTTTTAACTGAAAAGCGAATTAAATGATCGTTGTTTTAATTCGATGCAAAAAGAGGAATTGTAATATTGGATAAATAACGGGTCGATAATTAAATCCTGATAGGCGCTCTATTTTACGCAACTGTAGTCTGATACTAATTTAGTACCTCAATCATTAACTACACGCATACCATTCTGCGGGACGTACATATACGTCGTTTACAGCTAAAGGGTTAAATAAGCCTACCAGTCCAATTCACGTTCAACCGCGTCCCATTTTACTACCCCTGTTATCACTAAAACCAGAGGCCAGACTTTGACCAGCCTGTATTTGCGTTAATAACTAACGCTGTTAATGGATTTCGTGGGAAATTAAAAGAGAACAGTATGTTTAAACTGAATGGAAACACAAATTTCCTGGGTTTATACTTCTGTTTGTTTCTAAACATCTAAATTTTATAATCTGAAAATTTTTGGGAGCAGAGTTATCAAGGGTCCGTACTCGCAAATCTTGAAAAATATGATTCTACAAATTTATAAATCTCCAAATACAGAAATCTCTAAATCTAGAAATCCATAAATCTACAGATCCATCAATCTCCAAATCCATAAATCTTCAAATCCATAAATCTTCAAATCCATAAATCTACAAATCCATAAATCTCCAAATCCATAAATCTCTAAATCCATATATCTCCAAATCCACAAATCTCCAAATCCTCAAATCTCTAAATCCATAAATCTCCAAATCCACAAATCTCCAAATCCACAAATCTACAAATCCATAAATCTCAAAATCCATAAATCTCCAAATCCACAAATCTCCAAATCCACAAATCTACAAATCCATAAATCTCCAAATACATAAATCTACAAATCCATGAATCTCCAAATCCATGAATCTCCAAATCCACAAATCTCCAAATCCACAAATCACCAAATCTATAAATCTCCCAATCTCCAAATCTCCCAATCTCCAAATCTCCCAATCTCCAAATCTCCCAATCTCCAAATCTCCCAATCTCCAAATCTCTAAATCTCCCAATCTCCAAATCTCCCAATCTCCAAATCTCTAAATCTCCCAATCTCCAAATATCTCCCATAATCCCTGTAATGTCCCTATACTCCCTAAAGTATCCCCAGAATATTCTCTGAATCCCTAGAATAATCTCTAGAGTATCTTCAGAATTTCCATAACCTTATCCTTGTCTCGTGTCCTGTATCTTTTACTCTGGTATGTACGTCTCAGTTTCTAAACATTTTATGACACACGCATTAAGCAATTCGCGATAATTACCCCTTGTCTGGTCATTCTACTCCTTGCTTTAGCCGATGACAATGGAATGCGAAATGGCCGGTTAGCTCTCCTTTGTTCAACGATTAGATCGCGGAGCGGCTGAGCCCCTAATACACCGTCGGTGAGAGTATCTGCTTTGCATTAACGCGTTTTAAGCGATGATAAACGGAGAGTGGAGATTCTAGAGCAGCTGTGTTATGGCTGATTTATGGGGTTTAACTTGTTCGCTCGTAATTTCTATTTGACGCTAAATTCTACGAATTTTAAACCTCGTGTGCACATAGATAAGATTCATTATGTTATCAGCGTGGAGACATTAATTTCTTCGAATAGAACATTTTTATAGAACGTTTATAACGAGTGAAGAAAAAATATTTTGAGAAAGTATCATAGTTTGTTGTTGCACTCATGGTACTGCAAGGTGTACATTCAGTTTAATACAATTTTAAATAAATATTTTAACTAAATCACTAGTGTTATACCATGTAATGAAACATAGTGTGTAACACAATTAATAACAGAGAAACTGTGATTACAAGAAATCAGCAAACTTCAGCTAAAAAGTGTTAAGGTAAACAAGTACCGTCAACAAAGGTTTTTTTCATTGAATTGGCAGATCAGATAAGCCACGAAGATGTGGAGGTTCGTGTGAAAATTACGTAGCTTGAAAAGAGCACGAGAGGCGATCATTGAGAACCAGGAAGTCATTGTGGCCCTCGTTTTGTGGCGCATCCGCACTAATCAAGTTCGCTAACCCCATTCTCTGCTCAAAGCGTTAACACCTTTCATATCGCACGCTGGCTACAAAATTAATCCCAATTTCTGCAATTGCGGTTGACAAGCACGTTCACGCTAACCATATTTATTTCACTTATTATTTAAATAATACTGTGTAACCAAAATTGCATCACCAAGTAACAAGCTTGAAAAATATCAAATTCGTAACATATATGGATCGAGATATTCTAACCTCAATCTTGTAGAATAAATATTTTGTCAAACATAGAAATAAATGAATAGTGCCAGAACGTATTGAAAAATAATATAATATAAAATTGTAATCAAAACGTATTGAAAAATAATATAATATAAAACTGTAGTCAAAACGTATTGAAAAATAATATAATATAAAATTGTAGCCAGAACGCATTGAAAAATAATATAATATAAAATTGTAGCCAGAACGCATTAAAAAATAAAATGAATAAAAAATCATAGAAACCGTATAAAATACAAAAGCTTAAAAAGTTAAAAAATACAAAATCAGTGAATTTTCAAGTTGTCGTGCGTGCAATCCGAACATGCGTCACATCCGTGCAGTGACGTCCTCGTGACCATAAATCGCCATCAAGCCGTCCATCGCCCAGGCAAAGTCTAGTCCATGAATCGTCAAAAACTCCGTCCACTACAAAAGCGATTCACAGAGTAGAAATTTCCGTGAACGCGGAGAGAAGCGTCTGGGGTCACAATTCAAGCTGTCCGGTATCGACTCGCGAAACTTACGCCCGGGTCTGTAACTGCGAAAATGTGTTCGTTCCGTGGTCGACGTCGTAAACACGCAGACCCTAAGGGCGGTCCTCGAGGACCAGCGTGTGTACACACGCAGTGAAGTCTCCGGAGTTACGACTTATTGCCGCGAAACTGCCGACCCGACCTCGTCCTGGAAATTGATGGAAGCAGCAACCTGCCGGCTTGTACAGTCGTCGCGTTCAGAGACGGGCTGCTGAATTACGGGAAAATAGCTTTTAGCCGAGGCACGCCGGCGTCACCAGGTGCACCCTCTATATAGCAGGAACCCTTTTACCGAAATTGCCGGATATCTCCCGCCTCTAACGCACCTAACTGTGCCCTATGACCGGCTCAATCTGACTATTTCCCTTCGGTAAGCAGCTGTACCAGACTGTCTGCGAAATTTTTGCTAGAAAATCGCTTTGTCGAAGTGGGAGCCAGCTGGCTGCTGAATTTGCAGGCTCTTCGCGGCCGATAAATGCCCGGGGGATCGGTACTTTTCAAGTTTTCTTCTTTCTGAGGTATTTTTGATGGGTCCTTTCTTTTTCTTCTTTGGAATTTTTGGAGGTTTTTTTCCTTTTTTTTCTGAGGAATTTGTGGAGGTTTCTTTCTTTTCTCTCTGAGGAGATTTTGAAGGATTCTTTCTTTTCTTTCTGATGGATTTTTGAAGGGCTTTCTCTTTTTCTTCTTTGGAATTTTAGGAGGTTTCTTCCTTTTTTTTATTTGGAATTTGTGGACGTTTCTTTCTTGTCTTTCTGAGGAATTTTTGAAGGCTTGCTTCTTTTCTATCCAAAGAATTTTTCGTAAGATTCTTCCTTTCCTTTCTGAAGAATTATTGAAAATATCTTTCTTCGGAACTACAAAAGTTTCTTTCTTTTGGAGCAATTTCGAGGTCGGTAATATTCTTCATTCGCGCGGTGAATGTAGATCGCCGGCGCGATATTTGCATAATTAACTGATTAGAGAATTTGGATGGGATCCAAGATTGCCACGATTAATGGGGGACGACAGCAGTAATTATTACGAAGAACATAGTTACGATCGAAGCGGGAATTGGGGATTTTGGACTCGTAAAATATTGGGATTTTTAGTCATCCGCAATTTTGATACATTAGGCAATTACAAGAAGTCGATTATAAACGAGTATTATATCAATGGTTTCGAACCTGTCCGCTATTTCGACACGTGGTGTAATTCTCTAACAGTCTAGACGAGATGTGCGGAAAATCTCCATGACCGCAAGCCAATGAGCAATTCCGCAAAGTGCAGTGGGATATCGCCTTGATTCGTTCGACCGCAAACAGTTTCAGGCTGCAGCCGCAAACCGATCGTCCACAATCAATACCGTTCGGACAGAATGAGATGGAAAAACTCGCTGTACTGATCTTCTTGTATAACACAGTCGAGTCCCGTAGGATTACTTAATAAACCCATTACGATGGAAATGGAATTCTTTGCATTGGGAAAATTCCCTTTACTTCATCCGCGAATCTTGCCTAATAACCATAATGTGGATGCTGACGAGTTTAGCAACTTCAAATTGTCTTTCTCGAAACGATGTCTACTAAGATATTTTTGTACAATGTACCATTTTCAATGCATAGCATATTTATTTTTTATTGCTTTGCACATGTGGTATATTCATTTTTCACTGACTTGTACATGTGATACATTTTGCACTGACTTGCACATATGTTACAGTATTTATCTTGCACTGTATCACACATTATTTTGTACATGTAATGTAATAATTATTTTGAAACTATTTTGCACAGGTTGACACTTATGAATCAACATTTATTTTGTACTATTTTGCATATGTAATGCAGAATATATTTTGCACTGATTTTCACATATGATACATATGAATGCACTGTATGATACATGCTTTGCACTGACACATATAAACCAACACATATTTTGCACTTCAGCATATATGTATCCTATTGCATTAATTTACACATATGATACAGTATTTACTTTGCACTGTATTGTACATTACTTTTCACCTACATAATACAATATTTATTTTGCACTATGGGACACGTTATTTTGCACAGAATACCTTTTGCACAAATCGACACACGTGAATCAACATTTACTTTGCACAAGTTTCACATGTAATACAATATTTGTTTCGCACATGTAATACAATATTTGTTTCGCAAATACGACGAAACATTTTGCACTTTGTTTTCATACGTTTATTTTCCCTAAAAAAATATTCTATCCGTTCTCCAACGAACGACGCTGTTATCCGATATCGTATTTGCGAACAGATTTCGCGACCTGTTTTTCTATAAAAGGATGCTTCTGCGGTGAACGAACGTAGTTTTATGCAAATTGCCGATACCGATGTTTGCTGTGACACCGTTAGCGATAGTTTGATCGGATCAGTCAAAGCAAACTATAGTGAAAGCGAAAACTTTCGTGCATACAAGCCTGCCACGGTTCGGTCGTTCCACCCTTCTTCAGCCTTTCATCTCTTCAATAATGAAGCTGAATAGGGTGAATAGGACAGCCAAAGAGATAAACCAGTGCTACGATAATGACACGAAGTAACTGATGCATCATCAAGCGTTTAAATTTATATTACAAGTGCAAACGTACTCTACCACCCTCTACTTTAACTCTCGTTATTCTTACATTAACATATCATTATGGTACATTAAATACATTACACGAATTTTGAACTTTATCTGCTGGTATTCACAATTCGAAATTTAACCTTCCATTATAATTCTTTCATTATTATTTTTCTATTTTTATTTTTGTACTCAGTTATCCCCTCTGAGGGGTAATTTTAAATAGCAAACTAAATCTTCAGAGTGCAAGGGGCAAAATAAATTAAAAACCAAGTATTCTCAAAAGTTTCGTTCATAGATCTCTTCAACGAAAAAAGATAAAAGTTAAAAAATTTTTCGATCCCAATTTCTACCCCTATTTTTCCTCTTACAGCAGTTTGGTATTTTTCAAGTACCGATTTCATTTATTACACAGACATCGTTTTTCGCCGACACTTGACTTATGATCTTCGACACATCTGAAATCTATTTTCCTCGTCGGAAAAATTCCGATCGAAATCGCTGTATCTCAGCGCCGTAAGATCCTTTGTCCCTCTCTCGAGTTCGCCGGTGTGCTCGAGCAGCGTTTCCCAGATAACATTGAGAAGCGAGGTAACTGATATCGGACCACGTTCGAAGGCTTGTCATACACTCCCTTTTTTTCTACCTTTTTGTTCTGATATTGGGTGGACGCGGTTCAGAGATCTTCAAAGCTCTCACGTTATCCGCGACGTGTTTCGAAGTGAAAAGCGAACAAGGGAAAGAGCCGGATGATTGATGCTGGCCACGGTTCGTTCCATTTCACGTTACATTGTGAAATGTCGGCGTGAAGGGAGCCTAGCAACTGGAATTTTCAGTAAATTTGCAAGAACATGCTCTGACGAGCGTAATGCGGATCGTCTGTCTTCCAATGGCACGATATTATCGTGCCTCTATATATATCACATTTTCACGTTTTCTTAATCGTTTCTTCCATTTGCAATTTTTGATGCTTGACTTGTAATCGATGTCAAGTGGAGTTCGTTTTGACAAGTTAATTTGTTGTTGTAAATGAGTTTACTGTAATAAATAAATTCATGATTAACAAATTTGTTGTAACAAAATAATTTATAGCAAATGAACTTGTTATTGTACATGAGTTTACTGCAGTAAAGAGGTTCATGATTAATGAGTTTGTTATAGAGTTATAGGAAATGAATTTGTTATAAGAAACAAGTTTATAGTAGCTGACTTTACTGCAGTAAATAAGTTCATGCTAAATGAGTTCATAATAAATGAACTTATTATAGTAAATAGTCTCACGATAGCTGAGTTTGTTATAGTAAATAGGTTTAAAACAATTGAGTTTATTATACAAAACAATTTTATGGTAACTGAGTTTATTACAGTAAATGAGTTCATACTAAATGAGCTCATAATAAATGAAGCAATTACAGTAAATAGTTTTATGATATCTGAGTTTGTTATAGTAAATAAGTTTACAATAAATGAGTTTATTATACAAAACAATTTTATGGTAACTGAGTTTATTACAGTAAATGACTTCATACTAAATTAGTTCATAATAAATGAATCAATTATAGTAAATAGTTTTATGATAACTGAGTTTGTTATAATAAATAAGTTTACAATAATTGAGTTTATTATACAAAACAATTTTATGGTGACTTAGTTTATTACAGTAAATGAGTTCATACTAAATGAGTCCACACTACATGAGTCCACACTACATGAGTCCACACTACATGAGTCCACACTACATGAGTCCACATTACATGAGTCCACACTACATGAGTCCACACTACATGAATCCACACTACATGAATCCACACTACATGAGTCCACACTACATGAGTCCACACTACATGAGTCCACACTACATGAGTTCACACTAAATGAGTCCACACTACATGAGTCCACCCTAAATGAGTCCACCCTAAATGAGTCCACACTAAATGAGTCCACACTAAATGAGTCCACACTACACGAGTTCACATTAAATGAGTCCACACTACATGAGTTCACATTATAATGCGCCTATATTAAATGAATTTTTCATAATAAATGACTTGAGAATAAACTAGTTCATGATACCTAAATTTGATATAGTAAATGAGTTCATAATAAACGAGCTTATGATAAAGAAGTTTATAATAGAAAATTGTTAGTTCATTTTTCGCCGCAAAGTATTCCCAGGTTTATTACGAAACAGTCCCAGAGCGTTTTATTTAATTACGAAACAGAATGTCGTTTTTTATCCTCGACCATAAGGAGTTGGTCACCATCTGCGGTCAGACCACACCATAAGGACAGTGCCTTTTAAACGGTTAACACAATTGTTGGAATAGTAGTAGTTCCCAGCGAGATCCAACACCATACTTATAGAACTGTCCCCGTTGTCCAATAATGGCGGCGATATTGCTGTTTTCGTTTCGCACGTTAAGTTTGCAACTATGTACTGCACTTTTATGTTCTCTCACTTTGTTCCTCAAACTTTTACTCTTAATCAAGGATACCTGAAATTTATGTTATGTTATAGGCTTTCTATTATTTTTTTCTATTATTATAGGCTATCTATTCTATTTTTATTATAGGCTTCTTCATGTTAAATTAGGGATTTAAATTTTGGTGTTCTTTTATTTTTAAATTTTTGTTCGTGAAGTGAAGACGAAAGTAGAATGAGCAGTAGGCAATCGAAAAGGCATTATTGTATCAGATTCATAAATGTCCCGTAAGTGCACTTGAATTGGTCTCAAATCACCTGGAAAAGAAACGCAGCAAAAACCTGTTCGAGAATGGAAGTACCTGTTGCAGAGCTGATTACTTGAGACAAAGAAATTGTTCAGGTTATCAAGATCTCGGATTCGCCGTTTACGAATTCATTGCAAGATCTTCACAAAATCCCTACATCATTGTGCTTCTTTTCTCAGCGTTCCTATTTATGTGGAAATGTAGTTAGCCTCAGTGTGGTTTGGTAATTTCAAAAATTTTGGGTGGAAGATTTAGGCTTTGATGACTCTCATCGAATGTGATAACGTCTAATTCAAAGATGTGAGCAAACTTCAAATATTTCTATTTACAATTACTTCTTTTTATTTAGAATTAATTCTTCTAAATGTGCTAATGTTTAATTAAAAAACTTGAGCGAACTTCAAATATTATTATTTAGAATTCTGACTATTTTAAAGAAGAATACTTAATTATGAAGTCAGTTAATTAACTAACAGCAGCAATCAACTCGTACAAGTTCTTCCAAAAGTTGATCATATCCACCCCTATGGTAGCAGTAGAGCTTCATTGTCAACGTACAAGAAGGTCCGCATTAAATCGGATCCGGATCAATGGGATACCATAAAGACACGTCCGGGAAACCTTATCTGCTCGGAATGAAATCCCATGGGACACGTGGCGAATGGCAACGATTATGTGTCCAAATTTTACATCGACTTAGGCTCGACTCCTATCATCCATCAAACTAGACATAATGGATCATGACTTTATGGTATTACAGCAAGTGATGAGGTACGCTCCCCCTATATTGCCTTTTATCTCGAGGGAGGTTCCACCTGAGAGTATTTTTAAAAATTTTCAATCTTCAAATCCAACGGGATAGGTTCAGATTCAAGGACTTTTAATTTAGCAATTAAAATGGTTTAGTGTAATTTATATTTCTGGGGTATTAGAATCTTTATTAGGGTAGATAATCTTTTAAGAATCTTAATTAGGATAGCTTTGGAATCTTTTTAGGATATTTTTAGAAACTTTCTAGGGTATTTCTGAAATATTTCTGGGACGACTACAATCATCCTAATTACTCCTAAATTTAATTTTGGATATTCTCCATTTCCTACAAAATTTCTTAGAATCTCCCTTATAGAAATATCTTGTAGAATTTTTCTAAAATATCCCTAGGATCTCCCTGAGACCTACAGTGCCACTAGAATTTCCCTAGAATCTACCTTTCCATAATCTTCCTAGATTATCTCTACTATCCTAAGACACCCTGAAACCTTTATATCCTAAATTTTACCCCTAGGTTTTACCCTAAATCTTCCGCTCTAAGATCGTGACCCAATATAGGGTTTCCTAGGATCTCCCCAAAATCTCTTGCCCTTAAAATTTCCCCATATCCGCAAATCTCAGTAAAAGGAGAAATAAATTGCGAAGGCACCGTTCAGTATAAAGTAAACGGGATAATATTTGATCGAATTAAGAATGGAACGTGAGGGAACCGCGCCTGGACGGATATTGTGGATCGGACCTAACGTTACCGGCTTTTTTATCGCATCGCTTTATCACGACGCTTTAGCTGCAATTTTCCAGAGCGTCGATAATGCCTCCCGTTTCTTCTCGCTCGTTCTTTCGCGTGCTCCTGGCTCTCCCGCTATGGGGATTTATTGTCTGTCGGGTTTTCTCTCTGTTTGAAGACGCTATCCGAACCTCGGCGTCTTTGAGACGCGTAAGTCGGTGGCTTTAGCTCCGAAGACTTGCGTCAGATCGTCTCGCTCTGCTTGCAGAGAACCGAGACGCTCTGGTTTGCAGGGACGGATTACCGCCAGGCGTCGTTTCCAGTCCCGTTAATTCATTTACCGACGAAACACAAGCAAACTTCACGAAAAACTTACAGCTATTTGTGGAATCAGTTAACTCGGGATTAATAACAATGAACGAAGTATTTCTTTCGAACACGTGAAACTGCTTTACGCAAGATACTGTATTTAATATCGTAACAAGTGTGTCAGATAAGAGATAAAAGAGTTTGCCTTTGAATCACACGTGTGTGCATACAATGAGCGTGTAAACTGTACAGGTTCTTTCAACAACCAGCATCTTTCAAGGGTATTGAAATTATAACGAATAGAAAGTATGGATTGTATGCCTCAGCTTGTTAATTAAAACTTTGTTGTATTGTAGAAGCACTTTCTCTTGTTAGAATACTATTGTAATCATATCTATTATATTAATTATAGGAGGCAATTTATTGCTATCATTCAATGCTAAATTTCTGCGGTGCGTACTAAAGTAATTCAAGCAGCGACCTCATTGTTGCATCCGTAATTATTCAAATCGAAGAGCTCGATTAATTTATCTGCTCAGGTGGGGAAACAATGAACGTATAATTTCATTGATTCCATTATAATTTACAGTTTTATTTAATTATATTATAACCAGCAATTTTAACGATTATACTATAAGTCAAAATTTTATTAATTATGTTAGAAGTTGCACTTTTATTAATTATGTTAAAAGTCACAATTTTATTGATTATATTAGAAGTCATAATTTTATTAATTATGTTAGAAGCCACAATTTTATTAATTATATTAAAAGTCACAGTTTTATTAATTATGTTAAAAGTCACAATTTTATTGATTATATTAGAAGTCACAATTTTATTGAATATATTAGAAGTCACAATTTTATTAATTATATTAGAAGTTACAATTTTATTAATCATATAAGAGGTCCCAATTTTATTAATTGGACAAAGATATACAACTCTCATCTAC
Organism: Megachile rotundata; assembly: GCF_050947335.1. NCBI lineage: Eukaryota > Metazoa > Arthropoda > Insecta > Hymenoptera > Megachilidae > Megachile > Megachile rotundata. Next base: position 17,642,418 of record NC_134984.1, on the reverse strand, counting down.
TTCGTAGCAATTTTTACAGCCCTCTAATAGCGCAATCCACATGTTTAATTACAGACCCAAAGTTGCTACAACATCCGCTCCTTTATCTACCCTTAATGATCGCCCGTAATTACAGTTTGCAACTTCGAAAATCGCTCAATCTACAATCTTGCAATTTGCTACTCCCCCAACAATCCTTCACATCGTACTATCTCGCCAGCTGACCTTGGTCTTAACAATTAATATTGATTACGATCCTCAATTAGTGGTAATTTCAATAATATCTAACCGTCTGAAATCGCTCTAATGATTTGTTCCCCGACATTGGGGCTCGAACCCATTGAATACGCCCCTGTGTTCGCGCGAGCCTCGAGCACGTGCGAAGCATGTAACGAGTGGCACACCGTGGCAGGAAAAAGAGAACGATTCGCCTTTAACGAGTCTTGCCGCTTTGAGGGCGCCGCCTTTTAGGGAAGAGAGCACAGAACCGGGAGCCTCTCGCATCGATTCGTCACGAAGGGTGACGGGGGGTTGATCTTACACTATGGGGGCGTTTTTTCTTCTCTCGAGGATATCCACGCTCTCCGCGTAATTGCGTGTAGTGCTTAAGAAGGAACGGGGCTGCGCTATCGTCGCTCCTTTTCGCCGATCTCGCTCCGGGATTACACGCACGCTCGGGAATGCGCTAACGCACGCGAATCCTTTGCGAATCTCCGCGAATCTCGCAAATTGCTACCTTGAATGGACCTTGATGTAAAACACATTTTTTGGGGCATTTTTCGCAGATCTGATTTTCGAGGAACATCTTAATATCCTGAGAAGATATTAAGATACAAGGAAGTTTTAAGATATGAATATTCTGATATTTGCAATTTTTGTTCACGATTGAGATCTTGTAGGATTATTTTATTGATGTTGTGTACTGGAGATGTGTGGATCGTATGGATGTTCTAGGAATATGTGATGAATATCTAATGGAAATTCAAAGATCGTGAGACAAGCATGTTACTGTTTTACACATGGAGTCCATGAATTATGTTAGGATCCTATAATTATTTTATGAATATTCTAAATATCGTAGGGTGAATTTTATCCTAAGGATATTGCAGAGATTTCCTATGCAAATCCTGAGAGATTCTAACCAGATCCTGAGATTTTCGGGAGATCTGAGGAGATTCCAGGAAGAAGGATATTCCAAGGACATCCTAGTAGTATTCGAGCTTTATCTCAGTCATATCAGAGAAAAACGCTGTAAGAAGTCTCACAAAGAAACTGATGTCTTCACAGAAAAGAATGAACAAATTATTACATATGTTACATATGTTTTCTATGTAGAAACTGGCTGTGACTATAACTGCCTGTTATGTAACTTCCCAAACATTCTCAGTAACCTCACAAAAGATTAAAAAAAAGGAACTCAACATTGCACTGTAAATTATCATTAAATCTATAAAATATATTACTACTAATATTACAACAATATAATATATTAATATTATGTACAGTCAAAGTGCTAAAATAAAAAAAATAAAAGTTATTATAAAATACAGCCCTAACAAATTAAAAACCTAACAAACCTAACCAGTTGATATTCCGCCATCTTGAACGTCTACGTAAAGAAACAAGCTTACATAATACAAGATTTAATTTGATCCATGTTCAGCGTTATGTTCACGCAAGAAATCGGTGTTCCTTCCCTCGTGTTTCCAACACGAACGCGTGGGTGTTTCCCCACATTTTCCTATCGATCCCTCGCTCGAAATGAACTTGCTCGGCTGTGTCGGATAAAAACTTGGACAGCAGGTTTGTATCGCGATGTTCTTCCTCTCCGATCGCTGGAATTTCGCGCGGACAAAATGTTCGCTTTGTTGTTTTTCCTCGCGAATACAGGGGCTGGAAAACGATGCGCGAAGGGAGAGGCTCCATTTTCGGATTTGTTTTCGACGATGCGTCTCGTTGGATCACCCTGGGCATTATATTTAGCGCGCGATCCGCTGCTTTTTTTTTCTCGCGGCTTTATAATGGATCCCGTGAGAAACGCGTCCAAAGGGGTGGCAAGCGAGGCTGGTAAAAATATGTTCGATGAAATTGCCAATCAGCTTGGATATGTAGGTACAAACACGATCTACGAATGAAATAAATAATATTTGGTGTTTCGATGGATATTTTTTATGGGTGTGCTTAGGGAGACAAATTTGGCATGAGTTTATTTTTTTAGGGTAAGGGAAATTTTTGGGGGTGATTAGGGAAGGTTTTTATTTTGAATGGAATGGGATACCTATATTTTCAAATTCTTGGAAATTTTCTTCCTTGGATTCTCCTCAAATTTCTGCATGGGTGAATACCTATGTTTCCACATTCTCATGTCCCCGAATTTCCATGTCTCAAAATCCACATATCCCCAAATCTATATGTCGCCAAATCCACATGTCCCCGAGTTCACATATCCCCAATTCCACATGTCCGCAAATTCCACATATCCCCAATTCCACATGTCCCCGAATTCCACATATCCCCATTTCCACATATCCCTAATTCCACATGTCCCCAATTCCACATGTCCCCAATTCCACATATCCCCAATTCCACATATCCCCAATTCCACATATCCCTAATTCCACATACCCCCAATTCCACATACCCCCAATTCCACATATCCCCAATTCCACATATCCCCAATTCCACATATCCCCAATTCCACATATGCCCAATTTCACATATGCCCAATTCCACATATGCCCAATTCCACATATCCCCAATTCCACATATCCCCAATTCCACATATCCCCAATTCCACATACTCCCAATTCCACATGTCCCAAAATCCACATGTCCCCAATTCGACATATCTCCAATTCCACATATCCCCAATTCCACATATCTCAAAATCCACATATCCCAAAATCCACATGTCCCCACTTCCATATATCCCAAAATCCACATGTCCCCACTTCCATATATCCCAAAATCCACATGTCCCCAAATTTCCAAATTCCCAATTCCAGCAACTTCGAATCCATCCCTATCAAACTCCACCAATACCCAAATCCCTACTCCCCAAAATATCCCAATATCCACCAAATCTAAAAATCCCCAAATTTCCCAAAATTCGCCGCACTTCACAAAAGCCGCAAATGCACCATAAAACCCGCGCAGGAGTTGATTAATCCGGCAGAACGTCGACAATTTGACAATTCGTAGCGGAACGCGTAACAAGATGTACCCAGTTGTGAATCCGTACGGAACAATCGCGGCGACACGACCGGGTAAAATTAGTCGTGAAACTATGGAAATGTAGCTTAATCGATATCCGGTGGTTTCGATGAAGCGCCGGGGAGAGAACACCGGGAACAGGGATCATATTCAAACGGAAGTGTGGCTTACAGAAGACAGTTTGGAATTTCATCCGTTGACGGGAAACTTCGCGTTGTGAAACGGTGTTTAAATGTTTCTATTGTTCTGTCGTACAAAACGTTGCAATTAGTTTCCTATATGTTTACCCGTGTTCCATCGATATCGGAATATATTCGTACGTGAATTATTGTTCGCTCGATCGTGTTGATTTTATGATAGGCTATTGATAACGGTTTCATAGACGGATTTCGGACGATTCTGCATCGATCAATCAGCTTTTCATTCATCCCTCTAATGTTATTAGCGAGTTGCCATGGTGATTATCACTGAACGGTACCGTGCAGTTTGCATAAATCTACTGCGTCAAATGTGTTGGTAAATCGTTACTTTAATCTTTTACATTCCTGATGGTCTTTAGATATATTTATGTACACTTTGAGTAAATCATTTTTTTTTATTCAGTAGTCAGTGACTACATGTGTGGACATTTTGTACATTACTGATGCTTTTACAAATTTTTTATTTAAATATTATTATGTAAGTCATTTTTAATTTAATTGTTATGTAAGTAATTTTGTATTTAATCATTAAGTAAGTATAATGTAGGTGCAGGATAAGTTGAATCACTTTCTAACCTCAAAATGGAGGTATAGTACAGAGGACACAATAGAAATTGATTCTTGATGCTTTTATTGTATAAACAGTACTATTATGCATTTTTCTTATAATCTTTGTATTTTTATGTATTTGCTAATGTCCTCAATCTTGCAAAAAGATTATTCTACATCTAAGATATATTAATGCAATGTATGTATATTAAACAAAATTTGATACATCAAACAAGTGGTACAATTGATGACTCTTCCTTTTTTGCGATAAGAGAAAATTAACCAATTATTGCAATGAAAATGACCATGTCATTAATTAAACGTACGAGCACTTATAATACCAATGATCAAACTAAATTGTAAATGAATCAATACATTCAGCTAAATTCTATTAAACTAAATACCCTATTAAATTAAATGCACCGGTTTATTAATTGTATCAATTTATTGAACTAAATATACCAATTTGTTAAACTAAATGAATTTATTAAACTGTGTCAAAATGAAGCTCCAAATATTTTAATAAATATCACTCTTCAAGATATATATCATTTCTGCAAGACTTAATAAAAATTGCATAGAAAATAAAATAAAAATAAATAAAAATTTAACCAATTGAAATGAAAGCTTCAAGCCGTTTACCAATTCGTTCACCCTCGAGTTTTAAACGTTTCCCCATGGAAATAATTACAACCCCTTTCCCGGTAACTTCATAATATTTGCGGCGAGCGTTTTAATAACAAAATCGAATCCCTTCCTCAGTATCTTACGAATGCGTACGTTGAGATACACGTACCGTGTATTTTGATACGCTTGTTTGCATTGAGCTGCTGCTCAATGGAATTCTCAATTTAACCCGCACGGAAACAGCTATGTGCAGTCATGAACACCCCGTTATCGCATTCCTCAAACGATGAACCCACCGTCCCTTCGTGGTACACTGAACTTGCCGGTGGATGTTCCAAGAAATCTACTCAACGTTCCTTTTTAATATGGCTAGAGGGAAGGAGAATTCTAACGTGCAATTATTTCGGGATTCTGTTAATAGAAGTTTAATTTAAAAATTTTTTAAATGCAAAGTAGTTTTTTAATTTGGAAAAGACTAGGTAGTTTGAGAATTTACGACTTGTTAATTGAAAATGAATTCATTTGAAAATTTGTTAATGTGGAAATATGTTTTGATTGAATGATTGAAGATTTGTAAATTTAAATTTTAAAAGACCCTTAAGGTTGAACATTTGTAACTTTTCAATTCATGTGACTGAAATATGAAATTTCTCAATTCCTATATTTGAAAATTTTTTATTTCTCAAATCCTATAAGTTGAAATTTAGATTTTGTGAACCCTTATGGTTGAGAAGTGGAACTTTCTAAATTCCTATACCTAAAATTTGAAATTTGTAAACCCTTAAATTTGAAAATTTTTAATTTGCCAATTCCTATATCTGCAACTTGACATTTGTAAACCCCTAAATTTGGGAACTTGAAATTTCTCAACCCCTAAATTTCGAAATTTGAAATTTCTCAAAGCCTAAATTTGAAAGCTTGAAATTTCTCAACCCCTAAATTTCTCAAAGCCTAAATTTTAAAGTTTGAAATTTCTCAAAGCCTAAATTTGAAAGCTTGAAATTTCTCAACCCCTAAATTTCTCAAAGCCTAAATTTTAAAGTTTGAAATTTCTCAACCCCTAAATTTCTCAACCCTTAAATTCGAAAACTTGAAATTTCTCAACCCCTAAATTTCTCAACCCTTAAATTCGAAAACTTGAAATTTCTCAACCCTTAAATTCGAAAACTTGAAATTTCTCAACCCCTAAATTTGGAAACTTAAAATTTCTCAACCCCTATACCTAAAATTAGAAATTTGCAAACCCCTAAATTTGAAAATTCCAAATCTACCAATTCCTATATCTACAATTTGAAATTTCTCAACCCCTAAACCTAAAATTCAGAACTTACAAATCCCCAAATCTAAAAATCTAACATTACCAAATGCTAAAATCTGAGACCTTAAAACGTCTAAACTTCAATACACAAAAGTTTAAGAGTTTGAAGCAGGACATCGATAGTATATATTCGAGTGACGATTAAATTCTGACAATAGCGAAGCCCGTGTTAATCAAAACGCTGCTCCTCTGGCTTGTCAGCCGATCAAAGCTCACGTCTCCGTACAAAGGCAACAAGGAAGCCTTCTAAATACGAGTACACGTAGTGGTTGAAAGGCAGTCCGTGAAAGAGATACCGATAAAAACTTCTCCGGACGCCGTAGACGGAACACTCTCGGTCGTAGATAAGCCGCATTCTAATTAAATGCCGCCCGAAGGCTTCCACCGATTCCTTTTCCACTTCTTTTCGCTCTTTGAGCGGTTGTTTTTGCATGAAATGATGGCAGACCATGTGTCGAATATTAAAAGGATACTATACAAACATTCATATCAAAGCTAACCGACCTTACAAGTATGTAAACTTTTTTATGAGAATGTTAATTAAAAATCGTATCTCATTTATTCTGCAACAATTTTTATACGTTTTTATACAATTTTTATATATTTTTGAGATCGTTTATTATATGAAAATAATTTTATTATTAATTATACTGATTTGTTATACTGACTTGTTGATATAACAGGAGCTCAAAATTTATTTGAAAGAAAATATATTGAATTTGATCAAAAAATTGTAACATTTTGTGCAAGATTTTTAATGCAATGAAATTTGCTTAATGAAATTTGATGAAAAGAAGATATGTCGTAGAATAACATTCAGTGTAATATTTTTGGTGCAATTAATAAAAATTTGATGAGAAAAGTTTATGTTGAATGATATCATTTTTTAGGATATTATCTATATGCATGCAGGATAGACATTCGTTGAAACGGTGCTTCAAAAGCCGATTTTAAGCGGAAGCCTTGTGGTCAAATTGTTGGTTTCTGGCTACCTCGGTGAACCACGTGCTAACTGTTCACACGGAACTCACTTCCGTTCGCCCTTTCATGCCATGGCTTCCCCAATTTTGCGTAAATATTGCTCTGACCAACAAATTCATGATGTATCTTCACACATGTTATGTACACTACAAGCTGATCCTTTTACGTGAGACAGTAAACATCTCTTTTACATAATTTTACATAAGAGCAACTCTGCAATGCATCGGAGTAAACATTTTCAAGTCTATAAAATGCAGTTATGTAACACGGTATTGAAATTTTTTGTCACATTTGTATTTTTACATTCGTGTGACTTCATCTCTCAAAGTTCATTTCTGTGAATGTGTTTTAAGTTGCTACTAAATTTGTTACATCCACAAGAACTTCATATCTGCCAGGTCAAAAGTCAATCACACAACAGAACTTGTTTAAAAGTTTAACCCACGTGGTTTACCTGTGAGTTCACTCGGAAATATTGCCTTTTATATACTCTAGAACAGTTGGTATTGAAGTTGTTACATGAACAAGAACTTCAACTCTGCCAGGTCAAAATTCAATCATACTTCAAAGAATGTACCAACTTTTAACCTATGTGGTCTACATGCAAGTGCACTCGAAAATATTCTCTTTCATATCTTTTAAAACAGTTAGCGCTGACGTTGTTACATCCACAAGAATTTTAAATCTCTCTAATAAAAATTCAATCACAACTAAAAGAATTTGTTAAAAAGTTTAACCCGTGTGGTTTAGGTGGAAGTACAGTCGAAAATATTGCCTTTTACTTGCTTTAAAATAGTTGGTACTAAACTTGTTATATCTGCAAGAACTTCAAATCTCTCTAATAAAAATTCAATCACACCTAAAAGAATTTGTTAAAAAGTTTAACCCGTGTGGTTTAGGTGGAAGTACAGTCGAAAATATTGTGTTTTATATGCTTTAAAATAATTGATACTGAAGTTGTTACATCCACAAGAATTTTAAATCTCTCTAATAATTATTCAATCACACTTAAAAGAATTTGTTAAAAAATTTAACCCATGTGGTTTACCTGCAAGTTCGCTCGAAAATATTGCCTTTTATATGCTTTAAAATAGTTGCTACTAAACTTGTTACATCCTCGAGAGTTTCAAATCTGTCTAATTAAATTGAGGTGAAGGGTGAATGAATCGTAGTCCGATTAACAATAACGAGAACTTTATTGATCGTAATGCGCGTGGTGTTCGATGATCGAAAAGTGACTGTTCGAGTCGAAGTCGGTAATTCGAATGACCTTTTTCGTTGCCTCTTGAGCCTACCCCCGCAAGCACGGGGAAAAACTCAAGAGGAGAAATCCCGTAAACACACGACAACGGAACATCATCTGGTCGGCGAAAGTTTTATTGTCTCCGGTACCTGGACATTTCCCAGGCCCCGAAACATCGACTTTGTAGCGGCGAAAAAATCAACGCTGCACGCTACAAAATATTGAATCACACTCAAAAAAATTTATAAAAATTTTTAACCCATGTGGTTTCCAACTTCAGTCAAAAAAATCTGAAGCAGCCAAAGTTAAACTTCAGAAGTAGCTAAAAGAGATGTTCCCGAAATCCGTATTCAGAGTAATAAATATTCAAATCCGTTGAAAGCAGAACGTTTGCGGAATTGGAAGCGTATAACATTCAAAATCGTGTAAATGTCCGATTTTCCGAGAAAAGCGCTTTACGCCCTCATCAAACGGAAGTTCCCGTCGAACGCGTACGAGAAATTCATGCAGCCGTTTACACACACGATGCGCTACCTTGCCAGGCCGATCTAATGAAATTTCGCACAGGACCATTTGCTTAATTGCTATTAATAACAGAACACCTTTCTCTGATCGACGAAGCGTACATAGTCGGATAATCCGACGTCGTGTATGCTCGTGCGCCAAGTTTCTGGCCAGACGACCATTTTGCACCCCTTTATTAGCGAGTGTAATTTCGGTTTACGAAACGGCCGCACCGAGATGCCTGAGCCCCTTCGACCACTTCATTACACAGTTGCGATATATATCGAGCTACTTAATCGCGAGAGTTTGTCGACAAGATTACAACGAAACGATCCCCTGGCGACTTAATCGGGAAACTTTCCGGACATCGAACGGGGGTGGTCCACCCTATAACGTCCTTTCCTGTCGATACGACGAATCGACTTCCAAGATTCCTTTATCCCTCCAAAGGGACTATCGATGCTCTTTGATGCTCTTTCGACTTCATGAATGCGTTTGCATACCACTAACTGCCTTGGACTTCACTGGGGGGATGGTCGCTTTATTTGTTTAAGGATTATAGCACTCGTTTAATTCATCAAATTCCGAATTCCTCAAATTTCAAATTCCTCGAATTACAAATTCGTCAAATTCCAAATTTCTCAAATTCCAAATTTCTCAAATTCCAAACTCCTCAAATTCCAAACACCTCAAATTCCAAATTTCTCAAATTCCAAACTCCTCAAATTCCAATCTCCCCAAATTCCAAATTTCTCAAATTCCAAACTCTTCAAATTTCAAATTCTTCAAATTCCAAACTCCTCAAATTCCAAACACCTCAAATTCCAAATTTCTCAAATTCAAAACTCCTCAAATTCCAATCTCCCCAAATTCCAAATTCTTCAAATTCCAAATTTCTCAAATTCCAAACTCTTCAAATTTCAAATTCTTCAAATTCCAAACTCCTCAAATTCCAAACACCTCAAATTCCAAATTTCTCAAATTCAAAACTCCTCAAATTCCAAACTCCTCAAATTCCAAATTCTTTAAATTCCAAACTCCTCAAATTCCAAACTCTTCAAATTCCAAACTCCTCAAATTCCAAACTCCTCAAATTCCAAACTCCTCAAATTCCAAACTCCTCAAATTCCAATCTCCTCAAATTCCAAACTCCTCAAATTCCAAACTCCTTAAATTCCAAATTTCTCAAATTCCAAAATCCTCAAATTCCCTAAATAGTAAAATCTAAAAATTCCAATTCCATCAAGCCAATAAAGAACGTGATTGACATAATTCGGCGAGGAACGTCTAGTTGATTTTTCGAAGAAAGTTTGTCAATTACGGTTTCAATTAGCTGCTTGTTTTCAACCAGTGTATACCAGGGTAGCGTGATTACTTGATTACGGGAAGACAGTTTGTCGATATTTCAGCGATTAGACCTGTTAAACTTAACTCCAACTACTCTGCACTTGTCCGTTATCATTACAGAGTCGATTAACTTGTTGCAGGAAATTGCCGCCGCTATAAATATCAATTACAATTTTTATCGAAACCGTCGACGACGTCACTTTACGTGCATTAACACCGCATCATTTTCTCTGTCAATTTATATCATCAAACTCTATTATTATTTCATCGAAAATAACTTCGCCCAGCATTAAAGCAGATAATGTTCATTAAAGAATCATTTCCATAAAGTCCGTAATAAAACACTCGTAAGAGGGTATCGTAAAACAGTTTGCTAACAGACAGATCTCTTTTTTTTCAGTAAAAAATTCCATGAAGTACGCGAGACCGTTCAATTATTTTCGATAGCCTCTGCCGTTGCACGTTTCGTTACATCGAAAAAAAAAAAACGGAAAAAAATATTGAACCGTATTTTATTTCACCGTTCTGTGCCCCAATTTGTTTCTCCTATTCTAGGACTGTTGAAATCGAATATATTGGAACGAAATATACGCGGTTCTCGAACAGTCGCGTTTCGATACTGTTACAAGAGGGTGAAAATGCTTATCTGATGTACCTACTAAATTCCAAATAATTTCTCTTCATTGTAACAGCCATCTCGATGTTTATTTTTTGCTATTAATGGAATTGTTTATCGAACAAAACTCGTACAGTAGTGAATCGTATTAATATCGATATTCGATGAACGTAGTTATATGTACAAATTAAATGGAAACAAGTCCTCTAGTTTATCGAAGAGACAATATTACAATTTTTTTGTCGATTTAATATTTGTTTGAATTTGACTTTTTGGTTAGGTTAGGTAGACTAGTTAGGTTAGGTAGTTACGTTAGCTAGTCTAGTTAGATTAGGTACTTAGGTTAGTTAGGCTAGTTGGGTTAGGTACTTAGGTTAGTTAGGCTAGTTAGGTTAGGTAGTTAGATTACGTAGTCAGCTTAGAGTTACGTTAGGGTTAGGTGGTTAGGTCGGGTAATTACGTTGGCTAGTCTAGTTAGGTTAGGTACTTAGGTTAGTTAGGCTAGTTAGGTTAGGTAGTTAGATTACGTAGTCAGCTTAGAGTTATGTTAAGGTTAGGTGGTTAGATCAATTAGTTAATGTTAGGTGATTAGGTAGGGTATTTAGGTTAGGTTGTTAGGTCAGGTAGTTACGTTAGTTAGTTAGGTCAGATAGTTAAGTTAGGGGTTAGGTCAGGTGGTTAGGTCAGGTAGTTAGTTTAGATGGTTAGGTCAGGTGGTTAGGTCAGGTGGTTAGGCCAGATAGTTACGTTAGTTAGTTAGGTCAGATAGTTAAGTTAGGGGTTAGGTCAGGTGGTTAGGCCAGGTGGGTAGGTCAGAGAGTTAGGTCAGATAGGTAAATCAGGTAGTTGGGTTAGGTGGTTTTGTCAGGTGGTTAGGTCAGTCAGTTAGGTCAGATAATTAGATCAGGTAGTTGGGTTAGGTAGTTAGGTTATATTGGTATCACGTAGCAATTATTATTGAGCTTGAAAGTTGTAGTAACAGTTAATGAAATTTTAGAAGCTATTCAAAACAGATACGTGAAATACAATATTGCAAAGTAATGATACTAGAGTCGGCAATCGAAACAACGAGTTTTCACGCTGGCGAATATCTATAATAGAAATCACGCGAATTTATGAGTAATATACACCGCCATAGCCGAATTCATCGATATTCAATTCAAAACGTGCCATTGAAGTCGGTAACAGAGGTAACACGTACTCGTTTCACCATACGGGGCAGGGGTGCTGAATTTCCAATCACGAGTTCAATTTTGGATTTCAACGTTCTCGCGTTTCTTCGATCTCGTATTTCACCCGGGGTATCCCGTGGCCTCTCGAACTTTTGCGATAACCGAACGAAAGCTGTCCGTCCGTCCAGATCAAAAACCAACAATCGCGCAAAATCCTCGTGTAAGTCGGCCGACGTGAAACTTCCGACTGGAAGTTTGTCAAGTAGCTACATCGGGAAATTTCGTAAGCCCTACGTTTCTCGTTTTTCACCCTTACCCGGCCAATTCGATATCGGAATTTGATCAAATCCTCTCTGCATCCCTCACGGGTTCGGGTCGGGAGCCACCCTCTGTTTCCTCGAACCCTCCCAGATCGAATTCTTCCAGCTCGAGTGACATGTCGCCGAGTTTACCCGTTTCCAACCCCCGACCCGAGCGAGGTATACATCGGGTGGTGCGTAAGTAACGGAACGACACCCTGTGCGCGAGGGGGTGGACGACGCTTCCATATACAGCTGGATAAGGGTAATGGCAGGGTTTCTAGGAGAACGGAGTATACGTAGGCATCGGGGAATAGAAAAGGGGGTGGTGGTTCCATTGAATGGCCCCTCGGGTGGCTGTGCCAACAAACCCTAACTAACGTAAATAAGATGTCCTAGAAGGGTGGCTCTCTGCATCTATCCTCTCCTTTGTTTCTCTGTCCTTTGCCCCTCTTCTTTTATCCGACCATACTTTATTTCTCGTCACCCTATTTCTTTTCCTCTTGATCTCCTGCGACCGTCTTCTCACCCCCCGCTGCACTGATGAAGCCCCGGCTCAATTACCGGGGATTTCTTCGCGGAAATTCGCCGACTCGAATGTTTCTTGCGATTCCTCGTCACGCGTCGAAAACGTCGAATCCGCGAATCCGAGGGTTGTATAGCCTTTTGTACAGAGGGGTGGTCAACGGGCCGCGATGAATCGACCGAATTTGTAAAACGATTATAGAATATGTTCGAGTGGATGCTACAACCCCATGGATTTGCGGTGTTCTTTTAGCTACCTCACCAAATGAGTTTCGTATAATATAATGATCGAGGGTGAGAAGGCAGCTTTCTGCTCTGCGCGGAGCTTTCGATGCTGGGGCGTAATTAGGTGACGGGTTTTAGGGATCATGAATTACGGTTCTCGAGGGTTTCGTGCGGAGTTTCTAAGATGATGACGGTTGAAAATTATTGTTTTTAGAAAATTATAGGGGGTAGTTTTTGTGATGTATATTCTGAGAGGCTGGAGAGTTTTGATGAATAAGTAGTCGCGAATTTTTGTCACCAACCTAATTGCATGCTTTCTTGACAATAAAACAACGACACCATTCTTCTTCGGACACAATAAGGGGTTAACGATAATTGATAGCGCTTAAAGCGGCTAGCTCATCAGACGTCAGAATTCCAACCGGAAATTTCGTTGAGTTACAAGATAATGGCCATTCTGATGGTCCTCTGTAAGCGAGAGACGATCATTTACCATGTACATCTCATTTATACAGGCTGCTTCATACATGTGGGTCAGGATGTAACTCATGGAAGACATACAAAAATCTTTCACGAAAATTAAATGTTCTATGAAATCATGCATGCTTTTTTTTTTAAATAACTCTCTTTATGAAACATTTCTTATAATTATTAAAATTTAATATTCTGAAGTGGGATTTTAGGTGAAAAACATGAAACGGTATAGGTAAATAGTAGCAAGTACTTCACAGTTAATTTTGTTAACATATTTAATACTTCTTTATAATCAAACTTCATTTCTTTACGAAGAATCTTGTACATTATCTTGTAAATTATCTATGAAGACCCTTTGTAACCTATTATACAGTCACACTTAAATTTCTTTCTTCCTAAAAAAAAGTGAACCTTGAAATCTTCACAGCACTTACATTCTAAGTGCTACAATTTAATTTTATTCTATGAGATTATGTTTTTAAAGCAGTAGATACATCATCCAGACTACATGAAACGCGCTGTATAATTGGATGTCGGTTCAGCGAAGGTTATTAGTCATCCTCGGGGCATAGTCATCCGGATGACTGTAGGAAAATCTGTAATTCACCCCTGTCATACGTTCTTCCTCTGCCCTTTGACTAAACGATCCGGAAATGATGAATTCGCAAAGCTTATCGCAACTACGTCGCCCGTTGTTTCACGAACGAGCCGAAATAAGCTGTCCCAGGCCGAGATATTTCTTGGGGTCGTAATCTTTGTTAGAGGTACTGCTCTTAGTCGATTGCTAAACTTCTTATCGCGAAACGAACAGACCATGGGACCGAAAATTGGACTTTCCGTTTGAATCATCTTCTGCTCAGCACGCAGACGTCCTTCGAATTACGTACCGTCTGTTTCACTCGTTAACTTCCTATCAAGAGACGTACACTCTGATAGAGTTGTCTATCTGATAGTCCCTTGGGATGGACATATATTGCAAATTCGGACGGGTACGGAGATAATTGTTTATCGAGGAACCAGAAATTGTGGTAGGTTAGTTTATCTTGTAGGTCATTGTTTTATTTGTAGGCTCTTAATTTTTTTTATTTACAATTTCATTATTATTTATACTTTTGTTATTTTTGCTCCGAAGCCTGAAGATCAAAAAATCCTAAAATTCCAATTTTCCAAAAGAAAATTTTTAAATTTGCACAAAAATCCCAGTGACTCATACGTGGCGCTTTCTAAACGTCCTCGCAAAAGCCACAAACCGGAAGTCGACCTCTCCCTTAATTTCGTCCACGGTCATCGTCGCTCGAGCGAATTAATTGTCGCATCGCAATTTCGCTGACACCGTGTCCCACGACGGTAAACTCACTTTGGTAAACCGAGAACAGCCTTTTTTTCCTGGTCATTTGACACAGTTTCAATTTTAGCAACACAGTGGATTACGTCAACGGTGCACGCCAACTAACCGGACGTGTTCGCGTTTTTTCGGGTGCGATCATAAGTTGACTTTACACGAATAAATAGCAGTGGTTTGCAAACACCTGTAAGAAACAACTAATAACAAAGGTACACAATAAACAGTAGGGTGTAATCGCACCCCTAATAATATAAATCCCGATAACAAACGCAAACAGTGATCCCACATGTAACACCAATATTCGCAAACGTAATCCCACGTTCACAGAACCTCTGCGAATAAAATTCCTGGCAAGTTGTAAATTTTGGAAGGACGTAATAGTCGTCGGCAAACATTTGCAATGGCAGTGTAAAGAGAAGGCTAGCAACGGGCACACGGCTGTAGGAACGTTTCCTAGTTAGTCCAATTCCGTACTTTCGCTCGTCACGATTAATTAGCTTAATTCTGGCTTCCTGTTGTGCGTACCGACGGGGCACCCTACGCCGGTTGCGTGTCACGCCGACATAACCGGCTGCATTCCGTCCTCATAGTTGACGCACGTATGTTGTCGTCGTCGTAGTCGTAAAAGCAGTCCTGGCATCTGCCATGTCTCGAGGATGAGCGCCGCAGAGACGTCGATCTGCATTTCCGTGCTGTGCGTTTACGTGTTCCGGGGCACACCGCCGCCTCGAGACACTGATCCTGCGGGTAAGAAGCTTACAACCTCCCTATCGATATACACCCATCACGATGATACGATAACAATGCATTGTTGATTGCGTTTCGCGCAAACGATACGGGATCAGGCTGAAATCGATTAATTAACACGGCCTGGCGAATCGGTTTCACCTGATAAGCTCATAGGCTTTTGGTAGAAATTTAGTCTTGGAACAACTGATTCTTTTGTTGTTCTTGGGGGAAGTATGTTTTATTACTGATCAATGTTGGTCTGGTTAACTGTTTACCAATAGTCACAGATTGCAATGTTGCAGTATTCCTAAGTCTCCTTCGATTGAGCCTTATAATTTGTCTATAGACTTGGATCAACAGTTTCAAATATCTCTTGATGAAATACCTAGTTGCACATACCTCTGAATCCCAAACTATCTACCTCTGAACATCTCTATGTACCTATGTATCTCTGTAATGCCCTTCGCTCTGAATACTCTCTGGTTGTAATATCACTATAGCGTCCCTACATTAACACCTTAAATTTGGGTATTCTCGAGAACCTCCCTAATTCCAAACCCTCCTAGAACTCCTACAAACCATTCTCCATATCCTGATATTCCCACTACTGATCCTAATACTCCCAAACCTATCTTCAAGAGATAGAGGAGTGCTATCTATCCAATAAATACTTTTCTCTAACAATCCTACAAGAAATTTGCAATAAATCCTGATGTCCCATAAAATAGTTAAACAGCGTTAAAAGAGTCGATGTCCTGCGTCCATAAAAATACGCAAACATGCAAGGACACGTTATTACAGAATTAAGTGCAATTACCGGCGTCCGTTCCGTGCAAGGAAAGCCCGTGTCTGTTCTAGACGCGTTAACGATCTGTTTTCATTGTAACGACCAGTCACGTCTCGATTTTGCTTGCAGCTTACGCGAAGCAGGCTTCCTTGGAGATCCTGCCGAGCGGGGATACACAGACGAAGCCAGTCGGGTCCAGCATCATCCTGACATGCAAATCGAACGTCGACGACATCAAGCTCATCAAGGATATGCAATGGCTCGATCCACAGAATCGTACGATCGAGTCCCTCAAGTGAGTAGATCCGTTTGATGTGAACTACGTAGATCGTTAACCAGGATCCTCTTGCTACCTTCGTCTCTTGCTGTTAGTATATTCTCGTTGCAACTGGGTTCTGACCAAAGGTCCACAACTTCTGATTTGGCTATTTAAACTGAATATTGATTGGAGGATCGATTGGGTGGAGGGTTTTTGAACTTCGACGGAGTTTCTGATGATTTACTTTTGGTGATTGATTTTGAGGTCATTTTTGGTAATTTAGTTTTTGAGAGATGATTAATTTTTGGGAACTTTTGGTAACTGGTAATTTGTAATGAGAGCTGATTAATTTTTGGGTAGCAATTTTAATCTTATGAATATACTCATTGGTATCTCAAGATCACTAAATATTTAAATTCGTAAATTCATATTGTATATTGTAGTTAAACTTGTATATTGAGTTTCTAAATTTTTTAACTTTTAGATGTGTCAATTTATAAATTATTAAATTATTGATGATGTCAAAAATGTATAAATTTGTACATTTAAAAATTTGACATTTCTAAACAAATAAATAGAAACTCGTTTAAATTTTAACATATCTAAATTTCAATATCTCTCACGTCACAAATCGAAAGACAAATCTATAAACTCGTAACCTAAAAATTTCAAAAGTACCTACCTTTTTCTACAATTAAAATTTGTGTATAATTCAACGTCTCCAAATTGAATAAAACTTTGCACCACTTTAATCCCCGTTATATTAAAAAAAAGGGAGGAAATTGATTTTAACGTCGTGTCGCTGCGAATATGGAGAGCTGTAAACACTCGCGAAAGCAACGAGGATCCGTTGATTTATTAAATTTCACTGATTCGTCGAAACATGCAGCGTTATAATTCAAACGACGATGTTAAGAGCGAGAAGCAGGGTGGAAAAAAAAAGAAATTCGCGACAGTGCAAATAACGTTTGTCAGACCAAACGAGAATATACGAGCAAGGGACGCGTACGCTATTGAGCTTCTTTTGACAATAAAAGAGCCACTTTTAGCGGATAATTGAAACGAGAGATGTGTAACTCGGTATTGATTTACAAATTCAAATTAAGAACTTGTTATACAACTGTTTTATTACAAATTCTTCTCACGAAGATTCGTTTTCAATTTTATATTTTCTTTGAATGGAAAGCAATTTCAATTTATTATATATATTGGTGTATTTAATTAATTTATATCTGTGCTGGAAATGTAATTGTCGTTCATAGTCATAGTTCATAATTCAAAAAAATTTATAAAGAAATTTGAGAATTTTTTATTGCCTTCCAATGTTTAAGTGCAGTCTTTAAATTTACAAGGAAGTGCATTTCAAGCTTAAAAAACAGAAAGTCCTTTTTTCATTTTGCACTCCAATTGAAAGTTCAACTACTCGATACTGGAATTTAATTATTCAAAATAGAGTAGAAAATGAAAAAGTGTACTCTTGACTTTTTAAATGAACCTGAAATTCATTTTTGGAGCTGCCCCATAAAAAATTGCAAGTTTCATGCCCTCACCCCCTGCGAATTCACACACACCTCGAATAAAATTGAACAATAAAAAATTCTCAAATTTTACAAATTAAACTGGACATCAAATTGAATAAAGAATCTCGAGTTACACATGTAGAAATTTTTTTTTCCACAAAATTTTTTGTATAACACCCGAGCTAGGACCACGAACCAACACCCACGCAACAGCACTAATATAACGAACTTCTGTCACTTGTTTTGCACACAGACTGGCCGTTTGGCCGCTCGAAAGGCGAGTATAC
Organism: Megachile rotundata; assembly: GCF_050947335.1. NCBI lineage: Eukaryota > Metazoa > Arthropoda > Insecta > Hymenoptera > Megachilidae > Megachile > Megachile rotundata. Next base: position 17,624,219 of record NC_134984.1, on the reverse strand, counting down.
AAAACTGAATTCAAGACTATTTCATTAACACGCACCCAAAGTAGTGTCGTAACCGAACCTCCATTTTCTCATTGTTTTGCGATCGTATCCCCAACATTTTCACTGTTGGACTTTCTTGGAGCCCCGAACTGTTATCCAACTTAGAAGACGCTGTCTTTCTTGGCTGCCCCATCTCTTAGAGCACCACTCACCCCGCGGCTGATTTACGTCTACAACAACCCCCTGCACACTGGAGCTCTTAATTGCTGCAGGTCCGCCCGATTGTTCTGCTAGCTAAGCGTTGCTCATTAAGCTGTTCGAGAAAGTTTTCCGCCTTCCGTGGCCAAACTGACTTCCTGTTCTATTTGAACAACGCCGCTGGCTCTCCCTATGTATACCTTGCTGCCGAGGCAAGAAAACCCTTCGCTAAAACAGACGTTAAAGGATGCGTGATACTCAACGACAACAACAGGCCAACCGAGCAATTAAGTGGCTCCATTATCACACTGTTTCTCCTAACCCTTTCGCTCTATCAACCTACATAGGTGGGTTACTACCAAAAGTTCACTGTGGACGGACGAACTTTATGCAAGTGGAATCGTATTGTTGTTTGCGGTAATACTTGTTTCGCTGGAGATTAGCTTGTTTGCCGGGAAAATTATTGGAGTTGGCAATAGGTTGTGTTAAAAACTGGCCAGGATTTTGGAATTTGTCGGAAAGTTTCATTTGCAAATCCACACATCTGGAATGGAGTTTGTTTGGATTTCATAGTTTCAAAAAGTTCATACTTTTGTACTGAATCTTTAATGTCTACATTCTAGGATACCAAGTACTTAACCCTAAACCTACCGGCATATAATGTGCACTCAAATTGAAATTAAAAATGAAGTTAAAAAATAAATAAACAGACGAAACATAAATTAGTACACACATTTATTCTTTACCTTGATGAAAATCAATGCTGATTTCAAGGAATGTACTTTACCAAAATATGTACCTTATAACAGAAAACTTGTGGAGCGGTCATTTGACCGGTTTGGTAGTTTTAGCGTTACAATATCAAATTTTTCATACTTTTTTTATTCTGAAACTTTCTTCACATTATTAAGTCTACGAATTTCATACCTGTCAAATCCTAAACCCTAAACCTTGAGTCCCCACACCCAAATTCCCATGTCCCTAAATCCTTGACCCCCGAAGAGACCCTCAAACACATAAACTCTCCAGTCCTCAATATTCCAAACACCCAAATTTTGCAAAATGTACGCACGCAACGACAATGGTCCACAGTGAACATTGGTAATGAAACTCGAAGGGTTAACATCGAGAAACCATAATCATTCCATCTACACATCCACAGCTCAGTATCATCTGTCTAACCCCGGTGTTAGTCTGCGCGATGAGGATCGATCCTTTGGCTAAATAATGTATATCGCGGCTAGCGTCTTGCAAATATTGAACCGTGCGATCAAACAGTCGAAACGAGCGTTAACCTCGGTGGTAACTGATTCGTCGGATCGCGTGTTTGCTCGATTACGCGGACCCCGTAGAGATTTGCATAATTATGTCCGCTCCTCGTGGCGAGTAATGGCCGATAAATTCAACGACGGACGCGTGTACCGGCCCGAGAACCGTTTCATTAATCCTACTTACGGATCGTGTTTCCGATTAGGGAAGAAGAAAGGGTATTATTGCATAATCGTCGGACTAACACTGCTGCATACACATCTCAATATATCCAGGCACACATCACGTGCAGAATGGCCTTTATTGGCCGGTGTACAGTTTTTCGTTTGTGGCGGTGATTTGGTCGTTGCAGGTATGATTAGGGACAGGTGTGGATTTGAGGGTGCAAATTGGGGAATTTGGGGATGTTGAAAGGTGGGGATTTAGAGGGTTGGATGTGTGGGAATTTGCGGATTTGAGAGTTTTGGAATTTGGGGGTTTAGAGGGGTGGACACGTGGAAATATGGGGATTTGAAGATTTGGAAATTTAGGAATTTGGGGGTGTGGAGAGTTGGACACGCGGAAATTTGGGGATTTGAGAATTTGGGAATTTAGGGATTTGGGGAATTAGAGGGGTGGACACGTGGAAATTTGGGGATTTCGAGATTTGGGAGTTTAGAAGTTTGGGGGTGTGGAAAGTTGGACACGTGGAAATTTGGGAATTTGAGAATTTGGGAATTTAGGGATTTGGGGAATTAGAGGGGTGGACACGTGGAAATTTGGGGATTTGAAGATTTGGAAATTTAGGAATTTGGGGGTGTGGAAAGTTGGACACGTGGAAATTTGGGAATTTGAGAATTTGGGAATTTAGGGATTTGGGGAATTAGAGGGGTGGACACGTGGAAATTTGGGGATTTGAAGATTTGGAAATTTAGGAATTTGGGGGTGTGGAAAGTTGGACACGTGGAAATTTGGGGATTTGAGGATTTGGAAATTTAGGAATTTCGGGGTGTGGAGAGTTGGACACGTGGAAATTTGGGGATTTGAGGATTTGGGAATTTAGGAATTTGGGGATTTAGAGGGTTGGACACGTGTAAATTTGGGGATTTGAGGATTTGGAAATTTAGGAATTTTGGGAATTAAAGGGTTGGACACGTGGAAATTTGGGGATTTCAAGATTTAGGAGTTTAGGAGTTTGGGGATGTAGAGGGTTGGACACATAAAAATTTGGGGATTTGAGAATTTGGGAATTTAGCAATTTGGGGATTTAGAGGGTTAGACACGTGAAAATTTGGGTATTTCAAAATTTGGATATTTAGAGGGTTGGACATATGGGACTTTGAGCATTAGAGGATTTTGAAGCTTAGGAATTTGAGGATTTAGAAATCTGGGGACGTAAAGGGTTGGACATGTGGAAATTTAGGGCTTTGAAGATTTGGGAGTTCAGCAATTTGAAACTTTAGAAATTTGAAGATCTGGAGGCTCGTAAAAAATATCTAAAAATGAAACCCCTTATATATCAAATCCATATCTCAAACCCCACATATACCACCCTACATGGTGGATCAGTATATCAAACCAGGTTCTCTTAGGTTGTTCTGCAGTATACCTAAAGCTAATTGCACCTGAAACCACCAACTTAACCATAATCACCGCCACTCCTTTTTCCCCATTCTTAGATCGACGGGTATCTCGCATTACCTAATCGAAAGGGTTCATTAGAGCGTATCGTTGCTGACGGGGGCGTTCGAATTCGCATCGAAACTATTCATTACGACTCGATTCAGCATCCGCCTGGACCTTATCTCCGCAACCGTACTCTGTCATGCAGTGTTGTTAAATTGTGTGAATTCATGTGAATGCGTCTCGTTTGTACCAGTTTATCTCCCCGCCACCCACCCCCGTTCGTCGCTCGGAACACGAGCGACAGAACAGAAATTGCTGGTCCTCGTTGCTGGCGTGGGATCCAAACAGAGAATTCAACGAGGTGTGTTCTTCGTGTTCGATCTGACCCTTACGTCGAGAATTAAGGTCGATCGATTACGACCACTTCTCGATCCCACGCCATCGATTCGAATTCGATGCAGCCACCGTTGTTCACTGCGTGTACCATTCTCACACCCCCTTAACCCCCTCTCTATAGTCACATAGTGATATTTCACCGATATCGGCACGGTGTTTCGCGTTAGAATACGGATTAGTTATTGTTCACGGTTTATGGCCTTCATCGAGGCTACGGTTGATTGGAAAATATTTGCTCAAGTGTTGTTTATTGCCGGTAATAGTGCTCGATTGATACATCTACAATTTTCGGCTCGTAATCATTTCTGGTATCATCACTGAATTATGGTGGTTTTTCATTTCTTTTTTAATTGAAAAAATACTGCTTTCGTATTTATTCGTTTTTGCGAAAATACTGGTTTAAACATTTCACCTTTCTAGTCTCTTCTGATTGGTACATTGATATATTTACGACATTAGTTTTTATTGAAAAGCAAACAGAAAATTTTGCAAAAAATACCTACTTAAAAATTCGAGTTTAGTTCGATACAAAAATTCACATCGTGACAAAATCAGGAATTTAAAATATTTCGAAACACCGAGCCGATTTGCAACAACACCGTCCAAACATCTCATCATTCCGTTCAATTATTCCGTGTAGCACTTTCTCCGGACACACAAAACCACCGATGTACACCGAATTCCACCAGGATAAGAGCTTGTCGTTGTTCTTCAATTCGTTGCAAGAGGAACAAGCAGGGAAATACAGGTGCAAAGCCAATTATGCGGACACAATTGATCTGCAGAAGTCCGTGACGATCGAAACCATAGGTGAGTAGAAATTTCCATAATATTGAACTTTGTACTTATCGGTTTTCGTTCAATCTTCGGAAACCATTCTTCAATGTTCGCGGTATTATTCCATTTTCTTTTTAATAAAGTGTTAGCTCTCTGATTCATGATCCATTCTGCAGATTGTATTCGTTTAAGGAACTTGTGTCGAATTCGAGTATTAATCTGGAAACTTGCTGAATAGAAGATGAATAAGTTTTAGGATGAATATATTTTTTTATAGTTTTAAGTAGCAAACATACATGATTATATACAAACTTTACGTTGGTTCGTTAATCCCTTGCTGTATGGTCAGCAGTTTGTCAGATGTGACAGAACTGCTACAATGAAACAAGTAATGAAATATTATGTCAACTCAGTAAACCTTGACTATGCAAATAATTAAACATCAATTGGACATAAACTTCAAATTAAGGTATTACTTTGAAGCATTACTTAAAAATCATGTTCGAACTCAAACTCAACAAAGTACGGCACGGGGTTGCATTTTAACAACATACACAAATAGAAAAAAATAATTCCAGCTATTAAGTTTGCATATTTATTCAATTTTCTAAAAAATTTCCCAGATTGCAGGGTAAACCTACAATGCAAGGGTAGTAACTTAAAATTCGTCATATTTTCACAAAAATCGCTGGCGAGATCTAATATAGGAAAACACGACGAATGGTAGGAAGAGATAGGAAAAATAATTACTGTTGCAGTGGCGATCACTTGGGACAATGCACCCCTCAATCAATATCCCATTCTGGGAGATGATTTCGCTATTCAGTGTAAAGTGCGGGCAAGACCTTCGCCCTCGGTCGACTGGCTGTACAACGGTGAATTAATTAAGACGAACGAGCGCTACATTATAGAACCGTATGCCCTGAAGATCAAGAACGTTCAAGAATCTGACGACGGCACCTACACTTGTCGTGCATCGGTACTGACTACGGGAGAGCTCAAAGAACGAGCTATTCGAGTCGAGGTACGTTTCATGCAATATATCAAGCCTGTCGAAAAGTTCTGTCTACTCAGACTGTTGAGTGCTGTGTCTTTTGCGTTAGCGTGATAGCTTAGCGTTTGTGTCTAAATCGTACTTGATGAATGTTCATTGGCAACAATTATCAAACTATTATTTACTTTCTATTCTATTATGATTACTTTCAAGTTCCTCGTTCAAGTTTTGTACGAATTAGATTTTTTTATTTGCGAAATTTGAAGGTTTGATATTTTTACTAGATTGTAAATTCGTTGGATTAAATTCAGTACGTATTTTGTTGGTAGTTAAATAGCAGTCCTAGTTAAGTCACTCAGAACATGGAAGTTGTCACATATTTTTAAATTTCTGTATTCAGAATAAGAAAACCTACAGGTCATATCGACAGAACTATTTCTGTCCTAACGAAAGTACATTAACACTTGAGAACTTGTCAGTCGAAGTGTCAATTACCAGCCTGCAAAATTATTCCCCTCTAAATACGGATTATCCGAAAATGGGCGAATATGCCAATTATTCCGAGTTACCACAGGTATCAACCCTTGCATCCCCAACAGGTGCACGTGCGGCCCACCGTGGAGGAGTTGTCCAGCCCGAACATAATCGAAGGGGAAGACGCGAGCATCCAGTGCAGGGCTCACGGCAAGCCGCCTCCAAAATTCACATGGGTGAAATCGCTGACCCAGCAGAACCTGTCGACCGCGGAGCGGTTCACAGTCGACGCGGACACGGGCGTGTTGACGATCAAGAACGTGAACCGGGAGGACGCGGGCGAGTACCAGTGCACAGCGACGAACGCGGCGGGCACCGCGAATACGAACATCAAGGTGAACGTGATAGTGAAACCGAAGATCATGGAGTTCCTGAACAGCACCGTGGTGCAGGACAAGGAGGCGAGTTTGATCTGCAAAGCTTTCGGACGACCGCCCCCGCAGGTCACGTTCCGAAAACACACGTCCGAGAAGCCGTACTCGAAGGGTGCGCAGCTCGACGACGACAGGATCGTCCTGACGAACAGCGCGGACGACATCACCGGGGAGACTGTGGGTACTCTGACGATTCGAGAGTCTCTCAGATCGAATGACGGCCTTTACGAGTGCATCGCGCAAAACGCCGGAGGTGAAGCCCGCAGAAACGGTCATCTGACGGTCGAGTTTCCACCGTCGTTCGCCTCCATGCCGAACGCGACCGTCTGGTCCTGGGAGCAGAGGCAAGTGAACATCAGCTGCATCGCTGAGAGCATACCGAATGCCACGATACGATGGACCGTGCACGGAGATCAGAAGATCGACAACGATAACATGATCAAGCAGCTGGGCAATGGTCCGTACTCCACGTTGATGATCGTACCGCTCGACAAACGGTATTACACCACTTACAAGTGTATCGCCTCGAATGCGCACGGAACGCGGGAGCACAATATAGAGCTCAGAGAAGCTACCAAGCCGGGCGAAATACTGCAGGCGAAGATGGTGGAGATCACCGCGACCACCATCAAGTTCGAGCTGGTTCTACCACCCACTCAACCTGAACTGCCCTTGCGGACCATCACCGTGCAGTACAAGGAGAGCAGTCAGACTTGGATGGAGGCTAAGAACAAAACTTGGTCTGTCAGTAAGTAAAATTTATTCAACTATTCCATTATATTCAAATCATAATTTTATGATTTGAAGTGGGCACTCTTTTAACCCCTTTGAAAGTTAAGTTAAAGCTAATGCTGCAATGTTCAGATAAATGAGGAGAATTGAACTGTTAGGTGTACTTTGAATTCAGGGATTATGTGAATTGATCTCAGAATATAATTTGTTGTATCTGAAGTGTAATGTGTGTCACGAGACTCTTTATTAGTCAAGGGTTAAATAGGTATACTTTTAAGAACATTAATATAAGGTTTACCAGTTAATGTTCTTAAACATTAACATAAGGTTTATTCAGTGAGTTACTTAAAGATAAGGTACAGGAATCTAAGACGAAACAGATAGGTATAACATTAAGATCCTCTTAACATTAAGATTCTGTTAAAGATCCTAGAGAACTTTCACACAATAGATACAATAAGCGTAGCGATAGAAACAGCTTAATCGAACAATAGCCCAGATCAGAGCGCCGAAGACTTCCAGCGCAGAAAGGATTAAACTGACATTTAATCACGAAACAGCGTAAAGACCCCGTAATCACTGTCCTCTGTTCGCTCGTTCTAGACTCCATGTACGTGCTAGAAGATTTGAAGCCGCAAACCTCCTACGAGTTCCGATTCGCAGCCAGGAACGTGGTGGGTCTAGGAAACTGGGGTGGTTATCACTCGCAGATGACGCCCGTCAGGACATTCCCGAACGAACCAAAGATCATAACAGCGGGTTCCGAGTACGACGTGTCGATGTACAACAACCAATACGAATTGAGATGGACGAAACCCGCCGACAACGGGGAACCCATCGACATGTACCAAATCAAATATTGCCAGATACAACGTGTCGCCAGCGAATGGGAGACGTTAGAAGAGACGTGTCGAACGGAGGATTTGAGGAGCGCCGGCAGGGTGAGCCATTGGGTGAAGAACCTTTATTCGGACAAATTTTACGTGGTGGAATTGAAGGCGCACAACGCGATGGGTTTCAGCAAAGCTGGCTCGGCCAAGTTCAAAACCGCCAGGGGTAAGTTTCTCTATTTTGTTCGCATCCCATAGAAAAACGACTCGATACGCGAAACACGTTCCATATTTTTTTTTCTATTTTTTTTTTATTCGTCGTGTTCCAACACCTTCACGACGGTATTAGTGCCCCCTTTTTATCAAGTCGTATATTTTTTCCTCTTTGAAACGTTTTTTGATTATATGTGCACGAGGCTATTGCACCGACTGATATGTTGTTCTCCTGTTTATTTATTTATTTTTTTTTTCATTTGAGGAGAAAGACCAACTTTATTCGCCTCTGTTTTTGTTCACTCAAGGAGGAGGGAAAAGGGTCATTGAGGTATTTTCGATTATTTTTGCATCGAGACGAGTTCTCGACGAACGTTCACGTTCAACTAAGGATATTTCGTTTCGAGAAAATATCGAAACGGGAGAATCCTCAGTCCCCTTGACCCTTGTAGAAGCAATGCGATTTTAGAGAAACTGTCATGTAGAGAATCTTGGTGGGCATCTAGGCGTGCAAGGAATATTTAGCAAGTGATAGACGTTGATTTTCATCCTTTTCTCGTACGATGCTCGAATATTAAATTGTAGAATAGGATTTCGAGTTGACATTTGAGTATCGTATCACGATAAAAGGGCACATCAAAATCAACGTGTATAATTTTCTTAACATTCCTCGTTAGATATCCCTCCCATTTAACAAAACATCAAGACACAACAAAACGATCCTTCTACAAGTCACTTTTTATCATTCAGAATCTACGCGCCCCAATGTGGACTACAATTTAGATACTTCCGCTGGAGGTACTCGCAAGCTCGACGTCAGCGCCATTGCCACAGCAATAACGATCCTAATCCTAGCCATTTAAAAATAATAAAACAGAATACAATAAAAAAACACTATTCACTGCTCTGATAAATCCGTTTAGTGGTACACGTTAGAAGTGCTAATGCGTATGATTATCCTGTCGGGCATACACCGAGGAACACACATGATGGACAGGAGACGAAACACTTCTCGCGTGTATATACGTTCGGTCGAGATTTTTCTATACTTTTTTTTTCTCGAACGCGTAGAAAACACCTCGTCAAATATCAGAAGAGCGGTGTTGTAAAGTGAGTCAAACCGGTGCACAACATTCCGTGAGATAATGTGGGTTATATTAGCGGATATAAGTGGGTTCGTTGACGAGTTTTGCGATAGTGAGAAAGTTTTTTCGGTTTTTGCTGGACAGAGGAGAGGTGCGAAGCGTTTGTTCATCTTGGTACACTCGGGTGCGACGTAGGCTTCCTTTAATTAGAGGCCAAGGGGAGGGTCCGCCATTTCTTGATCCAATTTACAGATTTATGAATTCCAAGAGCTGTAAATTCCTACAGAAAGTTCACAAATTTTTGCATATAGGCATTTCTAAATTTCGAAATTTTTGAATAAGGAAATTTAGAACTCCCTCTTTTGAATACAAAAATTTAGAAATTTAGAAATTTAACTTGGGAATTTGTGAACAAATTCCTGAGCCTCTAACTTTCTCGATATGAAAGTTGAAAAATTAAAATTAAAAAATTTTGAGAGTCGTAAGCCACCCTTCCCTATATCGCCGTTCTCCAACGGAAGCCTACCGTGCTCGCTACTGTACACTTCGTTAACACTTTGACAGCCACCGTCACGTTTCGTGACTTATTTACCGTGTGATCACTGTGTAGCGGTCGTAGCAATTACAGATCGATAATTGAATCAAGAAGTAATAGAATGAATAGAACATTTCAAGTATAATACGATGTTAGCGTCTACCATTGCCTAGTTCATTAAATACATTTACCGTGAGACTGTAACACGTAGCTTAGAAATTATTAATAACAATCAGAATACGTATTTATTAATAAAACGGTATCGTTAACCCTCGAGCGACAGAACTGGGTCAGTTGTAAACCCGAAGTTAATCAAATGTAAACCGAAAGTTTACATTCGATACCAGACCTCGATTAAAATTAGACTAAACCTTTGAAGCGCAAAGAATGCGAAATGAAATTCATATTGGTCGTTCAAGGGTTAAAGCTCTGTTTGCGCGTAAAACGACTCGTAAAATTGTAAATGTAGATTCCATAAAACTGTCTGGCCGTCAAAGTGTTAAATGTTCGTCAGTTACCGATGCCGATACGTTTCTGCCATTACTGAGGTTTAAAACTTTGGTGGTTTCGAGGATTCGCGTTTATCTGTCGCCAGATACGATAACGATGACGATTGCAATACTAAATGACCATTTTACTTGAATTATGGAGGCTGAGACAAGTGCTTCCACTTCGAAGAACAATTAATATAAGCATTCTTGAGCGTGATTCTGCAACGTCAAAGAGTATCTGCGCGAGCAAACGGATCTGCGTTAGCGAAAGGCTTTATTGGCCTAAGACTTACTGCCTTAAATTGCCAAATGCCTAGTGTTAGAACCCGAGGTAGGAGAGGGAGGGTGTGCTCGGATAACACGGTCCAACAAACTTCAACTTTCTTTATTTCATTTCTATACACACTGTGCGTTTTACAGAATTTCCTGCTAGTTTCTTGAGCACTGAATCTGCGAGGTGATTCAGTGGAAGACGGCGCAGCCATGTTTGGAAGACGCAGCGCGCGAAATTTGAATCTCACTAAAACACAATTCATCAAATTAAGCTTAAATTCTCAATTGCTTTACACTTAAATTATATTTATTATATCTTCTTTTACTTTTAAAGTGCTAGTTCAATATATTACACTGTGGTTCAAAATTTATTCTTCTTCATAAAAACTATGTGAACGTTTCTGATATTAACCTTATTGAAAATAATTAAAATAAAATTCTCTAAGTTTAAATAAATTCTCTCTTGCAATATAATTGCATAACAAATAACAGTTTGTTCGTAATCAAAGTTCTATTGAAAAAGACGCGTAGTGAGTATAGAAATGTATGTAAATCGTTGGACAGTGTATCGATAAAATTAAGAATTTCTACATTTCGAGGTACGATTTCTGTTCACTTCCAAAAAGGGGGAAATCGTGTTCACCGGAGGTTTGTTTCGTAGAGTACAAATATTTTTCGAGAGGAAATTTTTTCGCGATTATTGCGGTCTGATTTTGCAACGAGGATTTATCGAGCCGAGTCTGACGGATGTCCGTTCCAAGCGACGGAAATCGCAGAAAAATCCGTTTCCCCGAACTGTGCGCGTCGATCGAGTTCTGTACTTTCTTTTTTCTTTTTTTTTCGAGTTAATTGACAATTCGAACGCGCCTACGTTTTAGAGCCAAAGATCTTGCAGATACTTAAATCGCTTCGTGAACCTTTTAAAGGAGATAAACCAGTCTGCTGACTTCAGAATGACAACTTTCATAGTTTTCCTAAAAAATAATTATTCTTATTAATTTTCTTAAATTTTTATTCTGTCAAGTGTTGTTAGCTTTCATTATTAACATGTTAGAAGTGCAAAATAAAATATGTGCGTGAGATAAAATGTTGTCATTGTAACTCGAGCGCCGCCATTTTGTTTCTCTTCTAACATGTCAGTATTCGAAACTCATAGTCAAAGCTTCGATTAGGAAATAGCAGTGTAAAGTTCATACTGTCCAAATTATTAAGAAAATTATTCTATAGATTATTTCTCATTTTGAAGTCCGCACAGTGGTTTCAACCCTTGACACGAAAACCACCCCCATACACCCACTCGCGAGGACAGACGATCATCGAGTACACGAATGATCCGCGAGCAAAAAACGAGACCTGAGAGCATCAGCACGAAACGGGAGCACGCCGAAAATTTTTTTTCGTTCAAATAATCAAACACCTTAGATTGCGGCTAAACATTAGTTTCTTAGTTGGGTTCATTTCAGCCGATTGCATACGATTTTTTCTCTCCTCTTGTGTAATTTGTATATGTTTTCTTGCCTTTGTTTATTATATTTTTTTAAATTCATTTCTGGGAAAAATCAGATCATCAAATTTACTTAGTACTGCTTGATTAGCTCTTGGACCATACGTGTTTTAGTGCGCATGATGTGTGTTATGATTACGATTATTATTATTATTATAATTATTGATTATCTTTAATTTCACCGTTGCTATTAGCGTTATTTACCATTATTACTATTGTTATTGTATCATCAAGGCGTCACAAAGCTGCTACTTTAATTTACTATAATTACAATATTATTATCGTCACCGTCGTCGTTATGATATTATAATCGTGTTTAAATTAATTACTGATGTATCCCTATTGTATACACGTATTACCGTAATTACCGTTAGTATTATCGTCACCATTGTCACCATTATCGTCGTCAGATACGTCGCCAAAATTATTGTGTGTATATTGTTCATATAGGCGGAATTTCCGTTCGAGTGAAAGAGAAACGGGTGCTACAGAAGGAACATTGATTCCAAGTTACGAAGACTCTGTCGTCCGTGCATCAAATACAAATGGTCCTTGCAAGGAAACATTTCTCACTTTCGTGTCGGAAAATAACATACCTTTTTCAAACCTGTGAAACACTTTGTCAAAAGATTGCAGAAATATTACTGATCAATATCTACATCGCTTTGTAATTTTTTTATGTCACCCACCTTCAGTTTTACAAACTGCAAGAACTTTTAAGGTGGTTCATTAAAAATTATGAAAAATATTTTTATTGTAAAGTTACATGATTAATTGGACATCATTTATGTTTCATAGAGTGAAATATAGTTTCCAATTGCAAGATCTTAACCTAAATCGTCATAACTGATATATCGAATGAGTACAAAATTTTAATGGCGCAGTAAAAAGAAACGTTTCCTTATTAGCTGTGCACTTGAGGATCGATAATAAACACAGTTTGCGACAGGGTCGTCGAACTTGAATCCCTTGCGTTTAGCTCACTTGCCTGGGTTCTTAGATGTTAGACATTTTAATCGCATGGCATGCGCTTGTATTTTCAGTTGCCGATTCTTTTTTTGTGTTTTGATTTCTTCTCTTTTATGTTCACTTCAGTTTCCTTCCGTTTCGTTCGAGTGGCATGCATTGACGTAACTGGCTGGTGGACCTCGCAAATTATTTTGCATTCAATAGTATACAGTTAAAATTAACAAAACGTCACTTTATTACTAAAATTCGATGAAAACTTCTAAACTTAAAAATTTCCTATATTAAAAAATTGAGACAAAATTTTAAAAATTTGAAAATATTTAATTTAATTAAATATCTCGAATGTAACAAAATAATTAGAAGCAGGAAAATTAAGTTTATATACAATTTACGATATAACCAAATTTAAAAATTAACTATTAGAATTTTTATAAATTTCTAAACTAGAAAATTATTAGCAGGTCCTAAGAGTCCTATTTTCCTTAAATAAATACGACTTTAGTTACGTCAATACAGTGTCTTTCGAATAAATTTTGTTGGCGACAAACACATACACTATCATTCGAACACGCCACGTACCTTTGTATCTTGAGGGATTAATCCATGTAACATTGCGATTGTATGTAAACAAAGTCTGTGAGTGTGTTTCTAGGTGCAACGAAAGTTAGGAGGAAGCTGCACGAATGCTCGAAAAGCGATGATGCATTTTTTTTTAATTTTGTAAAATTAGTGCTAGTACATAAAACTTTTAGTTACCTCGGAAAGTGCGATGGGTCTTTGATACATGCTTTTTTGGTGACAATATACGTAACGTATTTTGAAGATCACAAATGATCTGACAGTATATTTTCGCACAATTATTTACACCACGTTTTTTATGCAGTATTTTTACAGTAGATTGAATTTGATGTTGTGTGGAGTTTTGCAGGATAGTTTTTGTGAAAATAAACCTGTACGGTTTATTTTTATATACGCATTTACAATATCCGTTTGTAATGTTTTTACAGAGTTAGACAACGCACAAGTTTTATTCGATAACGTGACCGCAGTAAAAAACAGATCGTAAATATCAGAAGTTAAATATTGATGTAAAATTTGAACTAAAATTTCATTTCCTAAAAACGTGACCGTTAGTAAAGAAGGAACATAAATACCTCGAGTTAAAAAATAAAGCTTGACATAAAATTTCATGGATCTATATTAAATTTCTCAAAAATATGACTATCGTTAAAAAAAACAGAAGTCCAAATTTAAAAAATACAGATTGACATAAAATTTTACGAATCCAAAATAGCAGAACAAAATTTCATTTTCTAAAAATATGACCTCCTTTAAAAATACATAGAACCCCAAATTAAAAAACACAGATATAAAATTTTATATATTCAAACAGGACAAAATTTCATTTCCTAAAATGACCATCCTTAAAAAGGAACTAGGTTTCAAAATACAAAGACAGACGTAAAAGTAGGTCCAAAAAACGTGGCCATTATTAAAAAGAAACAACTTCGTGAAAATAAAAACAGCCATACATATAAATATCGAAAAATGAACATTGGCATAAAATTTTACGGATCTAAAATAGCAAAACAAAATGTAAACAAGCATTACCGAAAGTGACATTCAAAGTTAAAGAACAAAGATTACCATAAAATTTGATGTACCCAAAAGAAGATTTCGTGAAACATAAGCACAATTTCAATCGAGGGTCGTAAAATTTTATAGATGGTAAAAATAGATTTTCGTTGCTCGTAAAGGAATATTATAACGGGTTACATGACCGGCGAACATAATAACCGGAGGATCTACGTAAGAAACATGTACGTACGATCCATCAGGCTTTCTATGAATAGAACGTTGTTACGAGGCTCTCTCGTGCTTCTACGAAAATGAATGGCATTTCACAATTTAACTGTCGCGTGCTGGGCGTTCGTGTGGCTTCGCGTTTACGTTCATGTAAACGAACCGTAAAGGGTTATATTTCGTGTATGCTGACTCAACCGTAAGATAAAGACAGGAGTGCTGTATGCTTGATCGTTTTAAGTGATCGATGAATCCAGGCTGGCCTAAAATCTTGAGAGTGATAGAACGACGAATGTACATTTCTATGTATTATATACTTAAACGTTAGACGAGGAATCTTGACAGATTCGAGAGACGTGAAAATGTGGTTCCGAGTAGAAGCGGGTATACTTTTATTTTATATTGTATCCGTTAGATTAATTAAACTTCAAATTAAGTGGACGACTTTTATTCGACACCTCGATATATCGAACTCCTTCACGAATTTGCAGGAAATTCATTTACGTGTTCTTCGCTTCTTACGTGTTCTTCGTTTTCTTTAAACAAAATGGCGGAGGAGTGTTCGAGTCTTCGTGTACTTTGCAAGAGTTTGGTTCAGTGGAATTTTAAAGTTTCATTGGTAGTTTCAAATCTAAATTTTACTCCTGAAATATGAAGATTAATTTAGACAATTTTGCAGTAATTTTTAATTACTGAATGTTATATCTGCTGAGATGTTACATTAAAATTTTCTCGAGGAATGTGGACTTATGTGAATGGGTCCAAGCCGCCATTTTGCTTATGGACCACACTTGACGCGTACACGTTGCATAAATCATCAAATATTAAATATTAATACTTTTATTAGGGTAAAAAGAATCTCATATCTAATATTTAATATCACAATTGACGTTTCAATAATTTTTAACTAATTAATTCTTTCACGTTTCAATACATCTTGCTACTTCTTTATGCGATGTACAATTTTGTGAACAAGGGGTGTAGAATTCAGAAATAAATTCACTTTGTTATTCATCAGGTGTTCTGATCAAAGCTTGTCTTTTTTAAGGTTGAATCACATGGATATTATTTTAAAAAATAATAAAATTAGTACCTTATATTTTGAAAGATAAAAGTACTACTTTTAAACATAATGCCTCACATTAACATACAATTATATTCATTCACTAACAATTTATAACAATAATAAAGTAACAAACAAAGCAACAAAAGCAAACAAGCAACAAAGAACTTCAGTCCAAATTCAACATACCTTGTCCATAAAATCGCCAAAAATCCACAAAAATCGAACTAATACGAAAAAAGTGATTCATAACAGCAAATAAGAAAAATCTAGTAAGAAAGAAAAGATGAAGTGGGCAGTGAAGGTTGAAGAAGCAATAGATAACGAGCTGCTCCGAAACGAACCTCTTGTTTCCCGGAACCACGTGATCGCGATGGCGGTGTAGCTCGCGCTTCCGGTTGTGCAAGTGCTGCGAAACGAGCTTCCGGTAAGCGGCGTGTCGCGAGAGGCAAACTGAAGCGAGCTACGAGGAGCGTTTTCTTTCGCGCCGAAAAGCGTGTGCTCGTCGACGCGCGAAGCGTTTCTCGTCGACAATAGGCTCGAAACAGAGAGGAGAGGAAACCGACGAGGGTACGGGACGAAATAATCGTCTCTGCTCACGAAAACTCTTTCGTTTCTTTCCTTTTTTTTCGCGAATCGATCTACCGAGCTTTGTTGAACGAGAGCCAACGGACAGAGGAGGAGGAGGAGCCCTCTTAATTTGTAGCAGAGAGGTTTGAGCGTCCAGCTCCATTAGAATGGGAATCGATTCGAGCGTGTTCTAATGTAATTTTGTCGAAGTTAAATCGTTTTCGGAGAGAGAAACGGGCATCGAGATTGCTTGGACCGTGAGCCTCGCGAACGGAGCCCCCTTTTTCCCCTGTTCGCAGATATTTTGCTCGAGAATTACTACGCTTCGAGCTGCAAAAGAGTCGCCCTAGGGACGCCAGACGATTCTCGTGTGATAAAACCGTTGGATCGCTGTGTATCAAGCTGTTCGCATTGATACGGTGTTAATGGACACTTGCTTTTTATGGCAAATAAATGGTACGCTCGCGTGCTGCTTGGAATGACAGACTCGAACCGCACACGATAATGTTCCCTAGGGAAAGTACCGATAGGGGGAGGAAATTTATGCAAATTAGCTGTAATTGTCTCATTAATCGCTGCTTTCAATTTTTTAACTTTCAACCCTACAAACTCTTGAATTCAGAAACCCTCAAATTTCTTCATCCCTAAATTTCTGAAGCTTCAATAGCTGTAATTTATAAATTTCTAAATTATTGCATTTCCAAATTTTCTCATTCTTTCATCTTGGAATTCGCACAAATTCCAAGTTGTCAAATTTTCAAATTCCCCAAACCCCAAAATTTTCACATTCCGAAATTCCTCAAATTCCAAATTCACAAATTACAAAATTTCTTTCCGACTCAATCCATGTTTATGAAATTTATAAAATTCCCCTGAAGTTCATCAAATCATAGGTAAATGATCTGAATATTTAGCAACGTTCAGATCGTGTAAAGGGAGATCACGAAAGATGTTTATTTTCCCTCCGTCGAAAGATTAAACCTCGCGGATAGAAAGCAGATTCCGGGATTAATCGGCATAACTGGGGATAATGGTTCGACTGTAACGCAATTAAAACTCTCTCGAGGCATCGTTGGAAGTTATAACAGAGCAAGAACCTCGACGAACTGGCAACCTGTTTCACGGTTCGATCTCTCGTCTTGCTCGTGCGTTCTTGCTTTCCGTTCGAGACGATGCAATTTTACGAGTTAAAGCACGGCGCATCGCGAGAACTGTTTCAGTCGGGAGATCAGGAAACCCGGCGTCGACGAGAGATAATTTCGAGGAGGATGCAAATGGCTCGTTCAAGAGCTTCTCTGACCCTCGCTTCCGAAGGCGCGAAGAAGCGCCGATGCTGGATGAAAGTGTTCCGAGCACAAAAGACGTGTTGTCGCGATCAAATCGTCGAGAAACGACGAATAATACTGAACTTCTTTTTCTTAATCTACTGCTGACTTCTTCCTGTTATTGCCACCTCTTACAATACTGCTTCCAATGACCACTTCACGAGCTTCATTTTAATTGCAAAATTTGTTCTGATACTTTTCTTGATGGGAACTTTTATGGAGATGAGAAATTACCTGATTTTTTATTTAAAATTATTAGCTGGTTAGTGTTATGACATGAACTGTTAGATCTTTGGTACACTTATATGGTCATTTGAATTACTCTTGTTCTTTATTCATATCTCCATATTTATTTCATATGGTTTTTACCTTCTTTTAAAATTTGTATGTTGTCGACATTGATTCTGCAGTAACTCTGACTGTCACAGTGGAAATCGACATATGTGAGACACTTTAATAACATTTTTTTAAAATTGCTCTTCCAATACGATTTTTCCTTGTGGCTCAAAAATTAAATCGACATATGTGAGACATATTAATAACATTTTTTTAAAGCTGTTCTTTCAATACGATTTTTCTTCGCGGCACAAAAATTAAATTGGCATGTGTGAGACATGTTAATGACGTTTTTTAAAGCTATTCTTCCAATATAATTTTTCTTTATAGCTCAAAAATTAAATCCACATATGTGAGACATATTATAAAAAATTTTTTTAAAACTGTTCTTTCAATACAATTTTTCTTTGTGGCTCAAAAATTAAATCGCTACATATGAGACATATTATAAAACATTTGTTTAAACTGTTCTTTCAATACAACTTTTCTTTGTGGCTCAAAAATTAAATCGCTATATATGAGACATATTATAAACAATTTTTTTAAACTGTTCTTTCAATACAATTTTTCTTTGTGGCTCAAAAATTAAATCGCTATATATGAGACATATTATAAAAAATTTTTTTAAACTGTTCTTTCAATACAATTTTTCTTTGTGGCTCAAAAATTAAATCGCTATATATGAGACATTATAAATCATTTTTTTAAACTGTTCCTCCAATACGATTTTTCTTCGTGGCTCAAAAATTAGATCACATCTTAAATTTCCTACAAAAATGCTTTTCTTCAAGAACGTCAAAATTATTATTTATATCGTGAAGTTGTAAAATATCTTTGACATCAGCAACAAAGGACCCCGATTAGCTAATACTTTCACCAGTAAAATTCCCGTATAAATCCGTTCGAGAAACTCTCTGTTCATTTCGGAACAGAGGTACAGTTATAAATAGTCGTTTCCAACGAAAGCATCGGTAAAGAGAAAGAGAGATCACCGAGGGAGCTGCATTCGCAATATGAAGTGCATGGTGCAATGTCGAGAGCCGTGAATCTATTTTGGAGGGTGGCACATGGTTATATTCTAGCCGTGGTAACTCGCGATAACGCAATCGTACCTCGAGTGCCACCTTCCTGGAAGATTCTTATCCCGTGGACGTCGAAAATTGTCTCTCGCTGTTGCATCGCGATTTCCCTCGTTCGTTACGTTATTCGGATTTGCAATTTAAATGGCGAACGAAAATAGTCTATACGGAATCTGACGTTCTAAAGAAACCGTGCAATTATCATACGTATTATTCGTTATTTAAATCGGCTTCGTAACCTTGTTCCAAGGGTATCTGACGGAGATAATTTGTGGATGACGCGTTTGGTAGACTCGCTTCTCAAATTTCAAGGTTAAATTTCATTTTCATTCAGCTTCAATTCTTTCGTTCTCATAAGTTTAGTTCTATTTGCGACTTGATTTCATTTTTACAATTTTCTTTGGTACGTGCAACAGTTTAAAGATCTGAAGGGCGAAGACCTTGCACCTTCAGATAGCTATGTGTTATAGATTCAATTCTTTTAAAAATTAATCACATACCTAACTAATATAGACACAATTCTATTAAGAAAAAAATTGAGGTCATAAAGAAGTTGAAGACCTACCTTTACTAATATCCACGTTCAAGACAAAATTTTATTTCAAGACAAATTCATTGAAAGACAATTTCATTTCAAGACAATTTCGTTTCAAGCTAAAATTTCACCCTTGACGAGATAAAGAAGTATTTCCAAGTATAAAAATATCTTCGACAACAAATATTTTTGAGTCTAAAAATACTTCAGAGAGGGTAAAAAAACATTTCTTCAACAAACACTGTAAAAAATAAAGTAGTACTAAATCGCTATATCTCTTCAAACGTCCCTATATTACATCAAACTGTAAACCGTTTCCCTCAAAAACAGTTTCACCCTCAGTAGATAAAAAATCCTGTAAAAATTGTTTCCAGTTTCGAAATCCGTTACCATTCACAGTCACCATTTTCGCTGTTCACAATTTTACCTTTTATTCATTTCACCGAGGCACGTCACTTCTTTCAACCCCCTCGTGTATCGGATATTTCTCTCCGCAATGCCACCTATACCCACGTAACAGCGCGTACTAATAACAAGCCAGAAAAGACCCTGTCAATCGCAGTACACCGATAGCTACGATTTCTTTTCTGCCTTTTTCCTTTAATGACGACTCGAAATGATCACCGTCTACGCTGAAACGATCCTTACTTTCGCGGAATAACCTCTATGTATTTGACAGACTAGAGGACATGAATAGAAACACTGAACATTGAATAAAATATCTTCGTGGTGTGTTTAATTAGTTCGTGGCAAAATTTGAATTTTGTTTAATAAATACGACATCGAGGGTTGATTTCCCTAGGGATTTGGGGTGTAGGGAAAGTGTAGGTGGAAATGTAGGCCAAGGTTTATTCGGACGAATGTTGGTTTTAGGGTTTGTCTATATTTCGGAAAGTTGGGGTTTTGGAATTTGAAGGTTTTTGTATTTGGGGGTGTAGAAGTTGAGAATGTGGAGATTTGAGAGTTTGAGAATTTGGGGAATTTTGGTATTTGGGGAATAAGGAAATTTGGGGTGTGAGAGTTTGGGAATGTGGAAATAACAATATGTGAGATTTTAGGAATTTTGGAATTTGGGGTGTGAGAGTTCTAGAACATGGAAATTACAATATGTGGGATTTCAGAAATTTTGGAATTTGAGGAATGGGGAAATTTGGGATGTGAGAGTTTGGGAATGTGGAATTTAGAATATGTGGGATTTTAGAAATTTTGGAATTTGGGGAATGAAGGAATTTGGGGTGTGAGGGTTCCAGAACATGGAAATTACAATATGTGGGATTTCAGAAATTTTGGAATTTGAGGAATGGGGAAATTTGGGGTGTGAGAGTTTGGGAATGTGGAAATGACTATATGTGGAATTTTAGAAATTTTGGAATTTGGGAAACGAGGGAACTTGGGGCGTGAGAAGTCGAGAGCGTGGAAATTATAACATGTGGGATTTCAGAAATTTTGGAATTTGGGGGATGGAGAAATTTGAGGTGTGAGAGGTTGAGAACGTGGAAAATGCGATATGTGGAATTTTAGAAATTTTGGAATTTGGAAAATATGGGAATTTGGGGTGTGAAAAGTTAAGAATGTGGAAATTAAAATATATGGAGTTTTAGAAATTTAGAAATTTGGGAAAATCAGAAAATTTGAGGTATGAGAGTTCGGAAATGTGAAAATTAGAAAAATTTATGAATTGAAAAATTTAATGTATAAGACTGTGAAATAGGGAATTGTCCCTTGACCCTCCTCGGATTTCCCTATCTTTCAAGATGGACGCCCTCTCCCCTAACCAAAGTGAACCTACGTTGCACCCACAATGTACTATAAACATAAAATGTTACTAAAAGTATACAAAAAACAGTGTTACGTATTAAGCACAAGTATTCCATCGGAATGCTTCCTAACCTGTTAATCGGGACTGACTCGTCAGTTGAAAGTTAAGTCTCACGACGGTATAACGTTTGTCAAAAGATTTGTGCCTTTAATTGTATCAATTCTTATATTAAAAGGAAAGTTTCACTTTTGTAAAAAAGTGACTTCTTCGTTCGCTTTCTATTACGATACTTTAATTATCATATTCGAACCCAGTTAACAGGTTAACACACTCGCGATCCGTACGCGATATGTCCACGTACGTATAAATATGAATAGATAAAGAAATTTACAACGAATAAACAGGCAAGAAAGAAATACAATGTTACACGTGTTAGGTCCAGCGTTTAGATTTACAAATTCCAACTGTGTTTGAATGAGTACATGTAAACGAGGTAAAGCTTGTGAATCCTTTTACGATGTACACGTGTGCATGTACAGAACGTATATATACATATGAATAGACAAGAGATAAGGTTTAAATGCGTGCAAGAATAATGTGCTAGCCTAGTGCCTAATATATATACACGTTCGTATTATATAAATATATATATGACGAGGATAAACACACACGGTTTCCTTGTGAAACAATTATTGTAAATATGACGTACGGAAATATATATAATTGTGAGTGTTTAAGAAATACAATACCAATGAATCAGCCTAAGGAGAAGCCACCTTCAAATTGTTTCCGCTCCCGCAGGAATCCAAGAGTTTTCCGATGGGAGATGAGCATTGAAGATTCGGCAATTATTTAGATTTAACCATACGTGTAGATATAGGGATTCTGCGTATCTTAACTTCAGCGCTGATTAACCCCTTAATAGCCCTTCAATTTTGTTCTAATTTTCTTTCGACTTTGCAGTCGATGAAGTTCAGCAAAAAAGTCCTGAGAATTTTAAAAAATAAAATCGTTTATGGATACAAAGTGGACTCTCATTATATTACATGTTTTAGTTAGACTCCAAAATCAGTCAGAAAGTGGAAATTACAATGTGACTTTACAATCGATGAAGTTCATCAGAAAAGTTCTGAGATTTTTAAAAAATAAAATCGTTTGTAGATACAGTACAGTGGACTCTCGTTATATTGCATGTTTCAGTTAGACTCCAAAATCAGTTTGAACATGGAAATTACAATGTGACTTTACAATCGATGAAGTTCATCAGAAAAGTTCTGAGATTTTTAAAAAATAAAATCGTTTGTAGATACAGTACAGTGGGCTCTCGTTATATTGCATGTTTCAGTCAGACTCCAAAATCAGTCAGTACAATCAACCAAAACTTTTTCGTTGATGAGACATGAATTTTCCTCAGCTGCTTTTTGGCAATATAACGAGAGTCTATCGAACAGCTCGGTTAACCAATAAAAAATAATATGAAATTTTTCTTACTTATGAAATAAGAAATTCTTAGTTTTATGAAGTTTAATTTAACTGATTGAAAATGACAATTCTGAAAATTTAAATCCGAGAGAGAAATACAGAGAGTAGTTTCGTGTCAGCATGAATATGGAATATGTAAGGGCTGTTTCGAGGGGTTAAGAGGCACAGTAGAAAATTCGAGCGAGCGGGCAGAACAATTTGAGATGGTTTCTTTCCCGGCCGTCTCGTTCATTTTCCGCTCACCCGTTTAACAAAAAGAAGTAAAGAAATCGAATAATAAAACACGAGGATGCGAGATGCTTGGAAAAAAGACGGTAAATATTCTCAGGTACTGAAGAAAAACGACGGTGTAACGTGTACATCTGCTAAGTATAATCTACAGTACCGCTCAAAACTATTTGATCATATGCTTGATGAAATAGTGTTTGATTAATGGACTCTCATTATATCGCCACTGACGTCACTAACTCTTGCAACTGGCAATGTTCGAGTTAGGCAAAAATTTAACCAGTTCAAAGTTTGAACACTTTACTGAAATGTGTAATATTACACAGTTGGGTTGTGGTCCTCAAAGGTGGCGATATAATAAGAATCTATTTTTTCATTCAGAAAATTTTGTACGAAGTTATCTATTTTCTCTGAAGGCGAATGTAGAAACATTTGAATTATTATTAGAACTTTTTCTAATTGTTAAGAAGAATTATTTTAATTATTACTAAAGATAACTCATTCAATGTCTAATCAATTATCACATGTTACATGTTACACAATAAATGTATGTATATACGAAATTTGATTGAATGAAATATTATTAATGATCACATTGATAACTAATTTTAATTATGATCAGATACTTTCGAGCGATAATGTATATCGTAGTAGTCCCTGTTGACATTTCAAGCCAAAAAGCGAGCGTGAGAGTGGGAGAGAAAGTAAAGAAGCACTCAATGGAAAGGCTTTCTGTGTGAAGGTAGCACATTTAGATTAGTGACGCGTAGAAAAAAAATTAACTAACAACCGGGAGAGAAAGGTAGCGAATGAGCTTTCTTCCCCCTTCCTTGAGCTTTGTCAGCACCACCCTTTATCACCGACAGAAGGACAGCACCACCCTTCTGGTTGCCTGTGTTCTTATTAGCTATGTTTTCTCGTGCTTGTGGTATATTATATACATTGTATATGTACATGTCTTTTGCACAATTTTACTTCTATTTTTTAACAACACGCTTCCTCTTTATCGCTTGTTCAACCATCGTTGATTCTACACGCGTTGCCTGTCATTTTCTTTGGTTCTCTTCAGTTTGGTTTCTGGTATCGTTTCTTACGTACTTTTGCGTGCTTTCTTCAAAACGGATTTTTGGCACCTACCCTGGAACGACCCTCGCCCCCTGCCGATCTTGTTTCTTTTCAGGAGACTAAAATTAATCGTACGCGTAACGTGTTTGGTGATCGACGAAAGTTGGTTCTTTTTTATGTGGAAAATTTTGTGAGAACGGAACTAGCGGGGTGGCACTTTTGTGTTTCGACATTTGTGCTTTGGAAAATTTGTGCAGATGGAAGTTTGGAAATTTGGAAATTTCTGCGTGTGCGAGTTTGATAATTAAGCATCTAAATTTGAAAATTTATAAGTTTCTAAATTTGTAAGTTTTTAAATTTGAGAATATCTAGGTTTTTAATTTTGAGAATTTTTAGGATGTAAATCTGACAATGTGGGAGTTTCTGAATTTGAGAATATATGTACACTTTACAAAATTAAATTAAAAAATTTCAAAGTTAATAAATAAATGTGTAAATTTAGCAACCCCTGAATTTCTCCATTCAAGATAATAATTTGAACAATTTCGAGAAAATTACATTTGAAAATTTGTACCTCTGTAAATTTCATATTTTAATTTCTAAATTCATGAACCTCAAAAGCTTGAGAAAATAATTTGAAACCCACAATTTCCTAACATCACCGTGCATGAAAAGCAAACGTGATTAATCGAATCGACAGAAACTCGCAATTTCCATAACAAAAGCAGATAATCTGAAAGACTATGAATATCTTAAGCATTTAAAACTATTCACAAAAAACCGTGATGTTATCCTCGTCATCACCAAACAACGTTAAGTAATGCTTCTGCACTAACGGATTGCAAAAAAACGCATACTTATATAACGACATCTTGTCTGACGTGTTGTTTTTATCCTTCAAGGTATAGACACCACCGTGGTCCACCATCAAGCACCTCTGATATCGAGTGCAGCCATAATCGGTATCGTGATCGCGGTACTGTTCGTCATCATCATTATCATCGACGTAATTTGCTGTTGCGCGCATAAAACAGGTAAGAACTACTTTTTTTATCATTTCTAATTTTCCAAATATGAATACAAAATTTTCGAGCTGTCTATAAGGTTTATCTTCTTGAAAATTTAACCCCTTAACCTCAAATTTTATCCTCTTGAAGAGTTAACTCCTTAACCTCAAATTTTCTAACCTCAACTGTCTTTCAGACGGTTGTGTCACAGCTAGGTAATTATTCTTGCAACATTGATGCAAATAAAGAAAGTTAAAATGTTACATCTTCATCTATCCTTACGCAGACTACAATTAAAATTAATCCCAAAATTGAAGTGAAATTATCACATACGTATCGTAGTGTGCGTAACGATATATCAGGGCAAGGTGTTAAAACGAAATTTCATTTCGTACTTCAATTTCGAGTTAAATCTCCGTTCCTCGCAATTCGAACCGAGGTCATAATGCATTCGTAAAATTGCAGCGTCCAAAACCGCAGCGTAAGATTACGCGAAAGTGTGCCGTGGCGGTTTCATTAAAAATTCAATTTACCACGTTTAAAATGTCCACGTAAATTCATTCGTGTGAGCATAAATCAAAGCGTTAAAATCGCGGAGCGACATTACGTTCGCTAGTACGGCGTGAATTTATTAGAACTAGCGCCCGCGAATCTACCTGAAATTACAGCTCGGATTTATCCGGAATTACAACACTAATTTACCCGGCATAAACTTGTTTCAAATTGTATCCTGGATTTATCCCAAACTACGACTCCACGTGTTTGCGGAATTTTCGACGGTAATCGAACTTCCGTGTCAAAACTGTTCCGTGCTGAGCAAACACAAATTTTGATATTTGCTTTCATTTTATTAATTGAAAAATTAGGTGACTAGTTCTTAAAGTACCTCCAAATACTTTAAAGTACTCGTATCTTTTTTACAAGGTACAATTCTCTTCCTTTTTCACTTCGATGCAATCACGGTCTTGTTATATTGTCATCGACTATGTAAAACAAAAAGCACATACTTATATAATTTCGTATTAATTTTGTCATTGAGTATGTAACATATAAGTACATAATTTCATATTAAGTTTTGTATAATTGAATTCATAGTGTAATATCCTTAATTTTTATTGCAGGAATTATATATTACGTGTGCGAGCGATCCCGCCGGAAACCAGTGGACGAAGAGGACGCGAAACTCGGCAGGTGAGAATCACTTCAATTACATCTTCCACACTCTTTTTTGAACATGCCACACTTACACACGTGACATCCTCTTTCGGTATTATAGATCATTCAATTTACTCGACTTCCTTTATACATTACATACATTTTATTATTACATTGTGCTTTGGCAAGTCTTTGGCGCTATATTTACCGTGTCATCGAACTTTTATTTCCCATCCACTGTACTCTTTTCAGACGCGAATCTCTTTCGTTCGCTTCCGTTCTGTTCGTCGAAAGAATTCGAGATTCCCGCGGGAGCCGTGACTAACGTGCAAATTAGTCGATGGAATGATGGATTTTTAAAGTACTCTCGGTAATCTGGTACCGGTTTGTCGGGGACTGAAATTATTCGAGTTCCTATGAATTAATGAATTGCGTCTTCGTTGTAATTATCGATAACGAATCGTCCCTTCGTTCGTTACCTATTTCTATGAAACTCGGTAATAATAAAATAACGAATGTCGAATCTTCAGTTTTCGTTTCTAAATTCAACGTTGTACAGACAAGTTGCACTATCGAATTTCATGTGAAATGCAGTTGACATAAATTTTTATTTTGCCTAATAATATAAAGTTCCTAATAATTCATAAAACTAAAAATGTATATTGTCTGCAATTATATATTATCTATTGATATAAAGTACCTATAAATTTATACAACTAAAAAGTATATATTGTCTGTAATTATATTTTGTCTAATAATATAAAATACCTATAAATTCATAATACTAAAAATTATATATTGTCTGCAATTATATATTATCTATTAATAGGAAGTACTTATAAATTTATACAACTAAAAAGTATATATTGTCTGTAATTATATTTTGTCTAATAATATAAAATACCTATAAATTCATAATACTAAAAATTATATATTGTCTGCAATTATATATTATCTATTAATATGAAGTACTTATAAATTTATACAACTAAAAAGTATATATTGTCTGTAATTATATTTTGTCTAATAATATAAAGTACCTATAAATTCATAAAACTAAAAATGTATATTGTCTGCAATTATATATTATCTATTGATATAAAGTACCTATAAATTTATACAACTAAAAAGTATATA
The DNA here is from genome assembly GCF_050947335.1 of Megachile rotundata. Classification (NCBI taxonomy): domain Eukaryota; kingdom Metazoa; phylum Arthropoda; class Insecta; order Hymenoptera; family Megachilidae; genus Megachile; species Megachile rotundata. The sequence continues at coordinate 17,596,917 of NC_134984.1, read as the reverse complement.
TTGTCTGTAATTATATTTTGTCTAATAATATAAAGTACCTATAAATTTATACAACTAAAAAGTATATATTGTGTGTAATTATATTTTGTCTAATAATATAAAATACCTATAAATTCATAATACTAAAAATTATATATTGTCTGTAATTATATTTTGTCCAATAATATAAAGAGCCTATAAATTTATGTAACTCCTTTTCTTCCAAGAAGAAACAACTGTATACAAGGGGACTAAAATTGCAAGTTAACTAAAATTTATGAATAGAAAGTTGATTTAACGACTTACTTAATGAAACTATTAATGAAAGTATTAATATTAATAATGATAATAATATTAATGAAAGTAATTGGTACTCGATAAATCGGAACTGGACCTCCACCTTCATCCCCATTCCGGTGTCATAAATTGTCCACCAGCGAAAATAATACAATATTCCATGGTTAACTATCCCGCCATTAGGTGACACTTTGATCCTCTCGCATCTTTCTCTCTTTTTTTTTACCGGTAGTCTTTACGGTTGGCGGTTTCCATTGCCGTATTGCGACCAAAAAATGGCCAATGTCGCCGGGGTCACGGCCATCCAAGACTCGGGTAGTGGAAAAAGTACCATTAGATTGGTCAGACACACTGCCATGTAAGAGAGATACATAAGTGAAATCAGTAAGAAGCATGGCCCCTCCTCGAAGGGGTTCTGACACGGCTTTCTACTTGGCATGATATTTTTTTTTTTCTTTTCTTCAATCCATTTTATCTCTCTCCCTTTATCCGATTTGTTTATCTTCGGTTCTCTGATACTTTCCGAGTTCGCGCTATCGATTCACGGTCCGCTTATGATCCACTCTCGGTTCAAGCATTGTTTAAATTTCACGGATCTAATGATCGACCACGAGTGGATCAATACGTATCGAATCTTCACGACATTTACCTAAAAAATACTTTACCAAGAGAACACAATATTTGCAAAAAGGCAGAAATAAATATACAAATATATATTTTACAAAAATGCTTATTTTTTTAAGCAATGGAATTTGCAGCATGAGAGAACTCTGATTTGTTTGTTTGTCCTTTTCTATTTTCTTTACATCAGTGCATCCATTTTACCGCCAACCACTCTCCATAAAACAACATTGTATTATACATTGTTCACCGATTTCTATTTCTATTTTTTTCTTCTCTCTGTCTCTGTTACTCTGAGCCTTCTATCACTCTTGACACACGCTGCATACTATCGCCATTATTCGCCCGTGCTTTGGCTATGCTGCATGAGATATCAACACTCTGAAGTGTTATTAATTGCTCGTTAACCACGTAGCAAATACTCACTAACACTCGCTCTAATTCACCCTGTGTACCATTCGGCCGTGAATCATGGATGTAGGTAATTCAGTTTCATCCGTGATAAAGCGAGGTTACCGCATCATCCGAGATTATTCTGTTTCGTTCGTAACAGCATCGTGACACGAACTCTTGCAATATTTATGTACTTAACGATATAACGTTTAGCTTCTCGACATTACCCGAAATTGCTAACAGTTTCTGTAGTATAAAACCATATTAGCAACTCTTTTTCATAACCTCTTCAAACTTGAAATTATCGAGGAATTCGTATAACATTATAGCAATTTGCTCATCTTTATGTTTTGCTCATTTGTGTGTCAAAAATTTCAAAATTCATTTATCATTTTATACTTTGGACATCGAACATATATTTACTTGGACAAAGCTGCCATTTTGTCATTCATAAAGATATTGTAAAGAAAAATTGAATAAAAAGGAACTTAAAGGAAACAGACTTAAATGATTCTTTAAATTTGATAAAAAAGCTGTCAAATTTCCAAAGATGCGACGAATCTTTTGTTCAAGGTGATTTAACCCCGTAGGTAATCCCGTTTAGACTTAATGAAACTAGTGTCACCTTGAACGAAAAAGCGCGTTGAAGAAGATTCCCAATTTGCAAATACACGAAACTAACGAGTGATGGCATGCATTCTATGCGTATCGATGTTGCACCACGCGCCGCATCTCTCGACATGCTCTTTTTTTATTGCCCAGTACTAGAAGTAACCTTAAAGAACTCGACGAGTTTTCCAAGAATAATATGTTTTCTGTTGAACAATTTTAGAGACGAGAAGGAGCCGCTGAAGGAAGAGAAGAAGATCACGCCGATCATCGATTCGGGACTGCGCCGGGAATCGTCCATCACCTTCGACGGCAAGAGATCCGTGTCAAAGACCGGTTTCGTCGGCAAAGACTCAGCCGTCTAGATATTCTTCCGGCGTACTAGATTGTAAATCACCGTAGAAACGTTGTCTCGAAACGTACGAGGGAACAGAGAGTATCGCGGTTGTCAGTCTTCTCCCTTTTTCAAACGATTCGCGCGAAGATTTGCGCGGGAACGAGATACGTTTCTCGGGCGCGGCACCGGCCGCCATCTTGTGGCGATTCGACGACACATCGTGCGCCATTTCCTGCGTCCTTAAGGATATGGCAGATGTTAGCTATCGTAACTTCTGCACTTCGCCAAATTCGTTCGGTACAAACACGATTCTACCCCCACGATTCTGTAGCTATTTTGTAACCCGGACTTCAAAATAAACCCCTTTCCCCAGTTTCCCACCAGTGTCCCAAGATCGTTCTAGGAGCAAAGAATCTATCGATGTTGATGTAACTTAGCGAATGTTGCCAAGGAGGGATGTTTAGATAGATCGCTTTCACACCGAGGAGAAATTGTACAAAATTAATCGCGAAATTGGTAGAAGTCAGTCGGTAATTTAGTGGCCATTGCTTCGAGGCACCCTCTAGATAATCGCAGTCTAGTACGCTGGGTAGTACTGTGTTATCCTTTGCACAGCACGAAACTGGAACAGGGAAAACAGCTTCCTTGTTCAATCTCGTTTTTCTTCTACGATAATTAAGAGAACACCGTGTAACAAGACTTTTACGATGCACCGTTTACGAGGCAGGTTACGAACGGGATAGGAACCTTCTGTAACGGTTCCTGTGTACATATGACGTTTGATGGTGTATTCATCAATTGTCGTGGTTCTAATTCAATTATAGCTTGGTCGAAAATGCGAAGGGTCCGAAAAGCGATGACATTCTTAAGAACGGTTGATCGGGAACCACTGGTGTTTTTTACTGATTTAGGACCACGCTATACTTGAGCGAGAATCACTGAGTGTTTATATCAGTGATGGGCAGATCTAGGGCTCGTGGGCAATTAATGTGCAGTAGTGCATACACTGTAGGACGAAAGCGACATTGGCAACTTGAAAATTTGTGAATTTGAAGTTTGAAAAAATTTTTAACGTAGAGGTTTTGAAATGTGAGAACTCAGAGTTTGGACATTTGACCTATTTGAAATTCGAGGGATTGGAAACTTGTAAATTAAAAAATTCCAGAGTTTGGGAATCTGATGTACAAATTTGTGAATTTGAAAATTTGAGAATCTGGAGATTAAGAAATTCAGAGTTTCGACTATTTCCACTATTAGCGTAAGATTGTCCGGAGTGCCAAGTACCCACAGTTATGAAAACCTAGAAGCCTAGAAATTTAAGACTATTTTCAAATTTTCAAATTGAGAAATGAATCAGTCCGCCATTAGCACGTTTGCCCATCACTGCCCTCTACAGTCCACGGCACAGATACAAGTTAATTTCCTCAGACAATTCGAATTTCTTGTGATTGTACGACTTTATTTCAAAGACTGATTCCTTTAAGAAACTTCATGGAAATCGTGTATCCCCAGTTATCATCGACGATCAATAACTCAGGTCACACAAGGTTATTTCGACTCGTTCGCAATGACAAAATGCATTTGCTACGCGTGTTCCTTAATCATGAACAATTTTCTGTTTACTAAAAAAGTGTCTTTGTCGCAGAGCTTTTTGTTCTTTCAATGTGACTCTTGCCCTCTTGTTCACCGAGCATGACTATCGTACAGAACGCGATTACTTGTGTTCTTTTTCTTAATTTTGAGATGGACACATCTCGTGTGACATGTTCTTTGTTTACCCGTGATATAATTTATCGTGATAGTTTAACGTGTATGTACATTTTATACAATGTAAAGATTACGTCGCGTGCGAGAGCAGCCCAAGTGTCTTTTTGACGTTTTACGTTTTCTTAACACTTTGACGATTGTGTGCAATTTTGCGTCGTTGTTTTTATACTTAACAGAGACCTTCGTTCAACTTGCTAGATTACTCGTTTTCAACTCGCAGTTAGGATCAGTGTAAAATTAAATACGAAATTTCCGAATACGTGACAGAGATCGTCAAAGTGTCAAGTTTATTATATATCCTCTAATATGTAGGTTACCATGTAAGTAAGAAAAAAAGCAGTTTTTGCGATGATCCGATCATGTATGATTTAACGAGTATGTCGTCGCGATCGGATAAGCAACCCTGAAACGGTATACTTAAAATATAAAACTGTAAGATACGATACTTAAGAAAAGGGACTGAAAAGAAATTTTATTCGATGCGTCGATCGTGATGACGTATCAGTGTATGTCCCAGTTGTATCTTTTAACAAATTAGAAGTCTCTCTAAGCATATGTGTATAGTGTAATCGACAGCAGCGACATCTTCGATGGACTCTTTTTCGCTTGAAATAAATTGTAAGTTATAAATTCTTGCTGACAGTATAACAAGAGAAGTTTCATTTCTGGAATATTTAAATAAAAAAAAAGACGGAGAACAATCGAAAGCTGCCATATATAAATATATATATATATATACATAAATTATATAGTATTCAAGAATATAAAGTACCAGTTTTGTCCTAACGTGTAAGATGGCTTTTCGAGAAAAAAAAAACAGTTAAAAATGTGATAAGTTTTTGTAAATGCTTGTAAACGTTTTTCCTAATCTTTAAGGAGTATTGAAGATAATTTTAAGAGAGTTCGGTAAGTTTAGACTGTTGTATGCGGGTACGGAAAGTGCGTTCGCTGACAAGAAGAACGAACGAGTTCAACTGTGACAGGTTGAAGAAAAAGTTGGTTCTCTTTGTATTTATCGTAATAAGGTTGCTTAAGTGTATGGCTACAGTAGAATCTCGATATTTTCTTGCGTTAGGAGCTCTAAAATGGTAACCTTATCAAACAGGGGCGATATTTATCTTAATTTATCTTATGGTAAATTTGGATTTATTTTTCCAAAATATCAATATGATTTTATTATAATTTTCCCCTGTATTTTCTTTCTAAAGAAGAAGACAGATATCCCTAACCCCTTAACACATGTATTTAAAGGGACAGTAAGAAATTAATGCGTGACAAACTTACGTGATGATAAACGTTAATTGTAATAGAAAATATGAAGGTTCCACTGTACTTATAACGAGAAGATTGAATTAAAATTAAAACGTAAACGCTTCCTCGCTCGCGAACACACTTTCTGCACCGAGGTAGCTTTTTTACGTACCGTAAACAGAGTTTTGCCAAATATATAGTACTTATTAGCTTGTAAGTCAAACGAGTACATTATTATACACGAAAAGTATATACAGGGTGTTAAGAAGAAAAGGTACCAAGACTTTAGAGGCTTGTGGCAAAAGTCTCGGATCCTTCTTTTTAAGTCACCCTATGTACAGGGTGAGTTATTTGAGGACTCGAGTTAAAGTATCTTCGAAGTAGTTTTAAATGCAACTTCGAAAAAATTTCAACGTAGTCTCAGATAACTGATCTTGTATGTGGAAGGGAAGGAGAGAAAGATGGTGGATTGTTCGTCACGAAAGGATTTCGAAGCTTCACCGAGATGTTACCAAGATCTAGTGACTCGGTCGAAGACGAGAAATCGTCACGTTTATCTAGCTATTTTATATTCGTTGCCAAAATCCGTAATCCAAATAGCTTCCCACGAAAAGTATTACTGCGCATCTTCCAATTTAAAACGGAAAAGGTTTAAAAAAAAGCAACACTATTACAAGTTTGTAGGTGTAAGGCATATTTTTTATGTATGCTTTTTCTGTACGCGTCGAAGAAAACGTACTCGACTTAATAAAGGATAAAGAACATTTTTTAAGGTCGAATGATTCGAAGTCTTGCGCGCACCACACGCTTTCTGTTTGTTTAAAACTTTCCTTTATTCAAACGTTAATTTCTCGTTACAACCTTCGGAATAATAAAACGCACTGTTCGTCGTGTAAAAAAGGATATTGCACCAACAGGCATATAAAAAGTAAAAGAACTTTGATTCAAACAGGTAAAACATTAACACTTGCACGGCCAGTGGATTTTTGTGACTTAACATTGTAAGCGACTCTTTTTAAAAATCAATTTTTGCTAAACGTTTACCGTTTAGAACGACAATAAATCTCAGAATGTTTCTAAACTTAAATTGCTTAACAGAATTCAATTTTGATATGTACGATTCTTACGAAATTTTTGTGCTAATTGTGAACGTGAAAACTATTTCAATCACTTTCCTGAGAGGTGTATATTCGACACTCGTTCGTATTTTTGCATTGAAATACATTTTGTGATTACACTCTTATAATTATACTTATACAATTGCCATCACAATTATACAATTGTCATCATAATTATATAATTGTAACACGAGTTATATAAGAAATAGTGTCGTAAAAATTGAACTGTTACGCAACCAAATACACTAAAGAGCGCTTTATTATTCCCACAACAAAACGCTGCAGGGAAAGTAGAAATTTAATTTCTAGATCTAAGATAAAAGACCGTGCAAAGGTTAACAATATCCGCGCAACGTTATTCATACATACTATCAATGCACACATTCTACGTTTATTCAAGTATCGCGTTAATAAAAATCCTCGTATATGCAGCTATAAGCGACGCGTTATGGCACTGCATTATTGTTTTCATTGAACCGACTACATAGCCACGTTGCAAATGATAAAAAGAGCGTATATAAATATTGTTCCGTTCCATTTGTTCGTTTAAGTTGTAAATCACATCCTCGATTATGGCATAAGTTCTGACGTTTTTAAAATACGCCAAATACCTGATCCTTTTATCACACTTCGATGCCTACGTTCGATCGTTTCCCCTTTTTTATCAATAATTGCTCCACGTTTAATTGAGGCGGTTCGGTTCTCGTGTGCCACACGTATACCTTGAACAAAATACCAAACATTATTTTGCATAACCTAACACTTTGACGATCGACTTTGCAAAATCTGACTCCTCGAATTTTATCTTCTTTTTATTGGGTAACAGGAAGTTCTTGGTCTTACGATTATTGATTTTTAAATCGCACTTGATAACGTAGGTACGGATAAGATAACGAAGTTTTCGGGAGCATTAAGATTAATTTGACGGAGTATCGAAGACAGTAAAAACTCTGTAAGCCCACTGAACGTGTATTTTTGTGCCAGGCTTAGTGAACAAATTCGCTGATAAGCGGTCGTCAATGTGTTAAATATAAATTAATTATACCTTCGTGCAACAATCTGCCAACGGTTCCAGCTCATTCCTGGTAACAATGTGTTTAAGTATTTCGCTTTCCTGGTAACCGCCTTCCACGTCGTACGAGAAGAGGGCATCCTTGTTCTCCAAGAGAAGCCGCAGATTAATGGCAAAGCCCGCCATGTCCAACGGAAACGGGCGATCAGGCTTCCAGGCAGCGTTGAAACCGATTACCTTATTGGTAATGTTATCGCACATCGGTTTCTCCACCATCAGACCACCTACCAGACCCACCGGCCACACGCCGACCTTCTGTATCTTCTCCATCTGCAACAAGCAGCCGTTACATAACCGTTTCGTGACCATTTGCAGCCTTAATGTTCTTACCTCGTGGAACAGTTTGATGGAATACGTATTGTCATCGTCAGCGAAATATACGATCCCTTTGTCGGTTGATTTCAGATTCTCCCGAAGCCAGCGTAACGCCGCATTTCTTTGTTCAACGCCGCGCGGCTTCTTCCAATTCGGATCGTTTCGACCCAGCTTATAATTAGGCGGTGTCGGAGCTGCCAGATGGGTATAGATTAGACCGCTATTCTCTAAGAACCTGGTAACTAGCTTCGTTTTCCTTTCCGCATCTTCCACCAGGATCCAATGGAAATTCGGTATGTGTAGGAACGTTTGTGACAATCGGGTTAATTCGGCTTTTTGCACGGGGCGTGCGAACGTTGGAGTGATGGCGTAAATTGTAGGCCTATCGAATGGTTCCTGTTTGTTCCCACTCAACACCCCGTGCCCTTCCAGCCTCTTGATTATATTGTACGTTAGCCCGTATGTGTCTCGTTGCTCGATGATCATCGACTCCACTTTGTCTCTCAGCTCTTGCCATTTGTGATGCTCCTTATAATCTGTTAAACAAAATACAATTATAAGTTGGAAGCGTAGAAATTTGGGAATTTGGTCCTTAGAAAACTTAAGTGATTTATAAACTAGAGAAGAACATGAACTTAAAACCATTCAATAGAAAGAAAAGTCAACACAACTTGTACACTTATCATCGTTCAGTAAAGAAAAACCAACATAATAATCCTTCAACTAACTTTAAAATATAAGAAGAAAACAATTTCTTGGAATATTTGTAACGAAAATCACATACAAATAAAAAGACACACATTTTGGTAAGATAATCAGTTCGAATTTCGCGGGGCGCATGCGCAGAACACGAGACCTGCAGCATGCGATGATTATACATATGCGCAAGCTACTGTACCTAATAGACGAGGTAAAGACACGAAGTACGTGTTGTTAGAGAAACACTTACATACGAAACATTGAAACGCGATCACATGAACCAGGAACAATATTAGGAAGCTCTTGTTACAACGAAAACCACCCCACATATTAACTTTAGTACCGGATTCGTCAGTAAGGAACACACTTTCTGTCATTGTTGATGCGCCATGACACTGTTCTGGAATACCGACTGTACTGTTTTCACGTTCCACCGCGCATATAAGAATCGACGGAGAAATCTAACCTTGCACGCAAGGTCATTCATTGAAGGATTTCTTATGCGTCATTTCTACTTATTTTATCGCACTTTTCGAGATATGTACTGCATTAAACCAGCTGCATTATCAACGGAATTGAACAGTAGATTATACGAGAATGAAAGTATATTGTAGGTTCGTGTTAGTTACGCTGGTTGTAAATGAAATATTATATATACTGAACATAGCAAAATTGTTTACACGCGTTATTGAATATATTGCAAACTTCAAAAAAGAAGCGTCTCACAACGTACAATTAATACAGTAGTTGGACGGTATTTATAGGTTATGTGTCGTCTACTGTACAAAATCCCTAGATTGCAGATCAATATGGAGCCACGTCAAGCATTCGATACGCAATTTAAAATGTGTATCTGAATTTTAAAAATATTTTAAAAATAGATAGTTGTACGTCAAAAATTTAAAAACTATTTCACGTGTTTCAAGTCAGTTGCAAATTCTGATAACACTGAACAAACAGATTAGAACGTACACATGATATAAGAAGTCGTAAAAATTATAAGATAGTAAAAACAACGTCAGCATCGTAATGTAAACAATTTTTAGCATCATCTTTCACCTCAACGCACAGTAACTTTCAACCGCTCATCAAGGCTAATTGAAATGCGCGCTACTGGACTGGCGGGAAAGTAATTTCATTTTCAATATGTGTAAAATAAACGATGTCTTTTTATTTATTCTTTCACATGAATTTGCGATACATTTGTATGTGTCATAAATTGTATCAATATTAATGCAAATTTTATTTTCAAACCAACCTGAAATTAAAAATTTTGTTCAATTTCAGTGGCAAAGCAGTTTGTTACAAATAAAATATATAAAAGAAAGGAATTTTTGACACTGAGATTGAACAAAAATTTTTAGCAAGTAATTTTATTTAGCAATATGTTTTTAATAGACAGGTTTACAAGTGACTGAAGTCGAGGAGTAAATAAAAATATTTTTCAGTAAGTAAAAGGATGTAGATATATTCTTTTAGTAAGGAGAAATATATTCTACAGTTAGTTCTGCAAAAGAATGAGTCAAGCAATGAAGACATATACGTTGATCATACAAGTTTTTAGTACAGCTCTTTTCAATATCAAAAAAAGAAAGAAGCGCCAGATGTAGAAGTCAAAACAGAGAAAAAGAAAATGTGAACTGTTTGCAACGTTCAAACCCATTCCCTCCGCAGTGGTATCCCGTGACGAAACTCCCTAGACCGTTGCCGAGTAGCGACACCGGGGTTGGAGGAAATGTGGCCCTAGATGAGCGCGTGCGATACGAGGCGGGCTCAGAAGAGCGCATGCCGGGCCGTGTCACGGACACGCGTGTGTCAGGATCGCGCATACGCTCGTGTGGCGAGTGTATCGAAGGCGTCGCGTCGGCGGGACGCAAGGGGGGCGTCGTTGGAGGCTTGGGAGAGCCAGACAGGCGCGTAGATAGGGCAGCTCACGGTGGCAGATCCCGCAGCGAGCTACGGAATTGTTCCATGCTCGTCGGGCACCGCGTGTGCGGTCCGCGTACAGACGTTTGCCTCCTGGAGGTCGTCCGCGCGTCCAACTGACATTATCGGCCATTTAGGGGTGTCGGGTAGAAAGGACGAGGGGCGAGTTATCCGGCGGTAACCCGACCGACTGCTAGCCAGTATCCAGAGAGCGATACGACTGGCCGTAGTGCCGCTGCTCGTGGTGGCGGTGGCATTGGTAGTGGTGGCCGTGGTGGCGGCGGCGGTGGTGGTGGTGGTTTCCTATCGTGGTGGTGTCCGCTGGTAGTGGTGGTGCTGTCAGAGTGGTGCTGCGCCTCGTTCGACGACGGCGGCGAGGGAGAGAAAGAAAAGTGGCCCTCGAGGTTACGAGGCCAGAGGAGAAAGTGGGTGTTGCCGGAGTGACAACGGGGAGGATCATCCGGCACCTCGACGCCAGGACTCGAGGAATAGGATGTTCGTCGGTCGTCGATCCAGGAGTCGACGTCTCGCGACCGACGGCTGTCTGATCCTCGTCGAACGCGTGCCTCGTGAGTACGATCTTCCCAGGACGTGTACCTTTTTACCCTGATTTTCGTTCGTTGACGACCGGAGGACGTTCGATCCTGCACGCTTCCGCCGAGATCCACGGGAGCGCCAGGGATTCTCGGTCTCGAAGAATCCAGTGGGACGCGGTCGCGAAGGAAATAGAGGTCGGATGCAAATTACGAGCATGAACGAGGCGGTGTGCGATGGGCACGGTAATTGGGACGAGGGGACGTTGGGCTTACTGGGCGCGGAAGAGAGATGCGTCGGATACTTCCCCCTTTTTTCTCTCGCATCCTCTTCCTCGTTCCAGCAATTTTTTTCCCCTTGTCCTCTTCTGGCCGCGTTTCGTTCTTTCTCTTTGTAAACAGAAGTCAGTGGCGCGTAAATGTACATAGATGGGCGTGTAGGTGAAACTCTGACGGACGAGTTTTTTTTTTTTCGATGTAACGAGGGACCGGTGGTGTTATCGTGCGCAACGATGACTCGGTGCCCTTTCCGCTCCGCTCCGCTCGCGTGCCACCTCTTCGGGTTAACACACAGCGGGTGTACAGGAATACCAGAAATAATACTCGAGGCTCGTCGACCGGCCGAGAGTCGAGAACGCATCCCTCCTCGCCTCGTTCTTCTCCCCGTCGGTGTGCACTGGCCTCGATTAGTTCTCGCTTAGAGAGAGAGTTGTGACCGGATTATTCTTTTTCTTTTTTTTTTAGGGGTGCTGTAGAGGGAGGACGAAAGGGGTGCGCTAACGACGTCACCGTGTCGAGTGAGTCACGGCTTCTAAATTGATCCCCCACCCGTTGGCTCGCTTCAGCCTCCTCTTCCTCTTGTGTTCCTTGCTTTTACTCCGCCTGTTCCTGCTTTCTCGTTCTCTCCGCGTCGTCCCGTCTCCGTTCCTCTTCAGCATCTCGTTTTCTCCTCATCTCCATCAACGTAGCCAGGCGCGTTGATTTAATTCCCGATGCAACGTGCCCTCCCGATTTACGCGACGAGGAAATATGTCCGGGTCGAGGGAACGATCTCGAGGTCGTAACGTACTTCCAACTTACTTACGAGCAGACGGTCGTTCAATAATTTCGCAAGGTTATGGGAACCGCCGATATCACTGGCTACTACTCGTTTCGCAAGAATGATCGATCTCCTGCTTCCGTCTTAAGGCCAGGCCATCCGCGTTCGTGTTCCGGTGTCATGTCGCTCGACGGCTGTCTACCGTTGTATTTTAACGATCCCCCGATAAGATTAAACGTCGATGATTGCGTGACGGTTTGTCGTTCTACGTGTGTCTCGTTATCAGCCGGGACGGTGATTGAATAGGGGCTACAGCTTTTAAATGAGTTATCTCTCGTCGAGCATGCTTGCTGAAGCACCATGTGCTTTGTGTTTCGCCGTGACGAGGATAGTGGTGAATGGTGACGGGTGATAAGTCGTTTTTAATATATTGTTGATCGCGCTGGCTACGACAGGATGTCGTGTAACATACTTTGATAACAGCAAATTCCATCGTTCCGTTTAAAGGTTTGTCTTGTTAGCACGTCTTTGCGATTATTCTATAATCGTTCTATTTTTGTTTTATAATTATCTCGCTATTACGTAATCATTCTATTTTCGTGTTTTGTTCCGTTGTTTTATTAGTTCTATTTTCGTCTCGTAATTATTCAATCGTTGTATTCATTCTATTCTTGTCTTGTATTCGAGTCAATCAACGCGTTGAAGGGCATCTTTGTTGTACATTAAAATTGATCGAATCGATACATTTAAATGAGAATTACATTAGTGGAAATTAATGTATGACGTCGAGAAAAAGTTATAGAAAGGTATTGCAATTTATAGAGACATGTTTGCCTAACATTGTTCCTGGCATTGAAGCTATAAAACAAACGAGTATGTTTGAAAAACAAATCAGTGCACGAGGAATGATTGAAATCACGATTCAATTCGTCGTTTCAGCAAACAATTTCAAACAATCAAATATTATTGACGAATCGATCGATTCGACATCTAGTTCCTTAATAATTTAACAGCCATTGCAACCGTTTGACCTCTCTTCACACTCAGACCATAAAGCAAACAAACGTTTCAAAAACGAACCAGCACAATCAAGATGTTCTAAATTATGACTTTATTCGTTCTATCAGCAAACTCAGATAATCATACGTTGTTATTCGTCGATTTAATCTCTTAATAAGTTTAGTTTTGAAGCTTAATAACTTAATAAATATAATTGTTTAATATTTATGTAGAGCATAAAACAGTTTCACGAACTGATCAATCAGACTAATATCATATAGTTTGTCATATCAGCAAATAATTAATTATGACATAGTTCATCGCGGCAGCAAATAATTATAACCTAGTTTATCAGCGAGTGATTAATTATAACCCACTTGATCATATCAGCAAATAATCTGAAATAAATATCAAAGTAACTTCGACGCCCTAAATAATTTAACAAGTAAATTCACCTAAACAAATCCTATCAATCTCGATAATCGAACAGATTTCAATTATAACTCCGTTCCAGCAGTCGAACGCTATGAAACTATCGATCGGCATTGTATTTTTAAATAATAGAACAAGTTATACAGTTCACCCAAATACGTCCGTCCAATTTCGCGTCTTGACATTCTTTCCCGTCGCAGCGGGCTAAAAAGCCTGGAAGAAATTCATTTCCGATAAGAGCGCCGTTAAAACGTTACGAAAACAAACAAAAGATAATTAAATCATCAGTGGCTCGGCCAAATTACGTTGATCAAAAGAGAAAACGATGCGAACAACGAGTCTAAACATTTCCGTTCGCCGCTCCCGCGGTACTCGCGTTTATTTCTCTCCTCCTTTCTCCTCCCTTTTTTTCACGGAATGCCGAGTTAAGTTACGTTTAATGTAACCCCCTTCGTTTCTTCCCCTGCCCCCCGGACGTCCCTGGCCGCCCGGATGCCGGCTGTTTTCTCATTAAGGAATGGAAAGTTCTTATCCCGGCGGAATGGAACGCTTCGTGTCGCCTCGCGACGAAAGCACGGCCACTCGTGACAATATGGCGAAATGAATATCACGGAAATATCAGGGAACGCTTGGACGAGCACAAGAATCCATTATCGGGGCTTAATATCTCCTCCATTTGTCCCCGACTCTTTATTTCTTTCACCGATATGATGCTTTATTAGCGTCTCCTTTTCCCGGAGATGAATAGTCTCTTCCTCGTTTCCCCGGTGCTCTCGATCGGAAATGAATCGAAGCGATTCGAACAACGGCGCGGATTAAGGGATCGTTGATCGTCGAAAATTGCATCGCGACGAATCTGGGGGAAAAATGGCCGGCCAGGACACCCTGACATTTCGATTCCGAAAGGTCACCGAATGTGGAACAACTTTCGAGCCGGAGCTGATCGAGCGTTCCCGCGGGAATCAGCCGGCAGGGTTGCCTTAATATTTTGCAGCCCACGGGGCGTTTGACGGGCGCGAAATCGACGGGCCGGAATGGAAAACTCGATTCATCGAATTACCCTGGAAGCCTCGTGCTCGTTGGCCCTGCGAAATTAATTAGACGGCCATCCGGAAGGCTTTTCGATCGATTCCCATCGACCGGATTTCGAGCTGAAAAATTCCACGATGAATTGGACCGAATCGATTCCAGTTGCTCCCTGATTGCTAGTCGATTATTCCGATCGCTGCGTGAAATTGCTACTTTTCCGCGTTATTTTTTCTACCTCGGTTTTACGCGGATAAAAAACGGTTTCAAATAATTTATTATTCTTCCGTGCGAAATTCGCATGAATTATTTGCGGGACATTTTTATTTCATGTGGAAAATTGGGGTGAAATTATCTATTACTCGAATTGACTATTACTGTATTTTCAGAAAATTTATACTTTTTATGCAGCTGACTGTGTTGTAGATTAAGTATTTTAACAAATATTTAATTACATATTTATTCAGATACAGAATATTGAATGTTACTTTATTTCCTATGAAAATATGGAACAGTCTGAAGAAGAATTATTACAATAAATATATTGTTCAACACGTAAATATTGTTCTGAAATAAGACAGTAAGTAAATTGCTCAAACACAAATAAGATAATAAGAAGACAAGTAATTAGTAAAATAAGACAAGTACATTTTCGAAATAAAATATATTCAACTGCCTATTAAAATAATTAATTTTCAAAAGCATAATAAATGTAACTATAACAAAAAATAAATGTAGCTACAATAATATTGATTATAATTTAAAAATATACTTGAAGTTTAAATAAATGATGTCTGCTCACCGAAGTCTTCTACTTAATATTCGCCATCAGTAGCGACTGACGTTCAATTTGTTTCTCGACTCAGATATCCTGTTTATTTGCGAAAGATTACTGGGAGAAGCATTGTCTGTTTGCTTTCTTATATTCAACTCGCTCAATACGTCGCGTCTGACCACCACAATCCCGTTCTACTTAAAATTCCGCGTTAGCGTAGTGACTGACGTTCAATTTATTTCTCGATTCAGATATCCTCTACTTCGCTCCAAGCGGTTAACTTATTTAGAGAAGTGTCCTTTATTTGCATTTTCAAGTTCAAGGTATTAACCCGACATAGTGTTCGTTCTACTTAAAATTTTACCGAGGTTTATGAAACAGCTTCCTGTTTTTGAATTATGTATTTGTCTGTGAAGGAATAACCAGCCGTACATGTAAACGTATGAGTTTATCCAAACAGGAACATCAAAAACATCGAAACAGTTGCATACATCAAAAACGTCAAAACCTTAAAAACATCTGAAACATAAAAAACATCAAAACAACAAAAATATCAAAAACAGCAAAAACATAGAAAATATAAAAAATGATTAAACTACGAATGTTCACAGATTTAAAAGAAATTGCAGTCTGCAAAGATACAAAACCACGGTCTATTGCACAACTTGCATAAACTCCGAAGACTTCGATGAATGTAATAAATATCCGCAGTCTAGTTAATACAATAGGCTATATTATAATAGAACGTTTGTATAGCAATTGTAACTGTTATGAGAGTTGATCCGCAGAGACTGTAGCTTGTTCTCCATTTTAACGGGAGACAACAGGCAAGCCAATACTTATCCACGAACTGTCTTGGTGTTTGTATTTTGCCTCTTGTGGTTCGCAGATTGTCTGCGGACATGTGTCTACGGACAATTGTCTGTAAGCCTCTACTTATGTACCTCGTTTTACAATGAGACAACCTCTCGCTCATGTTCTCTCGTCATCAAGGTATATAAATTGACGTACCGTTGTCCCGTATCCATTGGGGTAGCCAGCATTTTTGTCTGGGGTGAGTTTCTTAGCTTTGTTAGGGCGATGATGGGTATCTTGGGTGATTTGGGGTTTTGGGAGTTCAGGGTTTGGGAATTTGAGAAATCTGGGAAATTTGGGGGATTTGGAGAATTTGGTGAATTTGGTGAATTTGGAAAATTTAGGCAATTTGAGATTTGGGAAATTTGGAATCTAGAGAATTTAGAATTGGGGAATTTGGGATTTGAGAGATTTGGAATCTGGGAAATTTGGAATTTGGGAATTTGAAATTTGGCAGAGTTGGAATCTGGGGAATTTAGGATTTATATATATATATATAAATAATTTATATATATAGGATTTGGAAAATTTGGGATTTGGGGAATTTGGGATTTAGAAAATGTGGAATTTGGGGAATTTAGGATTTGGAGAACTTGGGATTTGGAGAATTTGGGATTTGGAGAATTTGGGATTTGGAGAATTCGAGATTTGGAGAATTTGGGATTTGGAGATTTTGGGATTTGGGTAATTTGGGATTTAGGCAATTTGGGATTTGGGGAATTGGGGAATTGGGGATTTGGGACTTGGGGAATTGGGGAATTGGGGATTTGGGGATTTAGGGATTTGGAAAATTGGAAATTTGGGAATTTGGGAAATTGGAAACTTGGGAAATTGGAAACTTGGGAAATTGGAAACTTGGGAAATTGGAAACTTGGGAAATTGGACACTTGGGAAATTGGAAACTTGGAAAATTGGGAATTTGGGAAATTGGAAACTTGGGAAATTGGAAACTTGGGAAATTGGAAACTTGGGAAATTGGAAACTTGGGAAATTGGACACTTGGGAAATTGGAAACTTGGAAAATTGGGAATTTGGGAAATTGGAAACTTGGGAAATTGGAAACTTGGGAAATTGGAAACTTGGGAAATTGGAAATTTGGGAAATTGGGAATTTGGGAAATTGGAAACTTGGGAGATTGGAAACTTGGGAAATTGGAAACTTGGGAAATTGGGAATTTGGGAAATTGGAAACTTGGGAGATTGGAAACTTGGGAAATTGGAAACTTGGGAAAATGGGAATTTGGGAAATTGGAAACTTGGAAAATTGGGAATTTGGGAAATTGAAAACTTGGGAAATTGGGAAATTTAGGAAAGTGGAAATTGGAAACTTGGGAAATTGGAAAATTGGAAAATTGGAAAAATGGAAAATTGAAAAATTGCTAAATTCAACATTTGAAACTTCAAAAATTAAGGAATTTCAACCCCTAAAAATTAAAAACACTGAAAATTCACATAATTCCCCACACAAAAATACACCAAATAGAAATTAGAAAACTACCCTTACAAAAGAATATACAAAAAGTATCTAAACCTTATCCAGACCCCCATAGTGAAATAATTAGACCCTATTTTAACAAGTTCAAGCCCACCCGGCTGCCTGATTACTTACGTCAATGCTCTTATCCGAATTGAAACCTTAGCGCGTATCGAGTCTGAACGGTTACGGACATTTTCCACTTCGATCGAGTGAGTGGTCAGTGAACCGGCTCTCGCACATGTACAATACGCATTCGAATACGTATGCATCCAGTTTCCCCTATTTACGTGACATTTATGCACATGTGTGAGTATGTATTCGGTTTTGATCGGAGAACAACCTCGTCCCCGTTGAATAATCCAAGGCGGATGACGACAGGAAATAACTGATGTTACATAGAAGTCCATCCTTGCCATGTTATCTCGTTAATTATGAGATGAATACCATGACTTTTCGATAAACCTTGCGTATTCCTCGTGGGATGCTTCTAAAATCATTTATCGTTCGGCTGGTTTTATTGCTTCTAAAAATTGCAGTACCTATTCGGAGAATAGGCTGATGCGAACCGTAATTACGATTCGGGTCAAGTTCAATATGCACTCGAGTTCGAGTCAGTTGCTGTGCAGAACTTTCGGTTCATGGAATTTCAATGATTCTCGTTGGGGGTTATGTTTTAATCTGGAGAGTTTCTGGGATATGGGTGAATGTTGACGAATTTTAGATTTGAAGGATTTTGAGTTTGTGAGGCTTTGGGTTTTGATGTTTTCAAGGTGACATTTTGGGAAATTGGGATTTGGGAAATTGGGATTTGGGAAATTGGGATTTGGGAAATTGGGATTTGGGAAATTGGGATTTGGGAAATTGGGATTTGGGAGATTGGAAATTTGGGAGATTGGAAATTTGGGAAATTGGAAATTTGGGAGATTGGAAATGTGGAAGATGGGAAATTTGGGAGATGGAAAATTTGGGAGATGGGAAATTTGGGAGATGGGAAATTTGGGAGATGGAAAATTTGGGACATGGGAAATTTGGGAGATTGGAAATTTGGGAGATGGGAAATTTGGGAGATTGGAAATTTGGGAGATTGGAAATTTGGGAGATTGGAAATTTGGGAGATTGGAAACTTGGGAAATTGGAAACTTGGGAAATTGGAAACTTGGGAAATTGGAAACTTGGGAGATTGGAAATTTGGGAGATGGGAAATTTGGGAGATTGGAAATTTGGGAGATTGGAAATTTGGAAAATTGGAAATTTAGGAGATGGGAAATTTGAGAGATGGGAAATTTGGGAAATTGGGAAATTTGGGAAATTGGGAAAGTGGGAAATTTGAAAATTTGGAAAAATTTCCCAAATATTAACATCCTCAACCCCCTAATCCCCCAAATCCAAAAATTTCCAAAACCCCTAACCTGCAACCCATGGTCACCAACCCTTCCCATTACAATTGCACCCCCCATAAAAATAACCAACTTCAAGTTACGTAATAAAAATTCATAAAATTTTCCATCGATGTTGTTCAAACATGAGAAAGGTCCCCGTGTAAGGCTGACTTAAACCCCATGGTAACCGCTTTGATAAACTTTTGCTACGGAGTTTCATAATTTCCTTTGTTCGCTTTTACGCCGACAACACGTATTGTAACAAGCGATTCGAAGTACGATATCTGAAAACAAATCCCTCCACTTTTATCCCCGTTTCAATCGCAGCTTTACCGTGAAAGCGTTAATCTCCTTCCAGAAGCTTCGAAATAAAAGCATCGTGTAATTTTGTCGAGCCACTAGCTAAAGCTTTAAGCAGCTCTTCGTAAAGCTATATCTCGTGTTGACCGTTCGTTCATTACTATAATTAATTACGAGATAATCTCTGTTGCGATAAAGCGAAAGCTCGTGATCTTATCTTCTCATTGGAGAAAGGAAAAAATTCTGTGCGTTTACATATTCACACGTGGAGAGGTACGGTACACTTTGCAAGTTCGCATATATGAAGATTCACTAGGGATACATACTCGGAGACATACATGTTGGTACACATGTGGAGGTTCATGTATATGTAGGTATAGACACATAGAAGTACACATATATGGTATTATACATTGACGGAGATATACCTGCAATAGGTACATACGTAGAGGTACACATACGTGGAAGGATGTATATGAGGTACACACATTAGAAACACACATTAGAGACATATTGGAGGTACATACACGTATGGAGGAATACACACTCGAAGATAAACACATTAGAGGTACACACTCATGGAGATATACACACATGGAAGTACATCCATATGGAAATATACACTCACATAGAGGTACACATATGGAGATACACACACATGGTACATACATATGGAGATACATACATAAGGAGATACACACTGACATGAAGGTACACACATGCGGAGATACACATGAATATGGTGGAACATATATATGTTGATATACAATCACATAGAGATACATATGAAGATACATTCATATATGTTAGTACTTACATGCAGAGTTACACACTTATGTATGTAGAGGTACATACGAAGATTCATACACATATAAAGGAACATGCATATGTTTATACATACTGACGTAGAGGTGCACATATGAAGAGATACACATGTACATATATGGAGATATACACACATGAAAGTACACATACGAAGATACATACACAACACACATAAAGATACACATACGAAGATACATACGCAACGCACATAGAGGTACACATACGAAGATACATACGCAACGCACATAGAGGTACACATACGAAAAGACACACATGTACATATGTATATAGAGATACACACACATGAAAGTACATATGGAGATACACGCAAGGAGATTTGCACGCATATGAGAGTACAGGCACGTAAAAATACACGCGTAGGTACACATACACACATGGTGTGTCGTTATCGCTATGAATAGAGCCGATACGTTTTGAAAGAGCGAGAAGAAACGTGGAAGCACGTAGGTGGTGTGTACACACGCGTTGCAATAAACTACGCTTTATCGCCTTACGCTTGAAACGTCTCGAGCACGCTCGCGTGGTTGTTGAACCACCACACAGAGGTTCATTGGCTTCGTGGCCGGTGAATAGGTGTTACGTGTGATCATGGGGGTCAGATCACGTTCCTGCTGGATTTTCTACTTTCTCTGCTGAGAAAATTTATTTCTTTGTCATATACGACCGATAAGCTTTTGATACCTACAAACGTGCCCGAGGAATCGCGCTGTGAACGGTTTACGGGATCAGAGCACAATTTTGTAACGTGATACAGTTTCTGATATTGGAAAATGTTGGTTAAGGAAGATTGAAGATTAAAGTAGAATAAAAGTGATTACGTAAATCTTCTGTTTACTTTTTTAAGATAAAATGCGTCAGATAGAGTAATCGATAAAGCTTGCTATTATTTTATTATATAAGAATGGTAGAAAATGTTGGATTAATTTGAAGATCAAAATTTAATAAAAAATTTAATATGAATGTGTACAAAATGGCCATCAATAATGTTTGCCGTACAAAATGGATAACGGTAATGTTTGCAATATAAAATGGCTGGCAATGTTTGTGATATAAAATGACTGTTTTCTCAAATAAAGTAAATACCAATTTCAGGCTGTGTAACCTAATTTTATAGTATAAAAATACTGCGTATAAATTTGAAGCTTAAAGCCTGATAAAAATCATGTGTATAAGATTATTGTGGATATAGTAGAGGCTAACATATGTGACACATTAATAATATATATTATAAGGATATTTTAATCTGCTCGTATGTCATTGTCTTAACATTAAGAACTTTCAAAAGTTTTCATTTGTTACTGCTGTAAATAATTGATTTATCTGAATTACTGCACCAGTCACATATGTCACATATGACACATGAACAACAGTACTTAATCCTTCAACTTCATCTTTTAATCTGCTCGTATATATCATTCTCTCGACGTTAATAGCCCTGAAAAGTTCCTTTCATTTCCTTGTACATTTAATCGCTAATTTAATTGAATTCGCAACGTCACATATGTCACATATGATAGAAGAACAAGAGTACTTAATCTTTTAACTTTATCTATTAAAGAATGTGCCTGAACATTAAGAACAAAAGTTTTCGTTTCTTTTTGATGTAAATAATTTATCTGAATTATTGCACAGGTCACATATGTCACATATGACATAAAAACAGGGATATTTTTCAACTTCATTTTTTTATGAGCTACTGTGTATCATTGTCTAGACATTAGGAGTGTTTACACGTTTCTTTCGTTTCCTGGAAATAATTTTAAATTTGCGACGTCACATATGTCACATATGACACATAAGAATAAGGATACTTTTTAGTTTCATTTTTTAATGAGCTACTGTATATCATTCTCTCGACATTAGGAGTTTTTACATGTTTCTTTCGTTTCCTGGAAATAATTGAACTAAATTTGCAACGTCACATATGTCACATATGACATAAGCACAAGTATACTTTTCAATTTTATTTTTGAATAAGCTTCTGTATATCATTGTCTCGACATTAGGAGTATTTACACGTTTCTTTCGTTTCATATAAATAATTTTAAATTAGCAATGTCAGTCACATATGTTACATATGTCACAAGACCAAGTATACTTTCCAATTTTATTTTTTAACGAGCTGTATATCACTTTCTCGACGTTAAGAGCCTTTAAGTCTCCGTTTGCTTTTGCTGTAATTACTCGATTTCCCCCAATTTGGAGCACATACGGTCACACATGTTCACATACGACCACCATGGCGCTCAACGGATTATAATCGATGAATCACAGCTTGCAGATACTATCGATTGAAAGACGCCAGAAAATACTTTCCCTTCAGTGGTTTTTCGAATAGATGCGTCTCCCTTCGTCGGATAGAAGTGTCTAGACGTCTGACCAAATACGCGTGCTTCTACTGCCAAGAGGAGGAGCTAAACCGGCAGCCAGGCGGACAGTGATGAGCTGCTTAAAAGATAATTCCGGCTAGTTTGATGAACAGATTCTTTCATGGCAACGTTTTCCCTTTTTTCTTCCACCTCCCAGTTCTTTCCGTGAAAGTTCTGGCAAACTGACACGATTACTCCACTATTCACCGCGATCCGGCTCCTCGTTTTTAACGGGGCAATAATTGAACCTGTCAGAATGACAAATCTCAGATTTCTTATTCCAGATTCGGGATACTGACTCTCTGCACTCTATTATTCTCTACGAAGCCATATTTCAGAGGAAACAAAAGTGACTTTATAATGTATTGATTCTTAAACTTATTCTAAATGAAAAATTAAAATGATTTTCATAAGTCAATGAATTGTATGTCGACTTTTAAATCATTTATTTTAAATGAAAAATTAAAATGATTTTCATAAGTCAATGAATTGTATGTCGACTTTTAAATCATTTTCTTTTTAATGAAAAATTAAAATGATTTTCATAAGTCAATAAATTGTATGTCAATTTTTAAATCATTTTTTTTTAATGAAAAATTAAAATGATTTTCATAAGTCAATAAATTGTATGTCAACTTTTAAATCATTTATTTTAAATGAAAAATTAAAATGATTTTCATAAGTCAATAAATTGTATGTCAACTTTTAAATCATTTATTTTAAATGAAAGATCAAAATGATTTTTTTACATCTATAAATTTTATGTTGATTTTTAAACTACTTATTACACATGAAAAATTAAAATGATTTTTATATGTTTACTCATTAGGATTCATATTATTAAACCACTTGCTCTAAATGAAAAATAAAAACATTTTTCCTATGGTCATAAATTAGACATCACCCTTGAATCACTTACTTTAAATACAAAATTAGAATAATTTTCCTACATCCATAAATTGTATATCAATCCTTAAATCATTTTAAATAAAAAATTAAATTAATCTTCCTACATCCACAAAATGTATATCAATTCATAAACCACCTCAAATAAAAATTCAAACTAATCTTCCTACCCCCACAAAGTGTATAAATTCACAAACCACCACATATAAACAATAAAAAATAAAAATTTCCTTCAAATAAAAAATTAAACTAGTCTTCCTGCATCCACAAAATGTATATCAATTCATAAACCACCTCAAATAAAAAAACCAAACTAATCTTCCTACCCCCACAAAATATATCAAATCATAAACCACCACATATAAACTATAAAAAACAAAAATTTCCTTTAAAGAAAAAATTAAACTAATCTTCCTGCATCCATAAAATGTATCAATTCTTAAACCACCCCAAATAGAAAACCAAACTAATCCTCCTACCCTCACAAAATGTATCAATTCATAAACCACCTATAAACACTAAAAAATAAAAATTTCCTTTAAATAAAAAATGAAACTTTAAAATTGAAGCAGTGGTAGAAAGTAGAAATAAGGTCCCAATAAAAGGTAACCGTAGGCAGGCAATTTCCTCAAAGGCCCCTGAAATGTGTTTGAAAGAGATTCGAAGATATTTTCCCTAAAAATTTCGAACGGCGAGGTCTGATTAAATGGGAGAACGCGTTTTCCTTCCGGGCAAAGGTCAGAGGTGAAAAGTTCGGGGAAACGACCGAGAGGGGGTCAAAGACGTTAACTATTGAGCGGCATTGTAGAATGACGGGCTTGAAAGGGCGCGATCCTTTCGTGTTACAACAAACTGCTTTTCAACTTCAACGAGATGGAATCACGCAACCACAACGGTCTTTTTCGACCGGTGCTTTTCAAGCCTGTACGTCAGATACGATTAACGTTTTACTTTTACGAAAGCCTCTGGTAAAAATACTGTTAACTTCTCCTTTGCTCGTAAACTCACCCATGTTTAATTAATTAAGAAGCATACCGGAAGGCACGTTATTTTTTTAAGATTCTACAAAGTGATAAAAATTAATGTAATTGTATGTCTTTTAAGCAACTTGTTTTAAAGGTCGTTTATAAAATGTCACACTTTCAGGCCTCTTCAAAAAGTGTTAGAAAATATGTGGTTTATTATGAAAGCTGCGAACAGGGATGTAAAACTTGTTTGTTTTAAAGGTCGTTCAAAAATGTCAAACTTTCATGCCTCTTCAAAACGTGTTAGAAAATATGTTTTATTAAGGTGCTTTTATAACTTGATCCTCCAAATAATGTCATGTTAATTTGAAAATATCAGGTGTTACAGACAGTGAACATAAAAGAAAAAGTTGCAATTGTAATTATTTAAAGAATTAGAAATTCGTAAAATTGATGTACAATTTTTTAATGAACATGCAACATGTATGTTTTTACTTGTATATCATATAAAAATATCACTTTTATTCTCCTCCAAAAAATTTCACATTAATGAAAAAATATTATGTGTTTTACTTATTTTGACAAAAAGTGAATATAAAAGAAAAAGTAGCAATTGCAAATAATTTCAGAAATAGAAATTTGAAAAATTGGTGTATAATTTTTAGATGAACATAAAACTTCTCTATATGTGAAAGATCATATAAAAATATTAAATTTTTATCCTCTCCCAAAAAATATCACGTTAATGAGAAAATATCATGTGTTTTACTTATTTTGACAAAAAGTGAATATTAAAGAAAAAGTTACAATTGTAACCAGTTTAAGAATTAGAAATTCCTCAAATTTTTAGTGAATATAAAACTTGTGTTTAAAAGATGACATAATGTCAACCTTTCCAAAAAAAATATTAGAAAATATTTGACTAGTGTAGAGAATGATAAATAAAAATTCAAAATTACGTTTAGCGACTAAAGAATTCATAAAATGAACGTACAATAAAAAAACCCAAAGTACAGATATCTGTTTAATCGAGCAAATTGAGCAGATATTGCATCGGGTCAAACACGAAACCCGGAAAAACAGAGAGCAACGAAATAATGAAAAAGAATTTTAATAAAAATCCGTCCATATTAACTCGGTTACAATTACAAAGGAACGCACAAATTTTCCATGGATGAAAAATCGTAAAAACATGCATAAAATATCGTCGATGTTCGTTTCGATCAAAGAACAGCCGGTCCGCGGAGTGAATATTAAATCGTGCTCATTCAACATACAAAAGGACGAGTCGGATGAAACGAAGGATGAAGAAAATCAAAGAAAAACGACGAATCGTTCAAACGGAATCGACAATTAATCGAATCGCAAAGGAATTGAATTGAAAGAGCACGGTATCCGAGCGGATACGGTGTTTAAATAGAATCGCGTAAGTTGAATTGCAGATGAGTAAAAAGCTCTTTGGAAGTGGTGGAGCGACCGAGGCTTGGTCATAAATATTCTTGCCGTTATATCGACTGTCGACTGGTTGACGATATCGTTCGACGTCTACGCGAAATTGCAAAATTATAGGAAACGCATTATCGCGTTTTCACCCTTTCTCGTGGCGGAGGGTGACGATAGTGTTAAATTAATCAATGCCTGTTGCTGCTACTTCTCTGCTGAGTTCTATTTTCATGCGATTTTCGTTGATTTTGTGAATGGAAGGCGATACTTCTTTTTTTATTTGTGACAGTGGGAGGGGGTGTAATTTTAGGTGGGGTGATAGGTGTAGGTGGTTTTGTAGGTTGACGTTTGAATCGATGGGAATTTGGGGATGTTGGAATCTGTAGATAGGAGAATTTGGGTTGTGGGAATTTGAGGATATTGGGATTTCAGGACGTTGAAATTTGGGGATGTAGAAATTTGGGGATATGGGAGTTGGGGATGTGGGAATTTGGAACATGTGGAAATTTGGGAATATGAGAATTTGGGGATATAAGAATTTGGAAATGTGGGAATTTGGGGGTGTAGAAATTAGAGAGTGTAGAAATTTGGGGATGCGAGAATTTGGGAATATGCGAATTTGGAGATATGGGAATTGGGGGATGTGGGAATTTGACACATGTGGAAATTTGAGAATATGGGAATTTGGGAATGTGGGAATTGGGGTGTATGGGAATTTGGAGATATGGGAATTGGGGGATGTGGGAATTTGGCACATGTGGAAATTTGAGAATGTGGGAATTGGGGTGTATGGGAATTTGGAGATATGGGAATTGGGGGATGTGGGAATTTGGGACATGTGGAAATTTGGGCATATGGGAATTTGGGGATATGGGAGTTAGGGAATGTGGGAATTTGGGACATGTGGAAATTTGGGAATATGGGAATTTGGGGGTGTAGAAATTTGGGAGTGTGGAAATTTGGTGGTGTGAGAATTTGGGAATATGGGAATTTGGAAATATGAGAATTTGGAAATATGGGAATTTGGAAATATGAGAATTTGGAAATATGGGAATTGGAGGATGTGGGAACTTGGAACATGTGGAAACTTGGAATATGGGAATTTGAGGATATCGGAATTCCAAGATGCAATTTCAGGATGTTGGTATTTGGGGATATTGGAATTTGGAGGTATTAGAATTCTGAGATACCTGCATTTGGCAATATGATAATTAGCGGAATAGTAATTCAAAGATGTGAAAATTTTAAGATTAAGAAACTTGAAATTTTGCTAATTTGATTATAGAGATTTGTTCACCCTACAACTGAACAATATAGGAACTTGCAATTTTACCAATTTAGTCAATAATAGAATAACTTAATTGTAGTCAATAAAGGAAATTAAAAACATGAACTTTAATATATCAAAAAGATAAAAATTTGTAACCCTCAAAATTCTCAGATAAAATTAGCACTTGCACTTTCACTTCCCACCCTTATACATCTTACTCTAATCATCCCAATTATACCACTAAAACATTATTAAAACGCCTAGCAAACATCCCCAAAAACCAATCACCAATTATTCATCGATTACCATTAGCAGCAGTCTCCTAATTAATTTACCAAAAGAAAGAACCCTGTTAAAGAGTAAACAACCCCTATACAAAAATAGGCTCTCGTTTCGTAACACTCTGTAAGGATTTCCCGAATGGTTACTCCGAATTCTTCAGTCGGACAAGAATAAAACAAAGTGACAGACCTCGAGGAGGACATGGAATCGCAAATATTTCAAGAACTCTCGGTGACTGCTCGTAACACGAATAGAAACGAAGGTTGACCGTCCGGCTGACGACCCCAGAAGAAAATTCACCCTGAAACGAAAGGCTAATCGATA
Source organism: Megachile rotundata (assembly GCF_050947335.1). Classification (NCBI taxonomy): domain Eukaryota; kingdom Metazoa; phylum Arthropoda; class Insecta; order Hymenoptera; family Megachilidae; genus Megachile; species Megachile rotundata. The sequence goes on along the minus strand of NC_134984.1, from coordinate 17,569,314 downwards.
CGAAATTTCAATCTTCCCCGACGAACGTTTTCCCCTTTCTATTCGCCTCGTTTCCGCTTCTCATCCCCTGGGTATACTTCGTCCACCGGCTACTAAACGCGTCGATTTTCGCCTAGATAAGCTACGACTCCATTTTATTACTACGATTTGTTCCCGATCGGTTATGATCTTCCCTACAGTTTCGTATTTCTGCCGTATCGTTTTCTTTGGGAACGGAATTGCGGGACAATTTATTTCGTTGAGGAAATACATTGAATTGTGAGTTACGTAATAGTACGAGGAAATAGATTACATATTGAGTTATAGGAGTTTGTGTTGAGTTCAATGTGAGAATAATACGTCATTACTTATATAATACATTGTACAATATACAATACATTAATAGATCGTACAGGGTGGGTAAGGTTAAGGAGGAATGGAATCATATTTGAATTGCGCGCTCTGTGGGGTCACGTGACGTCCAGGGCCATTTTATCTTGACCACACAGTATTATATTATGTAACAATAAATTGTTATAGTATATGTAAGAACATATGTTACATATGTTATACTGTATTCCTGTTACAACATATCTGTGTATATTTCATGAATTATTTAAAATTATTTAGAATTATAAAAATATATCAAAGAATAATTCTAATGGAGTTCTTCAGTGAAACACTCGTTCCTTTAACAATGTATTTGTACAAAAATCTTTCTACTTACAAGACAATTAAATAATAATACACTACTTCATATTACCATAAATAATAATTTCAACTATATATAAATTTTTTAAATTATGATATAAAAGTGAATATTCAAAAACTGTATAAAAATAATTTGCACAAAAATATCAATATAAAAGTATCATAACATCTACCAAATTACTTGCTCAAGATTTTTTGCGTCCCTCAAAAATATTTTAATGCATCCAACCTAAGCTAACCATTTAAAATGAAAATAGACAATATTTTAATTTGCAATTTGACACACAGAAACGAATGAAATATTGATAAAAGTATATGATACAAAAGATACGTAAGTATGTACAGCATAGAATGTAGAACAATGATCAAAGGTATGTCGGTAAGTAGAATAGTGCCATATGTGGTCAGACAAAAGAACGAACAAGCACTACACTCGTCTACTGGGACAGGTATCACACATCTAAGTGAATAATACACTTTCACCATACGACATCAAATCTGGAACAAGATCCCTTTTTTTGTATGTTCAGAAATTCTGGAAAACGTTCAACGATATTTTTATTTAAATTTGATTTTTATACGTCACTTATTTTACTAAACTCTCGTCGAATCAATCTCCGTTTTTGTAAATATCTCTAGCGGAATTGTGCATGAATATATGCATCCACTTGTCGCGTTTTAATCCTGGGATCAATAATCGAATTCGTAAAAATCCGAACCGTATAAATGAAAGTTCACTCTGCTGCTGTTTTATTTAAATACCGTTTACGATATATTTTTATTACTCTTATGTGTCTGGCTTAATATTTTCGAAATTTTTATGGATGAATTTTTACGAGTTTAATGCTTAATTTATTGCAGTTATAAATATTCGGCATTTAGAGATAAATTTTGTATCATTTTTATTAACATTTTGTTGTTGATGATTTCGGCAATTCAGTCACGGATTCAAGGCAAATAAATTAATTTTCGAAATGGAGAAAAAATCTGATCTCCAAATTGAAGAAAACAATTACAAGAATAAAATAACATGCTATATGAAAATTTAGGGATGTGGAAATTTGGGAACGAACGAATGAGAGGATGTGGAAATTTCGAACATGAGAATTTAGGGGATTTCGAATTCGAGAATTTGGAAACCTGGAATTTTTAGAATTGGAGGATATTGCAATTTGAGGGATGTGGGAATTGGGGATGTGGAAATTTGGGGGTGTGGATATTTGGGGATGTGAGAATTTGGGGATGTGGAGATTTGGGGATGTGGGAATATTGCGAATGTGGGAATTGGGGAATGTGGGAATTGGGAACTGTGGAAATTGAGAAATGTGGAAATTGGGGAATGTGGGAATTGGGGATGTGGAAATTGGGGAATGTGGGAATTGGGGATGTGGAAATTTGGGGGTGTGGATATTTGGGGATGTGAGAATTTGGAGATGTGGAAATTTGGGGGTGTGGGAATATTGGGAATGTGGGAATTGCTAAATGTGGGAATTGGGAAATGTGAGACTTGGGGAATGTGGGAATTGAGGAATGTGGGAATTAAGGAATGTGGAAATTGGGGAATGTGGGAATTGAGGAATGTGGGAATTGGGGAATGTGGAAATTGAGGAATGTGGGAATTGGGAAATGTGGAAATTGGGGAATGTGGGAATTGGGAAATGTGGAAATTGAGGAATGTGGGAATTGGGAAATGTGGAAATTGGGGAATGTGGGACTTGGGGAATGTGGGAATTGAGGAATGTGGGAATTAAGGAATGTGGAAATTGGGGAATGTGGGAATTGAGGAATGTGGGAATTGGGGAATGTGGAAATTGAGGAATGTGGGAATTGGGAAATGTGGAAATTGGGGAATGTGGGAATTAGGGAAGATGGAAATTGTAAAACGTGGGAATTGGGAAATGTGGGAATTGGGGAATGTGGAAATTGTAGAATGTGGGATTTGGAGAATGTAAGAATTGAGGGATATAGAATTGGTGAATGTGGGAATTCAGAAATATGAAACTTACACTTACACACCTAAAATACCAATAAAATTGATACCAACCCTAGAACTTCCCTCCCTCATAAATATTCCCTCCAAAAAGAAATAACTCACCATCGCCCACGTCAGCAATACCTTTCCACGAATAAAATTTCCCAGCCTGCTTTGTCGAGCAAAATTCCCCTGACAATTCTTTAGACTTGCAAATAAGATACATCAAAGTTTGAAAAGGAAAATTCGCGTTGCAAGGAGGTCAAGAACCTCGAGCCTGTAGCTCCACGTTCCTCTAAAGCCGCGACAAAACACGTATCACGTGCATAAAACAGCTCGATGGTGTGCACAAAGCGGGAGAACACGGATGCTTCGAAAAATACCGTGAAGGGTTTATTTATGTCCGTTCATACTTAATTTAACCCGGCCTCCTGCTGCGCCGCAGGGAAAACGTCCGGTTCGATAAAAAAGATCGTAGAAATCCGTTATCGTCCGCTATTCCAGGCCTCTTCTGCAACTCGCGCCATTGTGCCGAGCCGATAGGTGAACACGCTTCAAAAGCTGCACGACCGAGCCACGTTTTTTTCGAATTAAACGGTTTTCCTGCTGCATCATGGTCAGTCTTTTTTTTTTATTTTTCACGAGAATCGCAATTTTTATCCGTTCGTGCTAATATTTACCCTTTCGTTCGATTGTTCGAACGTATTTGCCGGCCTTCTGCAGATTTTTTAGAGATTCGGATGTTGTTTTTGCCGGTTAGCTATCGGCAAAATGGGGATCGAAATTTCTTGTTCGTTTATTTTCGATCTTTGGTTATAACATTGGCGCTGTTGAGAGATAGAATTATATTCGATTGAGGTTGATGTCAATTTGTGGGGGATAAAATTTGGGGCGGTTCAATTTTCTTTGTTTGACAGTATAGCAATGACTAGCTGTGACGCAACTGTCGAAGATGTAGGTTAGGGGATTGGAGGGTTAATTTGGGGTGTAGGGAAAATATTGGAAATTGGGGAATTGAGAATTCGGGAAATTGGGAAATTGGGAAAATGGAAATTTGGGAAATTGGGAAATTGGGAAATTGGGAAAATGAGAAATTGGGAAATTTGTGAGATTGGAAATTTGTAAGATTGGAAATTTGTGAGATTGGAAATTTGGGAGATTGGAAATTTGGGAGATTGGAAATTTGAGAGATTGGAAATTTGAGAGATTGGAAATTTGGGAGATTGGAAACTTGGGAGATTGGAAACTTGGGATATTGGGAATTTGGGAAATTTGAAACTTGGGAAATTGGGAATTTGGGAAATTGGAAATAGGAAATTTGGGAGATCGGTAAATTGAGAAATTGGAAATTTGGGAGATTGGAAATTTGGGAAGTTGGGAAATTGAGAAATTGGAAAATTGGAAAATTGGGTAATTGGAAATTTGGGAAATTGAGAAATTGGGAAACTGGGAAGCTGGGAAATTGGGAAATTGGGAAATTGGGAAATTGGGGATATAACATTTATTAAAGATCAATAAGTGTTCCATTTCTGCATCGGTTTGATGCCTCCTCAATATAAAGTTCCATCACAGTACATCAAAGTAATATTTCATACAGTGTATTCCTCAAATACCAAAGACAGAATTGCGCACAAATAGAACGTCTTGCAGAGAAATATCCAAGTATCGAATTTTCATTTCCGGTCAATTTAGCTGTCACGAGTTAATTATAAATCGCGAAGATTCTTTGGTATCCTAATTGAATTTCTAAACCTTGAGGGAAAACTTATAGTTGACTTAAAATGTGATACTCCTTTCGTCTCATAATTCAATTTCACTGCTTCGGTAAAGCTCTGACAGTTTACTCAGAAAGTGCGACAATTCTTCCGTAGTCTAATCCAATTTCTCAACCTCGATAAAGCTTGCACAATTGTCTCGCGAAACGAGATTATTCTTCCGTACTATAATACAATTATCTCTATCTATATAATGTTTCAATCTTTCAGCCTTGACAAGTCTCTCACGCTTAGCTCAAAAATGATAATACTCCATTAACTGGTGACCTCGTAAATCGATTAACCTCTACGAAACCCTATAATCAGGACGATAATTAATATTTAAAAATTTAATAAATTCATTTACATAGTTACAATCTTTGTATAACTATTTCATGTATGTATTATTGGAAGAATTTTATGAAAGCACCTATTACATGGTTGCAGTTACTTGAGAACCACTGACAAAACCCTATGATGAGTTAGGACATCAATTAATTTTGATGAATTTAATAAATTCATTTAGTTAATCATATATAATTTTTGTATAACAATTTTATATATTATTAGAAGAATTTCATGAAAGAATCTAATACATGGCTAGAGTAACTTGAGAACCAGTGACAAAACCTATGATCAGTTAGGACATCAATTAATCTTGAAGAATTTAATAAATTCATTTATTTAATCGCGTATAATTTTTGTATAATAATTTTACATGTTATTGGAAGAACATTATGAAAGCATTACATACATTGTTACAGTCAATTGAGAACCAGTGACGTATGTATACGTCCTCATAAATAACCTGCCTCATATTTTCTACAAAATTTAATGATTTAAGACATGAATTAATATTGAAGAATTTAATGAATTTATTACTTAATATATGCTTAACATATATTCTTAGCGTATTAGTTTTTCATGTTATTACAAGAATAATACGAGAGCACTCTGCCGTAACCTAAGCTGTCTTTGTAAGGTAACATAATGGCGGTCGCGACTGTAGTAAAAGTGTGAAATAAAATATTTTTAGCAAGAAAGTGCAAGACATAAACAACTTTTTAAATATTTCAGTAGTCAGCTATTGATTTACGAAATAAAAATCTAAGCTCCGAAATCCACGTGTTAAATATTGAACGCGATTGTCCATAAAAGGTTAAACAAATGAATGGCGCAGCAAGGTTTCACGATGAATTTGAGGCTATCATTCAACGGAAGAGTTAATCGCGCTGGAACGATTTAGCGTTTGTCGCATTGTCGCGAATCGCGAGCGGAGAACGTTTTCACGGCCTCGAATCGTATCGCGCGTAAATACACGGGTCTCGATGTAGGCCAGAAACGACGAGTGCCGCTAAACTGGGCCACAGTGCGTCGGCCTCGGGTCTAGAAATACCATTGCTAGTCGTTCGAAATGACGAAGAAGCATTCACGATTAAAACTGCTCGAAACCGAGCACGCTTGGAACTCCTCGGCAAATGACAACCTTCAACAACTTCTCTCTAAAATATTACATTAACATCTTCTATTAAAGCTGCAAGCGAAATATGAAGAGATGTACAGGACGCTCTCGCTATATTGCCGCTTTGACGAATGCTTTTGTGCGCGACCAGTGGCGTTGTTGCAGTCGGGGATGCGGAGAGAATGCTATTGTATCGCTGGGTTTCAAGTTACTGCCTTCTAAATTTATATTTTTAAGTTGCAGGTTTTCGAGATTTGAAGTTTTTACGGTTTTGAATTTAGAAGTCGAGGAATTTAGTGGTTTATGAGTTTACCAATTTATCAATTTGACAATTACCTAAATTTCCAGTTTCCCAATTTTCTAATTTCCTAATTTCTCAAATTCTAATTTCCCAATTTCCCAAATTTCCCATCTCCCAAATTCCCAATTTCCCAAATTTCCTATCTCCCAAATTTTCCATCTCTCAAATTTCCAATTTTCCAAATTTCCTGTCTCCCAAATTTCCCATCTCTCAAATTTCCAATCTTCCAAATTTCCAATCTTCCAAATTTCCAATCTCCCAAATTTCCCATCTCCCAAATTCCCAATTTCCCAAATTTCCTATCTCCCAAATTTCCCATCTCTCAAATTTCCAATTTCCCAAATTTCATCTCCCAAATTTCCCATCTTTCAAATTTCCAATTTCCCAAATTTCCCATCACCCAAATTTCCAATTTCCCAAATTTCCAATCTCCCAAATTTCCAATCTCCCAAATTTCCAATCTTCCAAATTTCCAATCTTCCAAATTTCCAATCTCCCAAATTTCCAATTTCCCAATTTACCAATTTACCAATCTCCCAAATTTCCAATTTCCCAAATCCCAATTCCCAATTTCCCAAATTTCCAATTTCCCAATTTACCAATTCACAAATTTGCAAGATCCCAAATTTTCCAACCGAATTAAAAAACTTTTTAAATTGTTTAGCACCTCCATCTCTGGCCTTCTAACAAGAGTCCATACAACAATGAACATAATAATCCACACACTAATGAGTATAACACTACGAATATAATAATAATTCCGAATAAGCAATAATGAGCTTACTACCAAATATTAATAATAAATTTATAATAATGAATGCAATTATGGATTTATACTAACAATTCCAATAATCAATTCATAACATCAAATTTAATAATGATTCAACAATAACGAATACACAAAAGCTTTGCCAAATTTTTATTTAACTTAATCGAATGAAATATTCATCCCTCGTCCATTAATTTTTTTAGATTACAGTTATGGCCCGTGGACCTTGTACAAGATTAAAGATTCGAGTGTAATGATTTTAAATTGATAGTCGTTAGAAGAGACCTAGTGCGTTTCTTAATTTGATGCTGTTGTTCCAACATCGAGGTTCTTCAATTTATGTCGAAGGCACGGAGATGTAATCTCGTATCCCTGTTTTAACGAGCACCGATTACGAGCCATTCAGGAGATAATTTTAGCGGCGTGATAAGAGAGTAAAATGGTGTCTGCGAGGGAAGGAAATATGTGCGTTCTTAACAACAGTTGTTTGCGGACTTCGAAGGAAATCGGGACTCATTGCGATTTTACTCAATCTTCAATTATTCAAAATTTACAATTTTTTAACGAATTAAAAGTGCATATCAAAAACACAGAAGTGTAATTGAAAGTTGTGTTGAATTGTACTGAACTTGTATTGAACTTGTGTTGAACTTGTGTTGATTAAATTTGATTAAAAATATTAAATGATCAAAACATGAAGAAAACACGAAAGTAGTAGTAAAAGTCAGGTATTTAACGGTGCAATAAAACAGATAACGATAAGTTATCACTTTTGCCAACATCGATAAAAGTTCTAAATCGATGTTTCAGAAACTTCATCCCGCATTAACAAACCATCTTACTTTAAGTGCAAAACGTTGTATCCGACTAATATTTTTTTGATAACATCCTGACTTGCAAGGATTGGAATTCGTGAAAAGTTGCCATCGTCGTCGCGTTTATTCCGCGAAACTTTGAATTGCGTTTAGCACGGAAAAATGAATGGAAAAAGACATATCCGGGTAACAGTTTGAAAGCTTCAAACTCTCTTTAAAACTTCCGCTATCCGACTTGTACCCTTAACCCTTCTGGGACACCGGAGCACACAATACGCCTTAGAAAAGTTGCTCCAAGAACGGATCTGAATTTTCACGATATCCTTGCCTCTGCTCTTATGATTTTCGATTCAATTTTCTTTCCTATTCGCCAGAGAAAATTTAAATAGAATTCTTGGGGTATTCTGCTGGTTTTTTGTGTTAAATAATTTTTTACTATTTTATAGATTTACTGTTTTGCTACTTTTTACCATTTATTATTTTATTTAGTATTTTAATTAGTATTTTATTTTATTTATTTATTATTTTATTATTTTGTTAACTTGGTGGATTATTCTTCTACTGTTACACTATTATTTTCTAGTAATTTTATTTACTATTTTATTTACTATTTTATTTATTATTTTATTTACTATTTTATTTTCTATTTTATTTTCTATTTTATTTACTATTTTATTTTCTATTTTATTTACTATTTTATTTACTATTTTATTTACTATTTTATTTACTATTTTATTTATTATTTTATTTACTATTTTATTTGTTATTTTATTTACTATTTTATTTACTATTTTATTTTCTATTTTATTTACTATTTTATTTTGCTTATTTACAATTTTACTATTTTGTTAACTTGATGGATTATTCTTCTGTTGCTACACTATTTTGTTATTTCATATACTGTCACATTGTTTATTTTATTATTTTACTGGCTCAATATTTGATTCTTCCTTTTTACTAATTTATTATACTTTAATTTTCACCCAATGATTATTGCCCTTTTACTATTATTATTATTCTATTTTATTGTTCTGTTATATTGCAGCATAGGTAATTTTTTTTTAAGTCTCCACTTTTCAGTTACTCCATTTAATATTTTATATCATTTCCATTTTACAAATTCAATGATTTACTCATTTTTTATTATCAACCATTACCTCATACAATCATCCCCTTACCACAAACTTAAATACCATCAATCTTATAATTACCCCTCAATATTTTCTCAAGAAACACCCCATTTAAAAATACCTTCACTTTAATCTTGATTACAACTCAAGTAAAAAACGGTCTCCCCACATAAGATAAAAATATCCATCTCCACCTTTCTATTTCAAGGATCATACCGTGTTCCGCAATTACGCAGAAATCTCTTGCCCACTCATCCGAAGTTATCTGAATTTCGTGTCATCGTGAAAATTTTTCTTCCTGAAACACGTTTCCACCCTCTTTTTTCCAAGCGTTCTTGGTGCCACCCTTGACGCGGGTTCTGCGTACGGTCAGGTCGTTGATCTTCGCTCGAGGAAGCTAAAGTGCGCGCGGCCTTCAGCGTCCTTGACAGTGGCGTGTTCTCGCGCGACGAAGCGCGCGGATTTCCGCTTCCCCCGTGACGTTTCGTGGCCACAGCCCGTGGCGTTTGACGCGACCGTCACGTCGAGACTTCGTAGCCCGCAAAGGCCAGTGAAAGCGGGGCTTAAATGAACTTCTTTCTTCGGGGCTGGGAACTTGATGAGAAACGACCAGACGTTTCAATGTCCCCGAGCGGGTGCGTCAAATGTATTCGGACGTCAAATAGATTCGGAAATACGGAGATAGAGTGATTTAGGAAAATTTTGCGATTCTGGAAATTTACGTGTTTGGACGTATTGGGCTTATTGGAAATTTAAGGAAAGTGTCGGTATTTTGGAATTTGGGAATTTTTGGGGTGTTGAGAATTTAGATATTTGGATGTGGATTTTGGAATAGAGAGAGCTGTGAAAATTTGGGATTTGAATTTGGGTGTGTGGAAAGTTGGGACATGAGAATTTGAGGGATTTAGAATTCGAGAATTTAGAAAACTGGAATTTTGAGAATTAGAGAATATTGCAATTTGGAGATTGGGAATTGGAGATGTGAAAATTTGAAGGAATGGGAATTGGAGGATGTGGAAATTTGGGGGTGTGTAAATTTAGGGATGTGGGAATTTGGAAATGTGGGAATTTGAGGACATGGAAATTTGGGAATATGAGAAGTAAGTGGTGTGGAAATTTAGGAATGTGGGAATTTGGGGGTGTGAGAATTTGGAAATGTTGGAATTTGGAGATGTGGAAATTTGGGGGTATGGGAATTTGGGGATGTGGGAATTAGGGAATGTGAGAATTTGGAAATGTGGGAATTTGGGTATGTGGAAATTTGGGAACGTGGGAAAATTTGGGATTTGAGGTATTCGGAAATATTAAAATTTGCAAATATAAGAGTACAGAAAGTTCACAATATATAAATATTATGGCCTTGATGATTTACAAAAGGGTAATATCTACTTAATCCATATCACCTACTCACATAAAGACCCCATCTTTAAAACGAAACTTCAATACCTAAAAACTCTCCACCTCCACAGAAACTAAAAAGAGTTCCAAAACTCGAAAAAGTTTAGGAGAACGTGTACGTACAGCGAAAGTTTGCAGGCCGATCGTTGTATTTGGATCGTTAAAAAACTTGGAAACCCACATTCTGTGTACTCTATTTGTCAGCAGAGGGACGTGAAAAGCTCGATCCTCTCCGACAATACATCTTTATCCACTCGTGCGATCGCGTCGGTTCAAGCACCTTTTGGACGCGATTCAAGCGTTTTTTTTTTCTTCTTCGAGTATCCGATCGATTGGAACGCGTTTGAAATTGTGTGTCCAGGGTGCCGTCGACTCTGAAGCTGTTCCACGTGCAGGATGGCAGGATCGAGCCAGGATGCTCGAGCAGGCCTTGAACAGTGCTCAACGCTCGTAAATCGTGGCGACAGACGAAGCTGGTCTTCGTTCGATTAGAGAAGAAGCTTCGCGAGAGGCTGAAACCGGGCGAGGAGGGTGGGCTGTTGGCATCGCGGCTGGATCGAGATGAGCGATCTACAGGCCACACTCGAGTTCTCCCTCGAGCTTTGCAAGTTCTACAATGTCGACCTGTTCCAGCGTGGGTAAGCGGATCGGCTTTCGACGCTCGTAATTGCGACGGCTCAGCCCCCTGGCTCATCGACGATTTCCAATTTCACAGGTATTACCAGATCCGCACCGCCCTCAGAGTGTCGCCGAAACTGCCTGTCAAGGTGGAGGTTAACCAGCTGCGCAATCGTGAGTAGCCCTCGTTTATTGCATTTTTACCCCTTCGCTTACGATTGCGTTTGTGCACTTCACGCATTGTACATTTCGTGTTTACAAGTATAATCGTGATGCATATTTTCGTACTGATGGTTTTGATGAAGGACTGCAGAGACTGCAGTGGTTAGAGCGACTGAATGTCAGATGATGCGAGTTACATTGATGTAACACATCAGATGATCGTGGATGATGTGTATGATTTGATGTGATAATATCTAACATCATGTGAGTAGTTTGACTTAACCTGAACAATGCTTCCTTGAACTTATATGAATGTACCTCCTTGAACTTAACCTAGTTTAATCTGTACCTAACCTAGCATGAGAACATCCAGTCTGATCTAATTTCTATTTAATGTTTTATATGTCTAACCTAACCTAGTATCATCTATATATGAACATATGTAACCTATCTTGATGTGACATCTACTTAACTTAATATGAACAGGTGTAACTTGATTTGATGTTCACTTAACCTGACCTAAATTTGACCTAACCTCACATGAATATATTCAGTTTAATCTTGTCTAATGTTTACCTAACCTAGACTTAATATAACCTAACTTGATCTGAACCTTATTTAACCTTACATAAATCTACTCTTTACCTAACCTAGTTTTTACCTAACCTAATAGAGTAGATACTCTACCTAATCCACTGTGAATATACCTAACATAAATATGAATATACCTTCATAAAACTGCTACATCAAACTGCTATTTTCTGTAGAAAAAAATTTTTGTAAGCACACTATGTAGTAATCATCGTAATCTACTTTCTTCTCAAGACCATAGAATGAACTTTTCTAACAAAGTACAATCTCTCAGCCAAAATGGTTGAAATGTCAAATAAAATCATAAAAAGTTCAGAATTTTATCGAACCTAATATCAATATCTATGTGCTATAGCTATAAGATACTTTGGGTGCAACTTTTGTAGTTAAAACGCGGGATATTTTACTCTGTACCTATTTTTCTTCTTACTTTTGAAAGTATCGATTATGCCTTCTTTTTCCATTTTTTCACCTCGACGGTATCCGGTCAAGGTCAATCCAATAGACTCACGCACCTAGTTCATATAACCTATTTCATCGCTAGTACTTCCTGTGGTATCGTTTTTAATATCTTCATATTTTAGATTTTATATCGTGTTTGAAAATTTACTTCATTTTCAATTTTTGCTATTTAATTTTTTATTAAATCTGTCGTTTATAAGAGTCTTTTTATTAAAGTCTGTTAAAGGTTCTCAATGTTTATAAATTTATAATTAAATTTACAATTAAAATTTATAATTAGTATACTATAATATGTATATCACTTTTGCAGTCAATCTTCCAAGAGTTCAAATTTTTCAAAAATTGATATTCATAGAAGAACCGTCTAAATTCGAAGCACCGAGTAAACCAAAAGTTTCATCCCGCACAAACGTGGAACAGTGCTACAACATGTAACCCCATTTCCCCGACCACGAAAGGTGTAGAACAATCAAAAGCAATCGACTTTCCATCAATTATGTCCCTCGGGACGTGTGTCCAGCCTTTCAAGAAACTTTCCCGTTGTTCCTCTGCAGAAGTAGGAAAGTTCTCGGGTACATTGCACTCGTGCCACCAGAAAACTCCGCTGAATTCACTTACTGGTTCCCAGTTAGACAATGGCGGAACTAGTTCAAACCGAGGCACACTCGGTCGTCGATTGCATTAGAAACTTCGAGGAACGTCGCTGCACGTCGAACCTCTTCTACCGTCGTACATTAAACTCTCAAGCAACTTGCTATCACAAGAAATACTACAAAGATTAACCTCTCTATCGTTACAAAAACTTTTCTCGAATCAGGTTAGGTCGGATCGGGTAATAAATTTCGACGATAAAACCAAATTATACAGTGCATTAAATTGTGCCATCAGCCTCATACATTTCGATGAAACTCCGCGAATTTATGGGGTGATGGACGGTAATAGTCGTGCATGTTTTATTCATTCGGATTGCATTTTAAGGGTAGTAATGGAAAGAAGTGGACACTTTAGGGGATCGAAAGTTGAGAATTTGGAGGGTTGGTTTGGAAATTTGGGAAGTTGGGGGTTTTGGAATTTGGGGGATGGGAAATTGGAATTTGGGGATTTGGGGATTTGGGGATTTGGGAGTTTGGAAATTTGGGGACATGGGAATTTGGGGACGTGGGGATTTGGAGGCGTGGGGATTTAGGGACGTGGAGATTTGGAGGCGTGGAAATTTGGAGGCGTGGAAATTTGGAGGCGTGGAGATATGGGGGCGTGGAGATTTGGGGGCGTGGGAAATTGGGGACGCGGGGAATTTGGGGACGTGAGAATTTGGGGACGTGGGGATTTGGGGGCGTGGGGATTTGGGGGCGTGGAGATTTGGAGGCGAGGAGATTTGGGGGCGTGGAGATTTGGGGGCGTGGGAAATTGGAGACGTGGGGAATTTGGGGACGTGGGGATTCGGGGGCGTGGAGATTTGGGGGCGTGGAGATTTGGGGGCGTAGAGATTTGGGGGCGTGAGAAATTGGAGACGTGGGGAATTTGGGGACGTGGGAATTTGGGGACGTGGGGATTTGGGGACGTGGGAATTCGGGGGCGTGGAGATTTGGGGGCGTGGATATCTGGGGGCGTGGAGATTTGGGGGCGTGGGAATTTGGGGGCGTGGGAATTTGGGGACGTGGGGAATTTGGAAACGTAGGAACTTAGGGGTTCAAAAAATTTTGAATTTAGGATTTGGGGATTTGAAAATTTGACGATTTGGGAATTTAGGGTTTTGCCTATTATTCTTAACATCGAAGAACATAAAAACTTGAAAATACACCTCGATTCACATGATACACCCCGTATAACGAAAGCCATCCATAACCCGTCAATAATCGATAACAGATATCCCCCATCACGCAGTTCCGATTCTCGGTACACACCTATCCAAGCAATCACGCTGCAGACACGCAGCGTCTTTCCAGAATGCATCTCTCGCGTTGCACTCGAGAAGAACGAGATCCAGAAGACGCAATCTGTTCATTGTTGCAGACTCGTTGGAGGCACCCGGGACGAGCAAGCGCTTTCAGATCCTCTACAGAAACGAGGAGGTGACACTCGGCACTTCGGTCCTATTCCGTGCGCACGTGCTCGTGCACAGCCATAAGATCGAGGAAGTTCTCTCCCGCACCCACTTCAATCTCGGCGTCGAGTTATGGTTCAGCGAGCCGACACAACCTGGGAACATGGCCTGCGTGTCGTCTAGGTGAGCGTCTTGCGGATTTTTAGCCTAACAGATCGAGAAACCGCGCGATGATCGGCAGAGCGTGAACTGCGACGCGAATATTGCGGTAGAGAAACCGACACGAATCTGGACATGCGAGACCTGTGAGAGTTATGCTCCTTTGCGCTTCTGAGGCGTGATGAAACCGGCGATCGTGGGATCTGGTGAAATGATATTTGATGTACAGGTGCGGTGGCTTGGAGGAATTTGATGTAGTTTGAAGTTTATGTTGTAGTTGTGGGAGTTTGGGATTTTTAGATTTGGATATTTGGATGTGGTGAAAGTTCAGTTCTTCATGGTTGTAATTTCCCAAATTTCCACGTTCCCAAATTCCCACGCCCCCAAATTCCTACGTCTTCAAATTCCCACGCCCCAAATCTCCACGCCCCCAAATCCCTACGCCCCCAAATTCCCACGTCTCCAAATTTCCACGTCTCCAAATTTCCACGCCCCCAAATCTCCACGCCCCCAAATTCCCACGTCTCCAAATTCCCACGCCCCCAAATCTCCACGCCCCCAAATTCCCACGTCTCCAAATTCCCACGCCCCCAAATCTCCACGCCCCCAAATCACCACGCCCCCAAATCTCCACGCCTCCAAATCCCCACGCCCCCAAATTCCCACGTCTCCAAATTCCCACGCCCCCAAATCTCCACGCCCCCAAATCTCCACGCCCCCAAATCCCCACGTCTCCAAATCCCTACGTCCCCAAATCCCCACGTCCCCAAATCCCCACGTCCCCAAATCCCTAAATTCAAAATTCTCCAACTCCCCAATCCCAAAACTCCCAAGTCACCAAATCCCCAAACTCCCAAGTTTCCAACCCTCTAAATCCCCAAACCCTCAATTTTCCAAACTCCCAAATCCTCAGCTACACAACCCCCAAAAATTCCACGTCCTAAACCGTCCTTACAACGTAAGCAACCCCAGCTGCCAACATGAAATATTAAAAAAGAAAATCGAAACGTAGACTGGAGAGCAGAATTCAGACCCCTCAAATTTTTCAGAGCTCCGTACAGAACGAAAGCGAGCTTTAAGAAGCAGAACTTTCCCACAGACTTTTATACACGAAGATCGATAACCTTGGCCGTGTGTGCTTTCATGTTTCACCTTGAAGGTTTGACAAGCCTCGTTTACTTTTCTACCTCATAGGGCGTTGCAGCTGAACTTCGCACCAACGAAAGGGCTTCACTATCACCTACCTGTCCTCTTCGATTATTTTCATCTAGCTGCGGTGTCCATGACGATCCATGCTTGCCTTGTGGCTCTTCATCAACCGTACATCAAGTCGGTATCAATTTTTATTATTATATGTATCTAATTACTAAAATTATATGTTGATCGTTTGATTGCATTTGTATGTCGGCTGCAGGAAGAGCATACTTCATTATGTACAAAGCTGGTGAGTTTCGAATGTTTCGTATATTGCCGGAATACGTGTAGATTATTGAATTTAACGGTGAAGCATATATTTGGTTATTTAGAATTTCATCCCAAATATTTTAACTTACTTTAGTTTTGTAAATTTGCAAAATTGTCTAATAAAATTCAAAAATGTACAAATTTTCAAATAATCAAATTCAGACTTGATCACAATTTACAAGTTCTCAAACTTCGATAGAGAGGTGTTCTTTTTATATAGCCCTTCTCAG
Source organism: Megachile rotundata (assembly GCF_050947335.1). Taxonomy (NCBI): domain Eukaryota; kingdom Metazoa; phylum Arthropoda; class Insecta; order Hymenoptera; family Megachilidae; genus Megachile; species Megachile rotundata. Next base: position 17,553,293 of record NC_134984.1, on the reverse strand, counting down.
TTCCGTGCCAATAACTACGGCCATATAACGAGACTTCATAACACCGAGCGCGAAAAATGGAACGGTGTAACTAATTCCATCTCGAAAATCGATTCGACTTAATCAGCATAATTGATTCAAATTTTATTCCCCTCGTGCTACGAGTATCGAGCAGAGTCGACCGTGTTTCAATTAACCTCGCGAACAGACAATTAACCGAGTAATGTGCTCGCAGCGCGCCACGTGGAGGGAAACCATGGCTGCAATTTAAACAGTCGGCTGCGAACGGAGACAACAATGCCGGGTTAGGAAATATCGTGAGTTCACGTTTCAAACGTGTGAAATTTCGCGATCGAGTATGCAGCTGTCCAGTTATCGATGCAAATTGTTCCAGGAAACGACGACGAGATGCGTCGGTTCGGCGACGAGGATACAGCATGCGAAATTGGTGCAGCAGGAAGTGATCAGGCTACTTTTGGCCGCCAGAGAATCTTTGCTCAACGATTTAGCCGATCTAGCCCGGCTCCTACCCTCTTGCCAACAGAGAGCGCTCGAGCTCGCTCAGAACACGCACAAAGAAATCACCAAGGTTTGTATTAATTATCTACTTTAATTAGCTCGATCGACTGATGGTATGGTTGCAGATGATGGACACGGAGGAAACTGATATCGCTCAACTCTGCGCACAAAACATTGTTCTCTGGCAACATTTTCTGGAGGCGTTCTCTGGACGGGAGGCTGTACATCAGCACCTTGCGAGAATTCATCATCAACTGAGGGTGAGTTAATTATTTTTAATACATCTGGATTTCGTTTAAATCGAATGTGGACACTGGTTGTCAGATTTACTGGAACTTGATTTGCAAGTTTCAAACAAAACTTTGCAAAGTTCAAAATACCAAAGTTCAAATATGCCAAAGTCTCACAGATGAAACACTTAATGATAAATAATTATCGTTAAGGTGAAGCGTTTCGCGGAGGGTTTCTTCGTGCTGGAGAATCCCAGGACCTCAGCATGGGGCTGCTACGACGCGAACTACCAGTCCTACCAAGCCGTAAGCGAAGCGGCTCGAAGATCCCGGTACCTGGCTTCCTTGCCTCCTCTTCCGGTTCACTGTCCAGAGCTGGACGGGGACCTGCACTCCCTGCCGTTGATCTTCGAGGACCAGTACGTGGACATGAAGCAGCGGCACCGAAACAGCGGCAAGTATCAGAACGACGAAAAAAGTGAGCACGAGAGTCTTGTACAGTAGTCATCCAGGTGTAAGGGTACTCGGATACAACGTGTGTCTCTCAGTTCCCGGTATGGACGACTGCAGTTGCGGGATCGCGGCGATCCTGGAGTCGAGGTCCATGGGGATCTGGTCGCCCAGGAGCGAAGGTGCGGCCCAGGACATCGGATCCATCCAGGGTCGTCTGACGTTGACTCCTTCTACGCTTCCGGCGAGGCACAGCAAGTCCCTGGATCAGCTGGGTCCCGATATCGCTCCTGTACAACCCCGAACGTCGCCGAAGACTCTGCCTAGGTCCGTGTCTACTCAGCTGTTTCCTAGACAGAGAGGCGGTACAAGGAACGTCACTCCACCGGCGACGGTGCCCTCGAGAGGAAGACAGAGGTCCACGGCACAGTCCGGTAACACGCTTTTCCCTCCCTCGGGGCAGCAGGCCTGCTCGGCGCCAAACCCATCCCTGGGATCCACACCGGTGGTCCCTTTGCCTCGTGCCAAGTCCACACAGATGCTGGTGCTTCCTAGACAACAGATTGATCCTCAGAACACATCCATCACTTCGCTGTTGGCTGCCATGTTTCCTGAACTGCCACCTGGTGGACAGCTGCCGGGTTATAGACCCTCGAACAAGTGTGAGCAGACCCTGACGGTACCCACCTTTGTGGCGACCGTGGACCATGGACAGACGGATTGCTGGAACGAGAGCAAGACTTCCAATGTTATTGAAGGTATGAGATGTTGTGCGATAGAGTTAAGATCTTTGTAAACCGAGAAGTCTCTTTCAAATGAAATTTACAATAATGTTCATAGATTTTCAGAACTTGAAATTCTAGATAAAATTAAGTATGAGTTAATGCCAAAAATAATGACTCTAATTTTGAACAAGACAATAGCAGCTCAAGGATTAGTTTTACATAAATGAGTAATGTGAATGACTCTTCGTTTCTTCTGAACAAAAGTTACTTCTCTCTGCTTGTAGTGTGTACACATTCTAGAACACTCCACATTTACTATGTTCGCTCTAGAACACTCCCTTTGAACTTTCAGTAAAAACTGGCCTCTCTGCACATTATTCGCCCTTAGGAGAACTCACCCTACTCTCAGCCACCACTCCACCTTCCATGTACACCAATGTGCAATGTAGACCTCCTAAGGGTAGAGACAAAGATAAGAGCTGTCTACCAATAGTTTTCGATTTCAGAACAGGCCAAAGAAACGTGAATCTAAGAAAGTGTAAATTTAAAGCAAGTTGTATCTGAGGCAATCCTAAGTTATTTCTCCCAGAATTTTCAAAATGAAACCTATAGAAGCATTCTAAGCTAACTCAAGTGTCAAACGAATTACAATTTTCAGATTATCATTCCTTGGATACAAGAAGGATTCGTCTGGAGCCCCGAAGCCATCGAATAGCCACCCGACAGCCTCTGCAACCAGTAAGCAACGACCAGAACAACTTCCTGTCGAATAAGTCGAGCGTAAACGGCGACAGCTTCCTTCCGGAACAGCAACCCTTGCACACAGCCACCCTGGACAGGGTGACATATCGAGGCAACTCTCGAAAGCAGACTCATCAATCAGGCGGGAAGTACAATCAGTCGAATGGGTTGGAATCCCGCAGGTACCACACGATCGGGAAGACTGGTGGGAGCCACAACCAGCGGAATCGAGAGGTTCAGGACTCGATGAACGGCGGAGGATTACCGAACAGTCACTCGATGATATCCGATCCTCTGTACAAAAGGACGAACTACACGTCGACGACCACGGACTCCTTCTTTTATCGCACGAACGGCACCAGCGGAAGAACGCACGGTGTGACCGAGAGACCGCGAAGACCAAAGAGCACCGAGAGACTGCTGGACGAAGTCGACCGCAACGAGTACTGCGATGTCCGCAGGGAGAGACCCAGAAGAAGAGAGGAGAGGCCGGCTGTCAAGTCTCCTCGCAACGGTGTGGCGCCATGTTACGAGGACAAACGCAGGAGACCGCAGAGCGAAGAAAAAAGGACGGAAGTGACCAATGAGATGTTCTACAAAGTGATGACAGCCATGTCGGAGCCGAAGAGGAGGAGGGACAGACACGGTAGGAGACCACATTCCGCGCCTGTTTTGGACATAGATCATCCCAACGAGGAGAATAGGAAGTGTAGCCATAGAAACAGGAAGACGGCTCCACCGCCGCCTGCATATCAGGACCCTGCTGTTGCACCTCTGCCCAAGTATCGGCATCCCCCTCCAGTTCCGATCACGAGCGTTCTGGAGGTCGAGAATAACAATAAAATTATTCTGAAGGTAAGGTTGAAGAGTTGCAGGGTGTCTTGAATATGAGTGAGTTGGATTTGTGATGGAGTCAGTTAGCATTTAGCATTATGCATTTGGGGATATGGGAACTTGTGGATGTGACAAGTTAGGAGTTTAGAGAGTTAGGAGCTGGTAAACGTAAGGATGTTTAGAGTTTGGGGATTTGGGAGCTTGGATACTTAGTGATCAGAAGATTATTTACGAATTTTGATTTGGAAATGTGGTATTCTGGAAGTTAATATATTGGGAATATATGTCAACTGTCATTTTCTGAAGTAAGAAATGATCCCACAGGTGGAACCCATAAAGTCTCCCGTCGAAGCCTCAGCGACCAACGGCACGACGCCGTCCGACACCTCAAGCGCCGGTGCACCGCCGCCCAACGTGAAAAGACTGAGATGCGCCAGCGTGCCCGTGGCGCAGAACAAGGTCGTGGTGCCACGTAGCGCAGTGTCTTTGCCTTGCATGCCGATCCGCGACAGCAAGGACAGCCTTAGCAACAATCTTCCCGTCATTCCAAATCCGCTTAGTCCGCCGTCCAGTCGACCCAGCAGCCCGACGACCAGCTCCAGCTCCAGCAACCTCACGTCCGAGTGTTCCGGTTGGGTGAGCAGCGGGGACACGTCCAGTTCGGAGCAACGTCGGAACGCGAAGTTGTCGAGCGAGCAGCTCCGTCAGAAGTTGTCGAAGATCGTCCCCAGGAAGGAGAGACCAACGCCGACCAAGGAGAGCGTCGAGGAGCATTCGTACGAGGAGGTGCGACTGCCGCCGCCGAAGATGTTCCAGGACGAGCCTCCGCCCCCGGAGGAGTTCCGGGATCCGCCCGCGATCATCGACAACCCTCTGTACCACGTGTACGAGACCGTGAAGCCGGTCAGGAGTCCGAAACAGACGAAGACCGCACCCTGCAGTCCACAGAAGAACAGGGACCGAGAGAGGGACAGGGACAGGGAGACTGCGTACGGGGTTAGGGATATCTGTCTGGATTGCTATCAGGAGGGCAAGGACCTGCTGCAGTCGACTCAGGACGACGCTGTCAACTTCAAGAAGTGCAAGGAGGAGTTCAAGCGACAGATGAGCTTCTCCGGAAAGATCTACAGGTGAGGGTTCACACGCACGGTATTCTATCGTAGTCTGGGCTAAAGCTTTCGCTGTCTTTGCTGTGTGGTTCTCTGAAAACTAGCTTTGGCAACCATGTTGTAAAATGACACATAGGATGGTTGTCATCCTATGATAATCGAAATTCGCTGGCAGAGAAGCTGAGTAATCTTTAGCTCTAGCTGTAGCTCCTCCATCGTAGCACCTACCTTGTTAGATACGAATCTTGAGTGCTTTTTCATTTTCAACGAAAGCTAGAGTTATTTTATTTGATATTTTTGCCGCGTTCGAGTCTGTCTTTCAGTTCGCGGTCATTAGTTCTCGTGGGTCTTTGTGTTTTATAGTTAAGTTTCTCTTTGTCTACCTGATCCCCTCTAGAGAACGCAAGGAAGCGCAGTTGCGTTTCCATAAACGTGCCCATTCCCTTGGATACGGTGACCTTCTGACCCCGTCGTCGGTTAAACCTCTAAGATCCAATGTGCCTCTTAGTGATTATCCAACCCTGGCTTCGACCATGCCGTACTTCCACATCAGCAACGAGTACCGGCTATTCTCACCGGAAGGGGCTCACTTGATCATCTGCGTGCACGGTTTAGATGGCAATCCTGCTGATCTTCGTTTGGTCAAGACGTACTTAGAATTGAGTCTTCCCGGGGCGCATTTAGACTTTTTGATGTCTGAGAGGAATCAGGTGAGTTGGATATCATTTTTCTTTTTCTTCTCTTAGCTTTAGATGTTCTCTTAGTCTTTAGTTAATTTTAGATTCGTAGCCCCTCACAAGGCTTTTATTATCTTTTTAAACTCTTTATCTTTTCTTAGGTCTTGTGTAATTTTTTTTAGTAGGAACTTTAAAATATGAAAAGGAAGAAACGGATCCTTAAATTATAGGATTCCTAAATTGATAGATCCTGAAGTCTTGCAAGTTTCAGATCCTCGAGTTCACCAAATATCACCACATCCCCAAATCTTCAAACTCTCATATTATCATATACCTCCTCAGAAGTCCTAAGTATCGAATGTCACCAAGTAATAATTGCAGAAGTGTTAGAAACTTGTTAGGAACAAAAATTTGGAACGTGGGAATAAATTAATTTGTCTGTTCGGAAAGGGTGACACTTTCTCGGACTTCGATAGGATGACCGACCGACTGGTAGCCGAGATACTCCACCATATTGAGACGTCGGGACTGAACCCGACGAAAGTGAGCTTTATCGGACATTCTTTAGGGACCATCATCATAAGGAGCGCTCTAACGCGGCCTCAATTACGACCGCTTCTTCCACGTTTACACACATTTCTCAGCCTGAGCGGTCCACATTTGGGGACACTCTACAACACCAGTGGATTAGTTAATGCAGGTAAACTGATCTTATGTTGTAGGCCCTAATTTTGAATCACTCTGTATCATCCAGACTGTGTTATTTTAGTTATGTTATCCAATAATATTGTTCTATGTATGTGGTCCTATAATATCATCTAAATTGCATTACTTTTGATGTGTCATCTTACGTTATATTATCACATGTGTATCATTCTTGTATCAACTCATGTGATATCATCCTTGTATCATCTTATATCATCCAACGTTGTATCAGCTCATGTGATATCATCCTTGTATCATCTTATATTATCCAACGTTGTATCATGTCATGTGATATTATCCTTTTATCATCACATGTGATATCATCCTTGCATCCTCATATATCATCCAACACTGTATCAGTCTACTATATCCCTCAGTATTGAACCAGTTGTACCCAACATCATCCTATATTCCACCATCTTACATCATCACATTACATCAAACTATCCCCATCACATAAATTCCAGTAAATCGTTCATCTGTAAATCATTTTGTCCACCTTTGTCCAGGTATGTGGTTCATGCAGAAGTTGAAGAAATCAGAATCGCTTCTACAGTTGGCGATGAAAGATGCGTCAGATGTCAGACGATCGTTCATGTTCCGGTTGAGCCAGAAGAGCAATCTCGAGAAATTCAAACACGTTCTTCTTTGCGGCAGCGCGCAGGATCGATACGTTCCGCTTCATTCCGCTCGTATAGAGCTTTGCAAAGCCGCCGTACGGGATTCGACCGATCAAGGTAATCGAACGCCATTTATTTTTCATCGATGTCTAGCGATACAGCTTTAACAAACGGACAGATCTCCGGGGCAACTCGAGGGAATAAGAGTCCGCTCTTACCGTTGGTAAGCAACGAAAATGGAGTCGTATCTGTCTTTCTGATCAATGAACCACCATTTCCTGGAGCTTAGGGAGCATATGTCTTCGCTTAATGGCGGAAGACGTTCCATTTCGGAGCAAATACTTTATTTCCTGCTGCTTTTATCATCAAACTTTTGTATCTTGGATGTTAAATGTTTTCTTGTGGTTGGAAAGAGGAAACAAGAAAATGGGACTATAAGGTCCGTAGGGTGTAATTTGATTGTTGCTTTAATAATTGTTTAAATTATAGTTTGGAGCTTGTGTTTATTTTACTTGTACCGTGTCAAAAGCAATTTTTAAACAAAATTTTTTAAGCGGGACATTTTTCAAGTACCTTTTCAATGTCTTAAACACTGAATCCCCCAATGCTAACATTTTTTAACCCTCAAATTTACAAATAATTAAATTTATGAACCTCTAAATTTACTGATCCTTTAATCTATCAACTTCCAAGTTCACAAATTGTTAAATTTATCAATCCTTGAATTGATCAGCCTGCAAGTCCCCAAATCTTCAAAACTCACCCCATATGTAAATTCCAATCTAAATATAAAAATGTAAAATTTCTCGCTAGTCCTCTTTCTGAGATTTTCGTCTCCATTGCAGGTGCAGCGTATCGAGAGATGGTGCACAACATCCTGTACCCAGTGATGTCCTCGTCGGGGGTGAGTCTGGTGAGATACGACGTGCACCACGCGTTACCGGCAACAGCGAACGCCCTGATTGGCCGAGCCGCGCACATCGCCGTCCTCGATTCCGAGCTTTTCATCGAGAAGTTCCTGTTGGTGGCGGGTCTGAAGTACTTCAGATAAGGAACGGACTTAACCTAGCAATTTAAGGAACGAAACATTCGATCGAACCACCAAGGAAAGGAGAAAGCACTCGGAGCGGATTCTCGTAACTCTCCGTGACGTCTGCGATCTTATTAGGATTAATTATCGCGTCCCGCCGACAATTGCCCCGTTTCACCTATTTCCCCCTTCTTCGACCACCACGTTCGAAACGGGACAATTCGACACGTTTTTACACGGCACAACACGCGGCCACTCGTTCGGACACGTTTTAATAAATCGTCGATCGGCTTCTCTCGTTAGGTTCCTAAGCGTCATTCTGTCGGACCTTCATCAGCGACGATTCATCCAATGATCGAAACGAATGGACCTATGCTTATGATACGCGAACGAATGGGCCTACTAGTATGCTGGTCTTTTATGGAGGTGGGAGCATGGCGGGATGTGTCAAGGGTAGTTCGATGATATTTTATGGTTGGGTTAAGTTATTTTTGACGTGTGCAAGGATTCTGAGATGGGGTCTGATTTATAGGTACATGTGATCTCCGGATACATGTGGCAGTTGAGTGGGGTGAAAGAGGATAGAAACTTAAGACCGATCTCAGAAGGCTATAATCTCTGATTTTACAAGTTTCTATGTATTCCCAAATTATTATATTTTTGCAAATTCTTGTTTCCCACACCCTCAAATTTCCACATCCCCAAATTCCAACATTTTCAAATTCCCACATCCCCAAATTACCACGTTCCCTAATTCCCCACATACCCAAATTCCTATGTCCCCAAATTCTCACGTCCCCAAATCTCCACGCCCCTAAATCTCCACGCCCCCAAATCCCCACGCCCCCAAATCCCCACGCCCCTAATTCCCACATCCCCAAATTCCCATACCCCCAAATTTCTACATCTCCAAATTCCAACATTTCCAAATTCTCACACCGCCAAATTACCACGTTCCCTAATTCCCCACATACCCAAATTCCCACGTCCCCAAATTCCCCACATTCCCAAATTCTCACGCCCCCAAATATCCACGCCCCCAAATCTCCACGCCCCCAAATCCCCAAGCCCCCAAATCCCCAGGTCCCCTAATTTCCACATCCCCAAATTCCCATACCCCCAAATTTCCACATATCCAATTACCAAATCCCCAAATCCCAAAATCCTAAAATCCCAAATCTCCAAATCCAACCCTCACCATCCCAAAATTTCCACCCCCAAATTCTCAAAATCCCCAACTCTAATTTTATTTCTGATTCCACCTTGTTCAACAGCATAAATATCATCGAACTACCTCGTGCATTTATCCCGACCGCATCGAGTATCGAATTTTCGGCCTATCGGGAAATCCAAGGCTATCGAGAAAAGCACTCGACAGCCCTTGAATAGGAGAGAAAATAAAAATTGATGGAATACGAGACATAAACGCGCGAGGAACGATTCTCGAGCGTCGATCATCATCATCGTCATTATCTTCAGAAAATTCAACATCACCGTGAAAATGGGGGAGAACAAAACGTAAAACCTTTGTTTCCCGCTTTTTTTAACATTCGAGACAGCGTCGTTGCATCGTGGCTCTTTTTTACAGCCCGATATCGAAAGAGATCAACGGAGAAACAATTAAAGATAAAAAAAGAAGGAAACGAAGTATAATAAATTAAGACAGTGTAACGGTACATTGTCTAGACGCTAGGAAAGTTACGAAACGCATGTCAATTGTTACTCTCAGATAAGTGTGTGAGTGCGTGCAGTGAGGATGAGACGCGTAAAATGAGAGAGAGAGAGCGCGAGAGTATTCTAAATAAAACAAGAATAAAAAGTATAAATGATTAAAAAAAAAAAACGGCAACACGGAGAGAGGAAGAGTCATCAAGAAGACGTCTGCGTTCGAACGGTGATTGTGACGGTGAAGAAAAATGAATCATGAGGAACGACGAGGCAAGTGACTAACATTTCAGGTATTTGAAATCCCTCCAATACTAGATCTCAATTGCTCAGAACAATCTATGTAAAAAACAAACAAACGTTATACACTAATCGTAATCGAAGCAACGAAGACGCGTGACGCCGCGTCTGCCAATTGCTGCTCGCGAATGTCACCGATGGAAAGAAAACAGAGAGGGCGGAAATGAGACTCGCTGTACGATGTTTTTTATTTTTAATTATCTGCGTGAAGGCTTTTGTAAGGTCTGTATGTTACATAAAAGTGTTATTGTATTTGTACTTTTGGTATATTTTGAGGATTTTCGTGTTTTCGAATTTGGGGGGTGGATGTTTGAGAATTTAAGATCTCTGGGTTTGGAAATTTGAAATTTGTGAATTTTGTGATTTGGGGGAGGGAGGAATTTGAGGGGGTGTATTTCGAATTATGAGGGTAGGGACCTGAGATGTTGAAGATTGAGATATTTGGGAATTTGGGAATTTAGGGGTTGGAGAATTTGGAAACTTGTGTATTTCAAATTTGAGGGTTAGGGACCTGAGAAGTTGGAGATTGAGATATTTGGGAATTTGCAAATTTAGGGGTTGGAGAATTTGGAAATTTGTATATTCCAAATTTGAGGGTGTAGGGATCTGAGAAGTTGAAGATTGAGATATTTGGGAATTTGCAAATTTAGGGGTTGGAGAATTTGGAAATTTGTATATTCCAAATTTGAGGGTGTAGGGACCTGAGAAGTTGAAGATTGAGATATTTGGGAATTTTGGATTTAGGGATTGGAGAATTTGAAAACTTGTATATTTCAAATTTGAGAGTGTAGGGACCTGAGAAGTTGGCGATTGAGATATTTAGGAATTTTGGGATTTAGGGGTGCGTAAATTTGAAAAATTGTATATTTCAAATTTGAGGATGTGGGGACCTGAGAAGTTGAAGATTAAGATATTTGAAAATTTGGACCTTTAGGAGTAGAAAAATATGAAAATTAACCAACTTGACAAATTCCATAAAATTTAATAATTCACATCTGTAAAATTTGTGAATTTAAAAAAGTTAAAAAATCTACAAATTGTACTAAAATCCCCAAAACCTTAAATATCAAATTTCCCAAATTCACAAACTCACAAACCTTGAAATTAAAACATAATTAAACGTCAACAATGAACGCCAACAATGGTCCTTAACTTCAGTTTCCTGTTAAACAAAATGGCGGCCAAGGTACAGCGAATCTCCGCATAATATCGTTAACTGTAAACCCTCTGCGCCCAATGTAAACGTTTAACCTATGCACTCGTACGTGTACGCCTTTACAATATAAAAAGAATTGCGCACATTCGGGAACCGTGCATCTTATACTTCAAATTTTACGATAGTTGTCGAGCGTGTTGTAACACGAGTACGACTTTCGTACGGCAGAATTTCAAATTACACGATAAGCATCCCACGGTGAGCTACGAAGCACAAAAGTCCTTGGAACTTTTCTCGTTCAGTAAGATCGTATCGTTGCCATTGATTTTGTGCCTCACCCTCTGTCGTTATTTTAATCGCCGCATAAATCGAGTGGATCAGAAGCTAAGAAACTGGTTTTATTCGAGTAAAATAGATTCTGCTAATAATACACATTTAATCGTTTGCGTTCTTCAAAATTTAATTATCTTGAAATCTCTCATTAAGATTGAGATGAATAATTAGGGAATTAGCAAGAATTACTTGTGGCAAATGAGATGAATAATTAGGGAATTAGCAAGAATTGTCGCAAATTTTGATTACCAAATTTATTTTGCATGCAAAAGAAGCTTCTGCAAATATCGGATGACGAGTAAAAATAATTATGACGTGATGTGAAATGAATGAAAAGTCACGTCATAATGTATTTTATTTTTTCGTAAAAATTGTGTTCTCAGTGTAGATACTCAGTAAGTTTTCGGTCTTCGCTTCTAAATCACTCGCGTTCCGATTAATTAATAAAATACGAGAAACTCGCGTACACCCTTTTCTAACTTGCGTATTTGTAATATATCTCGAACGTCGTCGTGTCTTCGATACGATTATGAAAGTAGCGAGCGTTCAGCGTGTTTCCAACGCGATTTTCGCGTTCGCGCGCGGAAACGCGTTGCCTCGAGAGCGAGGATACGCGTTTCACCCCGGTTGTCGATCGATACAAAAAGAGTTTGTCGCGGATCCGGCACGAAGGGGTGGAAAGGACTCGACGAGACGACTAACATAAGAAACGAACAGTGAAACAAAAAATATACGAGAGAGAAAATGGAGGAAACCGTCGATGGAGAACGTTTGTAGTTGCGAGAGCAACGCCGATGAGCGAGTAACAACAATGTATACACTATACATAGTATATGGATGCATATGAAAAGCGAATAAATCTACGTATACATAAATGAGATAGATTAATAAAAAAGAGAGGTGTCTAGTGTTATTACCGTTACCGTTCGTGTATGTCACTTCATCCCTTTCTCATTATTTTTATTTTGTATACTCTTCTATTCTGTTACCAATGGTGTGTAGTAATTTGGGGTGTAGTGGTATGGCGATTAGTAATTCAACGCGTTGCTGATTCGTTGCGTAGTAATTCGATATGTTGCTATTCAGTGCGTAGTAATTCGATGCATGGCTGATACGGAGCGTAGTAATTCGATACGTTGCTAACTCGACGCGTAATAATTCGATACGTAGGTAACTCGACGCATAGTAATTCGATACGTTGCTAAATCGGAGCGTGGTAATTCGATACGTTGCTAACTCGACGCGTAGTAATTCGATACGTTGCTAATTCGGAGCGTGGTAATTCGATACGTTGCTAACTCGACGCGTAGTAATTCGATACGTGGGTAACTCGACGCGTAGTAATTCGGAGCGTGGTAATTCGATACGTTGCTAATTCGGAGCGTGGTAATTCGATACGTTGCTAACTCGACGAGTAATAATTCGATACGTAGGTAACTCGACGCATAGTAATTCGATACGTTGCTAAATCGGAGCGTGGTAATTCGATACGTTGCTAACTCGACGCGTAGTAATTCGATACGTTGCTAATTCGGAGCGTGGTAATTCGATACGTTGCTAACTCGACGCGTAGTAATTCCATACGTGGGTAACTCGACGCGTAGTAATTCGGAGCGCTGTAATTCGATACGTTGCTAATTCGACGCGTAGTAATTCGATACGTGGCTAACTCGACGCGTAGTAATTCGATACGTTGCTAACTCAACGCGTAGTAATTCGATACGTAGGTAACTCAACGCGTAGTAATTCCACATATGGCTAACCCGACGCCTAATAATTCAACCCTCGTTGCACTAATTTTTAATTTCTAATCAATGCCCAGAGGATGTCTCTTATCTACTGAAATGAACTATTAACGAAATAGTCAAAACAAAACTATTTTTTAAAAATAATCTTTGTGTACTTTTTGCATATTTCTTCAGTTAGCTGCAATTTCAAAAATATATTAAAACACCAGATAAACAGTTCGTATATTTTTATTCGATTAAAATAACAGACCAAGGCACGTCAGGATCTCGATCACAAAAAGTACGCTGTCGAGATACACATGCAGGGACGAACGTCATAAAAAGCGAATACGATTTCGAATTGTCTAATTTAAAAAAAAAAAAGGAAACTGAAAAATTCTCGTGCACCTTGCGTAACAACCGTGCAGGTGTATCTCCGTGCCGATTTTTTCAGAAAAAAGTTCTCCGAACAACGGGAAAAATTATTCTAAGACGCATAAAATATTCGTTTAAGTTCAAAAATTAGCTAATACGCGAATCGATAAAATTGGAAAACGTTTCGCGCTGCGTTTTCCGTCGCACGTAGATTTCGCGAATTGTGCCGTATAAAAAAAAGAGGCTGGAAATAAAAATAGTTCTAGTAACAAGAAAATAAATATCCCCTACAAAATTACGATGCAATTTTCGATTAAAAAAGAGTGAAAAAAAAAAGGGAATAATTTAATCACAGTTAAAACCCGCGTAACTCACGCGATAATTTATCGATTCATAAAAGACGCTATAAAAGTAAAACATCAATTTGAAAAATTCATACCTACCATATTTTCGTTCTCTTTTTTTATCCTAGACGCTTGGTCTATTTTTAATTCCTTTTCTTTTTGCCTTGTTACTTTGCACTTTTTATCTTTACGAATACTTCGATATCTCGTACCATCATTTTTTACTTCGTCATTTTTTGTGACGATCAATTAAATTATTTTAGGATTTGAATTTTTTGGTCCCTTAATGACAGAATAATTTAAGATCACATTAGATTTAGATATTTTTGATGGTACACAGATCTCGGGTATTCGATGTTAGCCTTTTTTTTGGTATTTCGGTAACATGTTCCGCACGCTGAATATTTCCTTGTCTATTCTAGAAAATTGCTGACATTGTTCCCCATCTCATCTAGATTTCTTCCTGAACGAGTTCGTCGAAGTTCACGGATTCACCCTCTTCCACGGAAATGGTAGCATTCGTCTCAACAGCCCCTTCACCCCCTTGGTTAGTTTTATCTTGATTCTCGGACGATGCTTGACCTAACGATAGATATTTCCCCATTAGATGAGTCATGGAAATACTACTACATCAAACATTCTTCACTTTTAAAAGAGAACAGTATTTTACATATTTCTTAAAGGAAAAAAAAATTTTAATAAAGCAACACATCTTATGATATTGTTACTCCTCAATTTTTATGAACGTGAATCATTGTTTTGTAGTTTCTTAATATATTTGAACGTGGATGAAAGTTTATTAGAATTCATTTACTAGAAGATTAGATGTTATATCTTGTTTGTCAGAAAATCAATTAATGAAAAATTACTGAACGTCTGTTAAAAAGTCAATTAGAAATAATTAAATTTCATTTGTTAAAAATATTGTATAGTGACAAATTAATGTAATTTATTTGCAATTTTTTTATCCTTATCAATAATTTCTTCAGAGGTATACCTTGACCTAGGTCTCGAGCTTTACTCTGATAAGAATATTCACTCGCATTTGCAAGACCGGCGATCACGCATGCACTCAAAGCACTTCTGTTCAAATTCATTGGCGACGCGTCGTACCATTCGTTGGTATCTGGATCGTAACATTCGGCGTACGCGATCGTTGTGGATCCTGTAAATTAATTTGATTAGAAGCAATCTTAATATCGAACCAATAATATCGAGCTATAAATTGAAAAATAAAATTCGTGTAGGTATGCAGAACAGTGTTACCATTGAAGCCACCAACGACGAAAATCATGTCGTCCAGAATGACCGTGGCGAAATTGCTGCGAGGGCTGAACATCTCCGGAACCGCGTGCCAATCCTCCGAATGATTCGGATTGTAACGTTCCCCTACGAGATCAGAGGATCGATATCGTAGCGAGACATTAATTTCTACGTGGCATCGGATATCTGCGCAATGGGGCGTCACGACGCACCCCAAACGCTTTTGGTCAGCAACATTTGTACACAGCGCGAATACTGTTTACTCGAGGAGAATGCGTTCTGACGCTCTTCACGTTGCTTGACTTCAACGCGGTAGAATACAATGCTACTTGAACATATGTACGTGTTCACAAAAATTGTTCATTTCTATTTAGGTGGTTTGGACAATGTCGGTTAATGAGGCAGTTACATTGAACATTTTATATTGAACAATGAACAATGAACACTAAGAAATGAACGTTGAACAATGAACACTAAAAAATGAACGTTGAACAATGAACATTGAACAACGAACGTTGAACAATGAACATTGAACAATGAACATTGAACAATGAACGTTGAACAATGAACACTGAAAAATGAACGTTATACATTGAACATTGAACATTGAACATTGAACATTGAACGTTGAACGTTGAACATTGAACATTGAATATTGAACGTTGAACATTGAACATTGAACATTGAACGTTGAACGTTGAACGTTGAACGTTGAACGTTGAACATGGAACATTGAACCTTCTACATTGTACATTGAACATTGAACATTGAACATTGAACATATAATTTTGCACGTTGAACACTGATGAATATGTACGATTGAACATTGAACATCAAACATTGAACATACAACTTTGCACGTTGAACACTGATGAACATGCACCATTGAACATTGAGCATCATGTCACTCCAAAGAAATATACAGCGGCATTTAATAAATAATTTAAACAAAGATTGCAGTATGCAAGCAAAGTATGCAGTAACTATCTACGTGCACTTGAAAATCAGTTTTTGGTGCAAAAGAGTAAAAAATTGAAAAGAAAGTTTTAATTGGAAAAATTACCAGAACTAAGTCTGCTGAAACCATCAAAGCCACCAAGAGCATAGAGACTGTCTCGAAAGGCGACCAAAGAGACACCGGAACGTGGATTGAGCATCGGCTGAATGTAACTCCACTGGTTCGTTTCAACATCGAATACCTCGGCTGTGTTTAACACTTCTCGCCCATTGAAACCTCCAACGATATAAATCTTGTCCTGCAAAGCAGCTGCGCTGGCATCTGATCTTTGTCGATGCATCGGTGGTATCATTTCCCATTGATTCCTTTGCGGTTCGTATCTTTCGCCGGAGCTCATTCTTGTGCGGCCATTGTAGCCACCAAGAGCGTAAATCTTCCCACCTAATTGTAAATACACGAACAGAGTATTTTAGCTGGGAATAAAAGTTCTAATATCGGAGACTCTCGATATATGGCCGCAATTTGTATTCACGGATCAGGGAATTCGTTTTCGCGTCGACTTTCGTGCATACTAATGGCGCTTTAGCGTGTAGCTGTGTTTGGGGTTCGTGTGGTCTGAAGTGGGAGCGTTGTTAACTCGAGACGTAGTAAATCGACGCGATGTAATTCGGTGGGAAGTATTTGTACGCGTTGCTTATTCGACGAGTGGTAAATCGACGCGGTGAAATTCGGTGTGCAGTATTTTCACGCGTTGCTTACTTGACGAGTGGTAAATCGACGCGTTGTGATACGGGGCGTATGTAGTATGGCGCCTAGTAATTCGATGCGTTGCTGATTCGGAGCGTAGTAAATCGATACGTTGCTAATTCGGCGCGTAGTAATTCGACGCGTGGCTAACCCGACGCGTAGTAATTCGATGCGTTGCTAATTCGAAGCGTGGTAATTCGACACGTGACGAACCCGACGCATAGTAATTCGATACGTTACTAACTCGACGCGTAGTAATTCGACGCGTTGCTAATTCGAAGCGTGGTAATTCGATACGTGGCTAACCCGACGCGTAGTAATTCGATACGTTGCTAACTCAACGCGTAGTAATTCGACGCGTTGCTAATTCGAAGCGTGGTAATTCGATACGTGGCTAACCCGACGCGTAGTAATTCGATACGTTGCTAACTCAACGCGTAGTAATTCGACGCGTTGCTAATTCGAAGCGTGGTAATTCGACACGTGGCGAACCCGACGCATAGTAATTCGATACGTTGCTAACTCGACGCGTTGCTAATTCGACGCGTGGTAATTCGACACGTGGCGAACCCGACGCGTAGTAATTCGATACGTTGGTAATTCGACGCGTAGTAATTCGACACGTGGCTAACTCAACGCGTAGTAATTCGATCCATTGCTAATTCAGAGCGTAGTAATTCGATGCGTTGCTAATTCGAAGCATAGTAAATCGAAACATCTCACCATGAGTGCAAACGCTGACATAACATCTCGCGTGATACATGCAAGCTCTCTCTCGCCACTCTTTCGTCAGTGGATCGTAGCATCTGACCGTGTTGAAATGTTGGTTACCGTCGAAGCCACCAATCATGTAGATGAGATTGTTCAAAGCACATAAGCCGTGGTAAGCCCTCGGTGTGGCATCCGTGTTCACTGATAGAAACCATCTGTCAGCTCTAGAGTTCACATTACAGGACCCTGTGAGTCGAGGCCTGATCACGACTTTCGCCTTGTTAAATCAACGCCGCATTCACAAAAAATAGATGCACATATAATTTGAAATGGAAGATGTTTAAAGTGAGGGCACATCAGATGGAGTGGTATCACATTTCGGTGGTGTATTTGATATCATAGATTGCTGCTATACCTAGTTTCGTAGATCACTACTATTATATCTAGCATTATAGATCACTATTATACCTAGTACCATAGGTTGCTATTATATCTAGTATCATAGGTCACTACAATCCCTAGTATGATAGGTCACTACTGTACCTAATATCATAGATTACTACTACATCTACTATCACAGATTACTACCATACCATCAAAGGCTGCTACCAAACCTAATATCATAGATCGCTATATCTAATATCATGCATCACTACTGCACCAGCATAAGTTATTATACCTAGTGTCATAGGTTTCCACGAAATTCGTTGGGGACCCAGCGCTCCAGCCACCGATCGCGAACAAGATCTCATACGGAATCCGTGGTTTAGTTAGAGGATTCTTCGGGTCGATCTCTCCACCCCCATGTTTTGCCTCCTGTTCGCTTAGGTATGCACTAGCTGACATGAGCACCTGCTGACATAACTTAAATACGAATACAGGATAAATGTAACTATTGTTAATAGTACAACCTTGATGTTACAAATAGTTTGCTGACTAACACATTGGGGTGAATATTTAATTGATTGCCTTCATATACAAGCCTGTATAATACAAGGTTGCTGAAGATATTTCGTGGGTGTACATTATGAACTTTATTGATGTAATTGATACTATTGATAATACATAATTGATTGCATGTTGCTGATGGTATATAAATAATAAAATATAATTGAAAGTATATTAGTGATAGTATAAAAGTGATAAAATAAAGCTGAAAAAATATAATTCAAAGCACATTGCTGACAATATATAATTGACAGACTGCACTTGAGAGTATATGACAAATAAAATACAATTGATCAAATTCTTCCTCTTTCTACCATTATAATAAAGAACGTTCATTTTTCTCGTATCGATCAGTTACTCACTTCATCCTCCTCGATGATCTTCCACGCGAGAACATTGTTCGTGAAGAAATTGTAGCTCATCAAACCGTAGCGTACACATTTCAAGAGCCTCGGTAAATAGGTCTTTCTCTCCTCCACGTTACACTCTATCCAGGTTTTAACGGCGTCGAAAACTATTTCCTCGTTTTTAACGTTCAGCTCGTCGTCACGTAGGATCGCTTCGAGCTCTTTGCTCGTCAGCTCTTTGAATTCCGGGCTCTCTTGCAGTATCCGCTTAAAGTGATGGCGAATGTATTTCCGGCCTTTCTTTTCTAGGTCGCGGCAGAAATAGTGACGCGCGAATTTAAAAATTCCTGCATAAATGTAATACAAACATTCTTGGTATCAAATCTTTCTTAAAACATTTCTTAAAAATTAATACAAAAAATTGTAGTATTTTATGAATATAATGTTTCATTATTATGATGATTATCTTCGATGATGATCTCTTACATGACGCAAAAATTGTTTGTTTATAAGAATTTTTCTTTTGAGGCACTGTTAGATTTTGACATTGATTTTGAAGTTGACTATTTTTTATGTAACATTTAAACAATTTTAATTTAGTAATTTTTAAAAACAATGTCAGACATCATCAAACCATGTCAAACCACAATGATAAATAATTTCATTCAACCACCTGCATATGTAATAAAAATTGCTACATATTAATTGATCCAGTTTTAAATAATAATTATGTTAGTCAAAAATAAATGCAACAACTCTTCAAATTTTTTGACAAATTTAATATGACTCAAACATAAATATCATCAAAGCTTATGAACCACATGTAAGTTTTAAAACTGACTATTTTTATTGACACATTAATTTAAGAATTTTAAAATTGACAATTTTTAATTTAACCATTTTTAAAACTTACCCAATAACATAATAATTGATTGAGTAATTAGCGTAACAATTTACCTAAGCAATTTTCCGGTCGAAGTTCCTGCAACAGAAACTGACAGCAAAGCTGAACGACACCGAGGACCTCAAATTGATCGGCCAACGGTAAAAGTTGTTCGACGTTGTCGGCATTCACGTTACACGTTCCAGTATAAGCGTAATCGAGGATCAAACTGAAAATTTCACCGGGAACTGAGTCTATAGCGACCTCCGTGGTCTCTGTCTTGCCACCTTTCAGGCTGTTGGTAAAAAGGGCCTTGAAATATGGACTGACGGCTGACAAAATGGCACGGTGCACTGGGAATACTTGGTTCCTGGCGCATCTCACTGCACCGTCGCACAATTGTTGGTTTGCTCTGGAATATCGACACGAATTCACTCGATGGTTAAATACAATACTGAAATACTCTCATTGTTGGCTTTTCGTCGGTACAATAGATTCGCTCGCGCCAGACATTTATTTAATTAAACTAGCACTCGAAAACTGAAATGTTCTCTAGTTTTATCCTTCGATTCTGCTTTCAATAAATTCTATTATATTATTATTTATGAACTTTAGTTTTATGGAGATTAGTCTTTTTTAGGGTTATAGAGATTAAGGGGCTGGTCAAGAATAAGTTCACACTAAAACTACCGGGGTGAAAACTTAAGGGGTGAATGATTGTTTTGCAAGATTATTTCAAGTTACAAAATTTGGGGTGGTTTTCTTGAAGTCTTTGACTTTTGTCAAAGTAAGGAATTAATATATATATTAATTTATATTGTATCATTTATTAATTTATTCACTAAAACTACCAAAGGGGTGAAATGATCGTTTTGCAAGATTATTTCAAGTTACAAAATTTGAAGTGGTTTTCTTGAAGTCTTTGACTTTTGTCAAAGTAAGGAATTAATGTACATATTAATTTATGTTGTATCATTTATTAATTCATTTTTCAACTTCATTTTTAATTTCAAAGTAAATGTACAATATAGGCAGGTAGATTTAGTGTTCAACAGAAAATTTTTACCAAGTCAATATCAAGCTAAAATGATCAATGTGTTAGTTAAAAAAAATTGTTAAATTGCAGGACACAATTTTGCAGTTCCAACATGGTCCACATACATATAATTATAATTATATAGGTATCAAACAAAATCTTCATTAAGTCAATGTGTCAGATTAAAAACATCAATTTGTTACTTAAAAAAAATTGTTAAATTGTAAGACACAATTATGAAGTTCAAACATGGTCCACATACATGCATTGTAACTAAGAGTATCATACAAAATCTTCATTAAGTCAACATGTCTGACTAAAAACATCTATGAGTTAGTTAAAAAAAATTGTTAAATTGCAGGACACAATTTTGCAGTTGCAACATGATCCACATACATACATTGTAATTAAGAGTATCATATAAAATCTTCATTAAGTCAACATGTCAAGGTAAAATCATTAATGAGTTAGTTAAAAAAAATTGTTAAATTGCAGGACACAATTTTGCAGTTGCAACATGATCCACATACATACATTGTAATTAAGAGTATCATACAAAATCTTCATTAAGTCAACATGTCAGTGTAAAATCATCAATGATTTCGTTAAAAAAAATTGTTAAATTCTATGACACAATATCTCACGCAATTAAAAGGCAAGTTTAATGAAACACATTGAAATAGAATGAAGAGAAGGGTTGTCCGATTAAAACATCCTATACGTTTGTGAAAAGAAGGGGGTTCGACGAGTAGCGATTACGGACCTGAGTTCGGACCAGACCACGGGGAATTCAACGAGGGCATAATTGGATGGCAAGCACATGCATTTCCGGACTCTCGTCGGCTGCTTCCTGACGCATTGTTTGAGCTTCGTGGCGAAAACAGTGGCCCGTGACATTCGACTACGGAAAAGCTTCCTGAGCTTCATCCTGCGGCGGCCGTCCATCGCCTCGTGGATGACCCACGCGATCCTTCCGTCGCTGGCCACCACGTGCCACGACCTTAACACCGCGTATCGTAAAAAGCTTCCTCCTCCTCCTCGATGCTGGCCGGATACGCGTTCTCGTATTCGCTATGGTTATCGATGCGAGCTCCGGAACACCGGAGATTCGCGGCCATGACAGAGGAAGACCGTGACTTTCAACTGACGCTGCGCCGACAGCGCGATCGGGATCGTTCGATCTTACTTTTCAAATTAAGCTGAGTACACACGAGCTTTTTTAATCATCATACCGATTTGGGGTGTAATAGGTTTTATTTCATTAAGTTTATTTTTATTTCATCAAATTTGCTTTCAAATTTGGAGGTAAAGAATTTGTGAACTTAATGCTAGGTTTAATTCGAGTATGTGGACAGGTTAGGTTAGCTTTAGATTAAAAATTAGGTACGAGGGATGAATCAGAAAATTATTTGTACGATTATTCTTCATCTCGAAATTTAAAGTACTTAGGCAGAAACTTCAAATTTTTAAACTTTAAAATTTTCAAGTGTATAAAAATTAAAAAATAAAAATTGTGTACGGAGATTCCTAAGTTTGCACATCCCTAAAATTTCACATATCTAAATCTCTCGTATGTAAACAATTTCTACATGAAATTGCGAGGTGTAGTGTGGATTGTTTTGATGAATCTCTTCTGGCACTATCTTCGATAACAGACACTGTAGAGATAAAACGTGATAAAGTGCGTATGATAAGAGGGTATTCTAACGAGTATCGATTAATTTACCGTCTATATGCTATACCTGTATGCAACGTACACCTCGTGGATTTTTTTGTATTCGTGAATTTATTTATTTTAAAAATACTGTAATTGAAATTTTATGATAAAATCATTTATTATTGATGTTTAATAAAATGAAATATGCAGCTTTTAAAATGTGCAGTTAGAAATAATTTTTGGTACGCTTGAAGACTCTGTCATAAATACCATAAATATCATAAACGTCATAAATATTATAAATATTATAAAAATCAGAAATATTATAAATATCATAAAAATCATAAATATTATAATTATCATAAACATCATAAATATTATAAATATCATAAACCTTATAAATATTACATGTACCATAATTATCACTGAGAGGGTTGAAATATGCATACACATCATAAACGCGAGTAATAATGAAACATCATAAACATGCTCGAGAAAGCCAAATACCAACAGACAGTAAATATCACCATAAATATATCCTCCAAGGAATCTGAAAAAAATTTCCAATTTACTAAAATAAAAAATTCCATCGTCTCCGAATAAAATGTAAAAGAAATTTGAAAATTTTGTTAATTAATAGTAAAATAGATCCGTGAGGAACGACAGGGCGGGGTCGAAGGGACCCTAAGCCGATCGAAATCCGTGGCCATGGGTTATCGGGGCCGCGAAACGAAAAGCCACGGTCTCGGACGGAAGGTTAAGGGCTGCGAGGGAGAGGGCGAGGGCGAGGGCGCAACACACGCAGACACACAACACCCAGTCCACCGGTAAACCGAGTCACGTGGTACGCAACCACGCCAATCAATATCACGAGCCACCGTGGGGTGTACACGTTCACCGGGAAGCAGTGAAAGGCGACGGAACACCGAGGCCAGTGCGTTCGCGGCCGTCAACCACACCTTGTCGGGCAACGACAGTTAACACACCCTCTTGCAACGCGGCCACAACGCGTCCAACCCCCCCACAACCCCTTTTCGACCCGTCGTTTCGCTTTCGACGCGGTCTGCCTGTTGCGGGGAGTCTGATTCACCGCTGAATCGAAGGATAACGAAAGGTACGAATCGCGGGGGAAAGTGCTGTGTGGGTTTTTCGCTTCTGAAAAAAAGGAATTGTGACGCAAGGGGCGAATTTTCAAGAATCGGTGATTCTGTGACGCCGACAGGGTGAACAATTTTTATCGTAGAAAGTGTTGCGAGATCTGCAAACGGGTGAAGTGTGGATAGACGAGGAAGTGGTAAGGTATCTGGAAGGGTGAATGTTGAGATTTTTGTGAAGGCGTTAATGTGAGTTAGGATAAGGGATTGTACATTTGGATTCATTGAGAAATTTTACGGTTGTGATGGGTGCTAGTATAAGGGTGAATGAGATTTCTTTGTTATAGAAGTGTAAAATTTGAAGGAGCTTGTGAATGGACGAAGTTGGTAAAGTATCTCGAATTGATCGGAAGGAATGAATGTACAGGGTAATTTTTATACAGGTGTAGGGGTGGTTAAAAATATTGTGAGTCTAAGGTTGTCATTTGGCTTCACTGAGTCTACGATAGTTTTGTGATTCTTAATGAAGATATAAAAAGGGGTTGTGAAATCTATGAAAATGAGAAAGTTGGTGATATAAAAAAAATAAATATGAATAAAAATTAATTTTTCTGAAGTCCTAGTATTAGTTGAGTAAACGATAAGATGTGGAAACTTGAAAAAGTTTTGTGAGAACTATAAAAAGTGCTGAATGGTATATTAAACTGATTAAAAGGGATGAATGTAGAGAAAAATTGTTTTTGTGAAAACATATACATTGATTAAGGATGTTACAAAAATATTTGAACAGAAGGTAAATTTTGATTCATTGAAGACAATTGTGAGGGGTTCGTGATGTGAATTACGGGGGTGGATGAGGCGGAAAATTATTTTTATGTAAAAAGATTTGAATGAGGGGGTTGGAAAGATTTTTGCAAGGACGTATATGCTGATTGGGGTTGTGAGAAAGACTTGAATGAGGGGTTGGAAAGACAATTTTTGTAAGGACGTATATGCTGATTAGGGAGGCTGCGAGAAAGATTTGTGAAGGGGTTGTGAATTCTAATTAACTGAAGTACTTTCTGATTATGTGATCCTGGTTGGAAATCTGATTAAATGAGAAAATTAAGGTGCAAACGTATTAAAAATCGTTTTAGTGTGAAATTTGAAAAATCAGGACTTCTTGTAGTACATACACAAAGTTAGTTAAATGTTTTAAAAAGAAGTACACAGAAGGCATTTCTTTAATAGCTAAATTTATGTAGCATTTAACCCACTTTCAATTATTATTGTTCACTTTATTGAAAGCAAAATTTATTTGTTTATATTATCATAAATTTTTCTGGCGTATGAAAATAGTAGTGCATTTATTTATTGATTTATCGATTAGTTAAGGGGTTATTGCACGATAGTATCTACTCATAAACATTCTATATTTATATCAACTTTTTACATTGCTTCATTATATGTTGCTTCTGGAAATTTTGAAATACAACACGTATATGTTGATCATGTGAAATTTTTACGAAGACGTATCAAGATCAAATGGGTGCCAAATATCGTTCATTCTGAAACAAAAATAAATCTTAAGTTCCAGTTATAATTAATCACTCTTAATACATATATGGTACAATAGGTGATTACTCTTGGTACATATGTGGAACATTAAGTGATCACTTTTGGTACATATATGGAACATTAAGTGATCACTCTTGGTACATATATGATACAATAGGTGATCACTCTTAGCACATATGTGGACAATAGGTGATTACTCTTGGTACATATGTGGAACATTAAGATCCTTCTTAATACATATATGGAACATTAACTGATCATCGTTAATACATATATAGAACCTCATAAAACTTTAAATTTTATATGAACCTTTTCTCTCACAACAAATAAAGAACCACACTAATTTCAAATCTACCCAGAAAGCTCATACATAATCTACGTAAGGTCGATAAATTCTTAAGCACAGTCTATAAAAATTCGCAAGATATCTTGAAAATTTCCAAGCCAGCGACGAATCTTGAGCGTCCATCGAGAAAACCGAAAGAGCGGAAGAATATTCAGAGCTACTTTCTCGACACTCGATGCCCGTGGGCTGGCTTCTTTGTAATTCCGTGTGCAGACGTGGCTTTCCGCGTCGGAGAATTTTTTTCAGAGGACTGCTCGACTTTCCCGGAACGGGGTGGGGACCGGGTGCTTAATGGTGGTCGAGTGTTTTCGAGGAGCGTAGGTGAAAGTGGAGGAAAGGTGCGTGTCAGCCGGCAGCTCGCAACTTCTCCAGCCACATATCGAGCGATCGAGGCGTCGTGAATTTTTCAGATCGGACCCTTTTTGATGCTCGCCCAGTAGAACGTGTTCGCCGGTTTATCTACAGCTGCCAGACACGCTGCTGTCACGCTGGCTGCAATATTAAACGAAGTGATTCTGTTTCCTCGCGAGAGGGTGATTCAGACCTCGCTTTCGAATCCTCCCTCGAAAACTTCAAATTCTTTCACTTCTACTTTCGTTTTATACCATTTTTTGGGGGGAGACTTGGAAGTAAAGAAATTTTTAGGCGTTTGGTGATATGAGGATCTTAAGTGACGATTTTTGTACGTATTTTTTAGAGAAATTTACATATGCGAATTGTTAAAAATGTGCACATATGAAGGACATATCAATAAGTTCTGAAAAGTGTACATATATGAAATACATATGAATAAATTTTAAAAAATGTTCACATATGATATACATACGAATGAATTTTAAAAAATGTTCACATATGATATACATACGAATGAATTTTAAAAAATGTTCACATATGAAACACATGTGAATAAATTTAAAAAAATGTTCATATATAATATACATACGAATGAATTTTAAAAAATGTTCACATATGAAACACATACGAATGAATTTTAAAAAATATTCACATATGAAACACATACGAATAAATTTAAAAAAATGTTCACATATAATGTACATACAATTAAATTCTAAAAAATGTACACATATGAAATACATACGAATAACTTCTAAAAAATGTTCACATATGAGAAACACATAAATAAATTTTAAAAAGTTTACATATATGAAAAACATATGAAAAAATTCTAACAAATTTACATACACTTATTGTTTAAATAAATGTAACTTATAAATGACTATTAATTGTTATAAATAAAAATGTTCTTAAAAATTGAAAAATCAAGGGTCATGGCAGGTCGTTAGTAATATCGACAAACTTCCGTGCTTCATGGTCATAAAAAGGCCTCAGTTAATACTGTAATTAACAGAACACATTTCCATAATGTAAATTGCACGAAGAAGATAAAATCTATGATTCACAGGAAAACAGAAGATCATTGTATTTTATGCGTGGTAAATTGTTCGGTATGTAAGAAATATTACAATCGCTATGATATTTTAGCTTTAAATTGTATATGAAAGTAGTTTGTGCGATTGAATTTTGTCTAGAAAATCATTTTCTAAATCTTATCAAGTAAATCTATTGTGCTTATCGAAGAAAGATAAGCTTATTGAAGATATGATATCTGTAAAGCACTTATTGAGATCATGAAGTATTAATTTAATCACTTTCAGTGTAAAATTGTTTATTACACTACAGAGATATCTGAAATAATTGCAAGCTTCAATATTTTAAATAAAAGTTTACGAAGAATATATGTTTGGGTGGTATAAATATTTGTAAAGTTGTAAATACTTGTAAAAACATATAAGAATGTAGCTACACAAAATTTCAACTTGAAAAAGATATAAATTGACGAACATACTAATCTTCAAACTTCAATGATAACAATTTTAAACCAAAAATAAGGGATGAAATATAAATCAACATCTACAAGTATCTTTTACACCAATAAATATTTGTTCAGAGATATCTCAACAATCCCAGCCACATAAAACGACAAATCTAAGATAAGAAAATCTACGATTTATTTTAATCAGATTGCCAAAAGATGTTTCACATTGAAAAGCAACGCGTTATGAAAAGTTCGGCACGTTTCTAAAACGAGCGATAGGAAATCGCGTTTCCGACGAGTTCCTAGTGAAAGACAACCTGGTAGACACGGTATGACGGGAGTCTGGGGTCAAAGCGTGCGGTAAAACGTCGTTTTCGAAGCGGATTCAGTGAGTCACGGCGTCGCGTCGAGCATCGTCGCTTTTATTCCCGGACGTGCATCCCCTTCGACGCCGACAAGTCAACTACGAAATGCTTATAACGAGACGGTGAAATTCGATTTTGCCCACACGAGCGATCACACGTCCCACCAGACCGGAAGTCGTTTAAATTTTCGCCTACCGAAGTCGGACCATTTCATCCATTTTTAATTCTATACGGAATTTTGTCGACGAATTTATGTGACACGTTCAGTGCTTTGGTTATCGAGGAAATTAATTGTAAATAGAAAACATTTTTGTGGCATCTTTGAGTATAGGCTGTTTACGATTTGATGATACAGGGAGTTTGAAAAGTAAGTCATTGGAAGACATTTTTATGTTTGTGTAGTTTGAGGAAATTTAAGATTTTCTCAAGTTTGCAAAATTTTTGCAACTTTTATTTATGACAGAGGTGTTAATCTAAACTATTACATTTTTTATTTTTGTGTAGATAATTCAAGTTCTTTTTTTAGTCTGTTTTACAGTTGTATCATCAAATTGAAAACAGCACATGTACGAATAAATAGAAGCACCATAAAATTTGGAATATTATTGAAAATTAATAGAAACATTTATAAATTGTATTACGTTACTGTTTAATTTGTTCATTAGAGTACTTATTTTTTACTGTACAGCAACTAGTTTACAGCTGTTCAAGCTCCATTATTATACTTTCTTATACATTATTATATATTATACTTTTTATAATTTGAAATTGAATGAACATTTACAATAAAATTATTATACCTTGCTTATTATAAAAATAGATAAAAAATAAGCAAAGAGGCTTGAATTATAATTTAAGTAACTATAAATTGACTGCTGCATTAAATCTGTTGAGAAACAATTTACTGACACTCTATTTGTTATAGTAAAGAAGGTAGAACGAGAAAAAAGTATAACACGGTCCACTGTAAATTTATGTCTACTTGTTCCATTACGAATACATTGTTTTTGCATTTGCAGACAAGAAGTTGATAAGGGTCTAACAAAGATGGACGTAAAAGGGCGAGTTGCCCTGGTGACGGGTGCCGCTTCTGGCATCGGCAAAGCGTGTGCCATAGAATTGTTAAAAGAAGGTGCTAAAGTAAGTAAAACTTTATCTTAGAAAACGATTTAACTCGATGAATTTTTCACTTAATTATCTCGTTGATCAAGTGATGTTAATAAGAGTTTACCCTATGGGGCACCATTGTATAAAAAGGTGCTAAGGACGTTAAAATCGTAATCGTAAAAGCTCCTTAAGGATATAACCTTGACTTAGTATATCGCTCCATGAATGTTCCAACGCTTCGTGCTTCGAAATAACTGGCTTATATTTAGATCTCTCCCCATCGAAGAGTACGCTTTATCGCCATTTCTGACCGACTTCTCGGAAATAATAATTGCACGCTAACGAGAGTAATGGTTTCTTCGATAGACCGTTTATTATTGTTTTTGAATGAATTACGGCTTTGATCGGATTACGGATCTTGCTGCTAGATCGCTCAATACGGTTTCTTCAAATTATTTCGTTTAACATATTTAGTTCCTTGATATTAAATCTTATTTTATATCATTGTTAATTGTTAGATAAAATGTTAAATGTAAGATGTTCCATTTGATGAAATTATTAAATCTGAAAAATTACTTTAAATTACTAAAATGACTAAACATATGCAATATTAAATATTCTGAAACCTGCATGAACTCTAAAAAATTATTAAGTCTGAAATATTAAATTTTCAAACATCATCAAATGTAAGAACACCTGAAATTTTCTAAGTTAATTCCCAGATAAAATAACCTTAATTAACTTCTCTATAAAATACACCTTAAAACCCATAAACTTATAATAATTAACGAAATGCATCCCTAAAGAAATTTTTGTATTACACCAACTATTATAAATAAAAATATTGTAAAGTTATCCCAACGAAACTGTCGCTATAATAATTTCCTTTGTGTACAGGTGTCCATATGCGATATAATTGCAGATGAGGGTGATAAGGTAGTAGAAACTTTGTCCGCGGAATACGGAAAAGATCGAGTAATCTTCTGTCAATGTGACGTCACAGACTACTCACAGTTCGAAGGTAACACTACATAAAACGAATAATCAAACACAAGTCAGATAAATTGCTTTTATAGAATCTTTTCAAACGACGATGGCAACGTTTGGTCACATCGACATCGTAATCAACAATGCTGGAATCATGAACGATCGATTTTGGGAGCTGGAAGTCGATATTAATGTCGTGAGTAATTTTCAAATTATAGCTGATATAATTATCTATTATTTTTAATAATCTATTATTTTTGTACTTTGAATTTTTCATTTTGTTTTTTCGTTGATAGTGAAATGAACAATTTTGTGTTGTTACAGAACGGTGTGATCCGTGGAACTTTGCTTGCCCAGCGATTTATGGGGACGGACAAGGGTGGCCAGGGTGGAATCGTGGTTAATATTGGAAGCAACGTCAGCATCAACCCTTATGCCAGTGTACCAATTTATTCTGCCACTAAGGCGGCGATTGTTAACTTCACCAGGGCGTTCGGGGTAAGACCCTTTTCACAAAATGGAAAGCTTTTATTAAAATTATTATTTCATAAAAAAAAATATTTCAAAAAGTATCAATTACTGAAAGCAACATATACAGTACAACATAATAAAAAAATATGTGCATATACTTTAATAATAACAGTCATAAAATTTGTGCACACAATGTTAATATATGTGTGATAATAATACAAACGTGTCTATAATAATGCAACTTCGTTATGAACAAATATATTTTAAAAGAAAATTGAAAACTCTTAATAGTGTCTCAATTATTAGCCACAAAAAATGTCCATCTATTTTTCTACAAACCTAGAATTTTCTAATCCTATTTTTCGAATACATTTCTCAGAAGAAAGTCTATATAAATAATTTGATAAAATTCAAATTGTAGGTTACGTTCGTAAATGCTGTTTTCATTATCAATTGCGAAATGAGACGCGATAAACACTTGGAATTATCTGACACTGTTATTGTTTACCGTAGCATCAATACCATGTGGATTTAACCGGAGTGAAGGTAATGGCATTGTGCCCAAGTGCGACAGATAGCAAATTACTGGGGAACGTAACCAAACAGTTGCTGTGGGCTAGATACGAAGACGCCTGGCGCAGTGACGTAGCCAGTTCAGTTCCTCAGAGGTAAATAACATCAATAACAATGTTTACCCCACATCTCACTGGTACAAACTGTTAATTGATTAAATTACTCAAAACATAAATTTTAACAGACTGCAAAATATTCATAAAAGTTTGAAACTTAACATTGTTAACTTACAAAGTAACGTTTGTACACTTTTGAACTTTAATGCTTTAAAAAGGTCAAAAATATTGACATATATGAAGTAACTTTTTTAATGAAATGAAGATGTCTTTTACTTTGGAAACATTTTAAGATTTAATTAGATGTTGCAAAATTTTTGTTGTATACAGAGTCTCGTTTAAAATGGACACCTTAATTATTTTCACTGTTATCAAAGACATAATGGATCAAGTAATAGATGCTTATTATATAAAGTTTTACAGAAAGTACAGTATACAAAGATTAGAGAACTTTATTATTGTCATGGAAGATATATCTTGAAATTATATAAACGTCTATCAGCTAGCTTTTAATAACAATGAAAATAATTTAGCCCAACTGAAGTTCAACTTAATCAATACAATTCACAATATAAATTTTGAAGTTGAACTTCAGAAGCGAATTGATTTCCTGAAGAAAATATGTGACACAATATACGTCACTTACAAAAATATGTGACACTATACATATATGTCATTTATGAAAATATGTCACACGATAAATGTCAGTTACAAAAATATGTGATACGATAAATGTTACATAAAAAAATATGTGATACAATGTGATATATTTTGCAGAGCGGAGCACGTGGCAAAGGCGTTGATCCACATTCTGAACACAGGCAAAAGCGGCAGCGTGTGGTTGGTCGAAAAGGACCAGCCACCCCGCGAAATCACATTCCCGGAGAATTAAAAGATCCTAGCATCTCCACGAATCACGTGGATCCTTCCTCGCTTGAATACAAGTAAACTGTGCCGTACCATAATCGCGAATGTACCGAAATTATAGTCGAAAATTGCTGAGGAGCCCTACGGATCGCTGAGGAGTTCCCGAGGATCGATGGATCGATTGCTCAATGGAGACCACGTCAGAATACGCGTGAAACCTAAATACAACGCGTTGATCGATTAAAAATTAATTCATCGACACGTTTCATCGCCAAAGAGACTACTCTGATTCGAATGATTTTCTGAACATTCATTTCACACAAGTTGCAATGTTCTTGCGACTAATTTGCATCGATTTTAAAGCGAGAGTTATGCGAAAAATTCTGTTGTTAATCGATCAGAGAAATTTTCAGGGACCGATTTTAAACTACCCTGTAAACGGTGGTTGAATTTTTTAATGGGAATTATGTTGATGAGCGTGCAATTTTGGATTTCGAACTGATTTTATGGGAAAAAGAATTTTTCACGCTGTAATATTGATTGTGAATTGAATGATTTTTCGGTGAGAATTGAAGTGTTCAAATTAAGGTGTAACCGAAATTTGAAATTTTCGACTGCCGTCATTTTTCCTATGGAACACACTTTGTAACATATTTCCGACACTTTTTTATGTTTGATATGGCGACTGGCTATGTGGCACTGGGAGAGAGGAAGGTTTTATAAGTTTTTGTTTTTTTCTCAAGGTTTTCTAATTCCCCGAGTTTCAAATTTCCAAGGTTTCAAATTTCCAAGGTTTCAAATTTCCAAGGTTTCAAATTTCCAATGTTTCAAATTCCCAAGGTTCCAAATTCCCAGGGTTTCAATTTCCCAAGATTTCAAATTTCCAAGGTTTCCAATTTTCAAGGTTCCAAATGCCTAAGATTCCATATTCCCAAGGGTCCAAATTCCCAAGGTTCCAAATTCTCAAGTTTCCAAATTTCTAAGTTCACCATTCCCTAATTCCCCATATCCCTAATTCCCCATATCTCTAATTCTCCATATCCCTAATTCCCCATATCCCTAATTCCCCATATCCCTAATTCCCCATATCCCTAATTCCCAATATCCCTAATTCCCAATATCCCTAATTCCCAATATCCCTAATTCCCCACATCCCTAATTCCCCATATCCCTAATTCTCCATATCCCTAATTCCCAATATCCCTAATTCCCCATATCCCTAATTCCCCACATCCCTAATTCCCCATATCCCTAATTCCCCATATCCCAAATTCCCAAATTTCCAAATCTCCCAAATCTTCATCACTCAAAATCTAAAACTTGCAACCTCTCCCCGGCCATATAGCGAGACTCCGCTGTACTACGTAATTCCCACGGCAGATTAATAAGGATCTCTTTGATTATATATCAGATCAAAGAGCCTTGCTTAGATAGTCCTTAAGAAGGTGCATCGGTGGATCTCTGACACCTTTTTTACAGCCTTTGAAAACATTTCTCAAACTTTTTAAATAAACACATCAATCAAACGTGTTCGATTGCTTCGAACCTTTATTAATCAATTTTAATGGTCACTGCAATAAGTATGTAATAAGTGTTTGAAATTGATAACGGTACACTTATGTAACAATATATTGGTTTTTGATCGGGATGAAATTTTGATCGTGATGAATTTCTTTTTCGCGAAAGAAATTTGTTTAGTCTTTGCTTTCTTTCGAAAGCATCAAAGTGTACTGTGAGGAAATAATTTTAACCCTCGAACAGCGTGGAGGTCTTTTCTGACCTGTAGTTTAACATCCCTCGTTCTCGTTTTATATTTTTTACCATTACAAATATACCATAAAATACTTTAACTGCCCTAAACATTTAAAAAATTTGATAATATTTCCTTGGATATTGTTGTAAAAATTTCAGTGACTGACTTGAACTAAATTTGTTAAAACAAATAATCTGAAATGAAAAAATTGGGGTTGAGACCCAGCTTGCAAGTTTTAGAAGTCTGGATCGAGACTCAGAAACGCTTCCAGGGTTAAAACATAAAACCTAACGAAGAAAGAAGCAATTTTAAAAAAATTATATGCGTCCTCTTCTTATCTCTATTATATACATGTAAGAAAATTGTGTAACTGTAAAATGTCGACTAAAATTGAGATACTTGAAACTGATATCACTTTGGTGTGTATTTTGAAACGTAATGCCAAAAATGAGATGACTGTTTTATTTAAATGTACAAGTATTGTTTACACAAATCGCCTCCGTCGAGGCTGAGTCCAAATATTTTTAAGATTTTATACAAATCAGATCGTAAAACGCGTAAAAACTCATCAAGTCCAAAGTCCTAACCTTAAGATCGTATTTCTAAGTCAACTTTCGTACTTTGTCCAAACGTTTTATATTTCTTTTTTCGAAAAAACTGATTTGAATTGAATACTCCAATTGAATCTTGAATATGTTTTTTGTAGAGGAACTATTGACATTTATTGCAGTTCATAAAAATAGTGTGCTCGTAATTTTGATACGAATATTTGAGACCACCAATGAAATAAACGTATATTGACGCGCGAAGTCGAGGCCTAAACTCGGTGTCTTCGATGCACAAGTCACAATTATTATACATTTTAATCGTCCAATCTTCGATCGAACCCTTTATCCTCTCGTTGTAATTATATTTGCGAAAATTAATTGATAAGTGAGCTACTTGGAAAGTAATCATTTTTTGGGGTTGAAAATCAGGAGTCGAAACTAAAACTGAAACTTGGAGTTGAGTTCAAGTTTGAGGTTGAAAGTAGTGTTTTGCTAGTTCTATACTTTTCAATAATTTCCTTGCAAATTCCTACAATTCTTTCTGGCGAAATATTGTATTCTATTAAGAATATTTTACAGCTGAAACACTATTTTATAAAAATATTTTACATAACTTTTCCTTGTAAGCAAAGTTTGTGTATGTTTATCAAGTTTCTCTTACTTTATTTATGAACTTACTTTATATAAAGAGTAATTTATTTTATATGAAGTAACTTATATAAAGTAAGAGTTATACATAAACTTATTTCATACAAAGTAATTTTTATACGGTGCCCATGATTAAAATTTCACAATAAACTCTTCCTATATTGCCGCCTAACCTAACCAGTCAATGCAAATGTTTTCATAAACCCCTACGTTCAACAGCCATCAGAAACTTCGCCATAAAAAGGGCAATATAACGAGAGTCTACTGTATCCCTGTACCCTAACTAATTAAGAAAGTAGAACAAAATTTGTAAAATCGTTCAAAAAAATACTTTCGAGTATGAAATTGATATTTTTCCAGCGAAAGGATCGAAGGGGTTCAATATCGAGGATCAATCGCACTCGAATATAGCATTGCGTAATCTTAATCGACGATGCAGTCGTAGCTAGTGGAAATTGTTGGTTTTGTTATGATTTGCTCGGAATGTATGCTGCAAGCCTAGCCAATAAAGTGCATAGCTTTTTCTAAGAAACTCTAAACCACATTTATCCTTGCATTCCTTGAACACATGCACGGTAAATCGATCCCAAAAAAATGAAAATCAACATGCAATTCCTATAAACGTACCAATAAAATTGATTCAAAATTAAATTTCGATCGAATCCTCTAAATTCTTGTTTATAAAAATCCAAGTCTCTCCTAGACGTCTTGAAATGAGATACATTGTATAATTAGAGAAAGAATTCTAGCTTCCAGGATGCTGTCACGACGCGTAACCTCGCTCCTTATCGACATTGTTAGCAAAAATTCAAGGTAAGCAACTTGAACGCGATACCTTCTCGCACAAATGATCGCAGATAGGCTCGCTAAAAGCTTGATTTAATTATGGATTGTCAGAGGAATTGCAAATTGTTTTTAGAAATCCGTGGACAATTAAACGCTGTCGATTCCATGTGAACAACATGGCGCGGCGGAAGAAGAAAAACAAAATGGAGGAGGGGATGAAGATCATTAGACCTCCGAATTGGTGAAGCTGTATTATTAAAATCTTGTCTTTATTTTGAAATATATTTTTATAGTTGAAGATTCTGAAATATTTCTTCAAAGATACTGAAATGTATCTTCGATATTTTTAATTCTTGTAGGAACCATTTTTCGAAATGTTTGAGAACTAATCGTCTGACGATCTTTTTTTAAATATTTTTTTTGTTCTTCATTTCAGTAAGATGAATTAAATATTAGCAGATTTTTTAGTACTCTGCATGACGACTCTTTTAAGAGTAATAACTTGATTAATTATGAAACCGTGAAAGGTCTTTGGAATATAGTTTGAATAATAATTAAGTAGTCAACATTGAGGAGATATCATTTACCATTATTGAATTATGTATTCAAAAATTGTTACGTATTCAAAAAGTGTT
Source organism: Megachile rotundata (assembly GCF_050947335.1). Taxonomy (NCBI): domain Eukaryota; kingdom Metazoa; phylum Arthropoda; class Insecta; order Hymenoptera; family Megachilidae; genus Megachile; species Megachile rotundata. The sequence goes on along the minus strand of NC_134984.1, from coordinate 17,517,594 downwards.
TGAGGAATTTAAAGAGTAAAAAATATTTAGTCTTTTTAAATATATTTGATATACATAATTGTTTTTAAGTGTCAGTATGTTTAAGTAATTGTTTTAATAAAATTTCAGTGATGATCTGCCAAAACCCATTCTCGAACCATGTTGCAAAAATATATTAATAATAGGAGGTTCCGAAGGTTTCGGTTTTGCAGCCGCCGATCATCTTCTGTGCAAAGGAGCCTGTGTTAGTCTCCGTTTTATCTATAATGAATAAAAATAAAATGAATAAAAAGAACATTGCAATTTTTAATCGAACAGAATGTTGTGATAGCGGATGACGATTGCGAGGAAGGTCTAATGACAGCAGAAAAATTGTGTAATTCTTATGGTAAAGGTCGCGCCCAGTTCATCCACTGCGATATAAGAAGCCACTGTCAATTCGAAGGTTAATAACAATGATTTGTTGCTTTGCAAACTTTTGAGTCACGTAAAATGTTTATAGTCCTTTTTAATAACATAGCTGGTTTGAGACAAGCGTTCAATAAGTTAAAAAAGGTCGATGTTGTCTTTAATAATCTGGACAAGAAAAGGCTTCCCTTGAAATGCGGCCATGATAAGAAGAAGAATGAGGTATTTGTGACAGAAATGTTATAAATATTGCTCTTGCAAAATTGAAATTAATTATAGAAAAAAAGATCTTAAAGATCTCAAAAATTTTGAAGTTTTTGAAGATTTAAAAAATCTTAAACTTGAAATGAATTAATAATTATAATTAAGAATAGAAATATTAAATTTTAAATCAAATGGAAATTCAAACAGAATTACACAGCCAGAACGATTCGCATGGCGATGAAGCTTCTAGGGAAAAATCACGGTGGTTCTGGTGGAACAATAATAAGTTGTGCAAGTATTTTTGGATTCCTCGGCTGGCCACAAGACCCGTTCCCCATTTATTGCAGGAAAGAACCAGTCATAGAAGTGACCATGGATTTCGCGGTATCTGAAATCAGTATTTAAACATTAATATAAACATTAAAAATTTTAATAATCTAATAACTTGAAGGACGAGAATAGAGTGGAAGACACTGGAGTTCGTTTAATAGCTGTTTGCCCCACAGACAAATTATTCGCCGAGTTAGGGTTACCAGACATTCCTGAAAGTATACCAAATAAAAAGACGTGCAAACTACCTCAGTGTATACCAACTGAGTAAGCAAAATTTCATTAAATTGCATTAAAAATGTCAAGAATATTAATACACGATGTACAAGAATATTGATACAAATGGTATCACAAAGAATGAATAAGATAAATTAACTACATAATAAAAAATAATTAAAATATCTGCGTTTAGGAAACATCAAATAGGACCAGCTTTAACATACATACTAGCTTGGGCAGAAAATGGAAGTACATGGGTAGTGGAATCAGCGATTAGCGTCCACAAAATCCCTAGATTAATTCACTTCCCCAAGAAGGAGGGCGAGAAAGTCGATCCAAAAGTTTACGAAGCACAAGTGACTAATTTTTATTCCTTACAGCAAGTATTATACAGTGAATATTATTACAAGTTTTTGTATTACAATTTCAGAACTGTCCTGTGAGGGTGAGATCCCCTTGCGTCGATACTTCAATGGCTTGTAAATTAACGGAAGCTCAAAGTTGTAATATAGAAAAGAAATCGAAGAAGAAATGATATGTTTTCTGGTAGTTGAAACAAACATGGAAATCATTTTTTGGATTTATGGGAAAGTGTGTAATTTGGATTTTGTACAAATTCCTACATCCCCAATTTCCATGTTCTCCAATTTCCACTTTCCCCAATTTTCACGTTTACCAATTCCACATTCCCCAATTCCCACATTCCTCAATTCCCACATTCCCCAATTCCCACATTCTCCAATTCCACATCTCTCAATTCCCACATTCCCCAATTCCCACATTCCCCAATTCCCACATTCCCCAATTCCACATTCCCAAATTCCTACATTCCCCAATTCCACATTCTCCAATTCCACATCCCCCAATTCCCACATTCCCCAATTCCAATATTCCCCAATTCCCACATTCCCCAATTCCACATCCCTCAATTCCCACATTCTCCAATTCCCACATTCCCCAATTCCACATTCTCCAATTCCACATCCCCCAATTCCACATCCCCCAATTCCACATCCTCCAATTCCACATTCCCCAATTTCCACATTCTCCAATTCCATATTCCCTAATTCCCACATTCCCCAATTCCCACATCCCCCAATTCTCACATTCCCCAATTCCCAACGTCCCAAAATCGGTACGTCCCCATATACCTACGTTCCCAAATCGCTACGTCCCCTAATCCCTACCTCCCCAACTCTCTACATCCCCAAATTCCTATCTCCCTAAATTCCTACGTCCCCAAATCCCCATATCCCCATATCCCTAAATTGTAAATATTTAAAGAGACCAAGTGTACAAACTATTAACATTAAAAGTACAGTGAAATTCAATGACCCTCACCAGGCTTCACACATTATTCGATGACAAAGACTAATTTCTTTCGCTACGTTTACCCACATATTTACCTCGCCAGTTCCTATGAAATCGATACACATTGCATGCTTCGCTCTCTCGCACGGTCATTCGATTTTCCAGCCAAGAACGCCGATCTGAAACGCACATCGGTAACTCAATAAATCGACAGAAATAAACGGTGTATCGTGGACGCGTCGCCACCTTGTGCCGAATTTTTTCGCACGATCGGCATAAATTCGATCCTGTTTACCAGCGGATCCCGTGGTCACGTTATCCCATCGATATCCGCGAGACATTCAATCTCGTACGATTGATTCTCGATTTCTCGAATTTCATCGTCCACCGCGACACTCGACGAGGTGCGCCTTCATCTCGGAATATATTCGCAACCGTGATTCGCGAGGCAACGTTCATAACATTGTCACTAAATCGCCATTTCGATCGGGTTGTTCGTAGATTTTCGGTGAAATCGATTTTTTAGCGGCGATCATGAGCATCGAAGACAAAGTTGCTTTAGTCACCGGAGGAGCGAACGGCATTGGATTCTGCACTGCTAGGAAGCTTCTCAAAAATGGAGCTAAGGTAATTATTTTTATTGATAATTTTATTTAGAAATTGAATTCATTGATTCAAGTTGAAACTTTTCGGAAAGGTTTCTAATTTCGCAACAGTTAGATGTGGCTTTTGCTGTTCTTAGAGAAGTGTGGTCTGTGGTGAACGTTTAGGGCGATGAAAATTTTATGGTGATATTCTGGTGCAAAAATCTGCAGTCCACTAATAAGTCATGAAATCCTTGATAATTCACAACCTATCATAAATTGGATTATGTGAAGGATCTTCATTTTTTTAGACTATGACATAACTACACAAATACAGTCAGTGTAAAAAGTATTCATACAGTAATTAATTTCAACAAAAATGTTGTGAAACGTCATTTATTAATAAAATTTTAACAAATAAAAAATACATACATATTCTTAGATGTCGATGTATTCTATGTAAGAATGTGTATGTATTTTTTATTTGATCAAATTTTGTTAATAAATGACGTTTCACAACATTTTTGTTGAAATTAATTACTGTACGAATACTTTTTACACTAACTGTATCTACAATTTTGTTACTGTAATTTGATTAGTCTTCGAGTGAGTTTCGTTTTGAAAGTTTTAAAATGAAGCTTGAACAAGTATTAACGTGATTCGATTTTTTTATGATATCACTTGAAAATTTGTAGAAAACGATTGTCTACTAATATTTATTTTTTAAGATGACTTTTTCAATTTCAGGCCGTAGCTCTGTTAGATTTAGCAGACTCCGGTGGCGAAAGCGCAGCTGCAGACTTGAACAACGAATTCGGGAAAGACCGTGCAATATTCGTAGTTTGTGATGTGGCAAAGAGCGAACAATTGAAAGGTAATTATTACTAATGAACAATCTGCATAATAATATTAGTAATTTCAGTGTTCATTAATGAACATAATTTCAGTTATTTACTGAACTTTTATATTTCAGTGTTTACTCTTGAACAAGTTAAGTTACTACTTTTTATCAATGAAAAGTTGTATAATGATTTAATGGACAAATTGTGTAGCAATGTTTTTATTAATGGACAAGTTACATAGGAATTTTTTTTTAATTAATGTACGAGTTGTATAGCAATTTCTGTTTTTATTAATGGACAAATTACATGGGAATTTTTTTTAATTAATGTACAAGTTGTGTGATAATTTCTGTTTTTAATGAAGTACACGTTGTATGATAATTTCTGTTTTTATTAATAGACAAATTGTATAACAATCTCTGTTTTTAATGACGTACAAGTTGTATGGTAATTTTTGCTTTTTTTAATGGATAAATTCTACAGCAATTTCTGTTTCTCTTAACAAATTATATCACAGTATTAGTGATTGATTAATATACTACTTACATGACAATTTTTATCAACTAAAAATTTGTGCAAGACTACATATTTTTATTAATAAACAAATAGAATGATAACACAAGTTTTCATCCCCCAAACAAACTGAACAGTAAATCCATTATTAATAATAAATTTTATATTAATAATAAATTTTTATTAATAAACAAATAAATCTCTAAGTATCATTATGTAATTGCTGCAGTAATCTAAATTAGCCACAAGAGATCTAAATTTCTCAAAAAATCCCCTTCGCGAAATTATCATTCTATTTAAAAAAAGACACCAAAAACGCAGTCATCATTGCTATATATAATCATTATCACGTCTGAACGTGACGAATAAAGTACAATCTCAGATAATAGTGAATATTAATCAACTGTTGCACAGAATCGTTCAAGAAAGTTATCGACACTTACGAGCGCCTAGATATTGTCATAAACATTGCTGGAATTATGGATGACGCTGACTGGGAGATCATGGTCGACGTTAATTACGTAAGCAATTCAATATTTACGTTCTGCCAGAGACATTACATAATTTCTGCTCGTGGTTAGAAAACAATTATACCAAGAAAATTGATTTCTTATCGAGAAATGCTGCGTTTGAAAATTAATTGTGTTAACACTTTGCACTTGAAAGGCTTTTCTCAGGCACCGTTTGATTTAATAGAATAATTTGAAATAAGAATTAGCTAATTCTATAATAATGCTACTGTGATGCATGAACATAGTGAAATAGTAGAAATTATTAGCAGAAAAATAATAACCTCAGAATTTAACATTTTATTTAACCAGTTAACTGTGGAATTTAATTTCAAAAGGGTGCGGAATTAAAAACAAGCAACGACGCGTATACACGTCGAACGCAGGGCAAATGGTACTATTATACATTTCAAGAAAAACGAGGAAGGATTACATTTTTATTCGTCAAAAAAACAATTCGTTTCTGAATACGTTATTCAAACGCACCGCAGTAGATGTTTGGTCCCATGTGTATATACGTCGAACGCACTTAACTGGTTAATATACTGCAACAATATTAACTTATATTGTTTGCAAACAATAATTTCGAGTGCAAAGAGTTAATTAAAATCGAGTTATCCCTCTAGAAAGGCATCGTTCACGGCACAATTCTGGGACTGCATACTATGGGGAAATATAAGGGCGGTAATGGCGGAACCATAGTGAATATGTCTTCCGTCGCTGGCCTCGAGGGCATACCTATAGCGCCAATTTATGGTGGCACCCAATACGCGATTGTTGGATTCACTCAGTCGTTGAAGGTATAAAAATTACAGGAATATTACGGAGCATTATGTACTCGACAAATAAGCATCACAATTAACATCTGCTTAACCCCTTACTTTGACGAGTCGTAACGCACTCACTGTTCAAATGTAACAATTATAATTTCAATAGCCAAAATCTCTGAATAGTCACAATAATTGATTTTAATATTATTGAAGAGATTCTTATGTTTTTATAACTTGCCAGAGATTTAATTTAAACTTGCATAATGCAACACTTAATTTTTTTGGCAGTCGCTGATTACTGCAGTGTTCAAATAAAGTGTTCAAATAAATAACGTTAGGTACATTTCAGATTTAGTGATCAATTATACAAGTTACAGTTGGAACTCAAAGCTCTTTATGCAAGATTTAGGTTTGTTAGTGTAACGAGTCTGATTCGATGTCATAGAGGGGTTAATAACACTTCGATTGCTTCTTGTACATTTTTTATCTATCATTCTATTTTTACCTACTTTTTATCTTATACGTTTCTTATCCGTTCTGTTTTATTGATGTCTGAATTTGGATCGGACTTGAATGTTTTATTGACAGCATTATTACGAGAAAACCGGCATTCGCATGTTGACGATATGTCCTGGGCTCACCACAACAGCAATGGCCGCCAGATTCATGTCAACGAAAGAGCACGCCATGGATCTTCTCGACGAAGAAACTGCGGCTAACGCAATGACTACTATGCAGAAACAACCGTAATAAAATCTATGCTTGACTTTTACTAGAAATCAAAACACTAAATGTTGATCAAACAATTATAGTAAATAGAAGATCCTAGATATTCTATTCGTGGAAAGCAGATAAGTAGTACAGTAAATATTTGTGCTCTCATACGCTAACTTGAAAACCAAATGCAAATAGTCGTATTTACTGTTCCATATTCCATAGTATTATTTGTAAATACCTAAAATGTCCGATAACGTATCGGACCTCAAAATATTTGAAGAGAAATACCCTTTCATTTTGAAAGTCTTATCTGTGCTGCTGTAATCGGAGAAATTGGAGCATGAATTTATGAAACTTTATTTAGATGACGGATACTTTTTTTAATGGAATTTTGCAAAATTCATGAGATGAAGTTAGGGAGCAAATTTTTAATAATCTGCAAAATTTATGATTTTAGAATTCATCTCTGAAAAATTCTATGCAAGTTTAAGAATAAATCTTGATATAAGTCTTTGTAAAATTTTTAGCAAGTTTAAAAATAAGTTTTGAAATAAAGCTTTGCAAAATTCTAAGCAGATTTTCAAATAAATCTAAGCAAAATTTTGAGCAGATTTAAAAATAAATCTTTGCCAAATTATAAACAGATTTTAACATAAATTTTTGCAAAAATAGCAAGTAAATTTTTAGAAAAGTTTCAAATAAGACACACTACTTTTCTTTGCTTGTTCCTCGTTTATGTAAAAATATTTTTATATAACACAGTTATATTAACAATGCTAATTTTCTGTTAACAGACCAGAACACGTAGCAAGTGCCATCATTCAGTTAATCGAGAACGGAAAGAACGGTGCGATTTTCGTGATCGAGAACAACCAACCCGCCTACGCCATTGAAGTTCCTAGTTACAGCACTCTAAAAGTGCCTATAGAAACGTCATCTAACTAGACCTACCGAATCCGTTCACCTAATTAATTTAATATTTATCAATGCAACTAACGATACCTGTTCATAACAGAAGTGTTCACTATAAATTTACAATAATCTTGTCGTTTAAGCAATTAACTACTTAACTATATACCAGACCTTATCGTACTCGCTTACTTGTTGAAGCACTACAATGCATAACGTTTTGTAACCACTATTATGTATAATAACTAACAGTAAACACAAAATATAAATAATTATTACAATAGTTATTGTACAAGGTATAAATAATTGTTACTCACAAAAAAGGACAATAAAAGTATAAATCGAGAAAGGAGGTACATTCTTTTAATAAAAAATTTTTCTTCATATAAATTTGCAAGTTGTTTTCTATGAAAATGAAAAAAGAAAGTACAACGATAACGTATCAGCGTTTACCGTCTATCTATCTTGTGCATATGTTGTGGCGTCGTTTAATATGTATTCATGCACACAGAGACACGGTACTGTTTAATTACAACAGTGATCGAACTGCAAACTCACATCTGAAACGTACACGGTGCTGTTCACGTCGTTCGATTCACAAATAGCAGAACTAATCAAAATAAACGGTGAGTCTCGAGAGAAGTCTACTACTTTCTTTTCATACTATTCGTGAGAAGGGTTCATCAACACTGAATTATATTTTCAAGGGTTCATATTCGTTCAATTATTCCGAGCAAAATTTTGTTCAGTTTGTAAAAATAGGTGTTTTGCTGTGAACATGATAGGTCTCATTTTTATGAGTAAAGATAATAGCTTGATTGTCAATGATAATTAAATTATTTTAATTGTTAGAACGTTTGTATTGTACTGAATTATGGTAATGGTTTTTGTAGTTTTAAATTTGTAAGTTGTGGATTTGAGTATCAAGATGAAATGGAAAGTTTTGATATTGAATTGGAGATTCTAATCGTACGAAGTTTGATTATATCAAGATTTGGGATTTTACGATTGGGAGATGTGGAGATTTGAAGATTTAGAGATTTGGGGATTTGGGAATCTGGAAATGTAGGGACGGGGGGATGTAGTGGCTTGGAAATTTGGGTAGTTGGGGGTTTTGGAATTTGGGGGATGAGAAATTGGAATTTGCGAATTTGGGGATTTGGGGATTTGGGGATTTGGAGATTTGGGGGATGGGAAATTGGAATTTGAGAATTTAGGAATTTAAGGATTTGGGGATTTGGGGATTTGGGGATTTGGGAAATTGGAATTTTAGAATTTGGGGATTTGGGGGTTTGGGGATTTGGGGATTTGGGGATTTGGGGATTTGGGGGATAGGAAATTGGAATTTGAGAATTTAAGAATTTAAGGATTTGGGGATTTGGGGAATTGGGGGATGGGAAATTGGAATTTTAGAATTTGGGGATTTGGGGATTTGGGGATTTGGGGATTTGGGGGATGGGAAATTGGAATTTGAGAATTTAGGAATTTAAGGATTTGGGGATTTGGGGAATTGGGGGATGGGAAATTGGAATTTTAGAATTTGGGGATTTGGGGATTTGGGGATTTGGGGGATGGGAAATTGGAATTTGCGAATTTAGGAATTTAAGGATTTAGGGATTTGGGGATTTGGGGGATGGGAAATTGGAATTTTAGAATTTGGGAATTTGGGGGTTTGCGAATTTGGGGACGTGGGGATTTGGGGACGTGAGAATTTGGGGACGTAGGTATCTGGGGACGTAGTGATTTGGGGACGTAGGTATCTGGGGACGTACCGATTTTGGGACGTGGAGAATGGGGGCTGTAGATGTTAGGTGTCTAAGTATTTAGGTATCTAGATGTCTAGGTATCTAGGTATCCAGCTATCTAGGTATGTAGGTATCTAGGTATTTAGGTATTTAGGTATTTAGGTATTTAGGTATTTAGGTATTTAGGTATTTAGGTATTTAGGTGCTAGGTATAATCTTTGGAAATTTAATTTGGGTATCTATAATTTGGGGATTTAGGAATTGCAAGAATGAGGGATGCAAGAATACAGAAATAGGTATGTGAGTCGAAGGACACAGAGATCAAGGGAGATTGGCTCCTAAGGATATAGGAACATAGGGGTATCTGGAGATCCGGAATCTAGAAATTTAAAAATTTAGAAGTGTAGAAATCTATGGGATTGGCAGCTAGGGATATAGGAACATAAGGGTATAGTGACTTAAAAGTCCAGGAATCTAGAAATTTAGAAATTTAAGGATGTAGAAATCCAGGAATATAAAAATCTATATACAGAAACCCAGAAATACATGGAACTAGTGGTACAAGAACCCAAAGATATCTAAAGATACAAAAGTGTAAATTTAATAATTTAGTGATCCAAAAATTTAGAAATCTAGAAAGTTCAACTGTCTTAAAACGTTCAAAAATCTACAAGAATCATAATTGTATCTATGAATAGTTTTAAAAAAATTGAATTGTACATCTCAGATAATGGACAACGTCAAGAACAAGACTGCTTTGATAACCGGAGGAGCATCAGGAATCGGTTACGACGTCGCAACGAAATTGTTGCAAGGTGGAGCTAAAGTGAGTTCCCACACGATTTAATTAGTCTACTGTCCGGAGAAATTTAATTTCTACTATCCGAGATCTGGAATGTGACGAATAATGTTTAGGTAGTTGCTGTGCTCGATCTCAGCACTTCTCCGGGACCAACTTCGGTAGCTAACTTGGAGAAGCAGTTCGGAAAAGGCAGTGCACTCTTCTTCCCTTGCGATGTCTCCAACACCAAACAATTTGAAGGTACTTTCACTTTTTTAAAAATAGTTCACTTGAATAAAAAAATTGTTTGAATACAGAAGCAGTATTGAATGAATTCAACAAACTTTTTAAATAAAAGATTTTAAAAGTTAATATCTGAAAACTGTAAAAATACGGTAGAGTACTAAAAATCAATGACCACTTATATTTTTTAACTGAAGGTTTTAAACGTTGATATCTGAACTGACGTTGAACTGAAAAAATACTATAAAGTGCTAAAAATTGATGACCGCTTATATTTAAATTAAAATTGAACTATAAAAATTAATAAAATTGAAGAAGAAAATTAAAATTGTAACAAAAGTTTCTGAATACTTTTCGTTATTAAAAATGAGAAATCTAAGATGCATCATTCTGACGGATTTCATAAATCCAGTGCTAAAGTGCTGGTATAAATAGAATATTGACAAGAATATATCTAATTGACGCCATAAAACGTTAATTTAATCAACAACGATAAGACTGAGTCATAAAAATTCGCTCCTAATTGAGTCGTAAAAATTCACTGACGCTGTTCTTACAGAGACGTTCAAAAAAGTTTGGAACCAATTAAATGGAGTGGATATCATGATTAACAATGCTGGGATATTGAATGACAAGGAGTGGCAGCGAACCGTGAACGTGAATGTCGTAAGTACAATATTTACACAGGAACAGATGTTCTATCTTTCATAACATTACGTCTGTTCATTTTTATTAATACTCGTATATTATTTCTATGAGTTATTAACACTATTTATCTTATCTATTATCTGCAACTTAATTAGATATACGATAGCTTATTTCAATTTTCGTTAATTAAAATCAAAGCAAACGTCCTATCAAATATTGAACATATGCTTCCGAGATGAGTGTAAGTAAATAACATCTGATTCTTGTGTCGACAATATGTTATATAATACACAGCTGTTGTATATTAATTTCGCAAATTAAATATTGAAATAAGTTATTGTATTAATGTATCGTGTATAATGGTTGACTGTGTACTTAGCTCTATCTACGTAATACATACTAATAATTTATTATATAACAAATACATTACAATAAATAAAATTATTACTATTCCCAATTGTTTTTACTACTCTCAAGAATCGCTTTATTATATAAAGAAACAATTGATTCGATAATACTATTATAAACAATAAAAGCGAGCAACCATTTGTCCAATAATAGTATCCAAATATTAATGCGAGTAAATAAAAAATCTTTACTGTACAGCACTGTAAATCATACGAGATTATAAATTTATTAATTACTATTTTTATTTTAGACTGGTCTGATCCAAGGATCGTTGCTCGCCATGGAATACATGGGCAAACACAAAGGTGGCAAGGGCGGCACCATATTGAATTATGCATCGATCGTTGCTTTGGAAATCTATTCTCCATTCCCGGTATATTGCGCCAGCAAACATGACGTGATGGCTTTCAGTCGCAGTCTACAAGTAAATATTCAATACAACTTTTAGTATAATACGATGTTCTTTAGATATTAATACACAGTCAACATTACAGTACGTTTGATACACAGTCAATGTTAGAGTACATTTGATATACAGTCAATATTAGGGTACATTTGATATATGTACAGTCAATGAACTAAAGTAGGATAAGACAGCTTCTTATTATAATACTTTTCAGGGACTCTACCATAACACCGGAGTACGAGTACTCGTAATATGTCCTGGAATCACTGATACTCCTTTGGTCAGCAACCTTCAGAACAAACTGTTCGACTTCGTGACAGCTGAGGATCTTCAGAATCGCATCAAAAACCTTCCTACACAACCGTAAATAAACTTATATTCGTTTTGATGAATTTGTAAAGTGAAAGTCGAGTTAAATGTTAGTGGGAGGATCGTTAGAGATTTTGGGGTGTAAGAGAATTTGAGTATTTGAGAGTTTGGCAGCTGAAGATTTAGGGATTTGACAATTTAGTCACTTGGAAAGGGGATTTAGAAGTTTGGAATTTTGTGGATTTGAGAATTTAGAGAATTTAGGGATATTGAAATTTGGGGATATTGGAATTTGTGGATGTTGAAATTTGGGGGTGTGGGAATTTAGGGATATTGGAATTTGTGGATGTTGAAATTTGGGGGTGTGTAAATTTGGGGACGTGCGAATTTGGGGACGTGGGAATTTGGAAATTTGGGAATTTGAGGATATAGGAATTTAGGGATATTGGAATTTGTGAATATTGAAATTTGGGGGTATGGAAATTTAGGGATAGTGGAATTTGTGGATGTTGAAATTTGGGGGTATGGGAATTTAGGGATATTGAAATTTGTGGATGTTGAAATTTGGGGGTGTGTAAATTTGGGGACGTGGGAATTTGGAAATTTGGGAATTTGAGGATATAGGAATTTAGGGATATTGGAATTTGTGAATATTGAAATTTGGGGGTATGGAAATTTAGGGATACTGGAATTTGTGGATGTTGAAATTTGGGGGTATGGGAATTTAGGGATATTGGAATTTGTGGATGTTGAAATTTGGGGATTTTAGAATTCTAGAATTTTGGGATTTGGGAATATTAGAATTTGGAGATACTGGGATTTGCAAATATTGAAAATTGGGGATGTTGAAATTCTGGGACATAGGAATTTAGAAATATTAATATAGCAAAATGGGAATTCGGGAATCTCAGAATGTTTGAATTTAGAATATCAAGAATCTCTAACTTAAAATCCTAACTTATGATATCAAGGATTTGATAATTTAGGAATTTTACTGTTTTAAAATATGAAAGTATAGAAACAGAATTCTAGAATTTGTAAATTCAAAAATTTATAAATTTAAAAAGTTGTATACTTCGCAATATAATATTTACTGGTAATTTCTCTATTTTAGGGTAGAAAACGTAGCACGTGCAATAGTAACTCTCATCCAAAAAGGTGAGAATGGTTCAATCTGGATCAGCGAGGGCAATCAACCACCTCGTGGCGTCGTGTTCCCTCCTGTTCAATATGTCGACCTTAATTTGTAAAAACGAACTTACATTTGGTGTTAGGATAATGTAACTTACATTTTATATGAGCAAATGAAAAATAAAATTAAGAACAAAGAAAAAATAATGTGTTAAGTGAATTATTAATATATCCATTAAAATTCATTACAATTATAATCCTTATGAATAAGTAACATATAATTTCTGTAATATATCTATATTTCTTTAATTAATACATTTTCATACGATGGTAAGTAATGATTATTGTATTTGGATATAGAAATTTTTGTATATTTAATGTTTGTTTGCATTGCACATTTTTAACCAACTATTCCTATGTGGAATTAAATAATTATGTATTGATGCACTTTAACCACGAATTAATTACAACCTTGTTCAGCTACAAATAATTAATAAGGAGAAGTTTATTGAACAGTGAAATATTTCATAAGAAAAGAGTAGTCGACTTGCAGTGAATGATCTATACAGATATAAGAGTACTCGCATCTTCAAAGTGTCATGGCGCTCGAGAAACATTGGCGTCATCTGAAGTCTGGAATGAACGACATCTAGCTTTATTAACAATTTTAAGCTAATTGGGTGTAACCTAGTAAGTGGGGGATTTGGGGATTAAGAAATTGTAGAGTTGGGGATTTAGGGATTTGGAAATTGTAGAATCGGGGATTTAGGGATTTGCAAATTGTAGAGTTGGGGATTTAGGGATTTGGAAATTGTAGAGTTGGGAATTTAGGGATTTGGAAATTGTAGAGTTGGGGATTTAGAGACTTGGAAATTGTAGAGTTGGGGATTTGGAGACTTGGAAATTGTAGAATCGGGGATTTAGGGATCTGGAAATTGTAGAGTTGGGGATTTGGAGACTTGGAAATTGTAGAGTTGGGGATTTAGAGACTTGGAAATTGTAGAGTTGGGGATTTAGAGACTTGGAAATTGTAGAGTTGGGGATTTAGAGATTTGGAAATTGTAGAGTTGGGGATTTAGGGATTTGGAAATTATAGAATTGGGGATTGAGGAATTTGGAAATTGTAGAGTTGGGGATTTAGAGACTTGGAAATTGTAGAGTTGGGGATTTGGAGACTTGGAAATTGTAGAATCGGGGATTTAGGGATCTGGAAATTGTAGAGTTGGGGATTTAGAGACCTGGAAATTGTAGAGTTGGGGATTTAGAGACTTGGAAGTTGTAGAATCGGGGATTTAGGGATTTGGAAATTGTGGAGTTAGGGATTTAGAGATTTAGAAACTTGTGAATTGGGAATCTAAGGATTTGGAAATTGTAGAGTTGGGAATTTAGGGATTTGGAAATTATAGAATCGTCGATTTAGGGATTCATAAATTGCAGAATCAAGGATTCAGTAATTGATAAACTTATGAATTATGAATGTAGGAATTTGAAAATTACAAAATCACAAATGTAAAGATTTGAAAGTAATAGAATCGGGAATTTAAGAATGTAGAATGATTTTAAGAATATAAAAGTTTAAGAATCAAAAAATTTGAGAACTTAAAAATACGCAAACTTCTAGTGAATCTCCAGCTTCTACATCAAGTTACGCCAATGGTAACAGGTCAAAGATGATGACACAAGAACAAGAGGTTTCTGTGGTATCAGTCCGAGAAGCAAAGCTGCAACCAGTGACCACCACGACGTTCATGTCAACTTCTACTGTTCTCCAAAATCACAGAACTAGCAGATTCTCTTGAAATGTCCAGTATCCTGCAACCGTAAATGTCAAAAACCAAACGACAACCACAACAAAGTGAGAATCCATCAAAATTATTAAAACAGTGTTTAAAAACGACTTTAAAAAACTCTTTCCTCTTATCGTAAGTCTTGCCAATATAATTTTATCGAATTAAAAAAAAAAGGTGATGCTACGTCAATTTTCTGTATTCGATCTTGAGAAGTGAAGAAGCTTGTTGTTTTTAGAGAACGCTTCTTGGTTTGACGTTTGAGGAATTTTGTATAAAAAAATTGTCCGAGTGTTTTGGAAAGAAGGAAGGTTGCGGAATTGGAGTTTTTAAGAAGAAATTAGGATAGTCAAATTATAAGGATGCAGATTAAGGATAAAAGAGCACTTGTGACAGGTGCTGCCAGTGGTTTGGGTCTTACCATCTGCAGAGAGCTGCTTCGAAATGGCGCCGCTGTAAGTTACTAGATATTTTATAATTCTAAAGAAGTAAAAGTAAAAGTAATTTGTTGTAGAGGATTTTCTTCATAGGCAACGTTTTTTATTTTATTTATTTGTAACCCACTTGTGAAATTTATTTATTTATAAATTTCTATACTGAATGATTGATAAGTTGGCAGTAGAAAGCTTCGATCTTATTGGTTCAACTACCGTTTAATCAGATGCAATGCTTTAAATACTTCTTCGTTTGAATAATTCAAATTTATAATCACTATAAGTAATTTTACACAGATAGTTACTATATAAATTAAATATTGCTTCTATGATTTTATTTATTTAACAAGTTGACTGTCACAGAAGCAACTTTTGGAAGAACAAAAA
This sequence comes from Megachile rotundata, assembly GCF_050947335.1. NCBI lineage: Eukaryota > Metazoa > Arthropoda > Insecta > Hymenoptera > Megachilidae > Megachile > Megachile rotundata. Next base: position 17,502,020 of record NC_134984.1, on the reverse strand, counting down.
TATGAAAACGCAAGGTGGAAAAGTTTAAAATGTGAAATGGAAATTTTTAAAGACTAAACATATCTTTACTGATTTTCATTAGTTTTTGTTCTTATATCTCCTTGCACAATAATTGTGTAAACCATTGCATAATAAATTGTAGCTGACATTGAACAAATGATTTCAGATTATCGCTATGATAGATATCCAGGAATCCTCTGGTAAAGAAGCGATGGAGGCGTTGAATGCAGAATTCGGGAAACAACGTGCTGTCTTTTTTCAATGTGATGTCGCTAACAATTCTGAATTCGATGGTAATTTTGATGATATTATTCTTCGAGCAAGTTAGATTTTGGAAGATTAACAAAATGTAAAAAAATTAGTAAACCTGCAAATTTCTGGATCTACAAATTTCCGATTGTTTAAGCTTCCAAATTTCTAAATTTCAAATTCACAAACCTACACCTTACTTTTATTACAGATACGTTCAAGAAAGTGATCACCATGCTCGGTGGTTTGGAGATTCTTGTCAACAACGCTAGCGTGATTGATGAGGGTAATTTCGCGAAAGTCATCGACGTAAACGTGGTAAGCAAAAACTTTTCTACGAATACAAATATCAATTACGACACTTTCGAACAGCATTGAATAGCTCGACCATTAACGTCTGACAAACGAAAACATCTGACTTTGATATACCATCAAATTTTCATAATTTAAAATATATATTCTCACATCACAAATTTAAACCTATGATTTTTCAAGTATACAATTACATTTTGATTTACAAGTTTCTGTCTCATAAGTCTATATATTATTTCAAATAAATTAATATGAAATTTATTAAAATACCCACATCATGGTATACCTACATCAAGGATATTATACCTGCAACCCACAAGTACCATAAATATGAAATAGTATAAAGAATAAAATTAAAAATCCATATACCAAAGTATACCATGTACCATCCACCATCCATAGAAACATGAGAACTGTCGTCAAAGTGTGATACAATAAATTTTGTTTAAGATACATTGTTACAATTGATTAATTGAGGTCCATTTGCGTAGACCGCAGTGATACGAGGAACGCTTCTGGGAATACAACAAATGCAAAAAGATTCTGGTGGCAAAGGGGGTGTTATCGTTAACATTTCGTCTGTGGCTGGTCTGCATTTCTTATCACAGCTTCCAGTATATTCTGCATCAAAACATGCCGTGGTTAGCTTTAGCCGTTCATTTGCGGTAAGTTTTCATATATATAATAATTAATGTTAATAAAACGAAAGAATACAAGTTAAATGTTCGTTGAAAAAAACTTGATGAATATTCGATTCTTATTAGCCTCTTACTCTGTATGATTATACAATATGAAAAGTAAAAATGAAGAGGGTTATAAGTACCAAAATTAGGAAGGCAATTTAATAGTTTATTATAACATTATTTATGAACAAAGTGTATCATGACTTGTTACTTAAAGAACCTAGAATAATTATGATAATTTTTCTACCCCTTAGTATTATAACTATGTATAAAATTTGTCTTTCTTTCTTACACATATGTTAATTATAATCTTGTCTGTTTAGCAACCTTACCATTACCAAAGGACAGGTGTAAGAATAATAGTGATGTGCCCCGACCTCTCGCAACCCTTAAACGCAGAGAATTTATCAAGCACCCTCCCCCAGGATGAAATCATACAAAGATACTACAGAAGGTACTCCAATAATCGTTCGCATTAAACTCTTATTTGACAATTTAATTTAAGAAACTCTTATCCCATATTCTTATTTCAGAGTGGATAGCATCGCACACGGATTGATTTACGTGATCAGGTGCGCACAAAATGGAAGCGTTTGGATTAGCGAGGACGGGAAACCGGTTTACGAAATCCAATTGCCCGACAGTCTGCCTCAGAAACCCGATGATCCTTTGTTGAAAACTGACGAGAACGAGATTAAGATAAAGTAAATCCGAAAGCCTGTCAATAGAATTTTAGTATTAGCACGATTATTCGTTATACTGAATCGACATAATCTGTCGGAATCTGTTGGAACTGTTAGAATCAATGAGATTGATGTTCGTAGATTTTTATATTTAATCATATAAGCCAATTGATAAATAAAATTTATTTTTATTGTTTGTTATTTTAAATTTTTATTGTTGAACCTTAATAAGTGAAGATTGTTAAATATTGTAAATAAAATATTTTATACTGTTGCAAATGATAAACATTGTTTTATTGGAATTGTTCCTATGTGTTGTGTGTTTCTAATTTTTATTAATGATGCTGGGTATACATATGTACATACATACATACATACATACACACCTTCATATATCTATACAGTACCTTTCATAAATACATCATGAATATCATGAATACATCCTATGTATTGTATACATATGTAGGTACACATATGAAGGAATGAGGATGTAGAGATTTGAGAATGTATAACTCTACGAATGTACATAGAGTTATTGGGTTACAGAGATATATGATGTAGGAATTTAGGAATACAAGAATCTTGAAATTGTCTATTATTCACCGAGTTCAAAGAACGTTTATTAAACGTAACTATCAACCTCCTTGTAGCATATTGAAGATAAACTAGTGTACACAGTCGCCGGAAACCGATATCTACGGATGGGTGACACGACAAACAATGTATATCTTGAATGTTATACTTAATCAAACTACTAGAACTATTAAAGTCACAATATTGATAAAGACATCATTGTTCATCTTCGAGACGCTTCGTCATCTACTGTAAACACCGCGAATATTCGGTGTCTGACATCAAACATCCATTTTTGATTGTATCAATGAAAATATTAAGAAAAAACAGACAATAGAACAGTTTATGGTAAAATCACACTGATAATAATATTATATTTATTACAATAAATACTGTATTCACAAAAATCATTAACAATCACTATTATATTAAATTCCACATCAAATATGACAATTTTCACTGTAATAATAAAAATAAGTATGAAAATAACATTTACAAGATAACATTATGTTAATTAAATTAAGTGTAAGCACTTGTGGATTTTAACACTTAACTGCTGACAACTAACACTTTATTAACAGTTTCAACTTTTACAAAGTACGTCCACAATCACTCCAAAAATCAATTGCATTTCTACTTTCACCACAACAGTTTTGATTAACCAAAATCGGATCATATTCCGTATTAAAATTTAATCAGAATCGATATTTACTGAAACGAAATAAAACCCGGATTTTGATTAGAATTTCTTATCGATTTAAAACGAAGAATGACATGTTTAACTTTGTTTTGTATCTCTAGCAAACTTTCGATTACGCGATTAATGCTCGTTGGGTGGATTACGTGGAACCCTGCGATCTTGGAGCAGCAAAAAAATGTTTTTAAAATGCCTCGACGCCACCATATCAGAGACCCACGAAGACTCGACTGAACGAAATGAACATGGGTCGTCTGAACTTTGATTCCTATCATTTATCAAGAGATTGAAGAAGAAAACAAAAATTCTTGTCCTCGTTCTTTTCTTAACGTATACAAATACGTTCATTCTATGCATAGGAATAGAAGATCCAAAGCTATAAATTGACATAAGTGTAAAAAAAAATTCTTATCTTAATTTTTGTGTGAAATTGAATCATTTTTTCTATGAACATTTTATCAAAATTTGTCATTTGCTGACAGTCGGCCATTTTGTACTCGAAATATTAATAGATGACGTAGGTAATTTTCAGCAGACTTTCAAATTTAAATTAGAATGACACAAGTGTTATTTGATAGCACCTTTAAGTCATAAAATTAAGTTTGAGTGAACAGGTTATGAAATTGTTTCACTGTAAGAATCAGCCATTTTGTATACAGAATATTAGTAAACGACTCACATAGTTTTTATTAAACTTTAAACTTGAAACTGATATGATATTTGGTAATACTTTTATCAAACCGTACTAGGCTTTATACATTTTAAAATTTAGTTGTAATCGGCCATTTTATATTTAAAACATCGACTCGTATTTTCATTAAACCGTAATCTGCGAATTGATATGATATGAAAGTTATTTGGAGGTACTTGAAACCTGATATTTCGTGTGCAACACCCTAATATTCGCGAATGATAGTACACTGACGATATAATAAAGAATCATGCTCGAGATAGTTCGCGCAAAACGACGCGGTACAAAGCCTCGCATAATCAGGCCGGGTTAACGATAACCCGGTAACATCCCGTTCACAATCAACCGAGAAATCGACGTGAATCGAGAATGACGAGCAGGGGAAAAAATATACATTTATCGCGTGGAAATGCGCATCTATGGGTGCATGATAGCTTTTTCACTTTTCGAAGATAAATTCTACTGTTCTTATTCGTACAAAACTTTATTAATGATTGTGTGTTAACGCAAAAAGAAATGAAATTTTTACGAGAATACTCATCACTAAACTTTACAGTGATCATATTTTTTAAGTATTTTTAGGTAGGCATTTTTAAACAGCAATACTGCAGGTTTTTCGAAGATGTAAGGTTGATGTAAAAAAACAAGATGGCGACAGATGCGACACTACCTTAAGAAGCCTTGCAAACTGTCAAAAATGAATAAACGCAATTGACAAATGACTTTAAACTGCTTTAATTATACCTTCCTTAACACTCCATTACGTCAACGAGGAAATATCAATTATAAAATCTGATTTTTTTTAGCAATCGCAGATAGAAGAATATTGTAAATGAATATATGAATAAAGTATGAATATGAAGAAAGTACATCAACAATTTTAGCTATCGTTTCATCAAAGCATAATCGTGTAATTGTGTTTCATTTCTATAATTAATTTTCAATGAAAAATAGCGCTCCAATACTTATCATTCATAAATACAGTAATTATAAACCCATTATCTGCTTTGTAATTATCAGTTTATTATTGTCGAAAGATTTTCTTTAATCTACTTATAATTGTACAGATTAGATGTTCTTGAATACTTCATTATTCTTGCTGCACCTCAATTTATTTTCGAGAAAAAACTTTCACTTTTTTCATCAAATAAATGAAACGACTTCCAAACACTTTTTAATACAAGTCAATTTAAATATTCTCAAATAAACTTTTTTTTGAATTTTCATATTTTTCACCGTAAGAAAAAAAATGTTATCTTCAAGATATTTTACCATTCTAAATCTTACGATCAGTAACTACTGATGATATCTGATGACCTAACAAAATTATTACGAATCGATGGTTCAAGAAATCGATATAGTGAAGCATTTCTCCGTTACAAAGAAATCGGCAGAAAGACCGATAGGAAAAAAGAAAAGCAGGGAATCCTGCACGCGCTACTTCCACTTTGCCGATGGTTCGTCGGAGTAAAGTTCAACGCGAGCCGAATCTTACCGGTTTCAAGGAGTTTCAAACGCGTGATTTCCCGACGATTTATCACGAACTCGCCAAGACGGCCACATTAAATGCACTTTTTCTTTGATAACGGAGCACGGAGCACGAGCTGCGCGTACGTCGATTCTTTATCGTGCCAGTGCGCCACACGACTCGACGTAAATTATGTTTCCCGATGCTGTTTGTTCGTGATCGTTGGCTGAGAAACCATTGGCTTGATATTTTTGCGGTGAAAAGGGAACAATAAATAATGATGATAAGCGGTGAGGAAAGGGTGCGCCAGGAAGGCGTCCTTCGTTACACGCACCCCATTTCACCACAGAGAAATAATTTCTTATTGAAAGAAACACTTATGGTGGTTTTAGAAATTGTGGAATTTTGTAGAAGTAGAAATTTGTGAATTTAGGGAGGGTGGGGATTAGCGAGAATTTGGGAGGGTGGCAATTTTGAGAATTTAAGATGTTTGAGGAATTGCGAAGTTGGGGGTTGAAAATTTACGAATTTGGAACTTTGATATATTTCTATATTTTTTGGATACTATTCAAATTTCTTTCAAAGTTTCCAAATCTCTACTTTTCTAAATTTCTATATATCCGAATCCCAACACCACTGAATTACTGTGTTTCCGAATAGCTACTTCCTTGAATTCCTACATTCCCGCATCCCTATGTCGAATTCGTACATTCCCGAATCGCTGCGTCCCAAATTCCCACGTTTTCGAATTACTATGTTCCTAAATTTTCATGTCTCCGAATTCCCACGTCCCCGTATTCCTACAGCCCCGAATCCCTACGACCCATATTTCCACGTCCCCGAATCCCTATAGTCCTGAATCCTTATATCCCCGAATCCCTACATCCCCACGTTCACACGTCCTCAAACCTCTGGAACCCCGAACTCTCTAAACCTTGAAATCTCTACACCCCCAAATCTCTAAACCTTAAAATCTCTACACCCCCAAATCTCTAAACCTTGAAATCTCTACACCCCCAAATCTCTAAACCTTGAAATCTCTACACCCCCAAATCTCTAAACCTTGAAATCTCTACACCCCCAAATCTCTAAACCTTGAAATCTCTGCACCCCCAAATCTCTAAACCCCGAAATCTCTACACCCCCAAATCTCTAAACCTTGAAATCTCTGCACCCCCAAATCTCTAAACCTTGAAATCTCTACACCCCCAAATCCCCAAAACCCCGAAATCTTTACACCCCCAAATCTCTAAACCTTGAAATCTCTACACCCCCAAATCTCTAAACCTTGAAACCTCTACCCTGAAACCCCCATACCCACATCTCTATATCCCCCATATCCTTAATTACAGATTAGCTCCCTATTACCTATTACCCTATAAAATTATTGCCTCATTGGATTTCATCATGGAATAGTATAACGATACGTCACACAAAAAAAAATGCAGCAGAAATTGACACGTCATAGTCACTCAACTGCAAGAAGATTTATATCACCGAACGCAACAACATTTCACTATCTCCGTGAAGTAAAAAATAATGACCAGTTCATGCACTGGCATGTCCTTTGCTATCGACTCTTTCCTCGAACGCCGAGATCAGCAGAGATGAGTCAAGGAAAGTGTGCGGACGCCATATTTGATTTCGACGCAGTAACTCGTGGGGATAACTAAACTTGAGCATCTCTGGATATTGCATTTTTATTGCACGGTCGTTGCACTTCCAGGACAAGTGCTACGTAATGTTTGTTAGTCAATCGTGCATCGATAACGTGTGTTACGTTAACCTATCTCGATAGGGAGCCTTGACCATTTTCAGTTTATGGAAATTTGATCGTTCGATGGGTTTCACGTGTTACTCGGAACATCGACTTATTTTCTGAGAAATAAGTGTTCTATGAATTTTTTGTCCTGTAACTATTTGAAGAATTTTATTAACTTTGTATAATTTTTCACGTTTGTGTAGAAACACTATAGGAAATAATTTCTTCTATACTTTTATAGTGTAGAAGAAAATTGAAGTTCTTTGAAGTAACTTCTAGATAATTGATTAATTTATTACTGGATATTTTACGAAGCAACAAACGGTTCGAAGGTTATTGCTTCGACACATTTCAATTTTCCTTACAAACATTTAAATATTTCGCGTCAGCAAATAAATCATCTATCTTTCAAGATACCTAAAGACTTTTCAAGAACATCTCAAAATAATCGAGCCTTGTTACATTTTATTCTAAACACATTTCATTTCACTTTGTTCTCTGCACTTTTGATTAAAAAATTTGATCAAAGTTGAGAATCGACTCAAAATCTATCAATCCCTTTTTCGTTTATATCCTCACCTCAACAAAGTGAAAATAAAAATTGCACATACAAAATGATACAATTACAAGTTTATCGGACAGCAATTATCGACAGAGGTTTAATTACGATTTATCGGAAGAACAGACGTCACCGCGAAGACTTACCGCGATACGTTGAATTTCTTTTTGGAACGATATATCGAGTTTATCGAGCTGACAGAGTAAACGTGATACGAAACCGGCGGAATTAATTGGTCTGGGCGGGAAGGGGTTAATTAGAGACGTTATCGTCTGTTCGAGACGACTGTTCTTATTCGTCTATCCTGGAAATAAAGAGGGGTGGAGAGAAAAACGCCTCGTTCCCTGGTCCATCGTCCACCTTACGAAGATTCCAGGGACGCAGTAACACCTTTGAGGCTCCCACACAGTTATATAATTTTTGTATCTTCGTGTATTTTAATATAAGATAGATGAAATATAATATAAGACAGAATTTTATTATTCGAAATGCGAGTGTAGGATTTTGGACATATGGGAATTTGGGATGTTGGGTAATTTAGGATGAAATTTTGGAGATTTGGAGATTTGGAAACTTTGGAGGTTTGGAGCTTTGGAAAGTTTGGAGACTTTGGAGACTTTGGAGACTTTGGAAATTTGAAATTTTAGGATTTTAGGATTTTACAAGTTTAGAATTTTGGGACACAGAGGTGTTGGAATATTGGACTCTGCAAGTTTAGAATTTTGGGATATTAGAATTTTAGGACTTTGCAAATTTAGAATTTTGGAACATTGAAACTTTGGAATGTTGGGAATTTGAAAAGGTGAAGTTTCAGAAATTTTGGAAATTTGGGACGTTGGGAGTTTGAAAATTTGAAATTTTGGAACATTGAAACTTTGGGACGTTGGGAATTTGAAAAGGTGGAATTTTAGAAATTTTGGAAATTTGGGACTTGGGAGTTTGAAAATTTGAAATTTTGGAACATTAAAACTTTGGGACGTTGGGAGTTTGAAAAGGTGGAATTTTAGAAATTTTGGAAATTTGGGACGTTGGAAGTTTGGAAATTTGAAATTTTGGAACATTGAAACTTTGGGACAATGGGAATTTGGAAAGATGGAATTTTAGAAATTTTGAAAATTTGGGACGTTGGGAGTTTGGAAATTTGAAATTTTGTAACATTGAAACTTTGGAACGATGGGAATTTGGAAAGGTGGAATTTTAGAAATTTTGGAAATGTGGGACGTTGGGAGTTTGAAAATTTGAAATTTTGGAACATTGAAACTTTGGAACGTCGGGAGTTTGGAAAGGTGAAATTTTAGAAATTTTGGAAATTTGGGACGTTGGGAGTTTGAAAATTTGAAATTTTGGAACATTGAAACTTTGGAACGATGGGAATTTGGAAAGGTGGAATTTTAGAAATTTTGGAAATTTGGGACGTTGGGAGTTTGGAAATTTGAAATTTTGTAACATTGAAACTTTGGGACGTTAAGAGTTTAGAAAGGTGGAATTTTAGAAATTTTGAAAATTTGGGACGTTGGGAGTTTGAAAATTTGAAATTTTGGGACTTAGATATTCGGCACGTTAGATTGTGAAAATTTGGAATTTTTGAACTATTTCATAACCTTGAAACTTCTAAAACCTTGACTCTCCGATCCTCAAAACCTCGAAACCTTAAACCCTTGAAATTCCAAAAATTAAAAACAGCAGTGTCAGTCCAAAAATTTGAAACCTTGAAGGATTAAAACGAAACCTTGAAAGATAAAAAAAGAAACCTTGAATTTGATCAATTCTGAATCGGTAAACACGTACATTCTTTGAGCACACAGAACACGTGGTGATTTCGTTAAACGGTTAATCCAGCCCTGCTGTCTCGCGATAAAAATTGAAGACGCGTCGTGTCTGCATCAACGTAACCAGGAATCGTCACAACGACGTTTCAAACGACTATAAATACCATCGTCAAAGACCGAGCAAGCTTCAGTACGCCGTTGACTTCTCGTGATCTCTCGTCTCGAGCTTTTATTATTTTCACACGCTTCCTTGCTACTCTCTTTTGCGACTTCCGAAGAAAAATGGGTACGTTCGAACGTGCTCTGTTGCTCAAAAATAACCTGACGATCTTTTGATCGATGAAATATATACTTTGTTTAAATATGTACGAGTGTACTGTAGACGGAGCTTTTCTTATAAACACGTGGTTCTTTCAATGATGTATTGTAACTTTTAATAGTATTGGAGCTTGAGATCTTTTAATGTATTTTGGGTGATGAGCTTTTTATTTTGAACGATGGAGGGTTCAGACAGTGATAATAGAAATTTTAGTCATTTATATTAGTTTCGTAGTTAATTTATTCTTTAAATTAGGAGTTTCTGATGAGGATCGAACCAGTGTTGAAAATACCTCTTTTTATGAAACTATAAATTTAAAAAATTCTGAAATCTCAAAATTTCAAAGTCACACAATTTCAAAGTTCCAAAATTTTAAATTCAAAGCTCAACAATTACAGTATCATGAAATTTGAGTGTCCCACTCTTTCGAAATAAATAACATTCCAAATATGCACAGTCCTAAAATTCCAAACTTCCAAACTTCCAAACTTCCAAACTCTCAAAGTTCCAAAGTACCAAAGTTTGAAAATTCCAATACCCCAAAATTTCAAAGTTCAAACATTCCAAAAATCTTAAGCCACAAAATGTCAAAACTCCAAAGCCCCAAATTCTCAAAAAAAAAACAAACTCCTAAAGTTAAAAAATTCGAAAGTTTCAACACCCAAAAATTACACAACACTGACACAAAATTCTAAAATATCAAAGTTCCAAAACTCTCCATATTTCTATCGTTCACTGATTCCACGTGTACCACCACGTAGTCCCCGCTAAAATGATTACCACAGTTTTTGAAATACGTACAATAAACGTCGCCGATAACGCCGCAGAAAAACCACGATAGTACAATTACATAATTCTGTGCAATTTTAAGATCAAAAAAACACATATCAGTGCGTAAAGATTGTAAAATTAAACGAACGTTACAAGCGTAAAATGTCCGAATCTTGCAGAAAATAATAACAACAGAAGCAGACGTTCTTCCGCGTCTGAGAAAGCAAAAGAAATAGAGGCGATAAATGGACTGGTTTCAGGAAAGAACGTCCTCATCACCGGTGGAGCCTCAGGATTGGGATATGCTTTCATGAACCACTTCCTGAAACATGGCGCCAACGTGAGTACTTTCTGTACATTATTTACTCGTTATCAAAGTTGTGTGATAGTTTCAACATCTGTTGTTCTGTTTATGACCTTTAGAAAGTAGCTATACTGGACATCGACGCGGACGCTGGGAGAAAGGTGGAAATAACTGTCGAAAAGTCCTATGGGGAGAAGAAGGTTCACTTTATACACGCTGATGTGTCTAATTACCAACAGCTAAGTGGTGAGTGTCGCATAAACTGTCAGAATTATTGGGTTGGTGAAAATTTGGTCGTTGGTGTAAATTTAAGTTTCGTCTGAGGGTGTAACGTCCCCTAACTTTGCTACATGTTTAGAATCTAGACATGCTTTCTAGAAGAGGGTAGCTTAAAGTAGTTAAATTATTTTTTCAAAACTTGAAAATCTGTCAACTTGAAATTTCTAAATTGTACGAATTTATGTATAATTGCATATTGTATGGATGTATGAATTTGAAATTTTTGAATTCCTAAACTTGGAAATTTATAAGACTGCATTAGTATAAATAAAAAATTTCCAAACTCCTAAAATTGAAAATTTGAAAGACCACAAGTCTATAAATTAAAAATTTCTAAATCTCTCAAGTATTAAAATAAATAAAATTATTAACGAATGCGACTGTAAGGCTGCTTTGTAAATACAGCAATGAGTAATACGAAATGATAATAAGAGTCAACGCATAGACCTCGATCTAACAAAAATGTAAATATTTTGATTATTCCCGAAAAGACGGGTTATTATCGTTCCCCGAGACACAACATGTCTACCTGTTTTCAAGTTCTTATCAATTCTAATTTTACAGAGGCCTTCGAAGAAGCAATAAAATTAATGAACGACATCGATGTGGTTATCAATAACGCTGGTATCTTGGACGAACGAAGATGGGAGAAGGAAATCGCGGTGAACATTGTGAGTGAAAAAAAGAATTTCTGCTTTTATTCCTCTTTCTTTATATTTACGAAATTATTTTACAATCATTTTAGGGAGGCATGGTTTCTACCGCATTACTCGCCATGAAATACTTAAACAGAAACGAACTTGGACACGGTGGAACGTTGGTGAACGTTAGCCAGCATATTGACATCAGATGCACAGCTCAACTTCCGGTTTACACGGCTACCAAGCACGCCATCATCGGTCTTTCGCAGTCTCTCGCGGTAAGATTACTTGCTGTAATAATAGTTATAGTAAATATTAAACAATACAATCTATTAATAACGCTACCCAAATAAAAGGAATTGAACTGGATCTACGTTTCTAGATTCCTAAATTTGAAAATTTGAAACTCGGAAACATTACAAGACATCTAAATTCTCCAAATAACTAAATTAAAAATTTTGTAACTTCCACAAAATCTAACTCCAAAATCTCTGAACTTAAAATTTAATTTTTAAATTCCTAAACTTTCAAATTTCCAAATTCCGCCGCGTTCTACAAAATAACTTAAGATTTAAAAAAGACTACATCTAACAAAACCGAATTTGTACCAGGAATCTTATCAATACGAGAAGACCGGTATCCGAGTGATAACGTTATGCCCAGGGCTAACGGAGACCGCCCTAACAGTGGACAGTCCAAACAAGTTGCTCTCCCGAGTAATGAAGGCAGACTTCGTGAAAAACCTCGAACAGTTATCCATACAAACGTAAGTTTATCTTCTCTTCTCGCTCGCTGTTCGACGATGAAAAAGTAATTGTTACTGATTCGTTGCAGACCGTACGTAGTGGCTCAAGGTTTGATGTCGATACTGAGGATCGGTGAATCCGGTAGCATATGGGTGATCGAGAACGGGCGAAGTCCGTACGAAGTTTACGTACCGAATCCTCGTACTTTGCGCCGCACTTACAAGAACAATTTCACGCTGGTTGAGACCAAAGTGACGACGAGAGGTCGTCCGATAAGAGAGGTCTGTGACAACACGCGGACAGGTCTGATGAGTTGCGCCTGACACGAGAATGTGACCTCTTCGAGCGTGATCTTCTGACTTCTTCAAGAATCATCGCGAATGATTCGGATCGCTGCGCGTCGCTGTCGCAGTGATGGGCAGATCGACTATAGTACTGCCGGGCACGGTTTTGAGGTGTACTCATTCGCGTTTAACAGAATACAGTAAACTACAGCTATATTGCCATCATTTATATTACAAATTAGATAGGCTTTGTGTACATTGAGATGCTGCAAGTTTTCATATTTTATCATTTTTAAGTTTGCAATCTTTCAAGTTCTCAAACGCAGACTTTCAAATTTACAAGTTTCTAAATTTACAAACATGCTCCATAAAAGAATCCCTAACTGACAATATCATAAGAGTTTACTGTATACATCGTTGCTCATAAATGGACGCCAATCACATGATCATAAACCTCGTGCTCGAAATTGCTCATCACTGCCCCGGTGAACAGTGAAGGGAAAAGTTGAGGGACATCGAGAGACTCGGGTTTGTTCGAGCAAACTTAGAGGTTGAGGAAAATGAAAGGTTCAAGCTGCGCTTTGCTTGATTTTTCTTCTCAGTCATTGATATAATGTTAAGTATTTATACACACGCGTACACCACGCATCGCATTTTTGTACATAAATGAACGCCACCATATTTTACTTTTTATTTTTTGTAAGTTTACTTAGCATTTAAGTTGATAATAATGATATGACTTTTCTTATTCGATCAAGTCTCGTTTTATTTCCTTTGAACCTTTTTTTATGCTCGGCAATTTACAAAAACAATTTATATATTGATAATTGACGGATGCTTTTCTCTTTCTTCGTGTTTGTTCGCAAAAGCAATTGGTGGGCGTAAAGAGTATACAACAAACGTTATTTTATTATTTCAATATTATTCAGCATTGGGAATCACAATATCCGTTGTACAAAACAAAAATTTATTATCGGAAAACCGCATACACCGTGTGCTTTTCTTTACACAATGCATAAAACTTAAAAGTTATATTTCTTCTTTTCCCCCATATTCCTTTCTATTTTACTTATCTTTATTCATATATGATTTATATTTTTTTTGCAACTTTACTGTTAGCTTATGGAGGTTTTCTTCATTTTTTTTTATTGGACTTACACATAACTAAATCTCATGTTAATGTAATGTATATATCTGTATACGTTTAGGATTTCATATGAACCATAAGAAAATAACAGTCGCAAATAATATACCTATTCTGCCTTTCCTTTTGCGTCTTATATCTTTAAGGACATTATCATGCTTTTAGAGTCTTACTCTCGTAACGCTACCTGCAATTTACGTACAGCGTCCTCGTACACCAAAAGGGTTTCTTAATTTTTATTTTCAATAGAAAGTCAGAATTATTAAACGCAGTCGAACCACGAGAAGGCATTCGTGCTCCCATTTTCTCTTTCACTAGCATACCACGTTCAATATTTCAAAAAAAAAGAAAAAAAATAATTAATGGTCAATATCGATGTACGATTCGGCTTTCGTGCGCATGTTCCTATGAAATATACAAAATCAATCTTTTTGTTTGTTTTCTTTTTCTATATCTTCGCAAGGAACAATGGGATGTTCCTGTTCGAAAATCAAAACCCCCTAGTAGATACGTGAGTAAAATAATTATTTCACCATTGTTCGCATACACGGTCATTATCTTAAATAAATAAAGTTGACTGTTCAAAATAACCATAATATATTGTCCTACCTCTAGTTTGCGATTGTACGCATGTTCCGTTTTACTTTTTTTTTATTTTGTTCTTCCCTACTAATTTGTTTCATTCACCCGTGAAAAGCTTTAATCAACAATAGTGCCCCATGTGTCTCGTTTCGCTAGAGTAACACACATGCAACATGGAAAAGTAATTAGTCACTTCTTTTATCTTTCTTCGAAATCGTTTTTATACTACCCATTTGTTTTATAAACGCTGCATTCACGTTGTATTAGAAAAGTTTCCTTGAGATTCTTATTGTTCTCTTACCCTCATAATTGCATGCTTGTCGAGTTAACAGTGTTCAAACAAAGTGTAACTGAAAATTTAAAACTTATTACTTCTGTGTACGTTGTTTGAAACAATCTACCGTCCGGCGTGTATTATTTATTACACTCATTATACTTATTACACCCATTATACTTATTACACTCATAAGCATTTGACGTTTTCTTAACTCGTAGGACATGATAGCTCTGAATATCGAGTTTCTTTCTTTTTCGAAACTTAACTATTCATAACAATAAGATTCGCATTTATTTGTCGAGAAATTCTAAACGCAGGACTTACGAAGCATTGATCAGTTTCCTACGTTATTCCTGCGTGACCATAGAAAAACCTCTCGATAAAGTTCTCTCTAAGAACCTTCCGTTTCTTTTTCTTTTACCTTTACCTTCTCTTGTTAACCCGTTGAATCCTTTTTTACACTCGAATTCAAATCAGTCCGTAAAGGCAGAGCATGTATTGTAAAAATCTTAATCCTAAAGTGAATACTTATTTATATAGTAGGGCGTTGTTCATTCAGTAAGATACAACGCGGCTATTCTGCTGCGATTGAGTAGTTGATTGTTCGTTGGTCGTGCGATTTTGAGTGCCAGGATTGTTTTGTTGCTGTTGGTTAGCGGGTTTACGGTTGCCACCTCTGGAACCTCTGTAACCACCTCGGAAACCAGAACCACCAGCACCACCACCACCTCGATACATGCCTCCCATTCCACGATTATAGTACCCATGTCCGCGAAAACCACCGCGTCTCGTTGACGCAACACCAAACGTTTCAGAGTTCAGTTTACGTTCTGTCCTCCAATCCGTGCGTTGGAACCGTCTACAATATTTTGTAAACACCAAATTTTATATGCTTATCGTCTTTCTTTTTTCTTACTAAACTATCAATTTCTCCACTTACCCTTTACTCCTTTCAACAGCCTCACAGCTAATGTTATCGAAAAATGATTTAGACTTATCATAATGCACAATCTCGGGTTCTTCTTCAGGTTCTCCTTCGCCCGCTCCAGTCTCATTGCCACTATCATCTTTCTTCTCGTTATCAGCACCAGAATCAATCTTCGTCTTTGCCAACTGAGATCTATGATTTACGACGACAAAAATCAGTGGTGCTTAATTCGTACATATTGGTTGAGATTACGTTATCGTTTGTTGATGCGTTGCGTAAGTAAAACACGATGTGATCATGTATCACTTTAAAAACACATAACATTGATTTTGCATGGTATCCACGTTTATCATTTCAAATGTACATGAAACGAATCCGGCACTGACCATGCATAAAAAAACGTATATATAAAAATATGTACCTCAACTCTTCGAATTCAGTATTGGCCTGTTCGAAGTCGTAATCGTTATCGAATTTCAATGTATTCTTCGGTTTGGCTCCAGTATTGCCAGGTTGATTTCTAAAGCCGCCACGACCTCTCCCTCTACCTCGCATATTTCCACGATTCATCCATCCACCACGGTTCCCTCGACCTCCTTGGTTATGGGTACCTTGACCTTGTAATTGACTATCTTGCTTCATCGAATCACGCTTTCCATCGTATTGAGGCACGGATCCTCCTGTCTTATTACCGCTATCATAGAACAAACAAATACGTTTCAAATAACATTTTCTTTCCGATATACGTTTCGTCTATAATTTTTGAATCTCTCTAATAATTACCTATCATGATCACGTCGAACAGGTTGAATAGTTCTCATGTTCGTCTTATCGCCAAGTTTACCAACACCACCGGTTTGTTGTTTTTGTTGTTGCTGAATGCCTACTTGAATACCCTGGTCTATGGTTGGACTTTTGCGTGTTAACAACGAGGAAGTTGGAGTTGTTGATCGTGAACCTCCGCTAATAAGATCTAATACACCTGTAAGATAAAATAAGCGATCATATATCTAGCATTTTAATACATTTAATGGCAATTTTAAGGCCAAATGCTGAGTAAGTACTGAAATATTTAACGCGATGTATAATGTACTAAGTCCTCAATTCCAGCTTTAAGCGAATGGTTATGGAAGTACTAGGTTTAAAATTAATCTTAAAAGATGATTTCTATATATTTCAACTGTTCTTGCTATTATGTTACTTACTAATGCAAAATGCTTCTCAATTTGTTTAAATAAAATTCAGATGCACATTTAGAATAAAAATATTAAATAAAAACGTACGAGAAAAAGTTTCATGCACAAACTAAAATAAATAAAATGTTGGAAATAATTAGTAATAAGTGAGACTCATGTAACATATAAACTAATTATGAAAAAAATAAATAATTGTTATATAATTTCATAATTATCTTACAACATTCGTTTTAAAACAAATACTGAATGAACATTTTAACTTAAACGATATCTTATCACTGATGTTAGATAAAGAAACATCAATATTATGTATACACATAGATTTAAAGAAAAATGAATTGTGAGCATTTGAACAAGCAGAAATCGACAGATATAGATAAATTATTAGTTTAAGAAAATAAATGTTAACAGTATAAGCAAATTATATGAAAGCATAGTATTGTGAATAAGAAAACATATTATATATACATTTAGAAATATTTGTTACTATAAAATGGAAATTAAAGTTAAATAAATATATTAAAAATTGTTTATAGTATAAGTAGACAGGTACAGGCAGTTACAAGAAAAAAGCAGAAAAAGCAAGCTGATTAGCATTACCAAAGAAGAAGCAGTAAGCATGCCACTGGCAAGGAAAAGTTCATAGCAAAAACAGTTTACCATCTTCCAGAGATTGGTCTTTTGGTAATGGGTCGACATTGGCCATCGGTAGTGAGTTTGGGATAGAGATGGCATTGGGTTCAGCAGAGCCCAAGCTCAACTCACTTGGCTGTTTATTTATTGGTCCACGAGGATCTCTAGCAGACGTTGGCATTCCCATTACAGGTCCCATAGTACCCATTGTCATGCCATAGGGTGTCCCATATTGGCCACCCATTGGACCCATCATTGGATGAGCATAACTAGGTTGAGGCTGGTATGACTGCTGGCTCATAGACGGTTGCACCGTCATCTATAAATAACCAAGAATTTAGTAGTCATAATTACAGGTGACACTAAATTGTGTTTTTAAACATATCTTTTATAATAGATATTAATAGCTCTAACAATAATAAAATTACATATATAATTACCTGTACAATAGCTGGATCATTTGGAATAGAACTAACATTGTTCACAACTCGGATATCTTTAATATCTGAGCCACGGAATAAGATGTACTCATATACTTGATTCTGTGGTGCCACTGGAAGTTGTGTCTCCCGATCCTCAGTTCCAAAGGAACGTACTATATTATTTAAAAAAATGAATTATTACATATTTCAAAAATAAATTATGTAGATTTCAATGTCAAGATGTACTTTTATTTTAATTATTTGCAAAAATAATTTTCCTAATTTATATCCATAATGAACAAAGAACTATAAAATTAAGATGTACAATATTTAATATGAAATAAATTATTAAATTGAATATAATATAAAATTGCTGTTTCGAAAACAGAAATAGGCTTAATATCTAATGGTACAAAATTCAAATTTAACGATTCATTATAACAGTTTTGTAATATGTGTAGAAAAAAAGAGGACAAGTGACATAAACATGGTAAGTATAATACACAAACATTTCACACAATGGTGGATATAAGGAATGTCTTTCAAACAATCCAACTGATCGCAATCAATGCCACTTACATTATCACTACAAATATTTAAATAATTAATTATTTTCTACAATTTAAACTTCATTATTTTGCTTCGGTTCAAAAGTGTTTTAAAAAGTTAAACATATTATGCTACATGGAAAATATGAGAAAATTAAATAATTATTTATTTAAAGTTCTAATAAAATTCAAATAATTTCTTTAATAAGTATTATAAAATAGAAATATAATACTATTTAATTAAGTGTTAGGTTGCACACATCTGTTTTCCTCGCTTCAGTTTTGTGCCCAATATAAAATGTTATAAATTCAGGTATATTATATAAATTCGTAACAAATATATTGGAATTCAGAATACGTTAGATCTAACAATATACTCAGAAACAAATTTAAATTATGAATAATGCACAATACATCCGTTATAGCTGACGGGTGACCCCGGTTGTTTTGTATCAAAGCTTTACCGGACGAATCCAAGTACCTATGATTTCGAAATTATTTTGAATACTGTATAGAGAAATTGTCGAATTTTTATGAAAATGATGTACTAACAAAGCATACGACGCAAATGTAAGAAGATAATCGACGATGAAGGATAGTGGTTATTACAACAAAATAACCGGGAAACGGAGCAGCGGCAAAACTGATTTCGGTATCCATCTTGATTTGAGACTCACCATTAGCTAGAGCAATTGTGCATTCTTGAGGATCAACAGTAAAAAGCCGGCCTTCGTAACGAATATCCGCTTTCGATATTAAACTAATCTTCGAGCCCAACTCAGGCATTCCTCCGCTCATCTTGAATATATTTCTTCTGCACGGTGATCGATGTGATATTACAGGATTCACGATATCATCTGACGAAACCACCAGCTGACACCAATGGTCGACAGCAAACTATCAAGTCTACCAACAGAAATTACGCATGCGCCGCGCTTGCCATACATTCAGAATAGTTTATAAATTTCAAATGTAGTAATGTTAAAAATATATAAAACATATTGAATATATATAACAACAAGATACTACAATAAATATATATATTATCATAAATTATTCGTTTTCCAGCAAAGTATTATACACCGTATAAGAATTAAATTTATGTTTCGGGTATCATATAAATTTAAGTTAAATAATGTTCTCGTTTAATAGTTAAAAATGCTGTACATTCATTGATATTTATGTGATCAAGAACATACACAATATGGATAGCATGTGTCAATAAAAGTACAATTCTTTTAAAATTCAATCTTGCAATATTGGTATCCTTGATTAAAGTAGACTTAGGGACTTGAAAGTTGTGTAAGTATTCGCTCTTCTAGTCTTACCCATTTAGGATCTCGTGCGTGCGATTTAAAAATGTACATATAATGAATAGAACAATTTGATTAATATAAATGGTGATTGTTTTACTGCCACTTAAAAATTTATTGCACAGGCGTGTAACCGACTAATAGTCATTGTACATTACACTTTCGGCCAACATGGCGGCTTCATTGGGTCGGATTTGTAAATCTGGTCTTTTAAAATCAAATTATGGAACATTATTCAGTCAGGTATGTATTTTAAAATGGTCATTCATTCTAAAACATATTTAATTTTTTATTACGGAAATAACATACTTTGTCGAAATCTTAGTCTCACGATATTGATGTCTTAAAGTTAAAGCAATGTTCTTACCGAACTGTACAACTTGTCGGCTGCTATGACATTTTTTTCAGAAGATAGTTTAGTTTCGTGTTATCTCTTATTATTTTTAATCTAATTAAATATATTGTATAACAGAGTCATAAATTCAATCGGATTTTGGAGATATTCTATTTGATGTTATGTAATACATATTAGGACAGAAAACTGTGATGCTGCCATGGTCAAGCAGACACAAGAACTGTGTGAATAATAGCAAAATGCAAGTTTATAAATGAAAGTAGTTATAATTTTTCATTATTCGAAGAGATTCATATCTTATATAATAAATCAATAAAAATAAGAATAATGTTAGTATAAAATAGTTACTAACATTTTATGCTTTCAAGCAATTTGTTCATTTCAACACTAAGGAACAGTCACATCTGTCATTTTAATGAATGTTATAAATTTAATCGATTTCTTTTATGATATTAAAAATAAAACATTGTTTTATCGATTTATAATTCTTTAATACATAAATTTTCATTTAGCAGGTGCATAATTTTTCTACTGCAAACCAGTGGTCTAGGGGTAGAAAAGTGGTATGTGAATTTTTCTAATGAATTGAAGGTGCCCTTCCCATTTCCATTCCTAATGTACAATCAATAAAGTTTAGATTTCATTAAATACATTTGTATATATTTATTGTAAGTTTGAATCATTTTATGTAATAATAACTACATAATATTTATAACTAAAATTTTATGTAATTTATATACTTTCAGTTGTTAACATGTTTGGGAGTAACTGCAGGAGGTATTAGTGCATTAATTTATGCTTTGGATCGTTCTGTAACAGCTTCAGAATTAATAGCCCATCCACCTAATTATAAATGGGACTTTTATGGATTTTTTAATTCACTGGATCATAAAAGGTAATTAAAAACATTACAAAAATTATATAACATAAACATGGATTATATATGCATCATGTTCCATAGTATGCGACGAGGTTGGGAAGTATACAAAAATGTATGTTCAGCTTGTCATAGCTTACAGTATGTAGCATATAGAGAACTTGTTGGTGTTACTCATACGGAAGATGAAGCAAAAGCTCTTGCAGAAGAAATACAGGTAAATATTTTAAGATAAAAAATAAGAAAACACATGCAGGTTGTAATAAAATAATGATGTGAATTAAATATTGTATAACCTTGTAAGAGCTCTACAAAAATTTATGTAAATGTAGGTGCAAGATGGTCCTGATGATACAGGAGCTTATTTCATGCGCCCTGGTAAATTATCTGACTATATTCCACCTCCATATCCAAATGAAGAAGCTGCTAGAGCAGCCAACAATGGTGCTTACCCACCAGATCTTACCTTTATTGTCAATGCAAGGCACAATGGAGAGGTAATATAATGTTTTTAAGTTTATGTATATAAAATATATTAGTTGAAAAAATGAATTTTCTTATTAAAACTTAAATATATTTTACATTTCAGAATTACGTATTTTCGTTATTAACTGGGTACTGCGATGCACCAGCCGGAATTCAAGTGGGAGAAGGTCAGTCATTTAATCCATACTTCCCTGGTGGAGCAATTGGTATGGCACAAGTAAGTTGATATAGTTACTTAAATATTTATATATAACTCTTTGGTGACACAAAAATTTATTTCTATTGTATTTAAATATGTCAGGTCATTTTCGACGAAGTCGTAGACTTTGAAGATGGTACTCCTGCAACTGCTTCTCAAATAGCAAAAGATATTACCACATTCCTTATGTGGACATCGAATCCTGAATTTGATGAGAGAAAGAGATTAGCTATCAAGGTAATTCTTTATAATTGTTAAAAACATACGTAGAAAGCGTATTTATTTAAACATATGCAGTTATAACTGATTCAACTGTTATATAATTGTTACTCATTTACAGGCTATCATTATCTTTTCGACATTAACAGCGTTAACAGTTTACTGGAAGAAACAGAAGTGGGCAACTATAAAGAATACCAAATTACTTTACACGCCAAGAAAGCAGTAATAACCTTTCAACGTACAATTAATTCAGCGATTAGCTCAAAGAAAGTGATTGACGATGTTAGGCTCGTATATTGGAATGTAGTTTTTTACTTTGTTTGGAAGTTACGGCATTTAAAAGCGTAATTGCTCTCAAACTGAATAGACATTCACTAAACACATCAATTGCCTTGTACATATAACTACAACCAATGACTTCATCGTCTGGTTTAAATAAATTGTTAAACTCACTTAAATGTATATATTCATTCTGAAAAAAATAAATTCCCCAAGATATTAACACTACAAGGAATAGCAAGTAATAATATAAAGATAATTTCTAAAGAAATCCGTTTATTTTTTCAAGCTTGACTTCATCGACATGGAATAATAATTATTTAATATTTTTAGTAATATGAATTAGATTACACTATTACATGAATTATAGTGTAATACTGAAGTGCTAAGCTGATGAACAGGTATGTATAATATTTCAGGTAGTTGAGAATTTTATAATATTATATGATAAATGTGAAAATGTGTTAAAAATCTCGTACTTTGGTTTGGATTTACTTTAAAAATAAGGATAAACATCATTACAGTTTGGATAACAAAATTTCCAGAAATTATATTATGTTTGAAATAATTTATGGTTATACTTCTTTTCTCTAAAATGTAACACAATTGTTTGTATACAACTCAATGGGAGAGGTATAGTTAGTATCAATTCATGAAAGAACTGTACTAGCAGAATAGACCTCATTTGCTAATGATTGGAAAGCTATTTATGGTACTTTGGATGTTTATTAAAAATTAAGTATGACTTCATTAATACATCAATTATGAAGCTCGAACTGAAGAGTAAATAATACATGTGTATTATTAACTGTATAATAGTGACCAAAGAAACTTAAAGTATATTTCTAGTACATAAATAGTGGAATGGAGAACTGAAGATATTTAATCTAATGCTTCATATATTGATGTACCCATTGATGCAACACTATACCATTTACCATATATGTTATTATAAATCAAGTTACTACTTGGTACGATTCAATTGTAACGTAACACTATTTTTTGTATATATATATATATATATATATATATATATATATATATAAGTATAATATATATATATAAGTATATATATATTATATATAAGTATATATATATAAGAATAAGAGGCCGTTCTTGGATGATGTCTCAACCAAACACGCTCGATACATGCTCACTTTTATGCTACTTGCACAAAAAGGCACATTATTACATCAAAGATTGATCTCAACAACCTGTCTGCTAAAATCTTAAGAACAACTAACAGAGGAAATGTAAATCAAGACTCGATAAAAATGAGCACACAAGAATATAAATTATTAAAATTTAGAATGGTCTACAATAGTCATTACTGAGACACCTCCACAGATTATGAAATGGCACTTATGCACAAACTGAAATGTTTACTAATTTACTTATTCAGGCATTTTTTTGTTTGTTTTTCATTTAAAAAACTTTGAAGGCATAAGTTGTTCTTACTGATTATTAATTTTATTACACAGTCTGTGTTTCCAGTTTTAAGAATCAAAATATGACTTTTGCTTTAAATTGTATTAACTTAAAAAGCTGAAACAGTATTTTCTTAGTTAAATGCACGTGCATATTTTTAAATAATGTATTAAAATTAAAATAATAATTTTATATATATATATAATATAATATATAATATGAAATGTGCTCTAAAATCAAGAAATAATAAGTAGCAATAAATGTTTTATGGACTTTGTAAGTAAATACTTCTATAAATTGAAAACACTGATTCAACTTTTATAGTCATAATCACCTTCTTTGCTTTTTACACAGGTGTTATTTTTTATTATATGTCTTTATTCGGCACCCATTTAATATTGTTTGGTACCTTCATTGAATCTTGCCCCATGCTACCACAAAAAGGAAGAGATGTTGTGTTTATATGTGGTTAGGCTAAAAAGTACTACCCTCTGGAGGCTGAGACAATTTCATATTTTCCTTCAGCGTCATCAAGCGACGTAGCTCTTGAAGAACTGTTTTAATTGTGTATTCTCGTTGCCACTTTGCAAGTACTGGTACACTACGATTATCAACCTGCAGAGTTTGATACATAAAATGTTTGATTCTTTATTATTGATTTAAAAAGGAACTAGATACTTACTGCTCCAGTTGTACTATTGATACAATTCATATTAATCCTGCTTAAAAATCTTACATTTGGAGCATCATCTGGATATCTCTGGCCACAATCAATTTTCAAACTGTACATCCTATTTTCATATGGTGTCTAAAAGTATTATACAATGTTTAAATAATTTATTTGTTTAGTAAAAATATTTGTAATTAGTTAATATTCTTTAGCAGTTACTCTTGATTATAATTATCAATTTTATTTATAGCATTTTAATTTCTATGTACATGATCATAATTCGTTCTACTTTTATTTAAATATGCACAATATGAAATTACAGAAAAATTAAGATATAAATATAAATAATTATATACAAACAATTAAATTAACACAATAAATTCAAGAGTTAAATTAATAAATTTAAATACAATTAAAAATTAAGAAATTACTCTAGGTGGTCCAATTATCATTCCAGTCCAATGTGTAAGAGTCATGTCATCATCGTTTTCCAGGCCCCAACTGATTGTACCATCGCCTACACCTTTCTGACCTTGTTCTAATTCCTCTAATAAACGAAAGTTTCGAGGCACAACTAAAAATATAAAATTATAATTATCTTCTACAAAATTTCAAACATTGTGCGATTAATCAGAAAAGGTATAGCTAGTACAGGTTATGACTATATTTTTGGATAAAGTATAACCTGCCATTCGTTATTATTTTAACAACTTTTTGTTAAATCCATATAAGTTCATTATACAATAAAAATAAAATAGTAATATTTTCAAAAAGTTGACAAATTAAATATTAATTTTAAATACGTATACTGTGTGTGAAAACTTACTAAAAGGATGAAAGAATACATCTTGCATTTGGACGAATGATTTTGTGAGTGTAATTTTTACCATGAAATTTTATAAGCGATTAATTTTAAACTTTGCACGGAATTTTATGATTTCCAAAAAGTTTATTTGTTGTTCGTATCTTTTATCCATAAAACAGATATAAAATACTTACCTACACCGGTAGTGGGTACCGCCATGATATCTTATTTTTGTGATACGCTGTATATTTTTCTAAAGAATATCGAACAACACCAAATAATATACTTCAAACTAATCCACTTCAGGATATGCGACTTAACTAAAACGCAAATCTTTCATCACCCACAGCTAAGCTACGGAAAATAATATCTAATATTCAAGTGAAATTCACTTTGCGAAAATTCAGCCAACCTCCGTGAGGTTGTCTGTTTCCACAAACTACTCACTTTCCAGACGGCTATGCTACATTACATATTTTCAATCCGCAGCCATTTCTAAAATTTTAGACAAGTTTCGTGATCTTCATAAATTTACAATATTTTATATTTCCATGAAATTCCTTTCTAAATTAAAAAAAAAATTATAAATTTTAAGACCTACAGTTTTTTATATGACTTTTAGTTACTGCAATCAAGATTTCTCGCATTAAAATTTAAAGACAGTATTTTCGAAAAAAAATATTTTTCCCAATAATTTTACGCATATGATGTTCAATAAAAATATCTTATCAATTCCTATAAATCATATTGTAATCATGACAATTTTTCACATAATATTTGTAATCAAATCACTGACGGATTTCAGCTCTCAAAGGCCCCTGGCATAACAGATGTTTGGGCTCTGTACTGGAAAAGCCTAGTAGACGTATGTGTATTCTATTGAGACGTATATTCCTAAATCTCTAAATTGCTAGAAGCCCTAGAAACTCCTAGATGTTTAAAATCCCCAAATTCCTAGAAACTTGAAACATCTAGATGTCTGAAACCTTTAGTACCCTATGTTGCTATATTTCAATAACAGAAAAAAAGGGATTCATATTATCATGTCATCGGAAGACAATTAGGATGATAAATATGAAAATAAGACATAAATAAGACATAGATATGAAAAAAAATATTAAATGAAATTTATTATATGATGTACATAAGATTTTTGAGGGACTGAATCAGACATATATTATGTTGTGATTAGGATTAGGGCGCTTTGTGTTTTTGGTACGGTCATGAACAATACGAATAGTATAGAGAGGAAGGTTGGTACAAATGGCGTCGACCAGTAGTGGGGAGGAAGTCGGTAGTGTCGGACCGGCTGCGCAAGAGCAGCCTGCAAGACGGATTTTCCAATAATGAACAGCCCGTGGTAACTGTCAGTTCGCTCGTGGTGCATTCGTTGACTCTTGCTGCGCACAGTGTGTCCCGGCGTGTGTTAAAATGTGCTGTACGATTAATTGAATATACTCTCCACCGAACGCGGATTACTCGAAGAACACCGGGAATCCTGCTGTAAGACAGGTAAGTGGAGAAAAAAGAATTTGTATTTTTCATATACAAAGGGGCTGCTCTGAGAGCCGTGTGTGCTGTTTGACATGCGAACAGATACACCTACCGGGGTGCTCACCATAATAAACAAACGAACGCCATTGACCTTTACCTGCGCATTGTTGCTAATTTCTAGATAGTTAAAAGGATCGTGTTTCGGACTAATAAAAACAGTTTATTCTTGTCAATTTAAGTCGATTTTGCATAATTTTGCTTTTTAATCGGGGGTTGTGTCGTTTCGAAGATCCTTGCAAAAGGGACAACAAACAAGAAATACCGATAAGTTGAACTTGAAATATGTGTTTTTTTGTTGGGAAGATACTTAACGGTGAATGAAGTAATATAAAATGGTGAATTATATGTTCACGCAGAGTTCAAATCCATTTGCAATGCTATCCAGCAGTTGAATAGTATTTGTTTACAATGATTAATTATATCAGTTTCTGGTGTTTGATGACGAAATTCAATTTAAATAGAAAACTCGATATCATTATTTTATTTTTGACTAACGTATGATTAAATAGCACAAAAATTGCTCCTCTTTTTTATCGCGTAAAGGTGGCGCCTTGAAACAATTCAATTTTGAAATAGCAGCTGTCAAATCCTTTTATCAAAGCATGAAATAAACAGTATACTCATTTGCCGTCCGCGTTGTATATTAAAAACAAAGCAGTGTAGGAGCGTTTATGTTTAACAACACGCGTTTTGTAAATGTACACTATTATCGTGTTACAACGAATGTTCTAGTGGTTACATTATGAAGGCGGCGGTAAATGTTCGCGAGAATCGAACAGAACGATAATTGCTATCATTGCAATTATGATCAAGTTTCGATAGTTCTTGGTAATTTCGAATATTTTAGATAAGCGAAATAAATTTTTTTATATAAATTCACGTTCCATTTTTGTAAATACGATGTGTTATTTATGACATTCTGTCATCAGTTATTTATGAAATATCTATTAAACAGGAAGTATCGATACATTATCTTTTGTAATTATTACTCACTTTGAGAATAAAATAAATTCTTAAAATATGTCAGAAATTAATGAGTAACCACGGAATGAACGTGACTAATCAAGCTTGTTTCTCGCTTCGGTGGTTAAATATTGGTAATGAATTATCTCTCAAGAAGGACGAAAGTAATAGTACAAGAAACGCGGTAAAATCGTTCGAGTTCCAAAGAACAATCGTCACCTTGGTTCAGTTGTATACCGTTACTTTAGGAGCGCGATTAACATCGGTAATATTCGATTCTATCGAGCCGTTTGGGCGTGCAGGAGCCATGCAAGGGGGAATCGTGGCGTGCCGTAATACGTACCATCGCCATGACTTTCTTTAATTGTAAATCTGTTGTTGCATGGCGACCCCGGCACGCGCTCGCGACATTGCGTTTGCGAGCTTTCACCGGGAACCGCACGCGCCCACTTTGCAACGTGGATTGACCGTTATCGTTCACATTCGATAACATTTGATGCCAGAAACTATTCTCGATTATACAGGGTATTTCACTAAAGGGTGGATCGCATGAAACCACCCATTTAACCTATCGCGTAATTTAAACGTTAGGATATTCGTGGGCGCGATTTTATTAACCATCCATTCTATTGCAGTACGCCGTGTCTTTGCTTATATCACATGCGTTATACCTTCACGCGCAACATGGCGTTATATTGCCACAAATTGTTTCTGTATTATGTTGTACTACTGCTAAACATGAATTAAAGAACCACTCGTTATATTGCCGTATACTATATACCATTTGTAGTATTAATTACAATGTAGTAATATTATAATTTAAATATTAAAACATTATAAAGAATACAGAAGTATGGACCTGGAAAAACCCAGTGACAGCAATACGTTTAAAAAGGAAATGGGCCAGAAGGATACAAAAATGAGACGACGACAATCATTATTTTGCCAGTGTTCACGATTGAGGTCATTGCCACCGCGGTGTTTCTGGCAATAAAAGGAGCGGTATAGCTTCGAAATTTAAACGGGGGGTGTCTCTCCTCCCCCCTCTATTTTCCTCTCTTTTTTATCGTTTCATCAAACAAAACGAGGAAACGAGCAGGCGCGTGTAACCGCGTGTGTTAAAGCGTCTTTGGATGCGACGCGATAAGCGGTGGTTCAAGAGGTTGTTTTATCTTTGTGAGATTCACCGAACAGTCTGTGTATTGTGTCTCGTGGAACAGACAACGACACGCTTTAGAAAATGGGCGGAAAAAAAGAAGAGAGATAGAGGAGTCGTGTGTCCGTGTTCCCGTGTACGGGTCCATAGGATTTCGCGTGCGCGCGCGAGCGTAAGAAAAAAGAAAAAATTAAAAAATAAAAAAAGAGAGAAGAAGACATGTTAATGTATCAAATGTGGGTGCCGAAAACCATTTTCTGTCTTGCGGACACTTAGCATCCTCCGCCCACCGACGACATTTAAAAGATACGGGATCGTGTGCGTCAGTGTATCTTTAAATACTACAAGATGTGTCTGTGTTCTGGATAGACTTGCGTCAAACGTGGCATTAGAAGCGGCTTAGAGATGAAATAACGCTTTAATGGAATTCTGTAACGTGAATTCGACTTCGGAAGCTTCAGTCTTCGAAGTTTCTTGTATGACGAAGTCGGAACTTTACTGCACCAAAATAGGATTTGGGAACATTCTGTTTTCGGTCTGTTTACATTTCACAAAATTTGTGCTATACAAGGCTCTTGTTATATTGCCGCGGAAGTTTTAATGGTGGAACGTTTCTGAAACTGGCAATGTATTTGGGTATTTGGAATATTGGAATTTGGGGATTTAGGGATTTAGGGATCTAGGGATTTAAGGATCTAGGAATCTAGGTATTTAGGAATCTGGGAATTTTGGGATTTTGGTATTTAGGGATTTGGGATCTAGGAATCTAGGGATTTAGGAATCTGGGAATTTTAAGATTTTGGTATTTAGGGATTTGGGATCTAGGAATTTAGGGATTTAGGAATCTGGGAATTTTAAGATTTGGGGATTTAGGGATTTGGGATCTAGGAATTTAGGGATTTAGGAATCTGGGAATTTTAAGATTTGGGGATTTTGGTATTTAGGGATTTGGGATCTAGGAATCTGGGGATTTGGGAATCTAGGGATTTTGGCATCTGGGGATTTAGGGACCTAGGAATCTGGGGATTTGGGGATTTATGGACTTTGGAATGTAGGGATTTTGGTATCTAGGAATTTGCTGATTTGGGGATCTGGAGATTTTGGTATCTAGGGATTTTTGTATCTAGGTATTTTGGGATCTAGGAATCTAGGAATTTGGAAAATGCAGCAATCCGGTAATTAAGAAATTTTATAATTTGTGCATACCACGAATGGTGATATAACGCGTGGAATATAAAATACGACTAATTATCTCAAACATAAAAAATATATTATTTTCCTGTATTGGGTTACGTATAAGCATTGTCAGATGCTTTTGAGCGTATCAGCAGCGTTACAAAAGGATCTTTTTATTTTTGGAGTAGCAAAACCAGTCAGACATTGTGAAATGCAATGATACTTTCACTTTTGGAAGCAGAGTCTATTAGCCGTAACGCAAGCGTACGTGTACACACGCTATCGTATCGATCGATTTAAATACAGTGGGTGATCAAATCATCAGCGAAAAAGTTTGCTATCTTCAACCTTATACTCTTTCGCGTAATATCTTGAAATTTGAAATATCGTCGAGGTAGAATTCAATATTCTTCTCCGTATCTGACTATTGAAATTCTTCGTTGAAAAGTCGAGGAAAAGTTCCGAGCAAATCTGAATAAAATATTAATTGCCTTTGATACATTCAGAGAGATTTATGACTCAATGTTACTGATAATTTCAACAAGTTATGCCGCGGTAGCTATTATGATTTCACCGAGAACAAGCGAATAAAATTTATTTAAAGAACTAGTAAGTTTTACATGAAGTTCAGAAAATCTTTGATTCTGATTAATTCTCATAAATACCGATAATCACGTCGATAGGGGAATTTAGAGAAAAATGATCGGAATGCGCGAACGGTGTACGCAGTATTTGTTCAGGCATCGTCACAATGACTTTTTCTCTGAAATTCCGAACCACGGCGAAGCCCGAGGAATAGTTAATTGGGAAAAGCGACGTCGCATAAATTTTTAATCGCGCGCATCCCGACCAAGCGGTAAGTAGTGTCTCGTAGCAACCTGTACACTTTACGAGGTCAGTGATTACATTAATTAGGCGCGACGATGTATTTTCACGAGGGAAGAACGAGCGGATTTTGATGGCGGCGGAGCCTCTTTGAGATTGTTTTCGTGGCACTTAAAAAACTTTTCGTCCGCCCACTCGTGTCCCTTCGTTGGCCGCATTGTGAACAGAGAATCGTTCCGAAAGTTTCTAGATAAAACGGAGGAGCTCGACTAGCCTGGAAGAATTTCTTTATTACGATTTCTCGAAATACCCTCTCCTCTTTGCATTCTTTTCGAGCGTGTTTTAAATGCAAAACACTTCCCTGGAAACGGAGTCGCGCGTTCAAACGCCGCCCATTAACGGACGGATTTTCTGCTGTCTTTCATTGTACCACGATTATGCTGATAACTTTCGAAAACCGCACGATTATACTCTCTATTCTGATTCTTTGATTTCATGGAATTGAAATATTAGTCAGTTACGTCGTACACAATATATTGATATTATTATTAAAAAATATTTGGAGCAATATTTTTAACTGATGGGGAGCATGTTTAATTGATTTATTATGAGTAATACTTTCTTCGATTTTTGGGGTAGGGAGTATCTGGGTAGATCTAGGGATATTTTTGCATTTTTCATAACTGAAGAATATTGGAATTTTTTGGATCTAGATACTTTGGTTTATAGAGAATTTCTTATCCAGACAATTTGTTTTCTAGGGAATTCCACCCTAGTAATTTAGTTGCTAAGGAATTTTTAAGGACGAAATTTTACTCCTGGGGAATTTACAGATGAAATTTAGTTTCCAGGGAATTTTTACTCTAGAATTCGACCTCTAGGGAATTTACCGATGCAACTTAGCATCTAGGGAATTTTTACTTTAGAATTTGGCTCCCAGGGAATTTTTCAACTCAATTCATAGGGATTTTGGAACATAGGGATTTTGTTATCTAGGGAATTTGGCTCCGTGGAAATTCAGAATTTACGAAATTTGAGACTTAAATAATTTGCAATTTATGGAATACAGAATCTAGGGAATTTAGTACCTAGTCCATTTGGAATTTAGGAAATTTGGAATCTATGATAGTTTGAATCTAGGGAATTGATTTGGGGAACATGATACCTAGGAACTTTTGGATCTCTGAATTTGGAAATGTTGCTTACGATTTAGGAAATTTATTATTGAAAAAATTTAGAGTGCAGATTTGGAATTTTTTATGCAGAGACTTTCGAGGTCCATTTTCGAATTTGAAGCCTTGAAAACTTGCAAGACGAATGTCGTGTCTTGAATCCCGGTTATAAATAAAGTTTTTGCAGCCTCGTAGCTGTGTTTATGGTTGTTTCGCTGCTAGACGGAATCGGTTCGCGAATCGTAGTAAACGTTTCCGTTGGATTCTTGCCAGTTACCCGTCGAAAGTCCGCGATTTAGAGGGCGGAGACGTGGCCTCGAGTTTTCCTTTCTGCCTAAGGGCCCTTTGTGCCCTTGGGAGACTTGGTACACTCGGTTACCACGACTTTCGAGTCCCGGAAACGACCAATTTCACGTGTTTTGCGTGCTCACGACATTTGTTCCTCGTATTTTGCAAACAAAGATGCACGCCGTATATAGTTTCATCTTGTTTCATCGCGGTCGGTGAATTTTTCGAAATTGAGTTTGCACGATCAAAGAGAAAGTTTACATTTCAAAATTCGTGGACCTCGGAAATAAAACTAACAACATATAGTTGATGAATTTATTCGAAACGATGGAAGGATAGCTGTTTACTCTTTCATCGATTTTTACAATTCGCAAAGTGAATTAACTTTGCGGTCCAAATATTTATTTTGACATATTTCCTTCGTTAACCTCCACTTTTAATTATTTATAATGCTCTACTTTTTGCCGTTTCACTCGTTACTTTTTTAGCCGAGTTTCATGCGTAAACAGCTTTTTATTGGGAGTCTTGCATCGCCATAACTCTGTGAACTTTAGTATTTGTAGAAACGTTGTTTGAACATACGAGTAAGAACAGCGTCCGATATTGCGACGAAAGTGGCAATGTAACGAGAGTTTATTCCGCGCAAACACCGGCGTGTATTAAATCGAATGCAACTTTGTAACTTCGTGCATTCTGGAGGATCGTCGATGAAAAACCTGCAGGAAAATCGATGGTCGCCCTTCTTTTCCCCTAGTTCCCTGTCTCCAGGGGTTGCACGTAACCCTCTGAAGCGTCCTTCGAGACCGTCCTTATTTTAGGCTCGCTCACCCTCGAAATAGTTAACGAGATTCATCGCGTTCGTCGACGAAGAGTCTGTGGCTCGTTCTTTAAAAAAAAACATTCCCAGTAAACCTCGTGGCATCGGCGTTACTCTCGCTTTCACTAATCGATACTCTCGCCACGCAACGGAGAGAATGTTTGCGAGTCGCAGGGTCCGGGTTCAAGCTAATTTCGGAACGTATTCGTGGTTCGTTGTGTCGTGTTCCTTCCACCTGGTTAGAAATAATGTTCCTACGATTTCGTGGCCTCTCACGATTCGTTTTTCTCCGCGGGAACAATTTGCGCCGGGAAATTCCTTTGAGCTCTCCGTAGAGGCAAAAGCGACAGCCTGAGCTTGCGAACTTCCAGTCTCGATCCTGTCGCTCGATATTCATTTCCCGTGTTCCTGTAAAAGCTCGCACATCCTGTGTTTACTTGGAGAATTTGCCGGAGATGCCTTTGACGCTGGCGGGAAACGAGAGAACGTTTTCCACAACTTTTCAAGCAATATTATCGTTTCTTCTGAACCGATAGAACTTGTTTGGAATTCGCGCAAATCGAATTCGCTTATTTATTTGCTCGGCAGTGATTGTTGGGGTCATTTAACTATTCACTTATTGTTACATTGTTGTTGTCCTGCTCTGCTGCATTTTAGCTATTTGATGCATTATTCAGATGTGTTGTACATATGTGAAAATTCTTTTCTGTTTTCATATTAAACAACCACTTTGTACTGGAAATATTTGGTAAATTTTTAGAGTAATCCTAAGTTTTATAATAATGTCTCACAAGTACTATTTTGCAATACTTTTATGTCATCAATTGAAGTTAGACTCTACATGCATTAAAATCAGTCATCGTTCGTTGCAATTTACAGTCAGCCATTTTACACCAAGACTATCCATAGAATATTTATATAATTATTTTGGTAGAACTTCAAGCTTCAAAATGATGTACCATAAGTGTTATTTTAAGACACTTTTATGTCATCAAATTATGTTAGACTATATACGTTTCAAAATCAGTCATTATTTACTATTATTGGCAATCAGTCACTTCATATTAAGAATATTATTGCATCGTTCATGTAGGTGTATTTATCAAATTTCAAGCTTCAAATCGGTACATATTAGGTCAGTTCAATTTTGTGGTATTTTTATGTCAGCAAATTGCATTAGACTTTATGTAATTCGAAATTGATCGTTTGATAGGTAATAGACTAATATGTAGTTCAAAGGCATATCTCATGATTTAACCGATATTAACATTTTGATGATTGGTGACATCAATCACATTGGGAACGTTTATGCAGTTATTTTGTATTAAACTTCTATTTTCAGTCTAAGCTTAAATGCTATTTTGTGTAACTGTTAAAAATTCAACTGCTGTATTGTACTTTGATAGATGTCTCGCTATATGGCCCATTGAGCGTCCCTCTACATACGTATAAAAAATGCTACTTCACCCTCGTACACAGAGAGATTCCTAAACTCCAAACATAAAAATTTTCAGAGGTAAACATATAGAAATTTGAAACATAGCCCGTTAACATCCCTTTAATATCCCGCGCCATCACGCTGTGCCATATAGAGAGAGCGTAATTCGAAAGTGAAGGAAAAGCTTACAAAGCGAAAGTTCTTCCCAGTAATAATATCTTTCTCTCGGTTTATTGTAAAAAATGCGAGGGGGTCGGTTGACCTCCGGTTTCGAGCGTTAAACCGTGGTCTCAGCGAGTGTATATACGCAAAATAGGTTGCCGTGCTCATTAAGTATACGAGGTAGAAAATCGTTCGTGGCTCTCTGTCGAGTCGTCCGTGTGTGCACGGTTAGAGTTAGGGGACCCCCCGTTGGGGTGGTTGTACTATTGATTTTTTTCGCCCTGTCCCGTTGAATTATCGAGAGAGGAAGGCTTTCTTCCGTCCCTCTCTCTGTTTCTCTCATGTGGGCGATCCTGCTGGCACATTGTGCTGTCCTCGCGAGGGCCGAACGCGTTACGGGAGAACAGTACAGGCGTTAAGAAGAACAGAGGGCGATAAAGGAATCCCGTGATAACGTCCGCGATAACGTTTGTCGTTGGCGGCCGATGGCTCCGTTTATCCGAGCATACTCTCCGGTTCCCGCGTTCGAGTATAATCCACGGGGGCTTTCATTTGCACTCGATCCGTTTCCATAATGGTACGACGCGATACTTCCAATTAGACTGTCGACCGATCGAGTGGCGACCGCGCGCAGAAAATTAACGAACGTTTCGCCGCTATTTTCGATACCAATTACGATTATTGATTGAGAGCTGTCGCGACTAGGTGCTAACCCCAGACCACGGAGACTCGAAGGTTTCCTGTCCCTTCGGGACCAGACACTCTTCCTGCAAAATAATAATATAATATCCTCTTAGTTATTAGCTGTAACGAGCGGCGCGCGGGGATGAGGAATCACGGGAAATTAGGGATGCAGGGATTTAGAGGTGTGACGATATAGGGATATTTTAGTGCATGGAGATTGGGATATGGAGATAGTGGTAGATAGGAATTTTTGCAGCTACTGACATTGATGTATTAGGATGTATTGGGGCGGGATATAGGGATGTTGGGGTCTAGGGATATCGGGGTGTAGAGATATTGGAACGTGGGGTATCAGGTCATGGGATATCGGGACGTGGGATATCGGGACGTGGGATATCGGGACGTGGGATATCGGGACGTGGGATATCGGGACGTGGGATATCGGGACGTGGGATATTGGGTCATGGAGATATCTGAACGTAGGGATATCGGGACGTATGGATATCGGGACGTATGGATATCGGGACGTGGGATATCGGGACGTGGGATATGGGGACGTGGGATATTGGGACGTAAGGATATCAGGTCATAGGGATATCGGGACGTGGGAATATTGGGTCATGGAGATATCTGGACGTATGGATATCGGGACCTAAGAATATCGGGACATAGGGATATCGGGAAATAAGAATATCGGGACGTAGGGATATTGGGTCGTAGAGATATCGGGACGTAGGGATATTGGGTCGTAGAGATATCGGGACGTAGGGATATCGGAATCTTACGACATCGGGGAATAAGCATATCGGGACGTAGGTATATCGGTATGTAGGGATACCGAGATGTGTAGGTATCGGTATGTAGGGATATCGGAATCTGGAGGTATAGGTATGTAGGGATATTGAAGGCTAGGAGTATCTGGACGTGGAATATCGGGTCGTAGGAATTATCGGACTGTAAGGATATCGGTACTTAGGATACCGGTATGTAGATATATCAGGGTTTAAAGATACCACAATAACCCATATCTAAGAATATTGGAATCCTGGGTTATTGGTATGTAAACATCAAGGTCTATGGGTACTAGTATA
This sequence comes from Megachile rotundata, assembly GCF_050947335.1. Classification (NCBI taxonomy): domain Eukaryota; kingdom Metazoa; phylum Arthropoda; class Insecta; order Hymenoptera; family Megachilidae; genus Megachile; species Megachile rotundata. Next base: position 17,465,540 of record NC_134984.1, on the reverse strand, counting down.
TATCGATAGGTATCGAGGATACCTAACGATATAAAAATGTTCAAAGCTAGATATTAGAATCCACCGATATTATGTACTTACAAATATAAAAATGTATGGTACCAATCCGAATCTAGGACTTTCTCCAAACCAATTCTCAAAACCACTAAAGATTAAACTCCAAGAATACTAAGATTTTGCGGTATTTAGCTATTGAAATGGAGGGATATTAAGTTCTAGGAATCCAGGGACGCAGATAGGTTGTTAGAGTACGAGACAGTATAAAGCGAAACGCGTTGATATTAGAAATGTCAAGACGAGGACAGCACGCAGCAACGCAGCACCCTTGTCGCTTTCCAGTCTCCTGCACCACTGTATGGTATTACATCCAGCCAGGGTGCAGTTTAGCCGTAATAACGGACGAAGCTCTAGCACGGCGTTAGATTAATCGAGCGAGTCGCCCACGTGTGGCGTATGGCACGTTGAACATTTCTCACCTGCCTCTTTTCTTGTTCTCTTTTTTTTCTTGCGCTACTTCTGGAGTCCTACGTTTGCAACGCGTACGCCAGGGGCCAAGTATGCAACGTCATTTGAAGAACAAACCTGCGCTCAAAGCCATTAATTTGTTTTCGGATTTTTACATTTTTGTGTTTTGTAATCTTGCATTTCAATTATAATGAAAGTTGAAGATTTTTGTGAGTTCTAAGATTCTTGAGTTTTTTTTTTGGTAGCTGAGTTGTGGGATTCTCAAGGTCGTATATTTTTGAGTCACAAGATTTTGAATTACATCCTCAAATTTTAGGGCGGTCGAATACCTATGTTCTCAGATTGTAAGGTTTGCAAATTCCATCTCTTCAAATCTCAAGATTTGCAAATTGACACATCTCCAAATTCCAAGCTTCCCAAATTCCAAGCTTCTCAAATTCCAAGCTTTCCAAATTCCTATCTCCCCAAATTTCAAGTTTTCCAAATTGACACACCCCCAAATTTCTACGCCCCCAAATTCCAAGCTTCCCAAATTCCAAGCTTCCAAAATTCCAAGCTTCTCAAATTCCAAGCTTCTCAAATTCCAAGCTTTCCAAATTCCTATCTCCCCAAATTTCAAGTTTTCCAAATTGACACACCCCCTAATTTCTACGCCCCCAAATTCCAAGCTTCCCAAATCCCAAGCTTCTCAAATTCCAAGCTTTCCAAATTTCAAGTTTTCCAAATTGGTACACCCCCAAATTCCAAGCTTCCCAAATTGGCACACCCCCAAATTCCAAGCTTCCCAAGTCCCTATCTCCCCAAATCTCAAGCTTCCCAAATTCCCAAACATCCACACTACAAAACACTTCCAAATCCCAAAATTCCCAACTGCCCACTCGTTCAAATCCCAAAACCTGCAAGATTAAAAATTTGAGTCCAACGAAAGACCACCGAGTACCACGAGTCTCCCTATGCCTCCGATTTCCATTTTCCCTAGAGTACTATCAACAGCATAGATCGATTGCGATCGTTCTCGCAACAAGGTGGAAATATCAGAAAAAGGGAGACCTTCAAAGGGGGCGAGGGTCGAACGGTGATCCTGTGCTTTACGAGTGGTGCTCGACAAACTCGAGTGAACGGTACAATTTCATCGAAGGCTCGGGCAATAATCTCGCCGACAATGCGGCTCAGAAGCGAGTCAGCTGGCATCTTCGATCCGTTCTGTAGTCGATAGTCGACTGTGTTCTCGTCGCTTTTCGACCATTACCTTCGTCTCTTTCTTCTTCGTTCTCGTGGAAAAATTTCAATAAAAAGTATCGCGAGTAATGTACTGCTCGTTTGGACGACTCGTAGTTTCTTGCGAGTTGGACGCTGATTTTACGCGGCGCAGGTCCGAGCTACGGAGTTAACGACACGCGATTAAAGTATAATACAAGCGGGGACAACAACTCATTATAATTTTAAACCCGCCGTTGCCCGGTTATACTCTATTAAGGTTATGAGCGTAAACGTTGCTCCGTTTCGAGCCACCGCTTGTTATTGCATCGTCTTGGATTTACTCGTTTCACTGGAGCTTTGCTTCAGATTATACGCTTGTATGATCGAATTTTATACGGGATACGTATTAAATACTACTGCAATTTAGGAGAGAAATTTTGGGGAAAGCAGATTGAATTTTATTATCAATTATTTAAATTTAGTATCTGCTTTAGATACTTCAGGTGCTTTAGATTTTATTTCAATATCTGTACTGTTATGTTGCTATTTTAATTTTACACGTGCTATTCTATTACACATAGTACCTTTATTTCATGCATATTAAGTCCGTAATATTCATGACAAAAATGCAATAAATTGATGAAACAGTTTTTCAATAAACACCGTCTCGCGTTTTATTATCCAGACGTAATGTAATACGACGTCAGACAGCCGGAGAATTTTTGTCGAAATATGTCACTGTCAGAGATGATTTCCGAATACAAAGGGTTAATAGACTATATTTCTCGCGATGCAGCTTTACATAAAATTCCATCATTTCTCAGTTGAACTTTTCATTCGCTGTTCCATGTTCAAAGCCCAGTCTCCCCTTCAGAACGCTCTGCCATCGCTCGGTTAAACTCCATAGAAAACAAGCCACGGTGAAGCTCGCGAAGCTTGAAGCATTTCCAGGCTGATGACACCTCTGATTCGCTTTGATACGCGACAACGCTTCATTTTATCAAGCTTCTGACTAAAAGTATGCTCGCCATCTACGTTATTGTGCAGCCTGCACGTTCGACAAGATTGGACATTTTTTAATATGGGAGAATTTTTTATTTTTAGGGTTTCGAGGTTTTGGGGATTTTGGGATTTTGGAAATTGGGGTATTGGGAGATTTAGGGATTTTTTAATTGGGGTCTTTTGGGAGATTTAGGGATTTTTTAATTGGGGTCTTTTGGGAGATTTAGGGATTTTTTAATTGGGGTATTGGGAGATTTAGGGGTTTTTGAATTAGGGTCTTTTGGGATTTGAAGATATGGGAATTTGGATATTTGGATATTTGGGGATTTCTGGATGGATATTTAGGGATTTGAGGCGTTAGAATTTGGGTTTAGGAATTTTTGGACTTGGAGATACAGGGATTTGGGGATTTTGAAATTTGGCGATTTGGGGATTTTCAAATTTGGGGCTTTTGAGATTTGAAGATATGAGAATTTGAACTTTTGGATATTTGGAGATTTCTGGGTGGATATTTAGGGATTTGGGGCATTAGAATTTGGAGTTTAGGAATTTTGGGAATTTCAGAACTTGGAGATATAGGGATTTAAGGATTTTGAAATTTGGGGATTTTCAAACTGGTGTCTTTTGGGATTTGGAGGTGTGAGAATTTGAATTTTAGGAAATTAGGGAATTTATAGTTGGATATTTGGGGATTTCGGGCATGAGAGTTTGGACTCTAGGAAATTTGAGAATTTGGATATTTAAGGATCTGGGCTTTTGTAAATTTTAGGACATTCAAATTTGGACCCCTTGAAATTTAGGGGTATATTTGGATTTATAAAAATTTGGAGAGTTATGATATTCATATGTGAAGATTTGGGAAGTGAAACTTAGAGCTTTTAGAATTTTGATAAACATATGAGGGTTTATGTATATACGATGATGAATATTTAGGATGATGATGTATTATGAATTTACGTATTTGTAAGTTTAGGGATTCAGAATTGTACCAACGAAAATTTGTAAATTTACAATTGCATATTTAGAAATGCATGAGTCTGAAAATTTAGAAACGTAGCGTCTTACGAGAGGAAAACCCAAGACCGTCGTAGCACCATGTTTACAATCCGTGTTTAATACATTTTTTCCCACAAAAATTATTTTTGGAAAAACAGACACTGGTGCTTGTGCCAATGTTCAATACAACTTTATTGAGCAAATAAAACCTTTTGTTAAAACAAAAATACATCTCTTCATATTACAAGCTTTAGTCAGTACACTGACTACACATGTAGTTTATGTTTTATAAAAGTCAATGAATACAGTACAGGTTAACATTTATTGCACATCGTAAACTCTAAAGTAATTTAAATAATTATAAATCTAGGTTTATAGATTTAGAAATGGTATCCGAGTATTTTAAAGCTAAGAGACGTCGCAGCACGACAGAGGCAGTATGAAAGAAGGTAACAGTAATTTCAGCCTGGATCGTAATAAACCCGTTAACAATGGGTCTGTCGGGCACGTGAGAGAGGGCCAGCTGGCCCCATGGGTTTTTACCGCTCGTTTAGCACACCTTGGTGCACCCTGTCCACGGGTGCACCCCTCTCTTGACACTGGCGGTAACACATGTTGCGTGGAGTTAGGGCCATTGTCTCGTGTCCTGCTGGCTCTCTGTTGAACACCGGGTGACTGACGAGCGAACACCAAGGATTTCTGATCGTATGCTCGAACGACCACGAGAGATTTTCGATACCGGCCGGTGGCACGTTCCGATGTTTGGCCTCGTCTCGTCTCGCCGCCTGCTCCCGCGGAAATTACGCTCGTCCGCTTCGTATAATGGCCTCGTGAATATTTATCGCGGATAGCTCGCGACTCGAGTGATCCGGAGAACGTCTAGTCGATTCGGATAACTAATATTTGGCAACTGTTAGACACGAGAGGGTTGCGGAGATTGTGTCGTGAATCGACGATCGGAACTGGCGATACGTTTCGACCGATTCACCGTCGGTGATAACTATGTTACTCGACTAAAGATAACTGGGCAATCGGTTACTCCGTGACTAATACTACTCTGCTGTTAACAAGTCCTGTGCACTAGAAACTATTTTGGTATTTTCCTTGTTTATTTTAACCCTTTGCACTCGAAGGTAATTTCACTGTTTCGCAAACAGCAACTTTAAAACTTATTTAAAAAGTTAAATGAATTCTGTTTCTCTACTAATAATTTCCACTATTGTTTGTTTCACTATATTTATACATCACACGTGTCATATTATAGAATCAGTTAAAAATGCTAATTTCAAATTATTGTTCGAAATAAAATGGTGACTGAGAGTCACCTCTTGAGTGCAGAGGGTTAAATTATAATTCCAGAGAAGTATTATTATTAGTCGATTATTGTTTGATTTTAAGTACATTTTGCACTTTACTTTATTGTTGTGTTACTTTGCTACTATAGTAATATTTCAATGTGTTCCTATACTACTGCTTTGCTAACTTCATTGGACCATTATATTGTTATACTATTTTATCATTTTGTTCTTTCATTAAAACTCCACAGAAGTCTTATCGTATACACATATCTATTTTGATATTTTATTTTAAATTATAACTCCAGAGTACTTTAGTTAAAGAATAGAGTGGTAAAAATGAAGAGAGTCAGAGAGCTATGATACAAGAATAAACTGGGATTAATACGCATACGTACATATAGACACATATGGTTTAAAGCAATTAGAGGATTGCCTAATGAAATGAGATAGCTAATTATTTGAAAGCTATTCACTCTACGCAAACTAAGTACTCTGTAAACATTTTACACCGTGAAACATCAGTTTCTAGCATTTGATGCACTCTCAAAGTTTGCTATTTGCTTTGCACTCTATCCATGAAACCACCTTACATTTCAAATATTACTTCATAAAATACAGTGACCTGTTACAGTCTGACTCTTTTAACAGTGTATTGAAAGCATCGAGTGTTGGTCGATTATTGTTTGATTTTGAGTGCATTTTGCGCTTTACATTGCTGTGTCACTTTTACTGTAGTATTTCACTGTGTTACTGTTTTGCTAACTTTAGTGGACTATTATTTTATCATTTAAGTTCAGTGCTTTCTTTTATTCTACTTCACCATTATGATACTGTTTTATCATTTCTAACATTATAATATTTAATACATAATATTTTTAATATTTAAGAAACTAAACAAAGTTTATGAATTTAAATGTGTGAGTAAACCTTGTCTGCTTAATTATGAAAACAAAGTCGAACTGTAGTTTGACTGAAGTTCACGTTATTCTGGAATCAGAGTTAGAATCGTGTTCTCTAAATACTCGGATAGAAGCTTTGGTAATCAGATTGTTACTCACGAAATGAGTCACGTCAAAGCAGATCTCTCGTGTCTGTTATTATCGTTCTAAAAGGTGAACGAAAGCGATAAGCTCGATGAAAAATCATGAGCTCTTTAATAACGTACCGCGTGCCAGCCTGAATCTGCATATTTCCTTAAACGCGATAATTATCTTCCGAGCGTGCTGTGACCCAGTTGCAAACGAACGAGGAAAACAGCTCGATTCGCGTGCCGACAAAAGATAGAAAGGGTAAAAGCGAGAATACGAAGAAAAAACAGGGCCGAAGGGAAAAGTCAGTGTTTGTAGATGCAATATCTCTTAATGGAATCGTAACGCGAACGAATCACCGAGAGGAGACAAAGGACGAAGGAAATAGCTAGGCGAAACGCGTGAGTTAATTAACCTTTTGGCCTAATTACCGTGCCGAAGATCTCGTTCACCCGGCGCTGAAACCATGATCGTTGTTAGGTACACTCGGCTGCAATGTACGCTTCCTTTGTCTCAATTATGTGTTAATAATGAACAGTTTGTAATTATCTGGTTCTGACATTCTTTGCTTACAGTGCTTGAAATTATCAGTCTTCTATTTCGATGTTTTGACTTTGCACATTACGAATTTTTTATGTTTCAACATTCCACATTTTTTAATTTATATATTCCGATATTTCACGTTCTCCAATTCTCACGTTCTTCAATTCCCACATTCCCCAATTCCACATTCCCCAATTTACACATTTCCCAATTCCCACATTCCCCAATTCCACATTCTCCAATTCCACATTCCCCAATTCCACATTCCCCAATTCCCACATTCCCCAAATCCCACATTCCCCAAATTCCACATTCCCCAATTCCCACATTCCCCAATTCCACATCCCCCAATTCTCATATTCTCCAATTCCCACATTCCCAATTCCTACATTCACCAATTCCCACGTGCCCCAATTTCCCACATTCACCAATTCCCACATTTCCCAATTCCCACATTCACCAATTCCCACATTCACCAATTCCCACATTCACCAATTCCTACATTCACCAATTCCCACATTCACCAATTCTTACATTCACTAATTCCCACATTCCCCAATTCTCAAATTCACCAATTCCCACATTCACCAATTCCAACATTCATCAATTCCTACATTCACCAATTCCCACATTTACCAATTCTAACATTCATCAATTTTCACATTGTCCAATTCTCACATTGTTCAATTCCACATTTCCTCATTCCTACATTCATCAATTCCCACATTGTCCAATTCTTACATTGTTCAATTTCACATTTCCTCATTCCCACATTCTAACATTGCACATTTCAAAATTTCTACATCCTCAAATTACACAATCCCAAATTCTCACATTCCAACATTCCCGACACATTCCCAAATTTTCTCAAATCTACGTTCCCACATTTCCAAATTTCTGCATTCTCAAATTTCCACATTTCTACATGTTCATATTCTCAAATCATTAAATCACTACATTTTCACATACCCAAATTTCTACATCTCCATATTCCTAAATTACTAAATTTGCCCTTTTACAAATTTCGAATCCTGGAATGTGTTCTATATGTTGGAAATAAACGTTCGAAATGAAATCCAACAAATCGAAAATGTTTCGCGCTTCGGTCTCTGCGCGGTCTCGTGGGAGGACAGTTGCACTCGACTGTACACATTCGGCGTTGATATTCGTGACATTGTCGCGATGCCGACCAACAAAAACGACCGGAATAGACAAAGTGGGTAGGGTGAGCACCGGAAGGACCCTGGAAATAAATAAAACATGAAGCATATTCGAAGGGACAAACATTATTAACCCGGCTTGTACGGGAAGAAGCTCGTTTAGCGGGATTAAAACGTGCTCGAAGGACAAGAAAATGTTAAACAGTTGGCATTATTGTTGCGTTCTCTTAATGTTATTCGCTGTCGATGCAGTTACGGGACATTGTTTGAAGAGGTTTCGTGTATAATCAGCTGCTTCGGCCGAGTGTAATTTATGGTACGGTTCGTACTTGGAATCATTTCAGAGGGATTCTCGAACATCTGGAGGGTGAAAAATTTACAGGTATTGTACTGGGTGTATGACTTTGTTTATTGAGAAAATAAACGAGTTTATTTGTTGAAATACTAAACGACGTCTGACTTTATTTATTAAAAAAGTAAATGATGTTTGACATTATTTGTTAAAGCACTAAATGAAGTCTAATATTTTTTAAAATACTAAATGAAGTCTGATTTTATTTGTTAAAAAATTAAACGAAGTCTGATTTTATTTATTAAAAAACTAAACGATGTTTGATTTTATTTATTAAAAAACTAAACGACGTTTGACATTATTTGTTAAAGTACTAAACGAAGTCTGACATTATTTATTAAAATACTAAATGAAGTCTGATTTTATTTGTTAAAAAATGAAACGACGTTTGACATTATTTGTTAAAAAGTTAAACGACGTCTGACTGTTAAAAAAATTGCCCATCGAAATGCGTGAAAGTTCAGGAATAAACGTGCGCGGTAAAAAGGGTTGAATAACGCCGCAACGATACGGTTAATTTGCCACTTCATAGAGTCGTTAAATCTTTTTACCAGTTTTCTTTATTTTTCGCAGTACATTCTTTCTTCCTGCGATAGATGTTTTTCTTTCCTCCTTAATGGTGCGCAGCCGTTAAATAGAACTATTAAAACTTTCAAATTCCCTGAGAATAAAAAATCATGGAACCTCCAATTAACAGCTGTATTTGAAGAGCAGAATGAGAACAGAATTTTGCGATAAAGATCGCGAAAGTTACTGTACTATGCGCATCTGAAATCGTTTGTTGGCAGCCGGATATAATGCCGATCTTATTGTATTACTTGCCAACTTACTAGACACGGTACAAATTATTTTTATTTCCTCATTGACTTATTTTGCATAAAACTGAAATCACATTTTGATGCAGAAAATTTTTCATATTATTTATTTTTTAATTTTAACAAAACAGATTTTTTATTTTGATAAAATTAACTTCAGAAATAAGTGCAAATAGCTTCAAAATCTATACTGAATTAATGTATTATTCATCAAATCTCGATATTAATCATTGAAGCATAAAATAAAATACTTCCACGTAGCAAGATTTAAAATTAAAATTAAATAACCGTTCCGCCCCCGGCGTGTACATTCACCCTAATTATCGATCGAATCCTTTCATTAAACTTTCTGCAAGAGCGATCAAACGTCGCGATTCTTAATTAAAATCGTTTCTTGTCGCGTTTTTTAAACGCGCAATCGATGCGGAGTTAAAGCATCCGTTTAAAGGCGGATCGTTGTCGGTCGAGGTCGTTTTCACGAGTTTTCACAGGGTTGCCCGATAATTTTACGACGTAAGCTGTATCGCTGGTGCAACACGTGTCGATGACACGCTTTCAAAACCGCCCTCGTACATTTACCTTTGCCACGGATTATTATTTCCGGCCTTATCTGCCCGCTTATTTTATTACGTTCATCAATTCAACGACGCTACTTCATTTTTCAGCCATTTTGTAATCGCTCGATTTGCATACACCGCGGTCGACTTATGGTCGAACGTCTTTTTAAGCGGATATCGCTACGATAGCGATCCTGTCTTCTACGAAATGTTTATGAGCTTTATCTGAGCTAAAATATTTTGAAACACTACTTCAATATAAAATATTTAAAAATGTTGCTTCAACATGAAATTTTGATATGTTGCTTTAATATAAAATATTTTGAAACATTACTTCAACATGAAATACTTTGAAACACTACTTCAATATAAAATATTTAAAAATGTTGCTTCAACACAAAATTTTTATATGTTGCTTTAATAAAAAATATTTTGAAACATAACTTCAATATAAAATATTTAAAAATGTTGCTTCAACATGAAATTTTGATATGTTGTTGTAATATGAAATATTTTTAAACATTACTCCAACATGAAATACTTTGAAGCACTACTTCAATATAAAATATTTAAAAATGTTGCTTCAACATCAAATTTTGATATGTTGTTTTAATAAAAAATATTTTGAAACATAACTTCAAGATAAAATACTTTGAAACACTACTCCAATATAAAATATTTAAAAATGTTGCTTCAACATCAAATTTTGATATGTTGTTTTAATATAAAATATTTTGTAACATAACTTCAAGATAAAATACTTTGAAGCACTACTTCAATATAAAATATTTAAAAATGTTGCTTCAACATCAAATTTTTATGTTGCTTTAATATAAAATATTTTGAAACATAACTTCAATATAAAATATTTAAAAATATTGCTTTAACATAAAATTTTGATGTGTTGTTTTAATATGAAACGCTTTGAAACACTACTTCAATACAAAATATTTAAAAATATTGGTTTAACATAAAATTTTGATATGTTGCTTTAATATAAAATATTCAGAGATCTCTTTCTATTAAAAAATCGCGAGAGCGCAAGATGGCGACCATACTGTTGCTACCCGCCAATCGGTCAGAAATTAATCGTAAAAGTTTTGTCGCACGTGTAAGCCTAAGATCGTCACAGCGTTCGATAGAGAGAGACGAGAAAGGTGTTACCACGTTGCCGGTGTCTATTAATGTCGCGGGCCTATTTCCGGATATATCTTGTTGCCGTGCGAAAATTTACCTCCCTCTGGGGAATGGATATCGATCGATCGTGTCCCAGAGTCGAAAGCTGGTGGACAGACAAGGAACGAAGCTAACACGCTCGAAACTAAACTAACGGAGACAGAGATAACAAGGGGGTGATTCCTCGCGTTTACCATGGAAATAGGTAGGGGTAAGAAAAGCCGGGGATGGTTTATTAAAGTTTTCGAGCGGCAACCAGTTGAATACACATTAAAAAAAAGGAGAATGTTAAACAGTGGAAAGCAACGGGGAGAGAAAAATGAAAATAAAGGAGGACCGGATAATAAACGGCGAAGACGGGAAACTCGGTCGTTCCCGACTTTTTAAACAGGCCGATTTTCCCCGTGTCCTTTTCAACAACTTTCCTAGTTCGGATGCGAGGAAGTTCGGTCAGAAAAATAGGCGAACAATAGACACGAGAACTATGGAGAAGTGTTTCGCGTGCTTCTTCGAAACTGGATCTTTCGCTCCAACCCCCATTGTCAACCCCTTCGACCTTTTTGTGGGGCACTCCGGATTTACTGTAGCATCCATCATACTAGAAGCTCTTTCTGGGAAATTTGCAAACTCGTACGTATGTGGAAATTGGGAAATTCCAGAGTTTGAATCTGATGGAATTTAGAGCTAAATTAGATATTTGAGGATTGCGAGATTTAGGGAATTAGGTATTTGGGGATTTGGGAATTAGGAATTTGTGGAAATAGATATTTGGAGATTTAGGTACGTGGATAAGTAGATATTTGTGGAGTTAGGTGTTTGAGGATTTGGAGATTTAAGGAGTTAGGTATTTGAGGATTTGGAGATTCAAGGAGTTAGGTGTTTGAGGATTTGGAGATTTGTGGAGTTAGGTATTTGAGGATTCTGGGATTTGGAAAATTATTTGGGTATTTAGGGGTTAGGGAAATTAGGGGTATGTGGAAATAGATATTTGTGGATTTAGGTACCTGGATAAGTAGATATTTGTGGAGTTAGGTGTTTGAGGATTTGGAGATTCAAGGAGTTAGGTATTTGAGGATTCTGGAATTTGGAGAATTAACTATTTGGGTACTTAGGGATTTGGAGAATTAGGAATTTGTTAAAATAGATATTTTAGAACTTAGTTACCTGGAACAGTAGATACTTGGGAAAATAGAAATTCGTGGATTAAGGGCTTTGAGAATTTAGGAACATGAGAGATGAGGTATTTGAAAATTTTTGAAACTTAGAATCATGTATTTGGTTTACTAACTTAGGAAATTAGGTATCAGTTTCTTACACATGTGGACATGTATGAATTTCAGAAAACAAATTCTTAATAACTTAAATATTTGAAGATGCAGATATTAACTTACTAGTCTAACAATCTTGAACCAAAATTTCCAAACCTACAAACTTAATAATAAAAATTTGTAACCAAAGCGTCTTATCAAATTCCATCAACGTCCAAGAATTGTTTACGTAAAACGATGCAACTTCCGTCGAAATTCGACGCCGAGAAAGTTTCGTGAGATTCTCCCGTGGTGAACGATAGAAGCTGCGTTAAAATATTGTATGTATACCTATGTATATATAATCCGCGAGAGAATACGAAGAGCTTGAGCTTCCGTTTTTCGCGCAAGCGGATTCCGAGTTTTCAGCGTCGATGAATTTTCACGGACGATAGTTCGACGGTGAAACTTCGTTCCGGCAGAGACAAAAATGTTAGCGGGGAACGTTTTGTAGAGAAACGGTGATTGTGTTGCATTTCACGGACTCTTGGGTTAAGTGAATTCTAGCGAATCGTTTGTTTTGCCGTACGGCGATGCATCTCGCATCAAACTTCGTTTAAGAAAATTGTAGCATCGTGGATGTTCATACACTTTCTCAGGGACGACTGACATTTTCTTGTGCGCGTTTTTATATCGTCATATTATGCATTCTTGTATTTTGGTGCAGTAAATTGATATTTTTTTTATTATTGGTATAATGATGGATTATGGGAGATTTTATATATGTATTTTATATTTTTTATCATGGTAGGTTTTGTATATTTTCATATTTTTATGTTAGATATTACATGTCTTACATTTTTATATATTAAATTTTTTATGAATGTTTTATATTTTTATACATAGTAGATTTTGTATATTTTTTTATTTTTATATATTTTATATTATATGTCTTACAAGTTATAATTACATTTTATATATTAAATATTATACGTATATTTTATATTTTTATATAGAAAATTTCATACATATATTTTATATTTTCATGCATAGTAAATTTTGTATATTTTTATATTTTTATATGTTATATATTATATGTCTTACATATTATAATTACATTTTATATATTAAATTTTATGCGTACATTTTATATTTTTATATAACAGATTCATACATGTACTTCATATTTCACATGATAAATTTTATTGCATACATGTCTTATACTTTTACCCAAGCAACCACCAAAGATTTTGTCAGAGATTTACAACGAAAGTTTTAATTTTTGCATTACAGTTGATCCTAGAAATCCCTTAATTTATTTCCCTTTCTCAGGGCAAAGTCTCGGCCAGCAGAACGAGAAAAGAAAAACGAATGGAGCGTATATTTTTAAGTGGCCGCAGCTGGAGTACGCTCCAAGATTAGATAACAAGCGTTCTGTTTCATCTAAATCCTACGAATTCCCTCGTTTCTATAGCGCACGAAGGTACTTGTAGAAAATAGCGATGCTAAGAACACGAAAATACAATTTTCCCCGCAACAATTTCCTCCGTTGCTTTTAACGGTATAACAAACACGAGATATAAAATCTTTACAGCTGAAAATATCGCGGCGTTTACTTTCCACGTAAAAATCGAACTTTCGAAAATCGTTTCGTTTTGCAATTGCCACTTTCTACGCGTTAGCGAACCTATAACCAATTTACGTAACTTGTTGCTGTTTACTGCTTCTATTTCAGAAAATTGCTGTAAGCCAATGTAAACGTTTCAGCGTTTTTCGTTTGGGAACTTGTTAGTTTTTCTCGCAAACTTCGCGTTTACAAAAGTTTATCTTCACGAAGAAGTGCAAGATTACAAGATTGAAAATCTGTGAAATTAATTTACAAGTTCATCAAGTTTAAAAATTTAAGACTTGGGAAGTTTCTTAAAAAGACTTAAGGAACTTCTTGAAGCAGTTAAAATAGCACCTCATTTCTCGAATAAAATAAAGCATCCTCAGATTGTTCTAAGAACACAAAGTTAAATAATTCTTACCGAACGTGATTCGAGCAAACCTCAATTGCAACAATCTCGACTCCGAAACTCGACCGATGGGCAAAGAAAGCTAACCGAGATACATGGGGGGCACCGTATTAGATCTGCGAATTCGAGGCACGTTTCGACGAATGGCCCCGATAAACACGTGCTGCCTTAACTTATGGTACGCAGGAAAGGAAAAAATGCTGGACACCGTTGCAAGATATAATATACGAGCTGTCATTAACGAATTGTCCGACCGAACGAACACGTTGGCCAGGGGTTACAGGCACGTGGTAGCCAGATGCGCCCCCGTTGGTCCCCGGAATTATAGGACCCACTTTGTGCGTCGCATTCCGCGCGTGAGGGCTCACTGTTTACCGCATGAATAATCCATTGGCCTGCTGTGGACCACCTTTCATAAATACACCTATGCAAACTTCTCTTAATCATTAAACTTGACCGCTTTTCAGATTTTTAGATTAATAGGTTTTGGAACTTTAAGTTTGTAAATTTTCTAAGTTCATTCGTCTTTGAATTTTGAGGGGGGATTAGATTTTTATGTTAGAATGCACATATCTTTAGGTAGGTTCATGGACTCGTCACTGTATGTCACATATCACTACATTCACGTATGAGCATATCACAAGATTTCTACATGTTTATGTGTCCACATATATCGTTTGGAATTGCCAGTAGGATTAGAGATTCAGATTAGAGTTCACACATTCTTAGATCCATATATCTCTAGCTCTGTAGGACATAGGTTCATGGACTCACATATGACTGTATCTCAAGATACCTACTTGCTTATGTGTCCACATATATCGTCTGAAGTAGCTAATTGCAAGGTTAGATCCTCACATTAGAATTCACAAATACCTGCACTTATATATCTTTATCTCTGTAAGACATTAGACCCATATGTTCATGGACTCACATATGACTATATCTGAAGGTTCCTACATTCTTATGTGTCCACATATATTGTCTGAAATAGTCAATTGCAGAATTAGATCATCACATTAAAATCTACAAATATCTACATCCATATATCTTTATCTCTATAAGACATTAGACCCATATGTTTATGGACTCACATATGACTATATCTCAAGGTTCCTACATGTTTATGTGCCTACATATATCGTTTGAAATCGTCAATTGTAGAATTAGAACATCACATTAGAATCCACAAATGCCTACATCCATATATCTTTATCTCTGTAACACATTAGACTCATATGTTCATGGACTCACATATGACTGTATCTCAAGATTCCTACATGTTTGTGCATCTACATATGTCGCCCAAAATCGCCAATTGCAGGGTTAGATCACATTAGAATTCACAAATACCTACATCCATATATCTGTAGCTCTATAAGACATTCAGCTATAGGACTCATCACTGCATCCCAAGATTCCTGCATATTCATGTATCCACATATGATATCGACAAGATATAAAAGTGGACAAACTACTTGTGAGACTACCTTCTAGTTGAGACAGGAATGTCAGTTACGGAAATGTTAACGTATCGATGTACTTTTTTAATTAGTTCATAAGAGTTCGACGGCGTAAAATGCAACTTTCGCCGGTGTCCATGTACGAATTCGACGCGTATCAAGCGAACCGTAGAACCCGTCAGTATTGCATCGATTTATCGTTCTCGCCATGGTCGGCGGTTTTCACCGGAATTCGAACTAATAATGCGACCGAAAACAATATCGCGAATCGTAATTACGGCGAGGCGTGTTCACCTCGTCCCGAACATTCTGCATATGGCAGGTTATTCGTTATCGAACTTGCGGTTTCGTTGCCAGTGTTCCTCCGTCGTGCGTACATTATATTTTCCGTTCACGATCGGAATAATATTCGTAGCTATGTTGCAAATTTCGCGTTTGTAAATATTGTAAACGCCGTTTATATCGGACTGATCGATTGTTTGTTCGTCGCCGCGAAAACGTTGCCGCGCAATCACCGGTCGCGTGCCTTGGAAATTAACCGGTAAAATATCAGTCGGACCGGCGTCGCGTTTCAAACGTACCTGTGCAATTTTAATTAACCGAACCGTCCAGACGGACGCGGATGTTTTACACGGCGTGTATGTTTTTCTGTTAAACGCTGGATACAGTTCCGAGAGACCGTTCAGAACGGGTTTTAACGCGATCGTTACACTTTCCAAAGGGAAACGATAACCTTTCAAGGGATATATTGTTTGATAAACGCCGCTGGAAAAAATCGCCTCGGTGTGAACTGGTTTATGAATGCCTGTAATTCTTTCGCTCTGGGAGAGCTGGCAATTAGAAACCAACGATCGTTTCTTGATTGCTGATACATTCGAGAGTGAAACACGCTGTTAAGTTTATCTCCCGGAAAGATATCAATATTTCTTTATTTGACTACGCTATCTTAACGCTTTCTATCGGTCACATATTTTATACATTACGAAAGAAATAAGTTTGTTGCGGGATATAAATTCACTGTGGGTTGTGTTTACAATGTTTGTATTACACGCTGTATTACAGCTTTGATATTAGAATGTACGCGTTGATATTGTTATGCATCGTTATAACTTTGATATTAATTGCTACGCGTTGAGTAATTATAAGTAAGTAGAGTCATACGCCATATCGCTGCGCAGTAGCGCACTGCGCATCCTCAAACCCAATACACAGAGTTTTCCCAAAATTTCTCATCGCTATCTATTACAATAAAAAGCTTGACCCTATTTCTAAAGAAATATACCGACTTTCATCCGTTTGAACATTAATCAGATAGTTTATACCGCTCATTTTTGCACCTCAATTTCGCTCCAAAAGTAACCAGTCATCGAACGCCCATAAATCCAATCTAAATCCACTGATTCAAGCATGCAGTGAATGTATCCTTCATCAATACTTCCAGTCATCGACCGAAATGAAAACGAATCGTGTACACAGTTTAATTGGCCTGTAATGAAAATAACACGACCGTTACACAGTTGGGACTTCTGCGAGCCGTACTTGTCCACACGCACGAAACACGGCGTGTTTAAAGCCGGTCCGGGTGGAGAGCTTCGAGCGAGACGAATCTTTGAAAGGCCAGGTCGGGTAGTGCTATCAATAGTTCGTTGAAGTACCTACTTTACCCTTCAACCTTTTACACACAGTGACGTAGGGAAAAGTAGTAGGGTCAGGCATAATGTCGACGTTCAGACAAAAGCGACACATAGGTCTGCCGTGTTTCTTTGTCAGTTTAGAAAGATCGCGTATAACGGCGATCGGAAGACTTCCTGGTGTCACGATTTTACACGTCGGACGGAAATAAAATCGCGACATTATCGGATATGGAACAACAGCGAAAGGTCAAACGGCCTGGAGGGTATCGTTATTTTTGTGCTCTAAGGTGAAACGGTATAAGTCACGTATACCTTTGAACACGGTTAATTACTGTGAACAAAATAATGTTAGAGGATAACGATAGGGGTATTCCTTCAGGCTAAATTGCACTTCGCTCGATTAGATAGCAAAGGTAAAGTTAAATTAAACAATTGAACTGATTTATGGTTTCGTGTTGACTTTGTTCCTCTTTGATATTCTATTTGGTTTAATCATCTATATTTTATACGTGCATGTGTATGCACTGAGAGCTGTTTTATGAAAGTTTATTAACAGCACGTTGAAAGGATATTAAAATGAACATGAACTGTGTGGAATTGAAAAGAAATAAAAATTGTAGGATATCGAAATAAATATAAACTAATAGTAATAGATATTTTATAGGTACATAAGTCTACTGAAAAGTGTGGAAATGCACTTAACGTATATATTAAATTTATCAGATAATAAATAAGTCAAAAAGTAATAACTTTATTTTTCGGAATAAAAGCTTGACCATCTTCCATCAAAAAGAATATTCGCCATAACTCACAGCCCGTTTGAAAGCACAAACGTGGCGATTTTGAAAGGAACGTGTCTATCATTCAACGTAGCGATCGCAGATTTATGTTCGACGAAAGTCACGGTCGTTTGTCGCGGAAAATCGAGCGCGAGTTCGAGAACGGTGCACAGGGGACGAGTATGTTTTGGCCAACTTCCGAATGGATATTTTATTTCGCGAAAGGTGTTCCGCGTACGTCTCTGAGAAGTTCCGTAAATTTTCCTGGGACGGCAAGGAAGTTGCAAGCAGCTCGAACGCCAGGAAGTCGTTTCGAGAACGACGTAATAGCATTTTAGCGATATCGAGCGGACCTCGCGTTAACTTGCGTCACGCGGCCTGCAAAAGGTCGTCGACCTTTAAAACCCCTGCCCGAGTGCTCCAGAAACCTCGAATTCGAGTCGCTAGGATTCGTTGCACCCTGGATTATTTTTCGATCGGATTTTTCCCCTCTTGTCGACGCGTGACCAGACAGATTCTATTTGCGGAAGAACGGGTTACCTTGCTTTTGCGCGTCCACTCGACCGCCATTTTTTTTCGCTCTTTACACGCTGCGGTCTCGAGTGTTTACGTGTTTCGTGATTACGGAATTGCTGAATTTTTGAATCGGGCTTTTTCATTCATGCCTCTGAATACCTTTTTTCATTCGACTATCTTCATGTATTTAATTTTTTGTTTAATTTTAATTCAATTTTATTTTGATTTCGGGTCAATGTGTAATGTAATTTGTATTTGAGGAAGTTTTTGATAGAATAGTTTGTTATTTTTGATGGTTGTAAATGTACTTTTTTATAGTATTAAAGTCATGTAAAGATGGCTATACTTTTAAATATTGTTTAAAAGTATTTTTTAGTGCTCAAACTTCATGTTTGATTCTTTATTATTAATTGAAAAATAAATAGGTTTTGCAAAATGAAAACAAAAATGAGTCTCACAAAATAAAAACATAAATGTGTTTTACAAAATGAAAACATAAATGTGTTTTACAAAATGAAAACATAAATGTGTTTTACAAAATAAAAACATAAATGAGTCTTACAAAATGAAAATATAAATGAGTCTGATGAAATAGAAACATGAATGAATATTATAAAAAGTAACCACAAAAACATTAGGCTTAAATAAAAGCTGTTAATTACCCTTCAGCAGTTAGGTACAAAACGAGCTAAAAATAAAACCGCATATTCCTGCGATATTTAAGGTTTCTTGGGAAGAAATGAAAAATGAAAAGGACACTTTCAAGTGCCATAAATAAGAGAACCGGGTTGAATAAAGGGAAAGTTAATTACGTCCTGGTAATTAAGTAGAAAACGAGTTTTACGTGACATTAATGGCCCGATACGATTTTGAATAATCAAAGGACTTTTTTACGGTTGGCCAATCGTATCCGAGCGGTTCGTTACGGGCGTGTAACGTCGATCGTAGTTTCCGGCACGGCGAATCGGCAATTACATCGACGGAAAAGGAGAACGGGACGAAATTAAATTCGGCTCGCGATTCGTCCGAGAAGAATTCAATTCGAGCACCTTTTCGCGAGCTGGCCTGCGAATCGCCAGGTGTTTCAACACACGTCGTTGAATTTTCGTTACGAGCACGTTCCAGAACGACTGACCTTTCAAATGCTGGCCGACTGTTCCGGAAACCTCGAATTCGCCGACAAAATCTCGCGATCGATCTGTTACCCGATCAAATCCGCTCGTTCCGCTCCAACGATCGCCAAATCGCTTCTCCCGCCGTTTCCTCGATAATTTATTTCCACCAAAGAACGTCTCCGGAACGATAGCGTTCGTCTCGATTTCCGCTACCAATTGTTATCGCCATCGAACACTTTCTTGACTACTTTTCGATCAAGATTTACTTTTGCTTTTCAATCTCTTTGGTCTCAAAATTTTTACTAATTCACTGACAATTCTTTATGCAATAATTGGGTGCAATTTTTATTTAGTAATCACATTGTGATATATTTAACAATCACATGCTCCCTATATTTTAATAAATAGTTAAATACAGTAAAAGTTTTGTTGACTTATTACTCCATGTAGGATCAGAAATGAGGTACTTTCTGAATTAACCAGTGATTCAAACTCTCACATATCAAACAAAACAATTCAATAATAAATTTCCTTAATCTCCAGTAATGTAGTTTCTGCCAGCAAAGGTGAAAGTTACCTTTTGTCCCAAAAACAAGATAATTTGGCAGAAATGCAGTCGTCTATTTCTCAGCTAGTTTCAACCATTCGAAATTAGAATTAAACGGAGTAAAAAGTGTGTGTAAATGAACAGATGCCAGGGAAAACGAGTCGCGTGCAATTTCGATCGATTAGCGAACGAATTTGCGTCGCGATTCGCGCAACCGTTCCTCGCGAAAACGGATCGATCGGCGAACAGTTAGCGAAACCGGCAGAGTACAACGACCGAATTAATAACAATAACTCTACGTAACGCGAGGAAGCGACGCGTGCGAAAATTTATTGGCAATTTTCTTGGCTCGACGCGAACTTTCCTTATGGTGCAATTGCACGGAAGCCAGCCGTGCATTATGTATATCTGGGTCGAGATTCAATTCGTGAATTAAACGACTCATTGGTGATCGTTAATTTCGTCGGAATCATCGACTTCTTTAACGTAGGTATATAGGTGTAGCGAGTTTAAGAATGATTGGTGTAAGAGTAAGTAGAACAAGAATAAAATTTAACAACAAGATGTAACATTTAAAAAAAAGTAAATAGAACAGCAATATAATTTGACAACAAGATGTAATATTTAAAAAAAAAGATAAACAGAACAGCAATATAATTTGACAACAAGATGTAACATTTAAAAAAAAAAAAAAAATAGAACAGCAATATAATTTGACAACAAGATGTAACATTTTTTATAAACATGAATAGAACAGCAATACAATTTAACAACAGAATTCAACATTTTATATAAAAATGAATAGAACAGCAATACTATTTGACAACAAAATTAATTATTTTTTTACAAAAATGACTAGGACAGCAATATACTTTGACAACAAAATTAATCATTTTTTTACAAAAACGAATAGGATAACAATACACTTTCACAGCAAAATTCAACATTTTTTATAAACATGAATAGGACAGCAATATACTTTAACAACAAAATTAATCATTTTTTATAAAAATGAATAGGACAGCAATACTATTTGACAACAAAATTAATTATTTTTTTACAAAAATAAATAGGACAGCAATACACTTTGACAACAAAATTAATCATTTTTTATAAAAATGAATAGGACAGCAATACACTTTGACAACAAAATTAATCATTTTTTTTACCAAAATTAATAGGACAGCAATATACTTTGACAACAAAATTAATCATTTTTTATAAAAATGAATAGAATAGCAATACACTTTGACAACAAAATTCAACACTTTTTATAAAACTAAATAGAACAGTAACACAATTTTATTACGAAATCTGACAACGATCACAGTAACAATAAGTAAAATAATTTATGAACGAAATTTAATTCCAGTCAAAGTAAATAGAGCAGAAATTTAATAACGAAATATAACATTACCAATAAAAATAAATTCAGCAGTTAAATTTCATTTGTAAACGATCTAACCATGGTATAAAAATTCAACAACGATCGCAATAAAAATGAGCCAAATGACATTACCAAAATGGCAACTAAAAAAAAATGTAGTATAAAAAAAAAAAAAAATAGAAACTGTGTTTGACCACGTTTGCAAAGGTAATGAAGTCGAAGGCAAAGAAATGTTCAGTCCCGAGAAAAAACAAAGAAGTATAAATTAAGCAAGGTCCATGAAAGAAAGGGGAATAAAGTGATTTCGAGTAACGTAGCCTTTTAGTTGGATAGTTTCATTTTTCCAGCGCTGTGCCCTTCAACCTGTTTTCCTGTTCCCCGGCGCAATTTCCTTGTGCCCTTCCTCGTTCTCTCTCTTGTTCGCAGGTGTATTTTTTGTTGTCTTTCACCTTCGTTTTTTGCACTGTACCGAGGCATCAAAGCTTTGTCGGCGCGTTGGCCGGAACAACGAGCAGATTCGAAATTAGCACGGCCCGATGGAAGAGAGAGAGACGGCCCGACATTTCCCCCAAGAGCAACCGGTCGAATCCTACCTTTCCCTTTTCCAGGCGCCATCGAGTCTTCCTCGAGGGCCTTTGCACTCCTCGGCTACGTCATTACCACGTTAATCGTTCTACCCTTATCGGTGCAGCCTATACAAAGAGAGAGAGAGCCTATCGATCTCCGAGTATACACTGTGTCCCACGCAACTGTCTTCAAAACTGTTCAACGCCAAGAAATACTCCACATAAATCTATCTTGTAGATATTAATCTATTTTTCTTACTTCTTTTTTAATTTTTGAGTGCGATGCACCTGACGGTTGCACTCTTATTTAGACGGAATTGCATATTGTTCTACATGCAGATCGATTTCACGAAATATTCTCACTGTAATTGTGTTCGGTGATGTCTAAGAAATACTTCTGTGTATCTTCAGCTGAAGCTATTTTGTAGAATTAGTAGTATAATTTTCTTTTATAGTGTATCTAATGACTTAGTAAGCTGAATGCATCTTTTTAAAAATGCACCTACATATGTATCAATTTTAAGTTACATTCTGTGCAAGCAAATATTAAGGCACAATATAAAAAATGATTCATCAGATATCTCAGACTTGAGCATAAAATGTACCACCTTTAAATTTAACAAAATATCTCATTATGGATGTTCATGAAATTACACCTCAATAATTTTTGACATCCCAAAAAGTCAACGTAAAAGATAATATGCAATTGCGTTTAAAACATGCATTATGGATGTTCATGAAATTACACCTCAATAATTTTTGACATCCCAAAAAGTCAACGTAAAAGACAATATGCAATTGCGTTTAAAACATGCATTATGGATGTTCATGAAATTACACCTTAATAATTTTTGACATCCCAAAAAAGTGAACGTAAAAGACAATATGCAATTGCGTTTAAAATATGCATCATGGATGTTCATGAAATTACACCTCAATAATTTTTGACATCCCAAAAAGTCAACGTAAAAGACAATGTGCAATTGCGTTTAAAATATGCATCATGGATGTTCATGAAATTACACCTCAATAATTTTTGACATCCCAAAAAGTCAACATAAAAGACAATATGTAACTGCATTTAAAATATGCAACTATAAACAAAATGTATACGAAGAGAATATGCAATTGTATATGAAGAGCACTAGGTGCGTCATTGACTTTATAAAAGGATCGCAGTAAGAAAGCTCCTTATATCATTGAATTTCTTTCTTCGGCCTTTTTCTTTCGCAAACAGATGTCGACCCAGTTGCAGAGGACACCGTGTATACACACGACGCCACGCGTCCCGACGCTTACAAGCCGAAGGGTCGTCGACGATATATATATATATTTCTTACGATAGGCGGAAGAAAACCGTTTGAGATATGCCCTTTGTTTTTCTCGACCCGGTAAATTACTATCTGTGCGGGGCATTGTTCGATCGTCATGGCGGATACACCTTCTTTCTTTTTTTTTTCTCCCTTTTCTTCGGCGATGCTCGCCCGCTGCTGTGGGAGAGTAGAAAAACCCGGTGCGATAGCAGGAAAATATCGATAGCTTCCGGTTGCTTCGGGATGAACCGTAAGATTGTGGCGTTAACCCCTGTAGAATGATTATTGCTCACCGATAACTGATGCTGGGAAATTAATTTAATTACTGCGCTGATAACCGACCGGAAGAAAAACTATGGTCGTTGGGCGAGATAAGATAAAGGATCAATAAATCGCTTTTCTACAATGTAATTAATGGAAACTTCCTTCTTGTGCTTTCCTTTAGTCTGCACGATCAAGCACAAGTATTAAAAATTATTGAATTAAAATTGTTAAGGTAAAAATTATGTATTGGATGTCAATAATATAACAGCAATGTTAGCAGTAACTGTTAGCAAAAATTGTAATCATACATGTACGTAAGAAGGCCATATATGGATACATATATAATAAATTTTGCACCAACTGTTAGCAAAAATTGTAATCACACATGTACGTAAGAAGGCCATATATTGGTATATGTATAATAAATTTTATACCAACTGTTAGCAAAAATTGTAATTACACATCTACATAACAAGACCATATATGGATACATGTATAATAAATTTTACACCAACTGTTAACAAAAGTTGTAATCACACATCTACATAAAAAGACCATACATGGATACATATATAATAAATTTTGCACCAACTGTTAGCAAAAATTGTAATCACACATCTACATAAAAAAACCATATATGAATACATATATAATAAATTTTGTACCAAGTGTGAACCTTTATACCAAATTGTCTGACTAGAGCAATTACGTTTGAAAAAAAGAACGCAACAGTTCTGAAAGTTAATTAACACTCAATTTCCAACAGAAAGTTAAAGAAGTTTCCTCTTAATTTCCCTCAGTCACTCGGTTCAATTTAACGGGGAATATTGATAATCGTATTTCGCACAGACACTAGTTGTCGCATTTCAAGTTCGAAACACTCGAAGGAAACTTGAAGTTATACTGTTAGCATGGCATTTTCATTGCACCGCAGAATTTCCAAGGGGAACTTCGACTCTCCTCCGGAAACTTCGCTACAGCGGACCTCAAAGAACTTACGTCGGTCAATTTGAAACTTTAATGAGTTTTTATCAAAACGATCGTACCTTTCGAGTCTCGTGAGAACTCGGATAGAAGATGTATGGTATCTTTCCGGTGGAGTATTTATCTTGGTCACGTAAATATAGAAAGAGACTTAATTAGAGGATTTTTTGTTTGAATGTATTTTGATGAATGGTAGATCAGAACTTAGTTTGATACTCGAGTCTGGACGTATTTTGATAATTGCTTATGAAAGATCAATCTATATTTTGGTATTCAAGTCTGGACATACTCTAACAATTTCTGATAGCACATCAAACCACATTTGCAGACCTGAAGATATTCTAACAATTTCTGATAGCACATCAAACTACATTTGCAAACCTGAACATATTCTAACAATTTCTGATGGCATATCAAGCCACATTTTCAAACCTGAACATATTCTAACAATTTCTGATGGCACATCAAACCACATTTGCAAACCTCAATATATTTTAACAATTTTTGATGACATGTCAAACCACATTTGTAAACCTGAACATATTCTAACAATTTCTGATGGCACATCAAATCACATTTGCAAACTTGAACATATTCTAACAATTTTTTATGACATGTCAAACCACATTTGCAAACCTGAACATATTTTAACAAATTTTAATGACAGGTTTATCCATATTTGCAGACTTGAACATATCCTAACAGTTTCTGATGACAGGTTAATCCATATGTGCAAATCTGAACATATTCTAATAATTGTTTATGGAAGATCAATCCACATTTTGATACTCAAGTCTGGACATATTGTAACAATTTCTAATATCAGGTTAATTCATATATGCAAACTTGAACATATTCTAATAATTGTTTATGAAAGATCAATCCACAATTTGATACTCAAGTCTGGACATACTCTAACAATATCTGATGCTACATCAACCTACATTTTCAAACTTGAACATGTTCTAACCATGTCTGGTGACACATCGATCCCCATTTACATATCTGAACATATTCTAATAATTCCTTATGATACCTCCATCCATATAAACAAATGAGAAAATGTTCCAATAATTTCTAACAACAGATCCACATCTGACGATCTAACTGCTAAGTTAAACTAGCTGGTTAGATTGCGTGTAGCTTGTTGCTCGCGTTGCCGGTCGTTAAAGATTTTCGAAAGCCGTACGTGAGAAACAACGTGTCCCATCCATTCAGGATCGATATCGTTCTCGGTTCTCGATCTCACGTTCGAACAGCTTCCGGTGTTGAGGTGAATCGTCACGTACTCGGACATCTTCGAACGCAGACGATGACTGCGACGTCCTCGATGATTGTCAGCGCACGAAGGAAGTCCCTTACGCACGCGGTTCGCATACTCGATGTACTCGACGAAGAATAGACAAGAAGCGGGTGCTCGTGACCGGTAAGGTGAGCCAGGATCGACGGATTTTTTTTGAAAAGACGACGGTGCCCGTCCGCTGAATTGTAATGCTGGAAAAGTTTATGCTGCCTTGTTTCTCATCGATACCCGTTAAAATATTTTATCTCGTTGCACGAAAATAGAGGTACAAGCTTATCTCTCTCTAACCTATCATGTCTCTCTAAGGAAAATGGAGGTGCGACAGTATTTTATGTCTTTTGAAAATAGTCTTTGTTCAGAGGAAAATAGAGGTACAATATTTTATATCTTGGAAATTGAAAATGGAGCTGCAATTTTATAGGAGGCACAAACATTTTATTGCTTCAGGAAATTAAAAATAGACAAATGTTTGATTAAAAGACAAAGTTTTATAGCACAATTTAAAATTGAAAATAGAGCTATAATTCTTTAGATAAATATAATGCAACAAAATATTTCTTTATCTCTGTAAACTACAAATCCATTCAAATTAGCATTAGTGCTGTCGAAATGGTTCACGTTATAGAATTTTGATGAAAATGACTATATAATCCTCTTGACAATATCGTTAATACAAAATGGTCGTTATTCACATCAAACAATGGATTAGAGAGAATTCATGTATTACTTCTTTATGAACATCAGTCAGGATATTCTGCAACAATGGCTAATGCTAGTTGCATACAATATTTAGAGATCATACGTTAATTAATGCACAATAACAATTAGCTTCTGAATCATGATCATCGCAAATGATGAATATGTACAATTTTCATCCAATCATTTCACAGAAATATACATACAAGAATTTTCTAAATTTAGTGAAAAATATGTAAATTTGAAATGGTTGAAATTTTGTCACACATATGTATACACATGTGTGTATGTTCCACATACGTGAATCTTTGAATGCCACATATTAATTGATTTGTAAAATTATTTTTAATTAATATACAAATTTTTCTCCATTATTAACTAAAAAATTATTATATGAAAAATAAGTAGAGAAAAAACATATGCATACACATGTGTGTATGTTTCATATACGTGAATCTTTGAATGCCACATATTAGTTGATTTGTAAAATTATTTTTAATTAATATACAAACTTTTCTCTGTTATTAACTAAAAAATTATTATATGAAAAATAAGTAGAGAAAAAACATAGCATACACATGTGTGTATGTTTCATATACGTGAATCTTTGAACGCCACATATTAGTTGATTTGTAAAATTATTTTTAATTAATATACAAATTTTTCTCCATTATTAACTAAAAAATTATTATATGAAAAATAAGTAGAGAAAAAATGAAATATACAACATGACATGAAGTTTTAAAGGTAAACAAATTATTTTGAGTGTATATCATTGGGTGTATCGGCATCGAATACCGGGAAAAGGAAGAGACGACCTTTAACACATCAGTACACATCGAGCTCGCTACTAATATCCTATAGAAGGTTGTAAACCCTCCATCGGTTATAATTCTCGGAGGATATAACTCCTGGAACGGTTGGTGGAGAGTTCCGTGCACCGGACGCTCTGAACGTTCGAATCCAACGGGACGGTCTCGAAGGAAACGGTTGTGATAGAGAAAAGTAACGGGAGGAAGGGGGATCGATAATCGCCACGACTTAATCCTGGAATAGACGGTAAATTAAAAGTAATCGCGGAACAGTCGATTTCCTGCGGGCTCCAGCGACGGTGGACTGCGGTGAAAATCGTCGGCACACGACTGAATCAAATAATTCGGTTACTCGATCTCTCTTTCCAAACTTTAGTTTCTTATTACACGAATTCTTACCTTCTTTTATTACTAAAAGTTTGTAAGTTTAAAAATTTCCAAATGTTCGAGGTATGTGATATTAAATGTGAAATATGGGAAGTTATACTTCTCATGAATGGTATGAGAAATATTTGCCTTTGTGTATAGAAATTTTGCGTTTCATGTTTACATTACATTTTGTGTTAAAAGTTTATATTACAAAATATGTTTGGACTTTATGTTGCACAACGTTGTACACTTGAAGTTTATATTATACCACAGTGTACACTAGAAGTTTATATTATACCACATCCTACATTTGAAGTTTATATTATACATCATACATGCGAAGTTTATATGATACATTATATAAAATTTTCCTAGTGAAGTTAATTTTGCTTGGATGTCCATATTCAAAAATTCAAACGTTTCAGAATTTTTTGATAAATGCATTTGTTTATAAATACAGATACGTTGAAAACGAGTTAGAAAGGTTTCGTTATAAATAGATATAAAATGTGACCTTTCCTTAGGCTCTCTAATCAACCTTACAAATTTCTAAGTCCTTGTATATACAATACAAATAGTATTTACTAGCCTGATTTTCTCACAACCTCACCCAAATAAAATTCTAAAAACGACCAACAAAATGACGCATTTCTGAAACAGACATTACCACGTTTTACCACAACGTAGTTGCAGCACCATTCTGAATCCCTTCAAGAAGTCGCTCGTATGAATAGCTCTTAATATCTGCCCCGGTCGTTTCAATTGCTCTCTCTTTCTGTCGAAGAATAAAAAAAATCCAACAGCATGAGGCGATGAATTTTCAACGGTACATTGCACCCGTTGTTCGAAGGGCGGAAAATCGTAATCGTCGCAATCAGCTGATTAAAAGGCGGTCGTTAAGAGATCGTGACCTTCGGTCAACTCCTTCAGGATAGGTCATCGGTTCGGGATCGATCGTTCAAACGGTAACGTGCCGTTTTTCCAAGCCCGCAGACATTTCTTTCGGTCGGTTGGCAAACAGAAAAGAAAAGAAATGGCGGAGGCGGGGAAAAAAAAGCACAGGGCGGGCCATTTAACCGCGGAACAGGGTCAAGAGCTTTCCGCGATTCTGCTTCCAACTTTCCGCTCTTTGGGGATTAATAGAGCGTCCCGTGGGAAAACTGAGTCGTTGTGTCGAAGAGAGAGCTCGATGCACCGAGAATGAAATCGCTGCGTGGAAACAACGAATTAAACTTTATCGCTAGATACTCGATGAGACGATGCGAGAATATCTCCGCCGAGGAAATGAGAGCCTCGAGTGCTCGTTCCGATTTCGTATCTTGGAGATTGCTGCACTTCGCGATTAGAATCGTAGAACATTGTTATCTCCGATAGTTTCTATCTAATAGATTCTCTGATAGCATTGGGTTAATACACGACGCATGTACGTGCAACGACCATACGATAAATATGGCGATCAAGAGATCGTTCGCTGATTTATGGGAATCATTACAGGTTGATGGGTTGAGAATTGGGACCTTAGGGTACGGAAATCTAGGAAGTCATTATAAGGAGTCTAGGTACTTGTAGGAATGTGGACATATGTGGACATGGAGATTGAGGGAACAATGTGGTAATTTGAAGACATATGACTTTGCGAACATACGTATTGATTTGAGGACATACGTATTGTACATCTTGGAATTTGGAAACGTAGGAATGTGAAACATTAGGGATCTAGGGGCTTGTATATCTAGAGGGTCTATCAATTATCAGATATATAGAATGACCAAGTAAAAGACACCCAGAGTCATACTGTACGTGTTCAACTCAGTATTTAATTTGACTTGAGTATTTGAATTCAGCACTCAAGAGAGGTCATATGACGAACAATGTCCTTTTTGATATTGTTCACCCAGTAGTTATTTAAAGGTGGAGTAACTTAAGGACCTAGAATCTGGTTAAAATTAGGCAATTTCACAATTTCCATACGAACGACATAAATAAAAAATAGCAGACAAAACTCAGTAACAAGAAATACATAAAGAATGTAGGATTTTGCCACGAAACAGGACAATTCCATTCATCTGCGCCATTTGCAGCCGTCGTTGAAATAAGTAAAAGCTTCCTGGCGAACGTGAAGTCTGTTGGAACGCTTTCAGGCTTTTGAATCGTTACGTGGTCTCGTATACGACACGAAGAAACGACATTTAGATTTGTGATCCGCTCGAAGGTGACAATACATGCGAGTCACGCGTCTGCTCGCAAACGCGAACCGGAAGAAAATCGTCGAATCGGATCTCAGCAAAGTGCGGAACATCGTTCCGCGTCCGAAACACCGTTCTCCCTTCTCCGTCATTTCACCCGCCTTCTCATATTTCCGTGATGAAAATCTTCCCGGGGAGGAGAAAACTCGAGGAAAAGGAGGAAAGTCGGATGGAGTCTACTCGATTCGATTGGGAACTTGTTGTGACGACGGCTGAACGACGAGACTCTCCAGCTTAGAAGCAGACCTCTTGGCCAGCTTGATTTATTTTTCGAGGATGTGATTTATGGCCGACTACTTGGACAGAATTAATGGAGATTATGCGTTGATGTATTTATGACTTTCCTTTCTGTTTATTTAATAATCCGGTACTTGGAATTTAATTCCCTGGGTTTACACGGTTTTATTTTTTCTTGAATGCATTTTTTAAGTTTCATTTTTAAGCTCCATTTTTGGATGTGGATTTCATACGTTTAGTGATTTTGCCCGTCGAGTTAAATGATTTTTTGTGTTAAATGTTATCCTATCAATTTTATCAATTTTCGTGCTAAATGACTTGTCATGTTAAAAGGTTTTATGCATTTTGTAAAATGGCTTTGTTAATTAACTGAGTGAGGACACTCTGGCTGAACCAAATAAAAAATATAGCGTTGCTAGAAATCATATTGTAGCTATTAAGCTACTGACTGAATATTTCTATCAAGCCACTGCTCCTCAATACCCACCTGGTAATCCATCTGCACCACATCGCTCATGGTTGAAACCTAATTCCCCAGAAAGAGCAAAAGACCCCAGCACCAGGTACCCCATACAAATCAAACACAGCAACATCGAAGCACACCAGCCTCTTATCCCAAAGATCTCCATCGGATCCAAAGCTAAAGGGAGCGAGCGTTACGTTCTATAATGATAGACTACGTTGTACGCGGTCAGTACGCTTCCTGGCAAGGAACCGGAGGGATTTAGCCATCTCGATTGTACAGACTCGATCCATCGAAGATAACGGATCAAGCCCGACGTTAGATCCGATCGCGCGACAGATCGATGGCCGATTTCTGTTTCCAAGACGAACGTCGACCTCGTTCGTAGCAGGTACCCAAAGCGAGAGACCGTCGACTCTGTGACTAAGTCACGGAACATCCGTGAGTCACGAGAGCAGCCGGGTCAACGTTGGCCATCGTTTCTCAGGGGCCGAAGAATAGGCGTCGTTAGCCGCGAGAACCGCTCGACCCGTGGCTTTAACCCTTTCCATGCTAATGTCCGCGTTTGAAAAAAAGCTCTGCCATATGGGCGTAACTTGAAGCACTCCATCGTGCATCGGTTACGCACCAAATAAAAGAACTATGAACGTGGGGTGCATCGAACCTGTTTTCAAATTTGAATAGGACCGAATTTTCAGATTTTAGGCTTGATGATGATTTTTTTTTGGTGATAACAAAGGTTTGAAATTTGGAGGTTTGTGGATTTGGGGATTCGGAGATTTGGTATGGCGATTTGAGGATTTGGGAAAATTGGTGTTTGGGAGTTTAGGTGTTTGGTGGTGCGATTAGAGGTTTTGGGATATGGGGATCTCAAGGTTTACTAGAAGGGTAGGGAATTGAGGACGTGGGGAATTGGGGATGTGGGGAATTGGGGACTTAGGGAATTTGGAACGTGGAAAACTAGGGACATGGGAAACCAGGGACGTGGAGAACTAGAGACGTGGGGAATTAGGGACGTGGGGAACTAGGGACGTGGGGAATTAGGGACGTGGGGAACTAGAGACGTGGGGAATTAGGGACGTGGGGAACTAGGGACGTGGGAAATTGGGAACGTGGGAAGTTGGGGACGTGTGGAACTAGGGACGTAAGGAATTGGGGGCATGAGGAACTAAGGACGTGGAGAATTCGGGACGTGGGGAATTCGGGACGTGGGGAACTAGGGACGTGGGGAACTAGGAACGTGGGGAATTCGGGACGTGGGGAATTTGGGACGTGGGGAATTCGAGACGTGGGAAATTTGGAACGTGGGAAGTTGGGGACGTGTGGAACTAGGAATGTGGGGAATTCGGGACGTGGGGAATTCGGGACGTGGGGAATTTGGGACGTGGGGAACTCGGAACGTGGAGAACTAGGAACGTGGGGAACTAGGGACGTGGGGAACTAGGAACGTAGTGAACTATGGTCCTAAAGGATCTAGGACCTAAAAGAGATTTGAGAATTTGAAAATTTGAGAATTAATGAAAATCTGAGAATTTGAAAATTTGAAAATTAATGAAACCTTGACAATCTGAAAATTTGAAAATCAATAAAAATTTGAATACATGAAAATTGTAAAACTTGAAGACATACAAATGTTAAAACTTCGAATCACCAAAACATGAACTATATTAAAAGTTTCCAAAACTGAAAATTTTCGAAACAAAATACGTGAAGAACAGCCTTTCTGTAAGAACACAAGTTTTTGACGTTCAATAAGCAAATATTTGTATAGAGGTTGCGTATCGGATGATATGCACGCGATTTCCATAAAGAACGCATAAAAGTTTGGCTCGTTGGAGTTCGAGGGAGCTACACAGGAAAAAGAAAAAAGTGATTTATTGATTTTATACAGTCGACCGCCAGTCTCGAGTTACTATTGACTTTTCCTTACGAGCATAACTCTGACGAATGGTAGAGGTGTTCGTATAGCACGAGGGAAGCCCTTCCATTTCATAATCGATAAAAGGGACCCAACATTTCCGCCTATTTAGAAGCCTAGTCGATATCTATGCTACGAAATTCGCCAACGGGCTTAATCAGCCGCTTTGAGGATCATAATCGAGTTGCTTTTACAATGTTAAGCCAAAGTTAGTTGCATACCGTGTTCCGTTGCAAATTTCCTCAACTTTCCAAGAATCGGTGGTTAAAGCTGAACAGCTTTGACGTGTCCATGGTATCATGTGCTATTCACATTTGTGAAAGGTAATTATTTGGGTAATATCGTATGATGCGTTTAATATATCCGATGTATGTTTATTTAGGCAATTTGACGTACGATTATTTTATTAATCTGATGTATGATTGTTGAACTACTTTATTATTTTATATACTTGATATACTTTTTTATTTTTATAATTCATTTTTTTTATCGTAGCTGTACGAGCTGTTCATTTTTAGTTAAATTTAATTAGGTGCATACTAAACAAAGCATACTTAATTATTTAGGTTAACATTTCATATGGAATTGATTAGAGATCAATACATTTTAAAACATCTCTTAATACAATTGTATACAACTATAGTAACATCAATATTTATAAATAATTCCGCAAATCATATCTGATCATCCGACATAAAATCAGCTACCAAATTTTAATTGAACACAATCAATTATACTATCAGTAATTTTACTTCAAAATTAATATTAAACATAATTTATCGAATCAGTTATAGCTGCAAATTAATTCATCGATAAATTTATTATATTTCATACACACATTTATATGAGATAATTTCCTGTCTCGTTAATTCCTGCTGTACGAATAAGAACAAAAAGCACATTTTATTATTTAAAATTATATCTTAGTTCCTCAAACTTTTGCAACACATTTTCAATTTATCTCACCAAAATCCCGAATTAAAAACTCCGGAACACCGTAGTTTAACGATTACGTTAACGAAGCAATTTTCGGAATAACGATTTTGCCCGTTCGATGCAGAATTAATTATAAACCGTTAGATTGCCACGAAGTAGAAAGTTGGACATTGAGTTTCATTAGACGCGACACCGAATACTAATTGACGATGGAGGCTTATTTTTTGTATCTATTCGTATATAGTCACGGATGAAATTAATGAATTCGTTCCCGGAGATCGTAACTTCGTCCGTGTTGAATTAATTGGAACTCGGATATTACGGAGATAAATAATAATCGCTCAAGGTGTTGAAAATCGCCTGGGACTGTAACCACTGAACCGAGGATTTTTATGCACCTGTCTTCATTAATCTTTGTAGATTGCAGTCTGACGATGATAATTTAGAGTCTAATTAGGAAGCGGCGATTAGAAACGCCTTCCTTCGATTACGGAGACACTGTTCATGGTTTAATTTTGATTTAGAAACCTTTTACCGGGGTCGTTCAACTTTTGCGTAACACTTGAGGTATTTTTGTTCTTTAGATGGTTTTGTGAATTTGGAATTTAGGGAGTTTGGGGTGGATTTGAAAGTTTAGAAATTTGGGGGTTGGGAATTTGGAAATTTTGGAATTTGGGAGTTTGGGAAGGTTTAGGGTGGATTTGGAAATTTAAAAATTTGGGGATTGGGAATTTGGAAATTTTGGAATTTGAGGTTTGAGAATTTGAGAATTTAGAAATTGGGGATATAGGAATTTGGGGATGTTGAACTTTGGGGGTGTTGGAATTTGGTGATTTAGAAATTTGGGGGTGTTGGAATTTGGTGACATAGAAATTTGGAGGCGTAGAAATTTGGGGGCGTAGAAATTTGTAGGCGTAGAAATTTGGGGGTGTTGGAATTTGATGACTTAGAAATTTGGGGGTGTTGGAATTTGGTGACATAGAAATTTGGAGGCGTAGAAATTTGGGGGCGTAGAAATTTGAAGGCGTAGAAATTTGGGGGTGTTGGAATTTGATGACTTAGAAATTTGGGGGTGTTGGAATTTGGTGACATAGAAATTTGGAGGCGTAGAAATTTGGGAACGTAGAACTTTGGGGGTGTTGGAATTTGATGACTTGGAATTTGGTGACATAGAAATTTGGGGGCGTAGGAATTCGGGAATACAGAAATTTGGGAATAGTGGGATTTGAGAACGTAGGTATTTATACCTATAAAAATTTGCAAATGTAGGAAATTGAAACTATAGAACTCAAATATAGGAATTTCAAGATTTGATCATTATGGCCATTTGAAGACTTGAAGAATGAATTTGCCCCCATTTAAAAATACAAAAACCTAAACATTTATTCCACTAACCTAAAAATTTAGACCTTCAAAAATGTCCAAATCTCATCCAACTCTTTTCACCCTAATCCCCAAACAGTTAAATTTGACAAATAAGTAATAGTGCAGCGTTAACCGATGTTCCAAAGCACAATTGCCAAAATAATCTTCTAGAGCATAATAGCACTTAATGGCCTTAGGACAATGTCTCAGTTGCTTGTTCAAAGTTCCTAAGGGATTTAAATTCATGGCATCGTAAAAGTACGGTCAAGGATTGGGTTTCGGTCGATCGATAAACCCGGAGAAACGTAGATTTCGAGCAACGATGTGGAACAAAGAGTCCCGAAGGAGGCAACTCCGCTCAGCTGGACTCCTCTTGGGGAGTGAATCACCTCTGAAGCTTATTCATTCAGAATGCGAGTGTGCCAGAAACGGGCCGTGTAAATTTCTCTTGAAATTCAGGATTCTACGATACGTATTCCTTCGACTGAAATATCCAAGGCTATCATGCAGAACACCTTAATACCTACAATGTAAAGAATAATCGGTAGAAAAGGAAGGGTTCGCTAACTTCATTTTGCTGATCCTTTCACGACGTGTAAAGAATTGTTCTCTTCAGAAGCTTTTTTGTGGAAATTACAATTTTTCACTGGAACTTGTGCCTTTTTTAGCTGGAAATAATTGTTCTTTTTTCGTTGAAAATAATTGTTCTTTTTGGGGTAAAAATAATTGTTCTACCTGTTCTTTTGTAACCTTTCATTTTGTTATTTTTGCATGTTATTTTCGCATGACTGGCACAGCAGTTGAAACTTTTTTTATTCCCAACGAAACTTACCAAATATTCTCACAATATTTATCACAGTTATTATTCATACTTTCAGATAGTTAATAAAAATATTTGCAATTAGGAAAATGTAGAATAATATTTCAAATGGTACATCAATGTGATTCGTGCTAGAACATGCTCTCGAAAACGAAGCAGTAATTCTGAAATATCTTGTTATCTGTCAGTACCACGACAAAACTGCTTATCATCAAAATTATAGCTTAGGAAATTCTCTATAAAAAAGATTTATGAGTTTTGCTCGTAGGAGTAACCATCTTGTATATATAAAGTCTTCAATCTTTATACATCTGATAAAGAGGTCATAACATGGACCCTGCTTTTCTGACTATGGGTTCAATTTATGGAGAATATACAATATTAGTCACATCTGATGTTTTATAAAAATGACTTCATTCTGGTGAGGAAAGGTCATGACCTCAGCTTTGATGTCTGGATGCAAACTTTAGTCATAACTAATTTTTTATAAGAAGCATTTCAAACCTAACCAAGCAGCTAGATAGTTTTGTGATATTCAATAGAAAATCTAGCATAGAAAACTGTGACAAAAAAAAAATTCACACGAGAAATTCAAAGTTCGTACAAGAAAGCGTCACTCGACCGATCTTTATTCCACGTTTCCAAGTTTCAAAATCTTTTTAATTCCGAGTCGAAACTTTTCCGCTCGTGGAACGTGAAATTCCAATTAAAACGAGCTCGGTATTGTTGTGTCGACCCAGAAGACATCAACGATTCGCTCGAACGACGTTGGAAGTCGTTACGGAACGAGGCGTGAAATAATTTCTCCGTCGTGTTTCCACGCGAAACGAGAAACGATAAATTGAAGAGTCTCAGACTGACAAAAATCACGTGGATCAACGATGCATCCACGGGGATCTTTGACCTCGTTCGGAGGCTGACGTCATACCTGGATTTGCGTCAGGGATAGGAAGGTCTAAGGGTCCCATTCAAGGAAGAACGCGATGAATTTCGGCCCATTTGTCGACCCATGTAAATTACCTGGACGAACCTCGAATATTCAAACGGACCTTTTTTCTGACCCTCTTTCACCACTTTGTTACGTATTAACCCTTTCTCTGTTAAACACGTGTACACGTTTAGCTTTTATTGGGTAAAGATTTCATTGCTAGTTGTAATGCAAGATTTAAAAGAAGAGGATATTAATTTCTTGTAAGGATCAATCTTTTAACTCCTTGTCCTATAATGTCGTACCACATGTGACGCACCACACAGTTCAATGTAAAATGACAGACTTGTATTTTTACGGAAATTGATCTAATTAGGTGCACATCTAATTATAATCTCTACAGTGGTAGATTACTAAATGCAAGATTATCTAACATTTTAATTTTATTTATTTTTCCCAACCATCTGCACTATTTTGAGTCTGGCTCGTGACGCACTCGTACTTCAGCTGTGAACAATTTCAGTCAAACTTTTAATATACTTCAATTCGTGATCAGGTCTAATTATTTGCATGGTCAATTATCGACACAAAATTGGCATAGCATTTTAATTTTTTTTTGCCTGTTTGAATATTGTAGCTGTTTTGTTAGTTCTTTGGTGACGCACCTGACAAGTCACAGGGTGAAGAGTTGACACTGAAACAATTAGGTGCAAGGTACTTCCTAGAAAATTTGTAAGATCACTTTAACATCGGTCTAAAATTAATCTGACACCTAAAATTAATCCAACATGGATCTAAAATTAATCCATCTACCTAAAATTAATCCATCTACCTAAAATTAATCTTCCATCCATCTAAAGTTAATCCGAGATCTGCCACCCCTCTCCAATGAATTCGCTATTAATCCAAGACGTCTAATAATAGCCTAACTAATAATAGTCCCTTCATCAAAGTCAGAAACCGTAATTACAGTAAAACGATTCAAATTAAAGTGTAGTATAGGCAAAAGTTTGAAAAATCATTCGCAAGTTCGTTCTGCAACTTTCTTGCTCGGTTAACCGGTAGAATGCAGCGTGAAAACGATTAACTCGAAAACTGGTTCGTCGACGAAAAAGCGGCGGATTTTTATACGCGGTAAATTTTATCCGTCTAGCAAAGAGACCATGAAAATTTCCGCGAATCCACGCTCCTTAGTCACTGCGGCTTGAACCAGCACGTAATTAATTATCCACGACAGGAAGTCGACAATCGCTTGGAACCGGGTATTTTTGCTTCTCGCTGCTTAACGAATCGCCGGACAGCGTCTGCTAACCAATAGACTGGCTATTATTCATCAATCTGTGACATCGTTTCCGACACACGATGGATCCTATGCTGCTCTACTTTTACTTCTAATCGTGTGGATTACTTCTAACCATATTGCGAACGAAGAGGTTT
Organism: Megachile rotundata; assembly: GCF_050947335.1. NCBI lineage: Eukaryota > Metazoa > Arthropoda > Insecta > Hymenoptera > Megachilidae > Megachile > Megachile rotundata. Next base: position 17,427,585 of record NC_134984.1, on the reverse strand, counting down.
TATTAATATTTGCGTTGTATCACTCTTTGCACTAATCACTCAAATTATTCAGAAATTTTAATAAATAATATTATTATTGGTCGATCTGATATTTATCTACTTTTATTAAAGGTAAGTTAACTTTAAAAAATTTGACAAAATTATTGTGTCGTGATGACCATTTCATAATTTACACAATATTCACATATTACACGTCTGAATATTAACCCTATGTGCAACCCTTGTTAACGAAATTACTAAGTGAAAATTTTAATCAGAAAATCAGTAATTACCTCAGATATTTCCGCAAATATCAACAATACAAAGAATTTCAGTAGCTTTAATAATTTAATTATTTGACTACCAAATATAATTTAATTACCTGCCGTTATCAATCGAATGTATGTTCGCATGTTTGCAAAATTTGTATGTCGGCAAATGCTTGCAAATATTTAGAGGAATCGTTTACGGTGTTTCCTAACTTGCATCCGTAATTAAAATTTTAATCAGCAATTGATTCAGTTAAATTGTTATTTTGCGTGTTTCGATTCGATGCGGTTTTGTTCGGAGCGAGCCAATCGGATGTGTTTCAATTGAAGGTGATTCAATTCGAGAGGTTTCAATTCGATGCGTTCCAATTCGGCGCAATTAAGTTCCGTGCGGCTCAATTTGACGCGTTGCGTATTGATGCGTTCCAATCTCACGCGATTCAATTCGACGTGGTTCAATTCAATGTGATTTAATTTGGGGGAACTGTAATTTGATGCGTTTCAATTCGACGTAATGCGATTGGACGCAATTTGGTTCGACGTAATGCGGTTCAATTTGATGAATTTCAATTCTACTTGTTTTAACTCGTCACGTTTCAATTTGATGTAATTTAGTTCGACACGGTTCAGTTTGATGTGATTCAATTTGACGTGATTCAATTCGACTTAATTCAGTTCAACTCGATTCAATTTAGCAAACTTTTCTGCGTGCACTAATTCCTCACATTTTAATTTTCCATAATTCAATTCATATTTCAGTTCAACATCGATGTAATTCAACTTCATAAAATTCAATTAAATTCAACTTGAAGAATTTACAATATAAAATAAACACTACACAACTTAATGAATATGACACCAGACAGAAATTAACCACCAGAAATACCTACTTGAAAATCTCCAAGTAATTAATTCTCCAACCTCCTCAACACTCTTCTCTTTCGCGTCAAATACCCTGAATAACCACGCCAATAATTTTATTTGGGGTGTTCAGTTGGTGTTTTTATTTAGGGTGTTCAACATGGCTGTAGTTCAACTTCATAAAATTCACTTAAATTCAACAGAATTTACAGTATAAAATAAACACTACACAAAGTAATAAAAATGACACCAGACAGAAATTAACCACCAGAAATACCTACTCGAAAATCTCTCCAAGTAATTAATTCTCTAACCTCCTCAACACTCTTCTTTCGCGTCAAATACCCCGAATAACCACGCCAATAATTTTCACCCTTTATCACATTCCCCGTCCTAAAATCGGGTATACATTCAACGCTGGTTATTCTAGTGTTAAAAAAAAAATTCCTCCAAAAGCACTGTTCCCTCTATTCACCGTCAGAATGATACTTTCACGAAAAGAATTTCATATTTTTCCGCTCGACTAAACCCAGAAGCTAAAAGAGCTCGCGAACAGTAGCGGTAAGGGTTGCTTCCAGCGGCATCGAATCCGGAGATATACCCCTAGCGTCGACGAAAATTAGGGGTTGCAAGAAAGACCGGTCTCTCCCCTTGACTTCGTTTCGAGCAGGGGACTGAAACGTAATTTGCAACGCCTTCGTGGATGGCCCATTGCTTTCTGTGCCGTTGACTTCGCCTTGTTGCTTAACGAAACGGCTGCATGTTGTTGGATCATGTGTCTTCTCCTAATATCTGTTTCTTTAGCGATCGATAACGCATGCTAATCCCTCCTTCTATGAGTCATTCTTAACAACAGAATTGTATGTACACGCTTTTCATTCTATTTTTATATGCAATACAATTTTTAAAGGGGTGGTCAATTTTCAGTTGGGGTGTTTAATTAATATTTTTATTTAGGGTGCTTAATTCATATTTTTATTTGGGGTATTCAGTTGGTATTTTTAGTTAGGATGTTCAACTCACATTTTTATCTGGGGGGTTCAATTAATATTTTTAGTTAGGGTGTTCAATTGATATTTTCAGTTAGGGTGTTTAATTAATATTTTTAGTTTGGGTGTTCAATAGATATTTTTATTTGGGGCATTCAGTTGGTATTTTTATTTGGGGCGTTCAATTGGTATTTTTACTTAGGGTGGTCAATTGATATTTTTATTTAGGGTGTTCAATTGATATTTTTATCTGGGGGGTTCAAGTGATATTTTTAGTTGGAGTGTTCAATGAATATTTTTATTTAGGATATTCAGTTGATATTTTTATTTGAGGTGTTCAATTAATATTTTTTGTTCAGGTGTTCAATTGATATTTTTATTTAAGGTATTCAGTTGATATGTTTATTTGGGGTGTTCAATTAATATTTTTTGTTCAAGTGTTCAATTGATATTTTTATCTGGGGTGTTCATAATTGATATTTTTATCTAGGAGGCTCAAGTGATATTTTTATTTAGGGTATTCAGTTGATATGTTTATTTGAGGTGTTCAATTAATATCTTTTGTTCAAGTGTTCAATTGATATTTTTATCTGGGGTGTTCATAATTGATATTTTTATTTGGAAGGTTCAAGTGATATTTTTAGTTAGGGTGTTCAATGGATATTTTTGTTTAGGGTATTCAGTTTGATATTTTTATTTGAGGTGTTCAACTAATATTTTTTGTTCAGGTGTTCAATTGATATTTTTATCTGGGGTGTTCAATTGATATTTGTATCTAGAGTGTCCAATTGATATTTTTATTTAGGTTATTCATCTGGTACTTTCATCTAGAGCGTTCAATTAATATTTTCGTTTAAAAAGTTTACTTGATACATTTTATGAAGGGTGTTCATTTGGTATATTTATTTAAGATGATCGACTGACATTTTAGTGAAGGATGTTTCATTCAACTGGCCTACTTACACAAGATGAAAGAAGATATTGGTCTTTTCAGTGAATCAGTTTTGACCCAAGTATCCGAACATCTCTTTCACAGATTGTACATAAAGACAGTTCCATTTTAAGGAACGAAGTTGCCTAAAAGGATTGAAACGTTTCCGGAGTCGATTTAGCAGAATCGGGTAATGTAAATAAATATCCAACTCTACCGTGTTTCGACCCATTTTTTCAAGTCGCTCTCCAGTCTTTATTTGAGCGAAATTCATTACACTCTGTACTACATTTCGTCGCTTTAAATCAGAGTTTTGTGGAAGTATTCTTGATTTAATTTGAGCAATGTAAACGAGGAGCGACGTACAGGAATCGATGAACTAGTTTTCGTAGCTACCTTAAACCCCGTTAACCTGAATGTAGACAGTGTAGTCCCTACTCGAGCCACAAAGTGAAATGTTAACCTGAATTTATGTCTTGCGCGAGATAAATCGGTGAATTTATTAAAGGTGAACTCGTTGGATCGAAACGGAAACTCGTATCGTTAGCGTTCGATTGCACTCCAGAGTTCGTCAATTTTTCAAAACCCTTATCGTACCTTTGCGTCATGGTATGCAAAACCCAAACACTTTGTTATACAGAGTCTTCGTATACACACAGTTATCGGCTGCAATTTAAGGGATCAATTATTCGCTAATTACACGCTGGCTCGAGACTATGGACGAGCTAAACGTTAGAAATTGCACTGCGTATCGAATCACTGGGATCGAATTACAAATTAAATCGCTACGATCGAATTACAGATCACTGGCTTTCTCTTCACCAGATTTCTACCAAATCAAAGAGTAGATCATAATTAGTACTTATAGAAGCGGATTTTACGAAAAAGTACATTCGCAAAAAATAATTGCTTTACAAATATTTGAACGATTCTGTAATTTTAATGTTGAATGTAAATACCTCGACAGAGAGAACGATATGAATTTAATAACTGAAATATTTAACGTCAGGTATTTCTGTGAGGAAAACTGAACTGAATGAAAAGTTCGTCTCTATTTAAATCTGTGATATATTAACTCGGTGATCAGCAAAATTGTCAGACCTGGCTAGAGAAAGATTGTCGAATTCCTATTTTTTCAAAAATTCTTTTTGTTATATAGGTATTATATGTTCAAGAAATATTCGTTTTATACAGTTTTATGATTTCATGAATTTTTACAATTTTATGTTTCATGATTCTTTTAATTGGAGGGAGTTTTAGTAATGTCTCCCACATTGTCCCTGATGGTACTCTCATATTGTCCTTATCCTACATATTGTCCTTACATGATATACAGACAAGTTCTATATATTATATTATATATAATATACAGACAAGTAATATATATTATGTAAGGACAATATGTAGGATAAGGACAATGTGAGGGTACCATAGGGACAATGTGGGAGACATTACTGAAACTCCCTTCACAATAAGAAAAACTAGCTACATTTATGTCTTCATTATCCTATGTTGTCTTCATACAAGTCTTCCTGTAACGTTTATGCATAATTATTATAATCATAAGCAAATTCAATAATTCAATGTAATAATGACAAGAATCTTTTCAAGTATATATGCTACATACAATATGAACATGTTACATATACCAAAATAAATTCCAACGTAAATTACATCTTACACATTCTATCACATTTTCAATAAAAATATTTTTCCAACCCCAAGTTCTTAAAAATTTCATCAAAAAAGTTTAATAACCAACACGATTATTAAAATTATCCACGAAAGATTATAATCACGAACAACTTTCAGAAAGATATTAAAAGCCGAATGTAGAAGTAAGAATAATCGGAAGCGGTTATTCGGTTGTTCACCGTAACCGAGTTAGCGACCGCCTAACGGTCACGCGAGTGAATTATTTGCTCGGTACGATTCATCATCGCGTAATCGCGTTTCGTGCACGACGTTCGAAACACGACGAATTTATTCCCAGAGTATAGGGGAGATCCGTGTACGCGTACGCCCCTGCGACGCAATAACGTCCGATCGGCCACCCCTGAAACGAGCGAGAGTGGTTGCAAGAGAGCCGGGTTTAAGGGTGGAAGGGCGTAGTCCCGAAATCACGAGCTTCTATATCCATTCAAGAAGACGATATTCGAGGGTTCGAAAATAAGCCTCGACAAATCTGCGGGGGTTGCTAGACTCTGCTGCAAACGAAGACTTTAACCGTTGTGTTCTGCTTCGAGGACGCGATAAAACTGCCCGGATTATCCGCCTCTATGCGTGTATCCTTGCATTGAAAACCTTGATAAACTTCGCTTTTCTGATACGGGGTCCCATGTTTTCTTAGCTTGATCTCCGTAAGTGGGTCTTTTGTTTTTCTAGTTTAAATCAATTAGTTTCTTGTTTTGATAGTTTGGAATTAGAGATGAAATAGGGGACGGGGTTATAGGGTTGTGGGGGTGCAAGGATGTGGATTTGGAAAATTTAGAGATGGTGGTAGTTTGGAGATGTAGGGATGTTGGAGGTGGTGGAGTTGTAGGATTATAGGGATGCAAGGATGTGGATTTGAAAATTTGGAGATATCGGTATTTGGATATTTGGAAATGTAAGGACACGCGATGTGACGGGGTTGTAGGATTATAGGGATACAAGGATGTGGATATGAAAATTTGGAGATATCGGTATTTGGATATTTGGAGATGTAGGGACATGCAATGTGACGGGGTTGTAAGATTATAGAGGGATGCAAGGATGTGGATTTGAAAATTTTGAGATATCGGTATTTGGATATTTGAAGATGTAAGGACACGCGATGTGACGGGGCTATAGGATTATAGGGATGCAAGGATGTGGATTTGAAAATTTGGAGATATCGGTATTTGGATATTTGGAGATGTAGGGACATGCGATGTGAAGGGGTTATAGGATTATAGGGATGCAAGGATGTGGATTTGAAAAGTTAGAGACATCGGTGTTTTGGAGATGTAAGATCGTTCGATGTGACGGGGTTGTAGGATCATAGGGATGCAAGGATACGAATTTAAAAATCTTGAGACATTACGACATTCAGGAGATGTAGGTTCTCTGATAATGTAGGGAATCGGAGGTCTATGGATTTATTTAGGTCTATGGAGGTCTATGGAGATATTGGGGTTGGAGTATCCAAAGGTCTCGTATTCTTGGACAAGGGGTTGTCTCGAAATTAAGACTTTATTGATTTGTATGAATGTTACTAATACACCATATATGTCAGTAGTCCATTATGTTAATAATGTGGCTCCAGGAAAGTATGTTCCTAGTTTGAAGCACCTGATCTTCCACTATAAAAATTGAGACCTCTCAGAATTTTTATAGATTGAGATCTTCGAGTTCCCGAAAAGAGACCTCATTTTTTATTCAAGGTCGAAGAATTTCCAAGATCGAAGTACTTAGTGATCTCCCGTAATTAAGATATGGTAGATTAGCGACTCTAAGCGCGAGCACCGTTCATTTAATATTCCATACAGGCAAATTGCCTCATCGTATAAGACCGTTAATCATTCAACGACCGGCACACCATAGCCGTGACATCGTAACACGGCCATCGAACGATTAAGCAAAAGTTTTCGAACCTTCAGTAAATGGCTCGTTTAATGCTCGCCATTGTTCAGTATCCTTTTCACTATGGAAAAACTTGTGAGCCGGTTCCTGTTGGATGCACTTTCCCCCCTTTTTAATCCTTGCGTATTGTCACGCAGACCTTAGTGGCCCTCAAAGTGGCGGCAAAATGCGTCAGGTCGAAATTTTAATTCGTCTTTGTCCACTGTGCCACGAAACGTCGCCATTGTTCGTCACATAAAAGCCCCATCAGATAACCGAGTATATACGGACCACCATGGTGGGATATCGACCGACTGCTTCTGTACGTGTGTTTCCATGGTGTCCGTCTACGGTCGGCTGTAATGTAGGCTTCCCGTAGGATAAGGACTGGTTTAAGGGCTGCTTTCATTTCCTATATTTTTGCCTTGCCAAATTTATTTGGTTGCAGTAATTTTAGGATAGATTTTTAGAGCATTAGGTGGTGAAGTTTTTAAATTGCTAGATAGTCAAATTCTTGAGTCTTTAAATTTTATATTTGGAAATTTAGAAATTCATACATTTAAATTTTGTATTTGGAAATTTAGATATTTGTACATTTTTAAATTGTTGAAGCATGTTCCTGTCATTTGAAGCTGCAAATACTTGAAACCGCAAGTTTTCACACCCCCGAATTCTGGTAGCTGCAAATTCTCTCCCCTAAATTCTCAAGCCCTTAAATTCTCAAGCTCCTAAATTCTATCATTTCATATTCTAGAATTCCTGAATTCTCAAACCCTTAAATTTTCATACCCCAAATTCTCAAGCACCTAATTCTCGAAACCCCATAATTTCAAATTAGCAAATTCTTAAGTCTCCAAATTCTCAAGTAGCAAATTCTCAAACCCTTAAATTTTCATGCCCCAAATTCTCAAGCCACCAATTTTCAAATTATCAAATTGCTAAATCTCCAAATTTTCAAGTAGCAAATTCTCAAACCCTTAAATTTTCACGCCCCAAATTCTCAAGCCCCCAATTTCCAAATTATCAAATTCCTAAATTTCCAAATTCTCAAACCCTTAAATTTTCACGCCCCAAATTCTCAAGCCCCCAATTTCCAAATTATCCAATTCCTAAATCTCCAAATTCCCAAACCCCTAAATTTTCACACCCCAAATTCTCGAGCCCCCACTTTCCAAATTATCAAATTCCTAAATCCTCCAGTTTCCAAATTATCAAATTCCCAAATCCCCCAATTTCCAAATTATCAAATTCCCAAATCCCCCAATTTCCAAATTATCAAAACCCTAAATCCCCAACTTCCAAATGATCAAACCCCTAAATCCCCCAATTCCCATATCCCAAATTCCTAAATCCCCAAATTTTCCCACCCCAAATAAAACCCCAAAATTCTCAAACCCTCAAACTCCTAACTCTACCAACAAAAAAAGAATATCACCCCTTACCCTCCAAAAACGTCACATACGAAGCTACATGGGGTGGCACATAGGTGTTGCCTGCATAGGGTGAGTTTAAGCATATATCCGAATCAAGCAACTGTCCGGTGGAATATCGTAGACAACCCTTCAGGCTGTTTAATTAAAAACTTGTGCCGTTACGTCGTGGCATCTTGTGATTTAGGGAAACATTTTCGTCCCATGAAGTTTTGCTGGTTGTTCGAGGGACGTTTTTGCGGGTTCTTTTGTCCACGGACGAGGGAAACACCGTTGGCAAGCATTTTCCATCGCATCGATAACGTTTGGGGTCGTTGTCGGGGGTCGGTATACGACGATGTCGGTTGGGGATGTTTAGGCGAAGTGAATGATGGCGGCGATGCTTTCTCGGGTACTTATTCAAGTATTAACAGGCGCTGCTTTTACCTATCTTCGAATTTCAAAAATCTTTTGATCCCCATAATTGAATTCGAACTCACATGCAAACTTAGACAGGCAAATCTTAGATAAAAATGAGCAAATCTTTTTAGATAAAAATTTTCTGTATTTATTTCTATTTTTCCTACATCACCATTTTCTCTAAGCAATCATCATACAATTTTCATGTGGTGAATTTTCCATTTAACCCCTTTCTGCATGCTTTTATAGAAAGAGCTGAAAAAAATATATGTTGTTTCTTTCAATGCTAGCAGTTTTGAAAAAAATCTTTTTATTATCCAACTTTACATTAAAAATATGTTTGGCCTATGCATGGCACATCATGCAGTTATAGATATAAGAATACAGTTTAGTATTTTTCAACAACGTTTCGCTCATATATGAACCATTATGCAGACAGGGGTTAAAAAGAAAAGTTGTCTGGTACAAATCGAGTAATCTGTTGTGGCAACACGTTTACAGTACTTAGAGTTAATTAGGTTCTACTCGGCAATTACAGTTAATAATTGGTCGGAAGTAGAGAGAGAAACAAAAAGTATCATTCCAGAGTGTCAATGGTCGATTGTCGGTAGGGTATTTCACGGCATTGAATTCCGTCCATTTAAAATTGCCCGTGAAAAATCTGAATCGCTGATAAATCGAGTTACGTTTGAATCGTCGGAACGCAATTTAAACATATAAATCACGGCCACGAGTCTGCTTTCGCGTTTCAGTGAAATCCGCGGCGGCGATACACGCAGAACCAGAGAAAACATAAATACCGCGGGCTGACTCGAGCCTCCTTTTATTTTTCTTCCTTTTGATTTTTTTTCCCCTTTCGTTCCTCGATTCAGGGCGGAAAGCAATTGCCACGGTCCCTCTCGCGCGTTATTAACGAGAAATATCGAAGAGAACCGCATCCTGAATTACAGCCGGAGAAATTGCACGCTCGGGCGTATGGCAAGATTAAGTGTCGCGTCTATATTAAGTGTCCCTGTTCGCGAATATCTCATCCCAAATTCATTCACGTCGTTTTCGAACTCCATTTATACGCTCGATTCCGTGTACAACTTCCCGTAGACATCTTTTAGGCTCCATTAAGAAATTTTCTCGTTATTGGATGCCTTAATAAATTAATATTAAGGCACCAAGCATTAGTTATTTTATTTACTTGTTGGTGGTTTTAAGGTGATAGCAGTTGATTAAATTATGGAGGCACTAGTTTACAGGACAATGACTTTATATTATTTCGGAGGGGATGTCTAGGGATATAGTGACTTTTGAGTTTAGGAATATGGGTGTCTAGGGGTATTGGTATTTATGTGTGCATACATATGGCTGTCTAGGAATATTAGGATTTAAGAATGTAGATATTTAGCTATATTTGTAAGTAAAATTTTCACATTGACAAATCACCAAATTTCAGAGGCCAAAATACTCAAATTTGCAAATTCGTAAGTTCTCAAACTTCAGATCCTAAAATTCTAAAATTTGCAAATTCTCAACGCCCCAAATTTCAGATCCCAAAATTCTAAAATTTGCAAATTCTCAAGTCCCCAAATTTCAGATCCCAAAATCCTCAAATTTCCACATTCTCAAGTCCCCAAATTTCACATCCCAAAATCTTCAAATTTCCACATTCTCAAGTCCCCAAATTTCAGACCCCAAATTCTTCAAATTTCCACATTCTCAAATCCCCAAATTTCAGATCCCAAAATCCTGAAATTTCCACATTCTCAAGTCCCCAAATTTCAGATCCCAAAATCCTGAAATTTCCACATTCTCAAGTCCCCAAATTTCAGATCCCAAAATTCTCAAATTTCCACATTCTCAAATTCCCAAATTTCAGATCCCAAAATCCTCAAATTTCCACATTCTCAAGTCCCCAAATTTCAAATCCCAAAATCCCCAAATTTCAAATCCCAAAATCCCCAAATTTCAAATCCCAAAACCCCCAAATTTCAAATCCCAAAATTTCCAAATTTCAGATCCCAAAATTCCCAAATTTCAAATCCCAAAATCCCCAAATTCCACATCCCAAAATCCCAAAATTTCCCACCCCGAAAATTCCCAAAATTTCAGATCCCAAAATCCCCAAATTCCACATCCCAAAAATCCCTAAATCCCAGATCTAAAAATTCCCAAATTTTCAAATTCCCAAGTTCCTCAAATCCCAAAATCGAAAAGGAAATTTGTTCGGTCCTCTGTTTTTATGTCAAACAATTATTTCCAGGGGTAACGAGATCGTATTTCGCGAGAAATTCTCGGTTAACGCGAAAAGTTGGAAATATTTCCACGGGTCGGTTTTGAAATAACAAGCTCCTCTCCGGTGAAACTTGGAATTCACCGGTTCGTAATTACGCACAGTGTAATGGTGTGTCACGGACGACAGGAAGCATCATCGTACACCACTAAATGAAACCTCTAGACACGCTCTAAATTTGTTTATTCTTACTGCCCGCGTTTTCGCGCATCGTATAAGCACATCGTGTAAGTTGGAATCGTCGCTGGAAAAGCAATTTCAGCGAAGAATATTAAGTCCTTAACTTGTGATTGCGTCAAACAGAACGATTTAATTATTGCAATATTAAAACGGACAAAATATGTTTCAGATATTAAGAATATTTTGTGTGTGGTGGGGTTGGTTCATTGAAAGGGTTGGAATTAAAATTGAACCCCAAATTGTGGTAATAATATCAGGCAAAGTCGCGTTTCAACAATCATGGCGTCACGTGTGACCCACGATGTTAACCGAGGTTAACCCCTTGTACAATTTATTCGCCAGATGCGTCAAAATGAACTATTTATAGTCATATTATTAAAATAAACAAAGAAATCCTTAACTATAGAAATTATAATTGGACCTAAATTTCAAGTTGAATATAATGAGAGAAGCAACAAGAACTATTTCTTCATAACCCTACTCACAATTCAAAGATATCTAATATCTTATATTATTCAAAGATATCTAAACACAATTCAAAGATATTTAAAATCCACAAAAGAAAAACTTGACATTCCGTAGAAAGTTTGATGGAGATTGAAAAATGGATCTGTTTTATTATTCTCGGTGCAAAAGAGCCATAATAAATGAGTAAACTTTCTGGACCGAGGGCTAATGTTTTGAACAATTTTATGACACTGTTTTCACCGGTTAGGAGACACCCTCCGTTTGGATCATCGATCACGTTGTATTTAAAGAAGACTTTAGGGCGTTCTCTCTGGTTTCCCTTTTTACTCCCCATGCATCTTCTTTACGGTGTTCTTTTCAGTGCTACGAGACAAATCAGGCATGCAGCCTTCGTTTCCGAGTAACGCGTCAAATTAGAATGAGCGTAACAAGGGACAGCAACAGAGAACTCTAACTGGTCGATTGTTCTCGCTCAAAAATTCCGGACGTTGCCAGAAGACGAACGTTTTCTTATGAAACGCTTCTATTTCTGTAATTAACGAACATGCAAATTTTTTGCAAATTGGGAAGCGTTTTGTTGGTTGATTATTATTCTTTGGCCATAATTAAAGATCGTGAAAATTTTTATATTTTGCACGAAGTGGTTTTATTATTTGTCGAGATTTGGGGATGTGAGAATTTGGGGTTATAAGAATTTGAGGATATAAGAATTTCGGGATACAGGGATTTGGGTATATAAAAATTTTGGAATATTGAAATTTGGGGACATAGGAATACCAGAACGTAGGGATTTCGGGATGTGAAGATCTGAAGTTACCGAAATCTGGGGAGTAGGGTTTCGAGGATGCAGAAATTTGAGGATGTTGAAATTTGGAGCTGTAGAAACTTGGGGATATGGGGATATGGAAATCTAAAGATTTGGGGATATGTGAATTTTGGGATGTACGAATTTGGGAATGTAAGGTCAGAATTCATAGGTAGTAGGGGATGTTAGAATTTGGGAATGTAGAAATTTCCAAATGTAAAGTTAGGATTTATAGAGACTTGATGTAAGCATTTTATAAGAAATTCAGAAGTACCCTACAAATTTTAATAATTAAAGAATACAATTTTAAATTTACAAGTATCTTAAAGAATCACCGTCAATCTGAAAATCGCAGAAAACCTCAGTTTGATTATGGCGTTGCAGGCGACGGTTCGATAAACACGCGATGGAGAGAAGAAAGTGATGCCGAAGATCGAAACGGAAGCTTCCGTCTTTCGAATAATTCGTGTTCACCATCGGAGATGGAGACTTTCCTCGGGGCACGTATCAGTATAGAAGGCGCCTAGGATATCAGGATCGAAAGGGGAACATCGAGCACCGGGGTCCAAGATGGGCAAGTGTTGCAGCAAACGGCAAGAGCCGCAACCCCTTGGTAAGCATATAATACGCACCCTTGTTCTTTTCTTCCACTTGCAAAGATACCGATGATGAGTTTTCTTTTGCCGTCGTTGTTCACGTCCCTTTAGGGCTGTTTCTCTTCTAAATTTTACACCGATGTTTACGAATGACGCTCTAACAGGGTTCAACAGGAGTTCACCAAAATACTGAAATCTTTCTGCAATTAACCTATTAATTCTTTTTTTTATTACTAATACATTCAGGAATAACGAGGGTGTTTTTAAATTATAAATATATTTTTTATATTTAAATTAAATTATGCATACCTGTGTCATTAAAATACAATAATTATTTCGATAATATGTTCTGTTAATTTACATTCATTATAATTTATATTCATGTTCTCATTAATTCATACTCTTATTTATATTCATACATCTATATTTTAATTTATATAGCCGTCCATCTTGTTTCTAAAATTTCATAACTCACAAATTAATTACATTTTTAATTTCACGTGTTCATAAATGTTCTAGAGGGTAAATCCAAGAATCTGTTAGTATAAATGTATCATCTCGAATGTCCCTAAAGGACAACAGGGTTGAAAGGGGTTAAACGTTTCGGTAAAAGCCAAAGTGTCCTGTGTAGAAACATTGATCATGGTTTTGGGTTACAAACGGTGGTTCCATTATCCAGGTTACAAGAAAGCAGACACAGGACTAAGCTCGAAACACAGCAATGGAGGTTCCTTGGACCGGTACACTGCTGACCCGAATCAAAGGGGTGTGCAAGCGAGGGCGGATATTATTCGACCGAGGCCAACACCTTGTAAGCTACAGATTCCGCATCAACCTCGTAAAACAAGCTCGCCTGTCGTTAAGCCTGCATGTGTGTATTTTATGTTACATTTTTATTTTATTTCTAGTTATGTACTTTAAGTTAGCTATTTCGAAGCAGTTTCTAATACTCCGTTTTCTTTCGTATTTAATTTCGTTGCTTCGCTGCTTACGAGATTATTTGTGTGAAATTTGGGTTCATCGAGATTTATGTTAGCTTGTGATTAATTATTTGGAGCAAGTATTTATGTAAGAAATTTCTATGTTCTTCAAAATATTAGATAAAAGTTTTATAGAATCTTACAAGATACTTCGAATATTCATATGGGAAAACCATGTGTAATTAAAAATTTAATAATGCAACTAATTTGTGTTTACAATATTTATATAAAATTTCATGTTACCCCCACAATTTACCAAATATTTAAGAATTGATATAAAAGAGAAAATTAAGAATGGAGAAATGTAATCGGAAATTGAAAATCGGTATAATTACCAGTTAAGTAAATAGAATATCGATCGAGACATTCTCGATAACGTTCTATCAGTCTTGCGGTCCAGATCGGAACCCGTACCGATCGAATTACTATTCTTTCTTAAATAGCTTCCATTCGGCATTTCGTGTAAATTGTTTCTGTTTCCGAAACAGCGCATTCGCAGAGATCGAACAAGATCGTGGTAGCTCTGTACAATTACACCGCCCGGGAGAGTACCGATGTCAGTTTCGTGAAGGGCGATCGAATGGAAGTATTGGATGACTCGGAGCCTGATTGGTGGAAAGTTTTACACTTGACAACTCTGCAAGAAGGTCTTATACCTTGGAACTTCGTCGCCGTTGAACGTTCGGTGGAGAGCGAAGAGTGAGTATCGTTTTTTTCCAATATTTTACGAGTATATAGAGACCTCGATATTTAGAGGCGAACTAAGAAAGAACCTAAAGAGTAATCTAGGAATATTGGAATCTAAAGATATAGTAATCTGACAGTTTGAGAATTTAAGAATTTAAGAACCCAGAAATTAGGGGACAGTTTGTGATTTAGATTTAGTTTAGAACACTAAATATTCAAATCCAAGTAGCACCACAATTTAAATTTCTGCCCAGTAAATTCAAGCATGCATAAATCATGAATTCTTCTCTTCCAGTTGGTTCTTCGAGAACGTGTCTCGCAAAGAGGCGGGTAAACTGCTGTTGGTGGACGAGAATCCACGTGGAACGTTTCTGGTGAGACCCAGCGAGCATAATCCCAGGGGATACAGTTTGTCCGTGAAGGACTGGGAGGAGGGAAGGGGTCATCACGTAAAACACTATAAAATTAAACCGCTCGACAATGGGGGCTTCTTTATCGCCACCAACCAGACATTCCCCACCCTGCCAGCCCTTGTTATGGCTTATAGCAGTAAGTACATGATCTCTTTCTCTTCACCTCACGAATTTTCATCTAGCGGACCTAACTTCATCGAATTTAACGTTTCAGAGAACGCGTTGGGTCTCTGTCACGTGTTATCGAAGCCGTGTCCGAAACCGCAACCGGACATGTGGGATCTCGGGCCCGAGTTGCGGGACAAATGGGAGATCAACAGGAACGAGATACAACTGATACGGAAATTGGGCCACGGTAATTTCGGCGAGGTGTATTACGGCAAATGGAGGAACAAGATCGAAGTAGCGGTGAAGACGCTGCGACCCGGGACCATGTCGACCGAGGCGTTCCTTCAGGAAGCCGCCATTATGAAACAGTTCCGACATAGACACCTAGTCGCGTTGTACGCGATCTGCTCGAAAGAGGAGCCGATCTACATCGTACAGGAGTACATGTGCAACGGTAGCCTGTTAGACTTCCTGAGAACCGGCGATGGCAAGTACATGCAGTTCGAGGACCTCATCTACATAGCCGCGCAGGTCGCCTCCGGCATGGAACACCTCGAGAGCAAACAGCTCATACACAGAGATCTCGCGGCGAGGAACGTGCTTATCGGCGAGAAAAATAAAGCGAAGATATGTGATTTCGGATTGGCGAGGGCGATCGAGAACGACGAGTACTGTCCGAAACAGGGAAGCAGATTCCCGGTTAGGTGGACGGCGCCGGAGGCCATTGTCTATGGGAGATTCAGCATCAAGAGCGACGTCTGGTCCTATGGCATCTTACTGATGGAGCTCTTCACTTATGGCCAAGTTCCTTATCCTGGTGGGTTATCAACTTTTCACTTGCAACTGCAGAATGTAACATACACCTCATTTCAAAGAGACATGTCATACTCTCATATTTCTTTATTTGTTGTACCATCAAGAAAAATCTCAATTATTGAATATTGTTTTTCAAGATTTGAAAATGTAGAGTATCAGTCATGGCAGAATATCTTTATAACAGTTATGTTATAAATAATCTCACTACACATCCCAATACCATTAATTTTTTTATTTATTGTACTATAAGAATACTCTTTCATACCACAGTATGTCCCTAAACATTTGTAACTTGCTATAAAATGTAAATATTTAAAAGTATCTATTACAAATTATAAAAGTGCATGTCTATGTTCCCCTTATTGTCTCGATTGTCTAGATGTTTGAAATGAAATTTGTTTGATTTTTGTAGGTATGCAGAGTCGCGAAGTAATCGAGCAAATAAACAAAGGCTATCGGATGCCTAAGCCATTGAATCACCCGCTGCCGGACAGCATTTACCGATTAATGTTGCAGTGCTGGGATGCTAGCCCCGAGAAGCGACCCACGTTCGAGTTCCTTAATCACTATTTCGAGTCATTTAATGTCACTAGCGAAATACCGTATCTCGAGCCGCCAACAGACTGATACACAGCTCACATGCAGAGTCAGTACCTGGTACCGCACGGTCATTTTCACCCAGCGCACATTAACTGTGCCATGGAATTTTATGGTATTTATTGCTAGATCTCTGGCAAACATCTGAAGAAGCTGTTTACCGTGTTCTCTTCTTTTTGTTTGTTTTTGTTCGTGCATCGCAGAATTTCTGCGGGAAGATTCCAAAAAAGAATAAAATAAGAAGGAAACGAGAGAGGATCGTACAGGAAGGAAGATATTTTACAAAGAAACTTTGGTGACGAGAATTTATATAAACGTTACTGGACGTCTCGAAACAATCGTTAAATACTGCCAAAATTGAAGAAGTGTTCTTTTCATTTCTTTTTCTTGATCGAACGTCATCGAGCAAGCATTTCAAGGACAATGATCTTGTGTGCCATGGAACTTTATAGAACAAAAAAGAAACGAGTATTGTTTGTACTTTGAAAAGTATTTGCAAGACTAATAATCTTTGTGACCAATCGTGAATAACTGCCGATTAAAATATCAAGTCAAACGTTTACGACTGAAGATAAAATGAAAATAAAAAATGAAGAGTATAGAATATCTCTGACCGCTAACGTATCCAGTATCTATTATAGAATTTAAAAAATGGGATCGTTCATCGTTCGAACTATTTAATAGGAATTTTCATAATTTGGAGAGTATATTAAAAATAATTGACGAAGGTATCTAAGAAAAAGTGTTTAGAGAATAGGAACGGAACCAGTTGAGAGCTAAAAAAAATGTAGAGTTTTAAATGGTAGACGATGTAACCAATTATATTAGTCCGTCAATGTACGATTACAGTGCAGAAAGGGAAACGATCGCGCCATCTGTGTAATTTGCGCGATCACTTCTCGTATTGATCTCGAAACGATCGTGACTGATCTTTCCTATGATCCAAATTGTTTTCTTTTTTACACGGTCCTTAAAAATCTAGATGCATCGTTTCAGCGTCGAATGATTTTTATCATACAATACAGTCTCGCTTCTAAATTCGACGGTTTTCGAAACTTTTCAATTTAGAAATTTGTAAATTTCTAACTTGTTCAATTTGTACACTTGAAAATTTTTAAATACATGGCGAGACTGCATTGTATTAGGACATCACATTCTACGATAAAATAGATCTAAACGAGTTTTCGTTTGATTTCGAACGATATGTCGAGTAGGACAATATTTTATACGAGAGATTAATACGTTTTTATACGTACAAGAAAGAGTACCTTTCAGGTATAATTTTGTTCTATGAACAGTGTATTTTAAACCTTTCAACAATCTACAATCGCCCAAGCACGCGAATCACCTTTTCATGACAGGTGCCCGGTCGTAGTAGTAAAAGGGTTTAAAAGCGCACATTCATTTTCTATACACGTCTCGTTATTTTTTACTGTGATTGCACTTTGTAAAGAAAACTACCTGTTCGACGCTGCGTCGGTAATATAGTTACGTATTAAGCAATCTCGTCGTTACGATAATCATTTTTTTAAGTTCACCGAAGTGAAAATAAAAAAAAAAGCAAGTTACTAGTAACGAAAAAAAAAATACGTTATACGATTGAGAACCGCGACATTTTCCGAAGTTGCGCGAATAAGAGAAAAATGAAGAACTTAGAAATACTATTAAAATTGAGGTAAAGATTAAGTCATCGATGTTGCTCGTACAAAGTGTCTGAGAAATTGTAAATTTTCTACTAAACATACAAAAATATAAAACGACAGGTTAGGGTAGATTCTAGGCGGTAGAACGTGAGGGTAGGTGTGTAAAGCGTCCTCGGAATGTGAAACACCGAAACGCGAATCTTTCCTTTTCGTAAACGACATACATTGGCGAGCATGTCGGGCTTCCCTAGGAACAGTTATGTAGAAGAAAGAGCCTCTTGCTAATTTTCAAGGTTTTGAGAACTTCATTGGTTAATTTAAAAAATTGAGGATTTAAGAGTTTAGAAATTTGAAAGTCGGATGAGAAGGGGCTCTTGTTTCTATAATTATCCTTGTCCGAAGGAAGCCTCCATTGCACCCGAGTGTACACAAGAATAAAACGGGGTTATGAGGTTTCGATTCCGAGGATTTCTCGTTGTCGTCGTCGTGGTCGTCCTCCACGGAACGTATCGTTAGACGTTAAGTCCCTAGGTGTACACTGAACTATGTCACGATAAACACGATGAGCCATTATGACACTTTAGATATTAAACGTTTAAGGAAAAGTAACGAGAGATAGAGAATATAAAGAGCGAAAGAGAACGACAGGATGTAACTACGAAGAATGAATGAAACGAGAGATTTGCGTGCGCGTGCGAATTGTTACACAACTGTGTCTGTGCGGTATTATTTCGTTTTTCTCTTTTTTTTCACGTGCGTCTTGCCGTGACATTCAAAAACGAGCAATAAAATGTCGTGTTCTTCGTATGACCCGTAACTAGTGATGGATACACTTACAAATCATTTTGAATTTTATTCGAATCCTAATGGAATCTCATATAAAAAACTTCTTTCGAATGCTTTTCAACCTGGTAATGGTTTGATGACTTCAAAAAATTGAGAACGTATAAATTTATATTTAATTAGTAATTAAAAATATTTAGGGTTCGAATAATATTCAAGGTAAACTTCGTATAATTACGAAGCGGTTCGAACTCAATAAAAAGGAAAGCGACATAAGCTCAATAATCATCGTTTTCAGGGAACTACGATTACGAAACGAACAATATAGTGTGAGCATACGAGAGTGATTGGAAAAGTTTCGAAAACATTGGTGTATTACTCTTTAAATCAAGTTCGTATGGTTATACCTTACTGCTAGCTAACAATCATTCCGACAGTCATCGATTTTAGTGGAATAATTTACGGCTTACGTATGTCCCGGGACACCGACATTATATTGCCCCTTTATACATATACATAGTATACTGATAATATAATGTTTTCTACTATAATTAGCGAAGCAAACACCATACGTTCGTTGTGTGAGTTGATTAATTTATTATTAATAATAGAACGATGATGCGACGAGTGGAAGGAAAGGCATCATGTTTACGTAGAGATTTAGAAGGTAGCTGTATTACGTCCAAGTAAACTTTTCTATGAGCGTTTTATACCGATCAAAACGACGTTGTTGCGTTTATTCACGGAGAATGGTCACTTTTTAAAGGTTTCGCTAGCGATCATGTTGTCGCCATAGTTTCGTAGAAGACACGTAAAAGATCATGCATGAATTCGATTTGTCAAATGTACCAAATGAATGGAAACAATGTACGGTTTGATTTCTTCATGTTTGAATGTCACTGTTCGCATACATCATTTTCATCCGAGAAAGAGGAAAGAGAGTAGTATATTTAAATGTTAATATACTGGTAAAGGGCATCATGTGGCCTTTCCACTGGACTTAGAGACTGATATTGTTTAGACGAACAGAACAGATTACATTCGAATATAACTGTGTTCGACGAAATTAATTATATGGGTATCGAACGAGGTAAGTAATTGGAACAATTTCGATAAATTTCAAAAATTAGTGCTTGCATCCTGCATCTCTCCCCAAGAAATTCGAATTAGCAATTTTTCACTGTATTTTTTGTTTTTACAAAAGTACTTATTTTTTTAAATTATTTCGTCACGAAAATGGTTCCAGTTACGTGCCTTATTTGATACGTAACAAAAATTAGGAATTTTCTTATCAAATTAGAACAAGATTCGGCAGTTAGTTTGGAACTAAGCAATTTTATACGTGGTTCAATTACAGTAGTCTCGTTATATTGCTATGGAACGGACAATTCTTGGAATTGGCAATATATTGAGTTGATCAAAAGCTTTCTTTAATGTTACGGCGACCTTCGAATCGTCCTACGATGGCGGGAAACTTGCTCAGTCGGCAATATAGAGCGTGGCAATACAACGCGTGGAGAGTATAACGCATATATTCAACGTGTGAAGAATATAGACGTATAGCGAATTCCAATGCGTAGAGAAAACGTGTAGAGAATTCAACGCATGGTTATACAACACATAACGGTATAACGCGTGTTATAAGATGGCGATATAATAGAGCAACGGTCCTTGCCTTGTCCAATGATGTGCGTGAAAGTCCGTATAAAAGTGGTAATATAACGAGAGTTTATTGTATTATTCCAGAAATTCCGAAAAACTTTTTCTACAAAATAAGAGTAAAATTTGGCGCATTTCGCAATGCGTTCGAAATCGAATTCTGGTCGGGAGACGCTGCGTGTTTCGAATTGATTAATCGCGTGTACAAGGTGTTCATAAGTGTTCCAATTTTGAAAGAAACTGATAACGAATGCAATAATACTATCGTTCGTCGTACGTCCTGTTGTCCAAAGCAAAGCATTACTTAATGTGTGCTGGCTGATTTACCCGACAATATAAAGCTATTGACTTTTTCTGTTAATATTTCACGATCGTGCTATTTAACAATTATATAGCAGTACGTTAAAATTAAATTAAACGTGTGCCGTCATAGTTATCGATCGAATAGTACTTTGTAACTTGGACTCTATTTTTACTACTCTTGCCAACCAACTGTTTTTGCAACTTTAATTGATTTCATCATTCATGAAGTCGCGTAACACTTTCAGCACGTCTTGCATTTGTTGTCGTTGATATTTTCCATTTCTCATATTTACAATGTAACACCGCATTATAGTACTCGATGGTCGATTTTCTAGAAAATTGATTTCTCGTGTTTTTAATACCGCGTCTCTCGGCTTGGACACAAGTTTCGAGTATGACATAGACAATTTGTTTCTGTACGATTGATAACGACACATGTCCAATTGTAAAAAGAAAACAAAAAGGAAAGCTTCGTTTCTTCATCTTGAAATTCGTTTCGTTGTGGCTCCGTTCAAATAAAATTTTAATAAATCTGTGATATAGCGACAGACCTCATGTTTTGATACAGAGTTTGAGTATTGCGCGGGGCTACTACGAAAAATCATCGTATCCAGAAAAATTTAAGTGCTGAAAATGAAATCAGAGTCGTCACGTGATGCGCACACCAAATAGATGGATATTTTTTAACGCATTTAGGCTTTCGTCGAGGTTTTTCACAGTACACCGCGCGTCAACATGGTTCACTCGTACCTAAAGTTAAACAAAAAGAGACAAAAGAAATGGATCAATATATCGTCATTGTTTACGTACCAAAGCTTATTATCATTAAGTAATTTAACGGTTACTTTGTATCATTGTATTAAGTATCATAAGCCTATGCAGATAAATATATTATGTATCATATTAACAGAACAGTGTCAAACGATATTTGCATGATTCACTTCACGTAATGCATAGTAGAATTTGGTAATTTCAATAACACAACAGTATATTAAGTCCAAGAAATTTATTCTAGTACCAATATTTTCATCTCGCAATACAAAAATTTTATAAAGAAACGTATTTCTTTTTCATTCAAAACTAAACGATATCGAACACAAACAATTTTTTAAAAACAAATGTCACGCAATGTTTTTTTATTTTTTCCGTTCGTTATCATCATATTTCCTTTTTACCCTTTTTTAGTCCTCGTTACTAAAGCGATGTCCGAATTTTACCGCTTTTAATACTTTTTTTCTTCTACAAAAACGCAGATGTGTTCCTTCCATTTTTTTTTTCTTTTTTTCTTCTTTTATTAGATATTATGTATAATTTAGGTACCAAATTAAATTGGATTTGTAGCAAACATACAGTATTTAGACTGATGATCATGCATAAACGTTGCATGCTAGTCCTTGAAAAACTGTATAAGAAAATCTTTCAATTATAATTCAACATATTATAGTTAAATGTACATCATTTCTGCCATATGCGACATCTTCTTTGGAATATGAACAAACTCCTCGAAGTAGCTGGCAAGTTCATCGATCGTGACATCGCATGAAGGTGGAGATATTCTTGCTTGTACAGAGCATGTATTTGAACTTGAAGGTTGACCAGTTGAACCGGTTGTTTCCAACTGACTATTACTACCTCCGCCTGGACCAGGCCCTCTCTTTAAACTTGGCATCGTATTACTACGTGCTCGTTGGAAACTACTAGCCTGGTAATTATCCTGGATGCTAGTATCGTCCTTAGCTTGTCTAGACTCTTGGCTAATATTCAATTCTTTGAAATCCTTAGCAACCGATCCATGGCCAAAAATCTTGGAGTTCTTACCACAAATATTAAATTTACATGTTTCTTTAAGCAATGTATCTGCTAGGTTATCACTAAGACAATTAGTACCAGTATCATTTAATTTTAGAACAGCCTCTTTGATTATCGAGTTTTTCTTATGCTTATCCAATGCTCTTTCATTCTTTGATGGTTTGAAATTCGTTGTGCTTTTCACGCCTCTAGGGCTGATGGTAGATAACGGTGGCCTAATAGGCATTGATCTTTTTTGAAATAAATAACTGCAATCAGAACCGACGCTTTTGCTTGCCGTTCTAAATGGGTTTGGAGATTTTGTTTTGTCAGTTGGAGTAATACTGAAACAGCACAAAACAATATTGACAATTAATATAACAGTAGAAACAATTATACATAATGTGAATGGAATGTGGATCACAAAAACATTTAGCGATATTACTGAAACTTTGACAATGTATTATCAAAAGTCATTCCATGATGATTCATCACTCTCAGTACACAACCTTGAATCAATATTAGTAAATATTGATTTCTTTTCCGTTTAGAAAATAACGCGGACTACTATTTAAAAATTTGGTAATTTGATATTTTAAAAATATAAAAGATTGGCAATTTTCAGCGTATATATCAGAAAAAGGTATATCCAGATTTACACGCGGTTTTATAGCGAAATGTCCATGCGAATATTTTTGTCCAGCACTGAAACGATATAAATTTTTACACTACACTTGTAATTCTCCGATTACACCGATGCGCCATTACCGAACAATTCGCAAACAACATCCTCATCAATCGCGGCACGATATCAACATTTCTTGTAGGTAAACATTACGGTTTCCTTACACATGACAGTCAACGATGTTGTTGTTTCGCACCGTCGCGAATAAGAAATGACGGTCGTTGAAACGCGCGTTAACGAGTGCTTGCATCACTAATAAATCGAAAACACGTGCAACGTAAACAGCGATCGTCACGTACGGTTGCAAAATGAGGTAACGTTAATCTGAGACCTTGACCGCACGTGAAAAGGGGTTGAGTCGCAAAACGGTCGCGATTCGATACATTGAACGACTAAGCCGGGACACGGAATGTTCGAGGGCGAATGGGAAGGGTACGGGTTGTGCGGGAGCAGGCGCTTTAAAATGAGCTTTCGGCGGTAAATGCTTACTGAGGACAACTCGAGGAGAGCCGATCAATTTCGAGCTTCTCCAAACTCGCCGGCAACACTTCGTCAGCCATGCTCGTGATTTTACACGGTTCTGTGTTCAATGTTTGCGGGAACATGGCATTATGTCGCACCACTGTTGGCAAACAACCATTGACAGCGCGTCGGAAAATTCCAGAATGAAGTGCACAGTGTATCGGGAAATAGGTTAGAACGACGATGACGACAGGCGGAATTCTTCGACGGCGACGACATTCACTGAGCGTTTTTCGTTAGATCCTGCAGGAATTGTTTCGCGGTGTCTCACTCGTGCACCATCACGCTCCCGTTATTACGGCACTCACTCGTCGGATCTATCACGAGTGGACGCGGGTTTACGATCAATTAATCATCGACAGCACGTAAATAAACAGACTTTTGCGCGCAACTGCCATACTACTGCTGCTCAATACCGGAAGCGACAACTCCAGATGGCGTTGCACGTGCATCGCGATCGCGCGCCCAACCGCCATTTTGAACTTTCGAAACTTTCGTCGCCGCGCATACGGAAACAGGATTTAGCAAGATGCGACGAAATCTACGTTACGAAACGAAAAACGTCCACGAATTTCCAACCGATTATCACTATTCTCGAAAACTTTCGAAAGATCAGCTTTATTCATCGACTTTATATTTTATGCTTATAAAAAGCGTGAAAATTGTTTCACTCGGGTGGTAGAATAAAACAGACATTTTCATTAAAGGTCTTTAATTATAAAATACAAAATAATCAGTGATGGGCAGTCTCAGCGCATGCGCAGTAAGCTATCCGTAGAAGTCCTCAGTAGCGTATACACTTTGATGAAATATAAGGTATCATTAGGCCCTAGTGAGGAAAAAAAAATAAATCTGAAGAAAATTGCAGGAAAGAGAATAAAAGGGTTAAATAATACAACAGATTATATATAATAAAAGTAATATTAAATTTATTTATAATTATTATTATTTTTTACGTTTGTAGCCGATTTGTTATATGAATACCAATATTTGTTGCAAGAGCAAAGGAAAATATACCGCTCGATTTTTATCAGATCTATGCATGTTATTAAAATAAAATCCTTGTATTTCTTTCTTAATGTTTCTCTGATATTATAATTTTCACACGTATAAAATATAGTCATACAAAGAGGTCCTTCCAAGTCGTTTTTCTTAAATAATAAATTAATTTAGTGTTTTTAAAGTAATTGTGCTTTTGTGTTATTTTAAATATAATAATCTCCCATATTCCATCATGTTATTCCCATTATATTATATTATACAACTTCCCATTATATTATATTATATTATATTATACAAATATATATATATATATATATATATACTTTTATAAATATATATACTACGCATATTACTACTTTTATCCTCATTATCCTTATCATTCTTATTATTATCAATAGTATTACGCATATTACGACTACTATCATCGCTGGAACTGTAATTATCCTTGCTACTCCTATTTTTATCAATATTATTACCTATATTACTACTTTTATCATCATTATCCTTATTATTCTTATTATTATCAATATTATTACGCATATTACGACTACTATCATCGCTGGAACTGCAATTATCCTTATTACTTCTATTCTTATCAATATTTTTACGCATATTACGACTACTATCGTCGCTGGAACTGTAATTATCCTTACTACTCCTATTTTTATCAATATTATTACCTATATTACTACTTTTATCATCATTATCCTTATTATTCTTATTATTATCAATATTATTACGCATATTACGACTACTATCATCGCTGGAACTGCAATTATCCTTACTACTTCTATTCTTATCAATATTATTACGCATATTACGACTACTATCGTCGCTGGAACTGTAATTATCCTTACTACTCCTATTTTTATCAATATTATTACCTATATTACTACTTTTATCATCATTATCCTTATTATTCTTATTATTATCAATATTATTACGCATATTACGACTACTATCATCGCTGGAACTGCAATTATCCTTACTACTTCTATTCTTATCAATATTATTACGCATATTACGACTACTATCGTCGCTGGAACTGTAATTATCCTTACTACTCCTATTTTTATCAATATTATTACCTATATTACTACTTTTATCATCATTATCCTTATTATTCTTATTATTATCAATATTATTACGCATATTACGACTACTATCATCGCTGGAACTGCAATTATCCTTACTACTTCTATTCTTATCAATATTATTACGCATATTACGACTACTATCGTCGCTGAAACTGTAATTATCCTTACTACTTCTGTTATTATCAATATTATTACGCATATTACTACTTTTATCATCATTATCCTTATTATTCTTATTATTATCAATATTATTACGCATATTACGACTACTATCATCGCTGGAACTGCAATTATCCTTACTACTTCTATTCTTATCAATATTATTACGCATATTACGACTACTATCGTCGCTGGAACTGTAATTATCCTTACTACTCCTATTTTTATCAATATTATTACCTATATTACTACTTTTATCAACATTATCCTTATTATTCTTATTATTATCAATATTATTACGCATATTACGACTACTATCATCGCTGGAACTGTAATTATCCTTGCTACTCCTATTTTTATCAATATTATTACCTATATTACTACTTTTATCATCATTATCCTTATTATTCTTATTATTATCAATATTATTACGCATATTACGACTACTATCATCGCTGGAACTGTAATTATCCATACTACTCCTATTTTTATCAATATTATTACCTATATTACTACTTTTATCAACATTATCCTTATTATTCTTATTATTATCAATATTATTACGCATATTACGACTACTATCATCGCTGGAACTGTAATTATCCTGGCTACTCCTATTTTTATCAATATTATTACCTATATTACTACTTTTATCATCATTATCCTTATTATTCTTATTATTATCAATATTATTACGCATATTACGACTACTATCATCGCTGGAACTGTAATTATCCATACTACTCCTATTTTTATCAATATTATTACCTATATTACTACTTTTATCAACATTATCCTTATTATTCTTATTATTATCAATATTATTACGCATATTACGACTACTATCATCGCTGGAACTGTAATTATCCTGGCTACTCCTATTTTTATCAATATTATTACCTATATTACTACTTTTATCATCATTATCCTTATTATTCTTATTATTATCAATATTATTACGCATATTACGACTACTATCATCGCTGGAACTGTAATTATCCATACTACTCCTATTTTTATCAATATTATTACCTATATTACTACTTTTATCAACATTATCCTTATTATTCTTATTATTATCAATATTATTACGCATATTACGACTACTATCATCGCTGGAACTGTAATTATCCTGGCTACTCCTATTTTTATCAATATTATTACCTATATTACTACTTTTATCATCATTATCCTTATTATTCTTATTATTATCAATATTATTACGCATATTATGACGACTATCATCGCTGGAACTGTAATTATCCTTGCTACTCCTATTTTTATCAATATTATTACCTATATTACTACTTTTATCATCATTATCCTTATTATTCTTATTATTATCAATATTATTACGCATATTACGACTACTATCATCGCTGGAACTGCAATTATCCTTATTACTTCTATTCTTATCAATATTTTTACGCATATTACGACTACTATCGTCGCTGGAACTGTAATTATCCTTACTACTCCTATTTTTATCAATATTATTACCTATATTACTACTTTTATCATCATTATCCTTATTATTCTTATTATTATCAATATTATTACGCATATTACGACTACTATCATCGCTGGAACTGCAATTATCCTTACTACTTCTATTCTTATCAATATTATTACGCATATTACGACTACTATCGTCGCTGGAACTGTAATTATCCTTACTACTCCTATTTTTATCAATATTATTACCTATATTACTACTTTTATCATCATTATCCTTATTATTCTTATTATTATCAATATTATTACGCATATTACGACTACTATCATCGCTGGAACTGCAATTATCCTTACTACTTCTATTCTTATCAATATTATTACGCATATTACGACTACTATCGTCGCTGGAACTGTAATTATCCTTACTACTCCTATTTTTATCAATATTATTACCTATATTACTACTTTTATCATCATTATCCTTATTATTCTTATTATTATCAATATTATTACGCATATTACGACTACTATCATCGCTGGAACTGCAATTATCCTTACTACTTCTATTCTTATCAATATTATTACGCATATTACGACTACTATCGTCGCTGAAACTGTAATTATCCTTACTACTTCTGTTATTATCAATATTATTACGCATATTACTACTTTTATCATCATTATCCTTATTATTCTTATTATTATCAATATTATTACGCATATTACGACTACTATCATCGCTGGAACTGCAATTATCCTTACTACTTCTATTCTTATCAATATTATTACGCATATTACGACTACTATCGTCGCTGGAACTGTAATTATCCTTACTACTCCTATTTTTATCAATATTATTACCTATATTACTACTTTTATCAACATTATCCTTATTATTCTTATTATTATCAATATTATTACGCATATTACGACTACTATCATCGCTGGAACTGTAATTATCCTGGCTACTCCTATTTTTATCAATATTATTACCTATATTACTACTTTTATCATCATTATCCTTATTATTCTTATTATTATCAATATTATTACGCATATTACGACTACTATCATCGCTGGAACTGTAATTATCCATACTACTCCTATTTTTATCAATATTATTACCTATATTACTACTTTTATCAACATTATCCTTATTATTCTTATTATTATCAATATTATTACGCATATTACGACTACTATCATCGCTGGAACTGTAATTATCCTGGCTACTCCTATTTTTATCAATATTATTACCTATATTACTACTTTTATCATCATTATCCTTATTATTCTTATTATTATCAATATTATTACGCATATTACGACTACTATCATCGCTGGAACTGTAATTATCCATACTACTCCTATTTTTATCAATATTATTACCTATATTACTACTTTTATCAACATTATCCTTATTATTCTTATTATTATCAATATTATTACGCATATTACGACTACTATCATCGCTGGAACTGTAATTATCCTGGCTACTCCTATTTTTATCAATATTATTACCTATATTACTACTTTTATCATCATTATCCTTATTATTCTTATTATTATCAATATTATTACGCATATTACGACTACTATCATCGCTGGAACTGCAATTATCCTTATTACTTCTATTCTTATCAATATTTTTACGCATATTACGACTACTATCGTCGCTGGAACTGTAATTATCCTTACTACTCCTATTTTTATCAATATTATTACCTATATTACTACTTTTATCATCATTATCCTTATTATTCTTATTATTATCAATATTATTACGCATATTACGACTACTATCATCGCTGGAACTGCAATTATCCTTACTACTTCTATTCTTATCAATATTATTACGCATATTACGACTACTATCGTCGCTGGAACTGTAATTATCCTTACTACTCCTATTTTTATCAATATTATTACCTATATTACTACTTTTATCATCATTATCCTTATTATTCTTATTATTATCAATATTATTACGCATATTACGACTACTATCATCGCTGGAACTGCAATTATCCTTACTACTTCTATTCTTATCAATATTATTACGCATATTACGACTACTATCGTCGCTGAAACTGTAATTATCCTTACTACTTCTGTTATTATCAATATTATTACGCATATTACTACTTTTATCATCATTATCCTTATTATTCTTATTATTATCAATATTATTACGCATATTACGACTACTATCATCGCTGGAACTGCAATTATCCTTACTACTTCTATTCTTATCAATATTATTACGCATATTACGACTACTATCGTCGCTGGAACTGTAATTATCCTTACTACTCCTATTTTTATCAATATTATTACCTATATTACTACTTTTATCAACATTATCCTTATTATTCTTATTATTATCAATATTATTACGCATATTACGACTACTATCATCGCTGGAACTGTAATTATCCATACTACTCCTATTTTTATCAATATTATTACCTATATTACTACTTTTATCAACATTATCCTTATTATTCTTATTATTATCAATATTATTACGCATATTACGACTACTATCATCGCTGGAACTGTAATTATCCTGGCTACTCCTATTTTTATCAATATTATTACCTATATTACTACTTTTATCATCATTATCCTTATTATTCTTATTATTATCAATATTATTACGCATATTACGACTACTATCATCGCTGGAACTGTAATTAT
The DNA here is from genome assembly GCF_050947335.1 of Megachile rotundata. Taxonomy (NCBI): domain Eukaryota; kingdom Metazoa; phylum Arthropoda; class Insecta; order Hymenoptera; family Megachilidae; genus Megachile; species Megachile rotundata. The sequence continues at coordinate 17,397,418 of NC_134984.1, read as the reverse complement.
CCATACTACTCCTATTTTTATCAATATTATTACCTATATTACTACTTTTATCAACATTATCCTTATTATTCTTATTATTATCAATATTATTACGCATATTACGACTACTATCATCGCTGGAACTGTAATTATCCTGGCTACTCCTATTTTTATCAATATTATTACCTATATTACTACTTTTATCATCATTATCCTTATTATTCTTATTATTATCAATATTATTACGCATATTACGACTACTATCATCGCTGGAACTGTAATTATCCATACTACTCCTATTTTTATCAATATTATTACCTATATTACTACTTTTATCAACATTATCCTTATTATTCTTATTATTATCAATATTATTACGCATATTACGACTACTATCATCGCTGGAACTGTAATTATCCTGGCTACTCCTATTTTTATCAATATTATTACCTATATTACTACTTTTATCATCATTATCCTTATTATTCTTATTATTATCAATATTATTACGCATATTATGACGACTATCATCGCTGGAACTGTAATTATCCTTGCTACTCCTATTTTTATCAATATTATTACCTATATTACTACTTTTATCATCATTATCCTTATTATTCTTATTATTATCAATATTATTACGCATATTACGACTACTATCATCGCTGGAACTGCAATTATCCTTACTACTTCTATTCTTATCAATATTATTACGCATATTACGACTACTATCGTCGCTGGAACTGTAATTATCCTTACTACTCCTATTTTTATCAATATTATTACCTATATTACTACTTTTATCATCATTATCCTTATTATTCTTATTATTATCAATATTATTACGCATATTACGACTACTATCATCGCTGGAACTGCAATTATCCTTACTACTTCTATTCTTATCAATATTATTACGCATATTACGACTACTATCGTCGCTGAAACTGTAATTATCCTTACTACTTCTGTTATTATCAATATTATTACGCATATTACTACTTTTATCATCATTATCCTTATTATTCTTATTATTATCAATATTATTACGCATATTACGACTACTATCATCGCTGGAACTGTAATTATCCTTGCTACTCCTATTTTTATCAATATTATTACCTATATTACTACTTTTATCATCATTATCCTTATTATTCTTATTATTATCAATATTATTACGCATATTACGACTACTATCATCGCTGGAACTGTAATTATCCATACTACTCCTATTTTTATCAATATTATTACCTATATTACTACTTTTATCAACATTATCCTTATTATTCTTATTATTATCAATATTATTACGCATATTACGACTACTATCATCGCTGGAACTGTAATTATCCTGGCTACTCCTATTTTTATCAATATTATTACCTATATTACTACTTTTATCATCATTATCCTTATTATTCTTATTATTATCAATATTATTACGCATATTACGACTACTATCATCGCTGGAACTGTAATTATCCATACTACTCCTATTTTTATCAATATTATTACCTATATTACTACTTTTATCAACATTATCCTTATTATTCTTATTATTATCAATATTATTACGCATATTACGACTACTATCATCGCTGGAACTGTAATTATCCTGGCTACTCCTATTTTTATCAATATTATTACCTATATTACTACTTTTATCATCATTATCCTTATTATTCTTATTATTATCAATATTATTACGCATATTATGACTACTATCATCGCTGGAACTGTAATTATCCTTGCTACTCCTATTTTTATCAATATTTTTACGCATATTACGACTACTATCGTCGCTGGAACTGTAATTATCCTTACTACTCCTATTTTTATCAATGTTATTACTCAATGCTATTATCAAAGTTAGGTCATATTAGGTTAGGTCAGGGCCCAAGGTTAGGTCAGATTATGTTAGGTCAGGACCCAAGGTTAGGTCAGATTAGGTTAGGTCAGGGCCCAAGGTTAGGTCAGATTAGGTTAGGTCAGGGCCCAAGGTTAGGTCAGATTAGGTTAGGTCAGGACCCAAGGTTAGGTCAGATTAGGTTAGGTCAGGGCCCAAGGTTAGGTCAGAATAGGTTAGGTCCGGGCCCCAGGTTAGGTCAGATTAGGTTAGGTCAGGGCCCAAGGTTAGGTCATATTAGGTTAGGTCAGGACCCAAGGTTAGGTCAGATTAGGTTAGGTCAGGGCCCAAGGTTAGGTCAGATTAGGTTAGGTCAGGGCCCAAGGTTAGGTCAGATTAGGTTAGGTCGGGGCCCAAGGTTAGGTCAGATTAGGTTAGGTCAGGGCCCAAGGTTAGGTCAGATTAGGTTAGGTCAGGGCCCAAGGTTAGGTCAGAATAGGTTAGGTCAGGGCCCAAGGTTAGGTCAGAATAGGTTAGGTCAGGGCCGAAGGTTAGGTCAGATGAGGTTAGGTCAGGGCGGGTTAGGTAGGTTAGGTACCCAGACCTAACCTAATGCAACCTAACCCTAGGGTCCGACCTAACCTTTTCCAACCTAACCGGTTAGGTTGGATTAGGTTAGGTCTGGACCGAAGGTTAGGTCAGATCAGGTTAGGTCAGGGTGGGTTAGGTAGGTTAGGTACCCAGACCTAACCTAATGCAACCTAACCCTAGGGTCCGACCTAACCTTTTCCAACCTAACCGGTTAGGTTGGATTAGGTTAGGTCTGGGCCGAAGGTTAGGTCAGATCAGGTTAGGTCAGGGTGGGTTAGGTAGGTTAGGTACCCAGACCTAACCTAATGCAACCTAACCCTAGGGTCCGACCTAACCTTTTCCAACCTAACCGGTTAGGTTGGATTAGGTTAGGTCTGGGCCGAAGGTTAGGTCAGATCAAGTTAGGTCAGGGTGGGTTAGGTAGGTTAGGTACCCAGACCTAACCTAATGCAACCTAACCCTAGGGTCCGACCTAACCTTTTCCAACCTAACCGGTTAGGTTGGATTAGGTTAGGTCTGGGCCGAAGGTTAGGTCAGATCAGGTTAGGTCAGGGTGGGTTAGGTAGGTTAGGTACCCAGACCTAACCTAATGCAACCTAACCCTAGGGTCCGACCTAACCTTTTCCAACCTAACCGGTTAGGTTGGATTAGGTTAGGTCTGGCCCGAAGGTTAGGTCAGATTAGGTTAGGTCAGGGTAGGTTAGGTAGGTTAGGTACCCAGACCTAACCTGATATAACCTAACCCTAGGGTCCGACCTAACCTTTTCCAACCTAACCCTAGGGACCGACCTAACCTGATACAACCTAACCGGTTAGGTCGGAATAGGGCAGGGGAGGGTAGGTTATATCGGAAAAGGTAATAATAATAATAATAATAATTGCAACGATAATAAAAGTAGTAATATGGTCGGTAATATTGATAATAGTAAGAATAATAAGGATAATAATAATAAACGTAGTAATATGCTTAATAATATTGATAATAATATTGAGAATAATATTGATAATAATATAAATAATATGGATAATGTTAATAAAAGTAGTAATATGTGTAATAATATTCATAATAATAAGAGTAGTAAGGATAATTACAGTTGTAGCGATGATAATAGTCGTAGTATGGGTAATAATATTCATAATAATAAGAATAATATGCTTAATGATGATAAAAGTAGTAATATCCGTAATAATATTGATAAAAATAGGAGTAGTAAGGATAATTACAGTTGTAGCGATGATAATAGTCGTAGTATGGGTAATAATATTGATAATAATAAGAATAATATGCTTAATGATGATAAAAGTAGTAATATCCGTAATAATATTGATAAAAATAGGAGTAGTAAGGATAATTACAGTTTCAGCGACGATAGTAGTCGTAATATGCGTAGTAATATTGATAATAATAAGAATAATAAGGTTAATGATGATAAAAGTAGTAATATGCGTAATAATATTGATAATAATAAGAATAATAAGGTTAATGATGATGAAAGTAGTAATATAGGTAATAATATTGATAAAAGTAGGAGTAGCAAGGATAATTGCAGTTCCAGCGATGATAGTAGTCATAATATGCGTAATAATATTGACAATAATAAGAATAATATGCTTAATGATGATAAAAGTAGTAATATCCGTAATAATATTGATAATAATAGAAGCAGTAAGGATAATTGCAGTTCCAGCTATGATAGTAGTCGTAATATGCGTAATAATATTGATAAAAATAGGAGTAGTAAGGATAATTACAGTTTCAGCCACGATAGTAGTCGTAATATGCGTAATAATATTGATAATAATAAGAATAATAAGGTTAATGATGATAAAAGTATTAATATGCGTAATAATATTGATAATAATAAGAATAATAAGGTTAATGATGATAAAAGTATTAATATGCGTAAGAATATTGATAATAATAAGAATAATAAGGTTAATGATGATGAAAGTAGTAATATGCGTAATAATATTCATAATAATAGAAGTAGTAAGGATAATTGCAGTTCCAGCGATGATAGTAGTCATAATATGCGTAATAATATTGACAATAATAAGAATAATATGCTTAATGATGATAAAAGTAGTAATATCCGTAATAATATTGATAATAATAGAAGCAGTAAGGATAATTGCAGTTCCAGCTATGATAGTAGTCGTAATATGCGTAATAATATTGATGAAAATAGGAGTAGTAAGGATAATTACAGTTTCAGCCACGATAGTAGTCGTAATGTGCGTAATAATATTGATAATAATAAGAATAATAAGGTTAATGATGATAAAAGTATTAATATGCGTAATAATATTGATAATAATAAGAATAATAAGGATAATGATGATAAAAGTAGTAATATGCGTAATAATATTGATAATAGTAGGAATAATAAGGATAATGTTAAGTATAGTATAGTATAGTATAGTATAGTATATAGTATATAGTATATAGTATAGTATAGTATAGTATATATATATATATATATATATATAGTATATATATAGTATATAGTATATATATATATATATATATATATATATATACTATATATATACTAACTATATATACTAATATATACTATATAATATAGTATAGTATAGTATAGTATGGTATAGTATAGTATAGTATAGTATAGTATATATACTATAGTATACTATAGTATAGTATACATATAGTATAGTATATATATATACTATAGTATACTATAGTATAGTATAGTATAGTATAGTATAGTATAGTATATATATATATATATATATATATACACTATATAATATAGTATAGTATAGTATAGTATGGTATAGTATAGTATAGTATAGTATATATAGTATAGTATAGTATATATAGTATAGTATAGTATACATATAGTATAGTACATATACTATAGTATACTATAGTATACTATAGTATAGTATAGTATAGTATAGTATAGTATAGTATATATATATATGTATATATATATATACTATACTATACCATACATACTACATATATATATATATATATATAGAGAGAGAGAGAGAGAGAGAGAGAGTTGTATAGTTTTATACAGTCATATATATAACTAACCTAACCCAACCTATACATTCGTAGTTTACAGTGCAATTATAAGAATTTTTGAAAAATTATGTAGGATCTTCCAGGTGCCCTCATCAGTCACCACTGCGTGTACCGGCTAGGTACGGCATTGGCAGCAAGCTGTGACGTCAGTTGACGCATGCGCATAAAGCTCTCGCGTGCGATAAAATCTCACGACTGCCCAACACTGAAAGTAATTGTATAAAGTTGTGTGACTTGATGTTAAGATTTTATTTATGAACGCTTTACAAAAAGCGCGAAAATTGATTCATTCAGGTGGTAGAATAAAACAGACATTTTTATTAAAGGTCTTTAATTACAAAATACAAAGTAATATATAAAGTTGTATCACTTGATGTTAAGATTTTATTTATGAACGCTTCATAAAAAGCGCCAAAAATGGATTCATTCAGGTGGTAGAATAAAACATACATTTTCATTAAAAGTCTTTAATTATAAAATACATATTGTAGAATATTAAGTAATATATAAAGTTGTATCACTTGATGTTAAGATTTTATGAACTGTAAAATTTAGAAATACTGAATGCAGCATGCAGGTATAACTTTATAAAGCAATAAAGGAAATATGGCCGAATCGCGTGCAATTGTCGGCCGATAAATCTACTCGCTACACAAGCTGCCAAGATTTAAATAGGACGAAAATTACGAGCGTAATATCGATCAAACGTATCTTTGCGTCATTAACGGTGCCGTGATTTCCGTAAAAGCTCTAAACAGAGTCCTTTGGGATCGAGCTGTACTACCGCGATTAGGGTGCAATATCGCGAAACGAGATAGGCTCGTTTCTTGCCTTCGTACACGAAGTCACGTCTTGCGTTTTGCCATGCACGTTCGCGTGCGAGTGCAACACCCAAGATAAAACGGAATGGAAAGCAAATTTATTGTCGTAATTTATGGAAATATCGTGCGGCACTTTGTTTTCATTCCTTCTAGTGTACATAAAGAAAATTTTAAATGTTTCTTCGAGTATTTCAAGATTTATCGAAGGACGTTATGAAAGATTTTTTAATACACCGATGTTTTTATTTTCGTAACGAAATTTAAATTTAATTCTACGAATGAATTCGCTAGTCAGCGAATTTTGAAGAGAACCGTGGCAAAGTAGGAGAAAAATTGTTTCATCGAACAGAGTGCTGAACCGATGAATCAGCCACGAAGACTTACAAGCGCTGACTCGGTCTGCGATGAACTTTATTTTAGCGTGTGAGCGAAATATTTACGAATTCCTCGTTCCGAAAAGCACTCAAGAGCCTCGAAACACGGTAGGTTGAAACAACGAGAACCATCGTTGATTCTGTTTAACGATATTTGCGAGTTTCTATTTGATTTATGTTCCTCTTCTACATTGGCTGCTAAAAAATCTTCTGAAAAAAATAGCTTTACAACATATTTATAGTATACGCTTTTCTTTATTTGATTGATATGTATTATTTCTAAATTTTAATTATACAAAATTGTACAACATTTTAATTATATACAAAATGTTCAAGTTATTCACATAGTAGGTGTATTCACATATTTACAGAATTAGAATCATTATGTTAATAAATATAATTAATAAGCTTAAGTCTATCAAGCACCGTGCGTCATCACCTTTCCTATCCTTTAGAAGAATATCTAAAAAGAATGACGATTGCAGGCAAAAGTTCCTTATCAGAGATCGATTTTATCGAAAAAAAAACGAGCATGTGATGTCTCGAGTTTTTCTCGTTTAAACGATCAGAAATGTAGATTGGAACACGGCCAAAACTCGATACACGTACACACACATTTCCCTCGACCGCGTTCACTTCCTGCGGATTTGCACACGGGTTCGAAAAGAGCACGTGAAACGAGTTCTCTTTCGCAGGCTAGTTACGCGATAAAATAAGTATTTCAAGATCTCGCGGGACCAAGTGAACCTTTCATATTTCTTAGGATCTTACTTCGTTAGTGTCAAGTATGTTTCATGTGAATGGGGGACAGGTGAATGGGTGTAGTAGGTTTGACAAACAAAAGTTTGAAGATTCTACGAATAGGGTTGTTGCATAGGGTAGTTTTATATGTGAGATAGTTAATAGACTTTGGTAATAAAAATGGTCAAACATGAAGATCTAGTTGTATCAAGATGCAATCATTTTTCATCGTGTTTGTTCTGGTATAAAGGTGTTCAATCATACTTCATCATGTTCATTCACATTCAAGTTCTAATACAAAGGTATTCAATCATACTTCATTATGTTCACTCACATTCAAGTTCTAATATAAAGGTGTTCAATCATACTTCATCATGTTTGCTCATATTCAAGTTCTAGTATCAAGGTGTATAATTATCTTTTATAATGTTCACTTATTAGCATTTAGAAGATGATTACAGAGCTGTACCTCTAAATAACTACTAAAGTAATACATTTGCAATGAACAATTTCTCTTAATCACTAAAATACATGCTAACCTAAAAATGGTCACACATGAAGATAATCTAGTTGCATCAAGATGCAGTCATTTTTCAACATGTTCATTCACATTCAAGTTCTAATACAAACATGTTTAATCATTCTTCATCATGTTTGCTCACATTCAAGTTCTAATACAAAGATGTTCAATCATACTTCATCATGTTTGCTCATATTCAAGTTCTAGTATCAAGGTGTATAATTATCTTTTATAATGTTCACTTATTAGCATTTAGAAGATGATTACAGAGCTGTACCTCTAAATAACTACTAAAGTAATACATTTGCAATGAACAATTTTTCTTAGTCAGTAAAATACTTGCTAACATAAAAATGCTAGAAAAAGAAGATGGCCATTAGAGTATCAAGGTGTACAATTACCCTTCATAGTCTTCAGATATTAGCATTTAGGAGATGATTATATAGGTGTATCTCTAAATAATTACTAAAGTAACACATTTGCAATGAACAATTTTTCTTAATCACTAAAATACTTGCTAACATAAAAATGCTAGAAAAAGAAGATGGCCATTAGAGTACCAAGGTGTACAACTACCCTTCATAGTCTTCAGTTATTAGCATTTGGAAAATGATTATGAAGCTACATTTTTACATAATCACTAAAGTAACAAATTTCCAACAAACAATTTCTTTTAATCTCTAAAATACATCCTAACCTAAAAATGTTAAAAAATGAAGATGACCATGTTGCAGTAAGACAACCAAGTTACAATAATCCTTCATAATTACTTCAACTCAGAAAATGATTACATATCTATATTTCTATACATATAATCACAGAGATACCTTTCCAGAATGATCATACATGGTCAACAAATATTTTATCCAACTTTCCGTATAATTTTCTTATGACAGTTCCGATCGGTCCAAGTATAGTCTCCATTTTCTCCATCGATCTAACGATAGTATTCAATCAAAGTATCTCCAAGTACTCTCCACAGTTCCAGGCCGAAAATGGAGGCCGTGCAGCGTTGACAACCGTAGCCAAAGGCATCTTATGATATTTATGAGAGCCCTTATGGTAGAACGTGTCGCAGCGACTTACAGCGAGGGTGTTTGGACGGGGATGCCGGGGCCACATAGACGGAAATAACTGCGCGCAGGATTTCTCGTTGGAGCGACACGTACTTTCGACACATTCCCTGGCTACTTCCGCGTAATTTGCTGGAGGACCTCTGAAACATTTTCTTCGTGCTTTTTCCTTATGCCGCGATCGTAATTTGAGTCCAGCTTTCTGTCTGGCGTTAAATTTGTTCTCCGCTTCTGAGGCCGCGTGATGCTCTATTTCTGCTGGAAATTAACGTAGAAAGCCGAGGGAAAAGCGCTGAAAATTATACAAATTTATAGCAAGATTGTGCTACTTCAGTGGTAAAAGATGGAGTTTCTTTCTTATCGATATAGAATTTAGGTACGCGCCAAAGTGTGTGTAGTTTATAACATGTTCCTATGGATTTGCGAATTTTGAGAGGTATTTTCGTGCCAAACGCGTGCTTCTACGAGTTACGTTATAGTCGCGTAAACGTTTACTTTTATACTGTGTAACAACTGGAGGCTCACAAAATATACAATGAATCAGGAAATATTTTTTACAAGGTCTTTGATACATTATGGAATTCTCAGATCTTTAGTTTTGGTAATTCTTAAATTTCAAGACGTTCAAATTTATAAATTTTCAAACTGATTAAATTTTGAAATTTTCTAATCTTAAGATTTTCAGGTTCTGAATCCTCAAATTTGAAAATTTTTTAATTACAAAATTTCAAGCTAGCAAATCTTCAAATTGTTGAAACTCTAAATTCTCAAATCCCCAAATTTTTAAATCCCAAATTAGCAAATCCCTAAATTCTCAAATCCCCATATTATATAAGCCCAAATTAGCAAATCCCTAAACTCTCAAATCCCCAAATACCAAATTCCAGATTAGCAAATCCCTAAATTCTCAAATCCTTAAATTGCAAAATCCCAAATTAGCAAATCCCCAAATTCTCAAATCCTAAATTGGAAAATCCCCAAATTCTCAAATCCGCAAATTCTAAAATCCTCAAATTCTAAAATCCTCAAATTCTCAAATCCCCAAAATCTAAAATTCCCAAATTCTCCAATCCCCAAATTCTCAAACTCCCAAATTCTCAAATCCTCAAATTATAAAATTCCCAAATTCTCAAACTCCTAAATTCTAAAATCCCCAAATTCTCAAACTCCCAAATTCTAAAATCCCCAAATCCTCACCTCCCCAAATTAAAAATTTCCCCTTTCCCAAATCCCCAAATTCCAAATTCCCAAAATCTCCAACTAACCTTCTCGAAAGCCCTCCGAAAACTATCTTGACATCATATTCACAAAAGCGATACAAGCGTAGATTTCACAGAACCAATGGTACATGGTTTCCTACAATTTTAGCCACTCGTAAATCGCCGCTTCTTTGATTCCGCTGTTTTACGAGCGACGGTGCTGTTACATCGACCTTCTGTCGATTTCGTGCCCGGGTTTATCGTGAATTGTTGAAGTGTATTTCTCACTGACCGTTCGAGGTGAAGCTTTTAAGATGAACATTAATTTTCGATCTGGTTGCATCGGTCTCTGTCGTTTTGATAGCACTTGAGTCTGCCTTCAAAATGGCCCGTTGTGATCTTCCGTTAACGACTTGTCTGCTCGATTTATTCGAAACAAACGAAATAGCGTATCGTTTAACGCATCACAATGTAACCACATACACAAAATATCTATTTTTTAAGAATATAAAAATAAATGATCGAATTTCAGGAACCTTGAAGAGAGCAGATGGTTCTGGTCGGCCATTTTTCGTTCCCGTTTAAACGCGCTCCAAACACGAAACCCTTAGTTTCCTCGATTTAAGTAACTCCGTTTTGTTCCCCGACAAACGAATCGTTTGTTTGAGCAATTCCCCAGGCTATTTCCTACCCGACGTGTTAAGCACAGAATCTTGTTCTACAAAAATAGGTTCGCTGCAACCATGTTCCGAGGCTCGCCGAGGATCATTTCCAAACATTGTGTAGATCAAATGTCTCGCCCTCTCGTTGTACCTTTAAATTTCTACCTTCTTCTTGTTACAGTACGTGCATTCTACTCGCTACATGCGATTCTTGTAACTGAACGATTTTAACTGCCGTTTCTCTTCCTGCTTTCTTTTTACTGATTTGGCATTTTACTTCTCTGCTTCCGAGCGATAAGATTGAGGTTATGTTTCGGATTACGGTTTAGGTTACGGTTCAGAACATTAGTGTTTCACGTTGGGGTTTTAGGTTTTTTGTAACTTGAGATTTTTTATCTTTTGCAATTTAGGTTTTTGGGAATTTGAGATTTTGATACGTTAGCACGGTTACTTGTGCTGCAATCAATTATTGCATAAAATAAAAATATGGAAGACATGTTCGACATTTTTGCAACTCTTCCAGCAGAAAAATTTGGTGATTCAAAAAATTAATACTGCATTGTTCTTGTCAAAATAAAAAAATAAAAAATCGTATAAGATGTCCACAAGTAACATTCAATAAAATATCAATACATTAATAAATTTATCAAAGATGGCACCTTTTGTGATCATCAAATAGCTGACAATAATATGGCAGTGTATCCACCTAACAAAAGAGATCAAATGGCGCATAACAAGTCGTATATCATCCTCAAACAGACTCGTTAAATCCACATAACTCGAGGTTGTCCCTTAAATCGTTAAAACGTTCAACACTATGACATCGTTTCGTCAAATGGAAATTTTTAATAGTTCTATAGTAATTCTCTCGTTGAAGCGTCTGTGTGACCAGTATCACTGATTTACGATTCCTAAACGTCGTTTATCCTTCGCTTTTCTTGGCAGATATTAGACTATTATGTGGCAGGATGAATTCGCGTGTTTTGTCCATCAACTGACGTCATAAAGCGTATTAAAGTGTAACGTTAATTTGTGGGTGTCATCTTGGTATTCAAGATAGTTACTACGTAGATGGTATTGAGAGTGGAGGGTGCAGAATTTAGGGACGTGGGGAGTTAGGGAGCAGAGAGTTTAGGGATTTGGGCACTTGGGAATTTGAGGATTTGGGGATTTGGGGATTTGGAGGTTTGAAGATTTCAAGGTTTGGAGATTTCTAGATTTGAAGATTTGGGGATTTCAAGGTTTGGAGATTTCAAAATTTGGAGATTTCTAGGTTTGGAGATTTGGGGATTTCAAGGTTTGAAGATTTCTAGATTTGAAGATTTGGGGATTTCAAGGTTTGAAGATTTCAAGATTTGGAGATTTGGGGATTTCAAGGTTTGGAGATTTCTAGATTTGAAGATTTGGGGATTTCAAGGTTTGGAGATTTCAAGATTTGGAGATTTCTAGATTTGGAGATTTGAAGATTTGAAGATTTGAACATTTGAACACTTCAAGGTTTGAATATTTCAAGATTTCAAGATTTCAAGTTTTGGGGATTTGGATATTTGGGAAGACAATAACTTTCGCCTCCTTCATAATACATCAATATCTTACAATACAAAAAACAACCCCCAGAATCCAAGTACTTCGATCATAAAACATTATCCACCCATCTCAAACATCTAAAACCTACCCCAAAAAGTGTCCATTAAAAACTATCTACCACGTCGATGTTTGTCGCCATCCTCTCAACACATCACAACACCTGCCTCTCCGAATCGCCGTTAACAAACGACATTACACGACCAATCTTCCAGCACTCGTTCGTCATATGTCCATAACCGGGTCAAAAGTGATGGCCGAAAGACCGTATGAGAATAAACAGCGCATCACGCTCACTGTCGGTACTAATCACAACTAACTGGCACAAATCAAGTCTTAAACTGTACACGCCCGTCAAATAAGCAGGCTGTTCGCAAGCAGGGTTCACCTGTTCCGCTCAAGAGTTTCTTCTCGAAGTAGAGCTGGTTGCTCGTAAATCTTTGGAGTGAGAGGTGGCCGCAAGAGAAACGGAGAGTCATACTGGAAGCAACCCGCGAACCGACTATGTTTCGTTAATAACGATCACCCTCTGCGTCTTTAAATCAGTTAGTTCTACTCGGATGAGACTGCGTAGTTGGGAATAATTTTGAAACGCGACCGCTTGGCAACGATCACTCGACGACATTGTAGGCAACGTCATTCGCGCCATTTCTTCTTGTGGAAAGGAAAATGACAAAGAGAAGAATGGGTGGCGGTATGCGTTTACACGCTTCCAACAATCCTCGCAAAAGGCTGGAACAAAGTAAATTGCGACCATGTGCCGCGTGCAGAACCGAGGAAAGGCTTGTCCTCTTCTAATTGCACGCTTCGAATGATTGATAATGCCTGATTCGCTCTTATTCCGCACAATACTCCCTTTATTGCAGTTTCCCTTTAATCCACGGCTCGCGTTTGACAAATTTTGCTTGACTCTTTTTTAGGTGGGCGGCCATTTTGTGCTCGTAAGGAAGCTTCGTTTGAAAATTTTAAGTAATGTTTACAGAAATAATTTCTTGAAGCAAAATTACTGTGTATCATTAGATTCTATCATACTATTTTACTACTTACACTACTTTACTAAACATAAGAAGAAGATATATATTTGTTAGGTTAGGTTAACAATTCAATATGGCGTACTTCAATCTGAAGTGAATTAATCAATGAACCTCTTCAGGTTCCTTTTTAAACTTAGGACTATAAGTGCCTTTAAATTAATTTTCAACTTCAGTCTCTTAAATTAATTTTCAACTTCAGTCTCTTCAATTAATTTTCAACTTCAGTCTCTAATTTTATAAACAATTTAAAGGTTTATAAATATGAAGTAAATTAATCAGTTAACCTCTTCAGGTTCCTTTTTAAACGTACGACTATAAATGTCTTTAAATTAATTTTCAACTTCAGTCTTTTAAATTAATTTTCAACTTCCGTCTCTAATTTTATAAACAATTTAAAGGTTTATAAATATGAAGTAAATTAATCAGTTAACCTCTTCAGGTTCCTTTTTAAACGAACGACTGTAAATGTCTTTAAATTAATTTTCAACTTCAGTCTTTTAAATTAATTTTCAACTTCAGTTTCTAATTTTATGAACAATTTAAAATTTTATAAACCTGAAGTGAATTAATCAGTGAACCTCTTCAAGTTCCTTTTTAAACGTAGGACTATAAGTGTCTTTAAATTAATTTTCAACTTCAGTCTCTTAAATTAATTTTAAACTTCAGTCTCTAATTTTATAAACAAGTCTTAAAGGAATAGTAAAAAACAGTTGTCCACATATGTCCTTTGGCAGAGAAATTTAAGAACAGACTAAACCAAATGCGTGTAAGTGACTTTGGCAATAAATTAAAATGAAATTAATTGTATTTATGTGGTACATAAAATATAAAATATAATGTGTGATTGTCAAGCAGTAAACAAAGCCACGGAAACGATTCTGTGCATCGGTTGTTCCCAACAGTTCCTGTACTATTGCTCAAAGATAAATGTCCACAGCTGCTCTTATTTATCAGCATGTACTAATGGCAAAATAGAAAAAAATAGCGAAGAGCAGACGGTAGTGCGAACGTAACAAAGGTTACTCTTTGTGGAAAGTGTCCTTTCTCTCGGTTTCTGTCTGCTACGATGAAATATATGACAGGAGCTATGCGATGCTAACTAACAGCTGAAGTTTAAACCATCTCGGAATTAACGTTTGAGCAAATTTCTAGTACCGGTCTCGTGGTCCATTAAATAGCATTATGAGCGTTTATGATGTCGATTTCTACGCCGGAAGTAGTTCAAGTGAATTCTACCGTCACTCTCTCATGAGACGTGAAAATTTCTGTCGCAGCCGCTTATGTTGCACGTTCGATAAATAATAATGATAATGATAAGCCGATCGTGCGGAGGTGAATTTACGAGAGTATCAGAGACGATACCGATCTACCCATACCGGAGCAGGATTAAATATCTAATTTTAGTGATTGTAAATTGCACGCGATACGCGATTCCACGCCAGCGGATCCTCGTGCCAAACACGTGGCTTTAACGATCGTGTTCGCACACCCGAACCATACGCCTCTTTTACCAGCGAAATTTTTATACCAACCCATCGTAAACATTCGGGTAAATGGCGACGTCCCTTTGAAAACTTACAGTACGACTTTTTTATTTTTGTTGCACATGTATTGTTAGAGATAGGTTATGCGTTTGTAGGGAATGATGAGGAAACATTTGAAGTTTGCAAATTCGAATATTCTGTAATTCTCAAGTTTCTGAGTTCTCAAGACTCATTGAATTGTCAAGCCATAAAATTACTTGGTTAGATTAGGTTAGGTTAAAGTCTTAAACTCTCAGATTCTGAAATTCTTAGACTTCTAAGTTCTCAAATTTCTAAATTTCCAGATACACAAATTTTTAAGTTCTCAAGTATTGAACTGTTTCAGTTCTGTATGTCCTCAAATAGCTATGACTTCAAGTCCCTATGTCCTCAAATTTCTACATCCACAAATTCCTACGTCTTCAAATTCTCAAATCGCCAATTCCTAAGTTCTTAAATTCCGAGGTCCCTACATTTGAAAATTTCAAACCTCTTCAGATCTGGTCACTGCAACCATGTTCGACAATGCAACCCCAAACTATTTAACCCTATCTAACGCCATGTAACCCTATCTAAGCCTATCTAACCCTATCTAACATATCCCACAAAATCCCAAATAATTCTACAAAACAACCCAATACACCCTTGTCCAACGGGTCAAAACAGGGCCATTACTGACAAGCGTCAAAACGGTCCAATGTCCGAGTGTTAATGGCGTTCTAGGTCGAATTTTTCATGGCGGCGATGTTTCTAGCCGTCAACGCAGGAGCGGAGGCAGGAGAAGCAGCGCGTAATTTACGAGCAGTCGAGCAGTGTGTCGTTTAGCCAATCTAGCGGGACAAAAATCAATTTTGCAACTTACACATGTTCACTGACATTATGTATCGATAGTAGAATGTCCATTTTACAAGAAAATATCGATATTAATGTAAAAAACAATATGTAATTATCTGTTAATAGTATCTGGAGATGTAGTTTGACGTAACTGCTTCTAAAGTGAAAGCGAGTGGCAAAGCGGATAGAAGCAAAACGCTTTACACCCGACATCGGTCTCTGTCAAGCGAGGGTGTATGTCTATCGCTTTCCGCGCGGATAACGAGCAGTCTTGACATGGATGAGAAAACGAGGAGACCCGCCGTCTAAATCGACAACGTGAGTGTAACGGGCGAAGTTGGCCGGAAAATGCAAAGAAAACACTCGGCTACCCTTAATATGTTTATTAAATATACACCGGGCAACGTTATGTTAATTTCGGTTCCTGTGACGCCTCATTGAATATTCGGGTTTAGACTTCTGATTTCACAATTTCACGATTACTTAAGTACATCAAATAAACTTGACACCTAAATAACTTGTACTTGATAGCGTGATGGAGAATTGTGTGAATTTTTATTTATAATACCTTGTTAATGGGATTGAAATATTAAGATTACCTGTAGGTTCGAGGAACCATGAATTTGAAGTAGACTCTCAGGTTTAGACTTCTGATTTCACAATTTCAGGATTACTTAAGTAAATCAAATAAACTTGGTGATATCTAATTACTTGTACTTAAATTTGATAATGTGATGGAGAGTTGTGTGAATTTTTATTTATAATGCCTTGTTAATTGGGATTGAAATATTAAGATTACCTGTAGGTTCGAGGAACCATGAATTTGAAGTAGACTCTCAGGTTTAGACTTCTGATTTCACAATTTTACGATTACTTAAGTAAATCAAATAAACTTGGTGATATCTAATTACTTGTACTTAAATTTGATAATGTGATGGAGAGTTGTGTGAATTTTTATTTATAATACCTTGTTAATTGGGATTGAAATATTAAGATTACCAGTAGGTTCGAGTAACCATGAATTTGAAATAGACTCTCATATTGCCAAACAAACGAGATCTCGCACGAGATTATTTATGCGATCTCAAAAGTAATGTGACCAGAATGTTTCTTAAATTATATAATTATATTCTGAATTGCGATTGGATATTCTGAGATCTTGATTAATTTCGACACGTGTAATGCGGCTAGGTATTTTTGGAATAGTAGATGCAACTAAGTAATGTCTATTCCATTCTGAAGTAGAGGAGATTTCGATTCTACACCGGCAACGCTGAAGATTTCAACGAGATGATTTTCACAGGAGTCGTCCGAACAGTGTTTGCTTTGCCAATCAAACGTCGACGATTTTACCGAGTGGTTAACTTGTCGCTACAGCCAACTCGCTCGTCGGAAGATATTCTACCAATGTCTACAGTCAGATGTAACAAAGACAGCCCTGAGTGACTTTGTTACTTCCATGTGCTGTCATATCGTTTCGGGTGTTGATTCCGTTGTTAACGAGTTGATGGAAATAGCTATAGAACCTTGGCTTACGGACATTTGTTCGTAAACATTCGCTGTAAGAATACTGTATCGGACAAATTGATGGATTCGTCTCTTTTTAGATTCTCGGATTTCTAGATTTGCTGTTAGATTTGTCGTCTAGTAACTAAATTTTCAAGTTTGCAAACGTCTACAATGAAACATTTTTTAATTTCTATCTTTAGAATCTCCAACCTTATACATTTGTTAAATTTACTAATGAAAGCTACTAAATTCAATGTATTAATAATTTTAATTTTTGTCTAGGTTTAGACCAAAAGTCTGAAGCTAGAAAAGGTCAAATTCCCAAACAAAAAGATCCAGTAATTTTCTGAAACATAACCTAAAGCGACACACCAGACGCCATATCGCTCCCGAGGCCCAACCTAATCTTAACCTAACCCAATCTACCCCTAACGCAACTTCGACCAATCAATGGTATCGTATACCAATCGCGTTCTTCCAGGATAATGGCAATTAGCAGCAAACGCAACGGTAGATCATTCGCGCACTATGTTTCTCCAAACAGATGTTCCTACCCTAATTCCTTTATGTCACGTTCGCGATTCGATGCTCGTGAACTAGCATTCCCTGTCAGCCCGCTGTGGAATACATTCCTGACGGTTCCGGGACATTAAAGACTCTGTTTTCGGATTATTAATCAAAGTGGTATATTGGACGACGTCAAATTCGAAACGAGCGGTCATTAAATTCCTGTCGAGGCTGGTCCGGTATAAAGTGTTTATTTGATACCTCCACGAACGGCAGATGTAATATTGATAATCGATGGGACGATATTTCCTGCCCGAAGAATTCGATACATTCGGAGAATCGCGGAGACAAGATGGCTGACGAGAGGTGGGCGAATGATTTGTCTTTTCGAATTGAAGATTTGTGGATTTTAGTATAATTCTGGGTTATTAATTTTATGGTACTTGAGTAGTATGTTGGGTAGGTTATTGGGTAGTATGTGATGCAGAGAAATTAGTTTGGGGTTGGAGATCAGACATGTTGGACCTTGATACTGAATATCAGTGTTGTTCTTCAAAATCTTATTTTGCCATTTTACTATGTTATTATTTCTCTGTCCACTAATTTATTATTCCACTATTTCAGCTGTCTATTCCCTCAGTCTTCCATACAACTTTCCTATTTCATCTCACGCGCTATAAAACTCCGCTATCAAAACGAACGATCTTATAATTAAAAGTGGCTATACATTAGCGATCGTAAGTGCGGCCGAACATAATTTTCTGCGAAGCTTATCCTCTAAAAACGAGATTGGTCAAGAGCCGTTACTCACAACAAAAATACTTTAAACGATAACCGGGCAGCAAAAGGGTAAACACGTGTCGAGGAAGAGCCACTTGTCTTTTGATGCGTGGACGAAAATACATCTCAAAGTAGCGGACAGTTCGCGTTAATCTCTTCGCTAAACCGACAAGAAGAGGGCTCTTTATCGTTCTCGTTTACACGCGTGAACGACGCCCATCACAGATTTGCATGTCGTCATTTGGATCAAGTGTTTCCATAAATTTCACCTATCCGAACGTTTCTGATAGGTGGTGGAACATGGAGACGTCATATTTCGGGGTGTGTAACAGATGAACGGGAAAGCGTGTCACATAATTTCTAACTTACGAGCAACAATTTAGAAACGTGTTCGAACGAGTTCGAAATTGTTTCAATCCGTTCTCTGGTTTATGGCTCTTCGACGTACATTGCTTTTCTACCGCGAGAGGGTATTAAATTCTTCCGCGAAATACATAGTATAAGATGGGGGTTGCGGAATTACTTGGATTCTTGATTTTTTATTTAATTGTTTAGGAGATGATTCGCTTTAGTTTAAATTTCCCGCCTTTTACAGAGGAGTACTTTTTGTATTGTGAGATATCCACGAATTATTTAGGAGATGTTTGCTTTACCTCAGTTTAAATTTCTCGCCTTTTACAGTACAGTATTTTTTATATTATGAGACTCCACGAATTATTTAGGAGATGACTAACTTCTTCAATTTGAATTTCCCGCCTTTTATAGTAGAATATGTATCGTACAAAATATACAGTAATCCACGAATTAGATTACCCAATTTCAATTCAAATTTCCCGCCTTTTACACCAGAGTATTTACTCTACAATAAAATATACAATAATCCAGATTTTAAAGTTTCCAACAGTTTAAATACTACACTAATTGAATCCTCTAGAAAATCCACTGTACCTGAAACCTCATTTCACTCAAAACTAATTGCATTAAGTTTGCAGTTATTTCCACAGCATCCAAGCGTAAACCACACATATTCCTCTAATCGGTCAAATCTACACACGATACTTAATATAATGGGAAAGTATGTTACATTTTGGTGTACTGCGTTGATAGAAACGATTTCACGCAATCTTTCGTCGGTTCAACGAGCGTAACGAAGAACCGATATAGAAAAGCGGCTTTATTAATAGAATGATAAACAAGCAGGACGCGGATGCCGAAATTAGATGTAGGTTACGGGAAGGAATATCGTGGATCGAAGAAAAAAAGAATAAATCGAGCCCGGATAAAAATACAGCTTTGCGGTTCTTAACCGTACAACTGTGAGTCGAAATATCGAGTTTAACACACAATCTAAAATATTCAAAATGATCAGAGTTTCAGCAGAAAAATTAAAACGATATTCTTCCGATAATCGAACGACAAAATAACGTGGATCAAATTCCCCGACACATCATTCTACATATATTAATCCAGTAGAATGTACTTTGTCCTTTATAAATTCGCATAATTTGGCATATTAATGTCCCTCCTTCCTGTACCAACGCTTTTCGCGGATTTCGACATCGTGTTTCGTTACGTTGGCATTGTTTTAAATTAAACATGACGCCGGTCTTCTTAACAGCGAATTTGTACACGACAAAAATATTCCACGGTTATGTATTAATACGGCGACAGATATAATGAATCCTGCGCGATAACACGTGCTGCGATAAATTTCGAAACAATCGACCTTAAATATAACCGGCTGTCAACATGGGTATCGTTGCATCTATAGAACTGCGACGATTGGTGTTGGAATTTAGAGATATGGGGACATTTGGGGACGTTGGATTTCGTGGTGGGTGTAGGGTTTTGAAGGTGTGGGCTATTGTGGGTGTAGAGTGTTGGACGTTAGGGAGGTAGGGATTTGGGGGTGGAGGAATTTGGGGATATAAGAATTTGGGGGTGTAGAAATTTGGAAATGTAGGAATTGGGGGATGTAGGGATTTGGGGATGTGGGAATTTGGGGATGTGGGAATTTGGGGATAAGGGAATTTGGGGATGTGAGAATTGGGGGATGTGGATACTTGTCACACATATACAAATCCATGTTTCGTTTACCACTATAAATATTCCAAGGCAAAACGTTAATTTGCCCAATAATATATGCAGCACACCGAATCTCAAATGAAGTTCAGAAGTGACTTACCGGATCGTTGAGATTTATTGGGGGTGGGAATACTGCGCCAGTTTCGCCAACGATGTCCCTTATAAATCACTGTCGTCGAATATTATTTAGTTGGTGCGGGAGGGTCGGCCTGTTCCCCTTTGCTGGCGGACTCCATCTTAGCGGCAGCAAAGCGGAAAAAGACACACCCTCGGCCAACACTCCTGCCACTCGAAAAATCCTCTTACAAAATGAACGAGGTGATGGTTGGATATTGTTGTCTTCTGTTTCTCTTCTCACTTTGAACATTCCGGGTACTGTGACGATTGAAGCAAATGGATGTTTTGGAACTGTTGTGGAATTTTAGGAAGCTAGGAGTTTAGAGGAGGGGGTGAATTTTGGGATTTGGAAATTTTGAGGTTTGAGGTTTGAGGATTTGGGAATTTTGGGAGTTGGAGAGTTGGAGTATCGGGCATTTGGGAATTGAGAAATTGAGAAATTGGGGATTTAGGTATTGGGGATTTGGGAGTTGGGGATTTGGGAGTTGGGGATTTGGAAGTTGGGGATTTAGGTATTGGGGATTTAGGTATTGGGAATTTAGGTATTGGGAATTTAGGAATTGGGGATTTAAGTATTGAGGATTTAGGTATTGGGGAGTTAGGTATTGGGGAGTTAGGTATTGAGGATTTAGATATTGGGGAGTTAGGTGTTGGGGAGTTAGGAATTGGGGATTTACAAATTGGGGATTTAGGAATTGGGGATTTAGGAACTAGGAACTTAGGAATTGGGGAGTTGGTAGTTGGAATTCATGGAATTGGACATTTGAGAATTGACAAATTAGGAAATTAGAAAATTCAGGTACTAAAAGTTTAGAAATCGGGAAATTAGGTATTAGAGATTTAGGAATTGGGAAGTTATGTATCGAGGATTTAGAGATATGAAAATTTAGGTATTTGGAAATTGTAGATTTGGTGTTTTAGGAAATCTGAAATTATAAAAATTCTATTGCAAATATACAAATGTAATACCTTAGAAATTTTGTTAATTTGCAATTTAAAAATGAAGTACGTACGAATTCATAAAATAAAAATATTTCAAAGTCCAGCCCATTATAAATATAGAAATTAAAACATTTACAGACCTTAATAAAGATTTTCGAAGTTAATAATTTTGAGACCTAAAAAGTTCCAAAAATTATACCAATTAATTTGTATCTCCGCAAATTCATAAACATTCAAATAAATATCTACACACTCGTTAGCGAAGTCTCCGTCTCCCGTGACAAGAAAATACGAAATCCCATATCGTGCGCAAAATACGTGGTCATCAAACTGTTAACAGTATCCTCGGCGAACAGTACATTCCTTTTTCCCACAATGTCGTATTTATACTTAACATATTATCTCATGTTATTGTCTCCAGCCTGCTGTCCTCGTTCCCCCATAAACTATCTCACTATACGGCTAACCTAAGTACGTTTCACTCTCAATCTTCTAATACATCTGATTGTTCGTTTTTCTAAGGAAAAGCCGGGTCGTATAACCCCTCTGAACGTATATATTTCATCTGTCAGCGAAGCTTGTAGTTAACTCATTGCTCTTAGTCACTTAACAGTCGAGGTTAATTATATACAAATTATTCGATGTAATTAAGGGGATGTACGTGGCGGGAAGGCACATTTATAATCGAAACGGTGATTAAGCGAGGCCGTGGCTGGATTTCATCGCTAAAATCGTAACGGACGATCCATGGCCGTTCAAACGAAACTTGCTAAATTTAAATTCCAAACATCCGAGATGTTCGTGGCGAAAAAAGTCTCGTGGAGAGAAAGAAAAAATTTGAATGATTTTTTCTGTTCCACGTATTTCCTGCGGTTGGCTCTTTGCACCCCTGTATATTTGTTCGGTTTGGATTTCTGATTTATGCTCTTTATTTAGATTCATTGCCTCTTTCTTCAAAAAAAAATCATAATTTATTGTCTTTTGTAGGAGCTATTTTTTCTTTAGGTTTTAGTCAACAAGGTTTCAATCATTTGATTAAGAATTTGATGGTTTAGGAAGTTTAATAGCAATTGTAGATATTTAGGCTACTTCATAGTAATTTTAGATAAAATCTATTTAAGAAGTTTGATGAAACCTCTAAAGAAACTTTGGTGAAATCTTTAAAAAAGATCTTTGAAAAATTTTTAATAAATCTTTGAAAACAGGTTGCACTTTAATTCAGCAAGATTTGAATTTCCCTCCCATTTTCGACGCCATCTTGATTTCTACCCATTCAGAACTCCCAAATGTTTTTAACTCAATTTAAACATTTTTTAAAAAATTGCAAACTATATAAAATAATTCTGTTCAATCTCCAAATTAACCCAAAGAAATTTAAAAAAGAATAACTTTATAATTCAACAACTAATAATAACCTTTTTCTCATCA
Organism: Megachile rotundata; assembly: GCF_050947335.1. NCBI lineage: Eukaryota > Metazoa > Arthropoda > Insecta > Hymenoptera > Megachilidae > Megachile > Megachile rotundata. The sequence goes on along the minus strand of NC_134984.1, from coordinate 17,374,208 downwards.
AACGTCATAAGTATCCTAGAAAGAACTCCAACTAACAAACCGAAGAAAAATTATTCTCCACCGTAATCGAAGAAAGAAATCCGAAAGACAAACGATTTTCCAATGTTTCCTTCACGCAAAAACTTTCGTGGAGAATCTTGTAGTAGCCCCGACGAAGAATCATCGTTTCTCAAGTTTTTTTCCCGTTCGCAGAAAGAAAAGCCATCCTTCAAGTTCCCCGTTTGTTGGCGCAAGAAATCGCCACGATTCTCACGTGTTTCTACGTGGATAAAGGTTGTCGTGAAACAAACTCACGGTGGTTTCGCAAATCAAGTTTGCAACGTCGCATGGGGCAAAGGGTTTACCGCATTTACCACTCTCAAACACGTCCATCCAAGGGTCGACCCTTTGTGCAAACTCAAGGTGACTGTGGGGATGTAAATTTACTGTTACAACCCTTTGAATGTAGTATTTCGATGTTTTTAGGTTGGGAGGTACAGTTATGTTATTTTTGGGGTAGGTGGAGGAGGTGTTTAGGGGGTTGTTGGGAATTGTTGGGAATTGTTATATTGTCAAGGTTAGATTGTTAAGGTTGTAGTGATTAATACTTGTTATTAGGGGTTTTTAAGTTAGAAGTATTTCTAGATCTCTACATTCTTCAAAATTCTATATTTTTAAATTTCTATACTTGCAAAATTCTACGTTCCCAAAATTCTATATTTTTAGACCTCAACACCCCTGAAATTCTATATTTCTAGACCTCGACACCCCCCAAATTCTATACCTTTGGATTTCTATATTTCTAAAATTCTACATCCCCAAAATTCCATAATTCTAGATCTCTACATCCCCCAAAATTTTATATGTCTAGATCTCTACACCCCCAAAATTCTACATCTTCAGATTTCTATATCTCCAAAATTCTACATCCCCAAAGTCCCATAATTCTAGATCTCTACACCCCCAAAATTCTATATGTCTAGATCTCTACATCCCCAAAATCCCATATTTCTAGATCTCTACATCCCCAAAATCCCATATTTCTAGATCTCTACACCCCCAAAATTCTACATCCCCAAAATTCCATATTTCCATACCTCTGCACCGCCAAAATTCCCATATCCCCAAATCCCCATACCCCCAACATTCTACACCCCCAAAATCCTCCACACCCAACATCCCACATCCCAAAATTCCCATATCCCCAAATACCTACATCTCCTACCTACTATACCTACTCTTCAAAATCCTCCACACCCAAAGATCCACATCCCCAAAATCTCCCACCCTAAACACAACCCAATAACTTGATAACACAAGAAGAAAAAAGGTTCCAACCTTGCGGAAGTTATTACAATCCCCGACGAACGTCGTGAAAATTTCGCTCGATTTAATAAACAAACACAGAGGCGAACGAGAGTCTCCGTGTATTTTAGACATAACGAATGTGCCAAGATTCCAAACACGATGCAAGGGTCCGTAAAGTCGTCGTCGTTGAATTGGTGCTCGATGTGGGAGGCAGTTAAAAGCAACAGGTATTCCATTTGCGCCGGGCGTCGAGACGCCACTGATTGTTTTAAGTGACCCCGCTTCGTGCAGAAATTTAAGTACCGTGCACTTAATGGGTATCTAAACGTTTGTCGTCAAACTAACAGCTTTAATTATACTGTTCATGTACCCTTGTACTATCTATTAATACATCAGGTATGATTGCTGTTATTCTATGAATTAGACGTTGTTTCAAATTTTCTTTATATTCTCTATATTCAATTGTAAAATTCATTTTCGTGGTTATAGATTATATGTTTACATGTCGTGGTCTGTTCAGAGATTATTTACGTGTTCTGTAGTCTGTGTGAGATAATCTGTGTGAGATTATTTATGTGTTCAGATCCCTTACATGTTTTACTAGAAGTAGGATATTTGAACTAGGATTTGAAGTAGTAGGATGTTTGAAGGTTTTGCGGACTCTTATAGGACGTTCTAATTGGGGTAACTATTGTATGACTTTTGGTATTGATGAGAAAATTGTATGCAAAGGTGAGATGTCAAGCTTATGTGGAAATTTTAAGTTCTCAAATTTTCTGATCATCAAATTTAAAAATTTGGAAGCTTAGTTAAAAATTTTCACATATAGGTAACTTTCACATATAGATCTGGAAGTACAGGTTAAGAGTTTAATAATTTAGTGATTTGGAGGTTCAGAGACCTACTTTGTACATTTCTAAATTTCTCTATTCCTAAATTTTCACATCCCTATTGACATATGAACAGCACATATGTGTATACATATGTGTATATGTATATGTATGTATATATATGTGCTGTTCATATAGCAACAGGTATACATATGTGTACACATATGTATACATATGAATATATCCATATGTATACATATATCCATATGTATACATATGAATGTGTATACACATGAGTATACATATGTATACATATGAATATGTGCATACACATGAGTATACATACATGTATGAGTATATGTATACATATGTGTATATGTAAGTGCACATTTTGAGCTACCTACTCTAATGCACATCTACTTACACGAATATCACTGAACATGTCACACCTACTTTCTATAATCGACTTCAAAACTGATCCAAGCAGATATACTCAATGAAATGAAGTAAAAAAGTTCTCCAGAAGATTAGACCCTGAATCCCTCCATTTTCCGAGTCCGGTTTTCGCGCTTCGCCCTATACTTCATCGCACGCACCGTACGAGCTACATGGCTAAGATCCAGAGAAACGTTGCCGCTATATTAAGACAGCCTTATATAACGTTCAGTCATATCCGAGCGGCTATCTGTATGAACCTTTAATATGCTCGCGACTTCCTGCGCGCGTACTTCGCGACGCTCAGAGCCCACTAAGATCGTTCTACGTCGCTTAATTAGATTTTCTGCGAAACCCCCTGTCCGGATCCTCCCGGACATGGATCGCGCCGACTTCCGGTTGGCCTGTCAAAGATAGCTGTCGCGGGGGAGACAGCTGATCTCCACCGTGAAAACGAGACGCTTGACCGCACGGCATTCCTGGTCACGCGCGAATACGACAGGGAAAAACGACCAGGGATGAGATACGAGGAGCAAACGTTTATGGGGGCAAAATCGCATTAACACGTTTTACTTTGGAAAGTGTTAGATCGTATCAAACGACCGATTCGGACTTCAAAAGCGCCGACCGTTTTGATGACTTGAATCGTCGCCGTAAAGTTGTAACGATTTGAAGATTAACACTTTGGGGATTATTTTTGACGGCAATCGGTTAGGATAACTTACGGGTTCTTTTATAGCGTGTGCGTGAAATGTTTGTTCGTATTTTGCTGAGGTGACGAGTGGTTAGCTTCGGTTACGTGTTTGTTTTTTCACTTTATTTTTAGGTTGAAGGTAGCACTGAAAATTTAGTGTTGAATCTTCTGAGTAGATGTTTCATGATGTGATGAAAGTTTTGAAATGAAAGCTTGTTAAAAAATTTCGATAAATATAGTTACTTTATGATACTCGGTAAAATGACTTCAGATTAAGAAATGTATGGTCATTTTTAATGAATGCTAAAATTGATGTAACATAAGTGCTACTTTATAAACATTTTGTGTCATCAACATGTGGACTTCAAACTCTAGACTCTAAAGTTTGAAAAGTTTGACCAATCATTGTTTGTCATAATTAGCTATCAGCCATTTTGTATTAAAAATCTTAATGTATGGTTTACATAGTCACTTTTGTCAAACTCTAACCTTCAAATTAATGTATCATAGTTGCTATTTTATACTACTTTTGTGTCATGAATTTTATTTCATTCAAAATGTTGATCATACAGGTAGATGATCCTCTTAGGGAATTCTAGACAGTTAGGGTTCAATCTGTTAATAGTATGTGGTATAATTATGCATCCTACAAACTAGTACGTCATAATTGAAACCTACGTCAGTACTGAACCCTACAAATTCATATTTGACACAGCAAATTAATTTTACTAATTCACAGAAAATTAATTAGCACAAAATTCAACCACCCATCACCTTACATCCTCTACTTGATTTGAACGAGTCAAACAATTAGATTTGACAAATGAAGCTACCACAATTAATCTTGACAAATGAAACTAACAGTCTCCCACGTATAATCAAACAATAATTAAATCCTTGAATATCAATATCACAGAAGAATGCATTTCTAAAATGAATTCATTTCTAAAATGAATTCACTTCTAAAATGAATTTCTGGTTGACGTCAAATTTCATAAACGGACCAGCTCTACAAAAGCAGACAGCAAAATCCGATGTTCAGAAAGATGAAAGAAGAATGATTCTAAGACCCTGATATGCTTCTCGTTTTTTCTCGGTAAATATACCACTTGTAGGGGAATTGGCGAGGTCAAAGGATTCTCCAGTCTGGATTTCCTCGAAGCCTGGATTGTTTGTTCTTTCCCGATTCCCGTCTGTTCGTCTCCTTGCGACCACGGTTTGTTTGAGTTGGCGCCACGGAAATCGCAAATACATTCGACCGACCACGCGATCGACCGGAAAGAAAATATCCAAACGGCGCTAACCTAACGATTCTGCACTTTCTAATTTCTTTTCGAGAGGTGGATTTAGAGGGAAATTGTATGAGTAGTTGAGTGATAGAGGTGTTGATGGGATTGGAGAAGTGGGGAATTTAGGGAGTTGAGAATTGGGGGATTGGGAAATTGGGGATTTGAGAATTTGGGGGTTTGAGAATTGGGGGATTGGGGAATTGGGGATTTGAGAATTTGGGGGGTTTGAGAATTTGGAGGGTTTGAGAATTTGGGGGATTTGAGAATTTGGGGGGTTTGAGAATTTGGGGATGTGAGAAGTTGGAGATTTGAGAATTTGGGGGGTTTGAAAATTCGGGGATGTGAGAAGTTGGAGATTTGAGAATTCGGGGGGTTTGAGAATTTGGAGGGTTTGAGAATTTGGGGATGTGAGAAGTTGGAGATTTGAGAATTTGGGGGGTTTGAGAATTCGGGGATGTGAGAAGTTGGAGATGTGAAAATTTGGGGGGGTTTGAGAATTTGGGGCGTTTGAGAATTTGAGGGTTTGAGAATTTGGAGATTTGAGAATTTGGGGATGTGAGAGTTTGGAAATGTGAGAATTTGGGGGGTTTGAGAATTTGGGGAGTTTTAAAATTTGGGGACCTGAGAATCTGGGGTGCTTGAGAATCTGGAGTGCTTGAGAATTTGAGAGGTTTGAGAATTTGGGAAGTTTGTGTATTTGGGAATTTGAGAATTTGAGGGGTGTGGAATTTGGGAACCTGAGAATCTGGAATGTTTCAGAACTTAAGAAGTTGAGAACTTGGAAATTCTCAAATTTCTAACTTAACTAATTTAGAAGCTTGACTATTCTAAAACTTGAGAATTCAAAACTTTAAAAATTCAAAAACTGTAAAACCATGACCACACACTAACGCAAAATTAAATCTACCTCCACCTAAAAACTACAGCAAAATGTACCAAAAATTAATTTCCCTGTTATAAGATCTCTCGCACATAACCTCTACCTCATGTACTCTAAAACGTAAACTCCCACCTAGTGGCAGTTAAAAATAATTTTTTATTCGCAGACTACTTTTTGATGCGCGATTTGTATATGTTAACACATCACTTATACACGAGGATTCATAGTTCACTCAGAACTTTGTAAACTGACACACGGCTGGCATAATAATCGTTGAAAATGAAACGAGTTTAAACGATTAGTTTACGCAATGACCATTCTGCGATCTCTGCGTTGCTTATACGATCTATCTTTTTTTCTTTTTCTTCGTTTTAACACATGTTTATGCGTTTAAATTAGATTGGCAGACTTTGAACTTCTGTTTGTGAAGCAGTTTTTATCAAAGAAAAAATCAGGATCAATCATATGTTTGTTCTGGGAGAAAATATTTCTTTTGGCATTCTTTTTTGAAGTTTGTAATAGGAATTTGGAGAAATGTTTGCACTATGGTATTACAGGAGAAATGTTAATACTGTATATAGTAGATTGTATTATAATACATACTTGTGATTGTGAAAGTGTTTTTTTCATAATTGGAAATATGGCTCAGGTTTGATGGCTGCTTTCATTGTTTGTTTCTATAAGTGCAGCAAATAATTTCAAGTATATTTACAGCTAAATTAAAAAATTTCTGACTGATTTACTTGGACATGATTTATGTATGGAAGAGCATAACATTTACAAGCAATATAAATAATATTTCTTCTAAAATAATATGCCTCCTCAATAAATATTATCCTCTTCCTTAATTCAAGACAGTACAAAAAGTTAGAGTATTTGAATAAAATTATTTGAGTAAAAATTGCCATTATTAAAAATTTCTAATATGAGATATACTGTGTTGCATTACAGTATTAAAATGAAAGAAATAAGCAAATTTAAGGAAGTAAGAAACAAAATGGTCCCCTTGTGACACTACATAAGAGTGGTCTAGTAGAATGTGAATTAATATGCTAACCGATTGAGCCATCCAGACTATTAGTAGTTCTTCCACTCTTTTTGCTTGCTCTAATAAGCTTAATATTTCAAATGACTGCCATCCATAACTCACTTAAACGGACAAATTAGGCCTCTTTAGATCGTATATAACTCTCAAAACTGGAAAGAACAGTAAGTCACGGATAGCGAATTACGGAGACGATGTTGTAAATTTAATAAGCACGTGTAATATCAAATTTTTCGCTCTTAATCATTCGGCTATGTTGAGCTTAGTCAGTGATAGTCGTTAGTGGTATGCAATGTGCTAATTGAATTTATAACATTGATCATTAGAATGATTTATATGATTAGTGTCACAGTAGTGACACAGTTACTAGTGTCTGTACTTATGTGATCATGTGTGGTGTATTTTGTGTAGTTTTTAATAGAGGTAAATAAATTACTTCTAAATAATCTGGAGGACCAAACAGATCTAAATAATCTAAGGAACCTAACTGGTCTAAATAATTATTTTAAATGATTTAATTACTTTGAACATTCTGAATAACCTGAAATGTATAAATGATCCAAAAATCTAAATAACCTAAAGAACTTAAATAAACTAACTAACCTAAATATCCTAAATAACCTAAATAACCTAAATAACCTAAATAACCTAACCTAACCTAAACTACTTAATATAGCCTATGTAACCTAACCTAGTCTATGTAATCTAACCTAGCCTAAACAACCTAACCTCATCTATGTAATCTAAACTAACCTAACCTAAATAACCTAAATTACTTAAATAATCTAACTAACCTAAATAACTAACAATCTATTATATCAATTTATTCCACGCGATTTTACAAAAGAAAGAGGTTACCAGCGAACGAGTTCTCAACTGAACGCTGGTACCGAAAGTGTTAAACATTTTCCTTCAATATTCGAAAGCTCTCCGTTTAAAAATTAGAGCGTTTAATTTTAGCCGAAGCACCGTGGTATACGTTTTATAGGTACGGGTCACGATTGACCCGGTTTCCGACGTTCGAGGGTTAAAGCATGTTGACTGCCATTCAACTTTAACGAGTTATTTAGGATTTGCATTGCTATCGGCAATAAAATTACACAGTCGTAAAGAGAAATGTTAATGAAATGCTCGTAAAAAGAAATTATCATTAATATTTATTATTATTTATATCATAGCGACGTCACACATAATTCCGAATTTTTAGCAATTTTCAAATTGAAATTAATTTTCTTGGCTATCAAAAATTTGTTGTTTTTTACATTGACAAATTTTATTGCAAAATTAGATCAATGCTGTATTAATTTTTTTCTGTAATGTATCAATCGAAAATTAATTTCTTGCTACACCAGATCAATTGAAGTTTAATTTCTTCCTATAATTAAAATTCCACTAAAATTAATTTTAAAATTACACAAAATTAATTACAATTCTGAATTATTCTACAAAAAAAATTAGAAGAATAATTCGATTAACAAAATAAAAATATCGACCATTCTGCGCCGGCAATCGATATTTCGCGACGGCGAAAGATCCACCGCGCACCGCGTTTTCGAACTCAAAATATTCTCATAAATTATGTATAAGAATTCTCTAAATTTCCACGATAAAAGAGAAACGTAATTTTAACTTACGAACGTCACTTCAAATTCCTCGAACACATTGAAACTTGCACACATCCGCGAAACACTCATGCAGTGGAATAAATGAATTTACAACTTTTCTTTTTACAGACCGACCTATAACGAGATTAGAAAGTACACGTACAATTACTTTGCAATAAAATCAAATTAAAAGATCGCAATTTAGATTGTGCTCATTTTGCAGCACCTTCACTGTACTCTTTATTGTATAAATTGAATGTTAATATTTCTTGAATTATTTAATAGTTACTCGATTTGACAGTCATTCTTTTTATTTTAGCAAAATAATACAAGTATTTAAACATTCAAATATTATTATTTTGATGTTCAATTATAATTTTTACTATTTTGTTATTTTTTCAAATTTTTTTATGTTCAATGTTCAATCTTAAATTTTTATTTCTTTCGTTACAAAGTTTTTGAAAATAGTCAAAAATATGACAAAGCTAGTTTCGATTTTCTGTACCAAAAGATCAAGTTAAATTTGTAAATAATCAAGTTAAAATATACTCTGAATATCAATTTAGAAAAAGAATAGCGAAAACTTCAATGGAAGTTAAATAATTTATTGTTTCAAAATTTTTCACTGCAACTTGAGGCTTAAACGAAGGAAAATAGCGCGCGAAGAATTTGGTAAAACAAAACAAACTGTTGCTTCAAACGGCGAAAGAAAAGTTCGTACCTTGATGTAGAGCGAAAAGGGGAAATAAAAAAATGGGGTGATTAAAGGATTTATCACCGTGTCACTGGCCGTGTCGAGTTCAGTGGTCGATTACAAAATCCATGAAAGTCGAAGCGAGGGTGGACGCCTTGATGCGAACTGACTGCCGACGCTTTCATTCAAGAAGGCGTCGGCGGTCGTCGCGACGCCCTTCGCGCAAGCGCCCACCACCGCATCATATTTCTTTTTTCCTATTTCTCCCACTTTCTCGCGTGTGTGGATGTAAGTCGGAAACGTACGTGCGCGCACGCGGCCGTTGCGTCCAGTTACCGATTTATTTCAATTAATAGAAATATATCCCGCGATATTAATAGGCAAGCACCGCGACAATTACGACCCTGTCACGGAAGAAAAGGAAACGGACTGCGTTTCAATTAGTGCCGCATTTTCGCACGCGTAATCAATTTGATGAATATATTTGCGGTTTCGATCCTTTGACGCTTCTTCGATTTTGGATAAATTCGCTTTTGTCAAAATTGATGTTAATTCAATTTTGGAGAAATTAGTCATTTTTGGAAAATTAGTTTTACTTCAATTTACATATGTGGAAATTATTTTTACTGAAAGGTAGATTTGGGAAAATTTTACTTAAACTGACCTCTATAAAAATTACTTTCCTTCAACTCACTTTTGGAAAAATTAGCTTCAGTCATTTTTAGAAAAATTAATTTTACTTCAACTAGCTTGTGGAAAAATTATTTTTATTTAAAGTTACTTTTGAGAAAATTCTGCTGGAATTTACCTATGTAAAAATTAATTTTACTGAAAACTAGCTTTGTGAAAATTATTAATTTATTCAGAGAAAAAGTTGTGGTTGCAACCCTATATCAATCAAGATAAAAAAAATGATTAAAAATATGTCAAATGTTTCTAGTAATTTTAATAGTGTTACAAGACTTCATTAATGATATACAAGTTCAATAACATATGATTCGTTCATATTAGACAAGATATAAAAATGACAACATGGAAGAAAAATATAATGAAAGCACTTATTACTCACATTTGTTAAAAAGTCATTTAATATTTCTTCGGTAAAAATTAATATCTTAACTGGGTCTTTTCTAAATCATTTAGAGGTATAATCCTATTTAAATTAGTAAAAAAAATTCATTTCTTTGGGAGTGTAAAAATATACAAAGCTTGAAATGTTCTTGTATACTTCAACAGAATAATTGTCAAATAATAATGTTAACCAGCTACAATTCGTATAATATATTTAATGTCTTATTTACCTTCCCTTCAAGTTTTAACCTGATTTATTTATACATCTATTAACAGTGAATTTTATTTTTGTACTAATTTATACAAGTGATTATGAGGTATTTGTGATGCATCTCCAAAGTCAAGAGAATTCATAACTTGCCATAAATCGCAAAATTCGAACGCTATCCCACAAATGCCTGATATTTCTGGATCACGGGCTACGTGCAAGATAATTCATCCTGTGGATCATTTATGAGTTGTCCGATTCGATGTAAGCTATCTAATTAATCCACATACGTATATAAATCATCCCACAAGGAATCAGATATTCCACAAATAGCCGACAGAAACGAATTGTCCCACAAATTGAAACAACTTCAATGCAGATGTCCAACAAAGATAAATTGTCTCCGAAATTGAAATCATTCCCTGCATAGAAATAATTGTTGTGGGATAATTATTTTAATTAATATTTCAAATCTTCGGATTAATCTCGCGGTGTTCTTCCACCATGGTAATTAATGTTATCTCGATGGTACAGTTAACAGAGGTTCGGGAGGAGGTTAGGAGGAGAGATTCTAGCGCAACAATGGCGAAGATTTTACGATGGAAAATGAAGGTTGCCAAGAAGTATCGTGGTTGATTAATTGTACGTCAGAGCGTACTACCTCATTTTGCAGAGTGTCGGAAACGCGGGAATCCGATGCAATCGCAATTTCGTCACATCTTGTTCGTCACATGGCATTAAAATTCGTTCCTAATTAACACCAGAAATTCGTTAAAACGCCTCTAACTATTGAACGAGTTGCATTTCAACCCCGTTGAAATTACATCGTTAAAAACGTCGAAAATTTTGCAGGCATCACGAGAGTCGCTCACCGAGTCAAATATGGAAGAATATAAAAATTTCCTCTTTATAATTAGAACTAAAATTACGATCCCTATATTAGTAACATTTGACGCATTCGAATCGCAAGATTCAACTCGGGGATATTATAAGGTAAGCGGTTAAATAAGCACGTTGGTTTCGGGTTTGAGTCTGTCGTTAGGAAACGGCAGTAATTTCGTCGATAAAACAGGGATAAAGAAGAAGAAGAAAGTGAATTTCTTAGTGGATGAAATGTAGAAGGATTCGAACGCCCCTAGAAGCTTCTGCCGGTCAAAAATAGACGTGGAATGACACGGGGAAGCGGATACCGTAATATTTTAGTGTCGCCGAAATAAAACTGGGAGCCATCTGGCCAATTATACGAATGCATAAATCCGAACTGAACGGCCGGCACGAGAAAACAAACTTTGGTCGCGTTCGTCCCCGTTTATGACTTCCGATCGATCGATCTTACCGCGATAGAAATCGACGACACCTTCGTGCTTCCTTGTTTCTTCTTATGATCGATTGAATTCGAGAATTTATTTGGGGAAAATTGAAACAAGTTAATTGGAGGAAAATATGATAGGGAATTGAGGGATTTAGGGATTTGGGGGGTTGGAAAATTGGGGTTTGGGATTTTGAAAATTGGAGATTTTGGAATTTTGGGATTTTGGGATTTTGGGATTTGGGGATTTTGGGATTTGGGGATTTTGGGATTTGGGGATTTGGGGATTTGGGGACTTTGGGATTTGGGGATTTAGAGAATTGGGGGTCTGGGGATTTGTAGATTTGAGGATTTAATAATTTGGGGGTTTGGGGGTTTGGGAATTTGGGGATTTGAGAGTTTCAAAATTTAGGGATTTGGGGATTTGAAGATTTAAGAATTTCAAACCTTCGAGATTTGAGGGTTTGGTGATTTGGGAATTATGTGATTTGGTGATTTGGTGATTTGGGAATTTGGTGATTTGGGAATTTGGTGATTTGGGAATTTAGGGACTTAGGAATTTGAGGATTTAGAGATTTGGAGAATTAGGGATTTGATGAATTAGGGAATTAGGTAATTGGGGATTTGGAGAATTGGAGATTTGAGAATTACAAGATTCGGAGATTTGGGGGTTTGGGGATCTAGGGATTCTCAGATCTGAGGATCTTAGGAAATGTAGCAGTTTAAAGATTCGAAGATTAGAGTATGTAGAGGCTTAGGAATGTGGGAATGTAGGGCTTTGAAGACCTAGAGATATAAATCTTTGACAATGCGAGAATTTGAGGCTTTAGGGATCTGAAACTTTGAAGTTAGAGAAGTTTAGAAATTTCTGAAATGTAGACTGCGAAGTTGGGAACTTGGAAACTTGAGATCTTTCAAAATTAGATATTTTTCAACTTGAGATAGCAAAAATTCTAAAATCTGATCTATTTAATCATTTAATAATGTAGCAAAATTAAAGCTTACCAAAGTGTCCTAACTCGAAAATCCAAAACTCCAAAAACTTAAATATCAGCTGCTTAAATCTGCTACTCAAAAGTCCAAAACCTCAAAACTTGCAAATTTAACATCCGATCGAAAGTGTCTTACATAAAGAAGATCGAAAGTGTCTTTCATTAAACAGATTTGGCGGGAATTTCAAAAAACCACCCCAAATATCCGTCGCACCGAATTGCGAGACCTTATTCCCCAAAAACGTCTCAATTTCGCTGGTTCCCGATTCGCGTGGTATTCATCGCGAAGGACAGACGTGCAACTAAATTCGTCGAAAAAAGGAGCATCAGATATTCGGATATCGCGGCGTACAGGCGTCGCGATGCTTGCAGACGTTGCAGCGACCGATCTGTTGAGCGACGTGCGAGAAGATTATGCCGGTCGGTTTCGTTTGATCGTATCAGATCCGCTTCTCTCCTCCTCTTTCTGAAGAGCTCTGAGAGATCGGTTGTGCAATGTCTGCAAATAAATCAGCTACGTTAACTAGACATCGATCAACCTTCCTTCCATTATTTTTTAACGCCTTCGATAATTGGAAACTGCTTTTAGAAATTTGGCGGATGAAATGATGGGCAGGGTATAATTTATCGTGATTTAAATTGATGTTTGTGCAAATTAGAAGTGCAGTTCACATATGGATAGTTTGATGGAATATGTTTAGGTGAAGGTTAATCTTGAGATTATTGGTAATTATTTTAATTAGTTTAATATGTTTTAATATATTTTAAATATATTAAATGTCTAAGTAAAATATATTAAATTTTAAATATATAATATGTTTTAATATATTTGAAATATATTAAATGTTTAAATATATAATATGTTTTAATATATTTTAAATATATTAAATGTTTAAATAAAGTATATTAAATTTTTAATATATAATACGTTTTAATATATTTAATATATTTTAAAGTGTATGTTTAAGACGCAAACGTAATGTTTCAATTCAAAATATCACAAAAAATAATCCATGAAAATTAAAATAGTATTTAAGATAAAATCCAAAAATTTCAATAAATGCAAAATTATTAAAATTCTCAAAATAATACTTATCATCATACAACAAAAAACAGAAATTAATTTATTAATATCTGTCAAAGCTTCTCGGCGTGAAAATATTTAGTTCTGCAACATTTGAGCACAGAGCTTAGCAATCTTGTTTGCGACTCTACGTAACGAGTCGTCCCGATCTATCCGTCACTTTGTAGATGTTATTTTGCAACAATTTTGCATAGAATCATTAGTTTCCTGTCTGGTAGTCGAGCCAGTTGTTATTACAGCGTAACGTTGTTAGCGTGAAAAGGGTACTTCCGTTTGGGCGACACGGCGTTTCCGGCGCACGCGCCAACAACGTAAAGAGGTCACTCAGTGCCATGGCAAGCATCGGTTAGATCGGAAAGACTATGGTGAAACCGGGTGAGGGCAGAGGGATCGCATTCACAAGGTAAGGCAGGGAGAAGACGTCTATTTCCGAACGGGCGGTGCTCCAAATTTAAACGACACCACCCGCCCTCCGGTGCTTTCCACTTCCTCTCTTTTCGCGTCACTTTTGTTAAGCCGCGGCGAGCCACGCGCGTTCATTAAACTGACTGGCTAATCGGGGAATCGACCCTTCTTTCATAATTCTTATATTTCTTTGGTCTGATTCTTTTAAACTTAAGGTCTGATACTTTTAAATTTAAAGTCTGACTTCTTTTGAAATTAAACTAAAGTCTGAAAATTTTTTAAAAATAATTAATTTCATGTCTGCAGGAAATTTACAAAATCTTGAGATTCAATGTTGGTTAGAGATGAAATTCTTGCTTTGTCTATTTTGTTGCTGAACAAGATTTACATAGATGGATGTTCAGCATGTAACAAATGAAGCTTGTTTATTGTAGTGCAATTGTTATTTAAATGCACTATGAGTGGAATACAATAATTATTTTTATAACTAAGTTAATAAATTAGTTACTTTAAAAACATAACAAATGTGTAAGTACTGTAGCAATTAAATTTGGTGCAAAACATATCAAAAGTTATAATTAATTCTACAGAATATAATTTTAAAAGCTCAAAGTACAATGCCCAATTCTACAGAATATAATTTTAAAAGCTCGAAGTACAATGCCTTGTTCTTACAGGATTTTAAAATTCTATGTTCCCACGCAATTTTTAAAAACCGTACACGCAGCACCATGTTGCGGCCGAAGGTAGAACTATAGAAACTTTGATCTTTCATAGAATAAGACATTTTTACTATTTGTCGATGTGTGTAAATTTATTTAATGATGTCAAAACATTCAGAAGTTATTTTTTGTTGCTCTCCATTGCATTTTAGTGTGTATTGCAGTTAATTAATCCAATAAAATCAATTTTAATGGCCTGTTTCGGAAAATCGAACTGGTGGCGCCATCTCTCCGGCGAACGGGGTGAACTACACACTTTTGAAAAACTACTTTAATTAGTTCTCATTTCTGCCACTAGCCGGCGCCACCGGTTATGTGCAGCCATCTGGTGGCAGGAATGAGAACTAATTAAAGTAGTGTTTCAAAAGTGTGTAGTTCACCCCGTTCGCCGGAGAGATGGCGCCACGAGTTCATTTTTTTTTTTTTAAATTCAATTAACAATGATTTTATTGCCTCAATTGCATTAATATCAATTTTTAATAACTTTGTAGCCTTGTACTTTTATGATTTTATAAAGAAATACGTTTTCCCGATACATTTTGCAATTAAAATAATCTAATCAACATAAGCTTGTGAAGTGCTATACGAGTAACAAAGGAACAGGAGATTAGGACGAGAGAAGAAGCAGTTTTTTTCAAAATCGTTTTCTTTATTTTGTAGAAAACTGCGTGATAAGTACACCAATAATCTTGCAATGTCGAAATGTTGCCGATTCATACAGGGGGCACGAAGGGGACTGTCCGGAGCAAGTTCTTTCAAACATGAATTACGCTCGTTATTGGTCAATAATCTTTTCGTCTTTTCCTGTCTTTTTTTTTTATTTTCGTGCCTCTCCTGGTCCGAACAGCCTCCGAGAGGCCCGAAATAATGTGTTTTGCCGTTTATTAGCAAGCCAGAGCAGTGTGAACAACGAACATCATGTTATGTTTCTTTTTTTTTCTATGTAATACAATTGTTATGGATTCTACTGTATAAAAGAAAACCGTTGAATTTTCTCGCAAGTTCGTGGCACGCTCGAGAGACGCGAGATTCTTCGAGTAATATCGGAACAACGAGAAGTAATAGAGGAAGAGGATCGAGGAAGAAGGAACGATCCACTTTAGTGTTCTCTTTCGTTCGTTTGAATCTCGCGCCGCTTCGAGCGCCCCCGGCATGCGCGGATGGCGCGACTTTCGAATTCTTTCCTTCTATTTCCTTTATTTTCGAGAGATGACTTGCTTTTCTTTCGGTAGAAGCGATCTACTACTTTAAATGACACTGTTCCTACAACATCGATCGATTACTTTGAAAAAAGTTTCTCCAATTTCTCGCTCGCATATAATTTTCTCTTTTTTTTTTCTCTCCCCTGCTCGTACATCACGACGACAACGAAACGATACTTAATTCGACTCGAATGACGTACGTTGGCTAGTGGTTCTTACACGTCTTTTCCTTTCTCTTCTTTATTAACCTTTCAATCATTCAACGTATCCATTCTCTCGTTTCACACGCGCACATGCTCGTTCACGCTCGATACCGTTCCCAAGACCTAGAGACCTTCGACTCCGTAAAACCATGTACCAGGAAACCGATCATCGTAAGACGCCGAGAAATCACTAGACGATCTTCGAAGAAACAACTTTTGATTCTCAGATTTGCATCCATGTCAGTCTGCGGGTCTGTGCATCGATCTAATTTCAATCTCACTTATCATTCTTCGATTACCTAATAACAACGTAAACAAAAAGAAAACGAAGAACAAAAAAAGAACAATATGATTTATGCTCCACGACCAGACGGAGTTCGAAAACGTCGGATGCTTTTCACGTTGCTTTAGAGTTAATTTAACGGAAAAACATCGAGGTTTAAACCAATGGCACAACTAGGATTATTTGCCTAAATTACAATGCATAGTACTTTTACGATTTATATCACCTCGCGTTAAATTGCATCGCGTGCTTTTTTCTGATGTTATATGTGATAGATTGCCACGAGTTATATTACCACGCATTGTATTGCCATGCATGGTAACTCTACGCGTTATATTGCCATCCGTAGTACTTCCACGCGTTATATTGCCACGCGTGGTATTTCCTCGCGTTATATCACCACCCGTACTACTTCCACGCGTTGTATCGCCACGCGTGGTAATACTACGCGTTATATCACCACCCGTACTACTTCCACGCGTTATATTACCACGCGTGGTATTTCTACGCGTTATATCGCCACCCGTGCTACCTCCACGCGTTATGTTACCACGCGTGGTATTTCTACGCGTTATACCGCCACGCGTACTACTTCCACGCGTTGTATTGCCACGCGTGGTAATACTACGCGTTATATCACCACCCACACTATTTCCACGCGTTATATTGCCAAGCGTGGTAATTCTACGCATAATATCGCCACGCGTGATACTTTTACGCGTGATACTTCTACGCATTATATCGCCACGCGTAGTGTTTCCACGTACTATCACCACGCGTGGTAATTCCTCGCGTTATATTGCCATGCACGGGACTTCCACGCGTTGTATCGCCACGCACAGTACTTCCATGCGTTTTATCGCCACGCGCTATATCTCCACATTCATAAATACCCAGTTTTCATCCTAGAGTGGGTCAAATTCACCCCCCCAGTTATGCCAATGGTTAACTCGCGTTCGTCGTGGCAAGACTAGACACACGAATCTTATCGACAATACGACGATAATTACCAACTTCGAGGTAAACATCGAATCTCTTTCTTTTTCGCCTTCTTCGTTTCGTCTCTTCGCTCGTAACAATACGCAATTTTGAAACACCTCAAATAAAAACAAATCACAATATCACGCCTAATGGATCCACCACCGTTCAGGGATCACGCCAATGATAAAACCGATCGATTTGATCCTTGACGCACGGCTCAGCATGACTAGATGGACCGGAAGCGGTCAGGTTATCGAACCAACTGTAAATCACTGATCGAGATATCGAATAAGTGTTTCTCGACCTTGTCGGAACCAGACACGCTTCCAAGACGTACGAACGATGAGATAAACGGAATTTCGAAAATTTGAGGATCTAATTGAAAAATTTCTAATCCGAATTACCTTCCCCTATATCCTCGTTTTCTCCAGCAAATTACACACTATACTCGTGTATAGTACACCCCTCGTGTGTCACTATACACCCCCAGTTACGTCAATGATCCATCCCGTTCGCGCTGAAAGTCAGCGGAAGAGAATGATCGATCTCGTCGCTCGTACCGGCCCAAAATAAAGAGCTCCAGCGTCGCAACGAATGTTTAAACAGCCACGAATTAACATTAATGCTCGCTAAATTTCTAATCGTCCGTACTTTTTCGTTCGGCAGCATATTTATCTTCCCTTTTCCTAAAGCCACGTCAACGGTGGCCTTTAAAAATTCGATCTATAAATCGATAACAGCGATTCCCTCTTTCTCTTTTAATTTAACCGAGGCTTGCACAAGACCCGTATATTTTGGATTTAGACACACCTTCCTCGCGTATCTGCTTTCTCTATCGTTCATACAAACATACACATACACACACATGCATACAGAGACACACACGATTTTAAGACATTTTCTCATCGTCGCAGGGGACCATATATCTCGTCAGTCCGCCATTGTTCGTTATTTAATTCCGTTTTCACGCATATATCTCGTTTTTGTTTCCGCTCGAACTTTTTTTTTTGTTTTACATACAGAGAATACGATTAATCTTCATCACCTAATATTGCATGCGCGTGAACACATTTTTATAAACGATGGAAAGAGCGCCTCTCTCACTCTCTCTCTCTCTCTCTTTCTTTCTTTCTCATTCTTTCTCTCGACGAGAGAAACGGTCGACTGTGTTGTAGAACTGCCCGGACATTTCTCGGAAAAATGAACCTGTGATACAACGTATTCCGCGTGTACACCTGTACAAACCTGTACCCGTGTTTTCTTCGTTGGTTGATCGGTTTTGCGTTTTATTCGACGCTGTGAAAACGTGCCTTCTGAACATTGTGTCGTCCCTCGATTTCACGTGCCAACGTGACACGTGGCCAAGCAATTCTCAAAGTAAACTTCCCCACGATGTTTGCATTTGTTGCAGCAAAATTAACCCTTTCAGGAACGTATCTTTTTAATCTTTTAAATATATAGACTTCATTAAAATTAATATGTACGAAATTTTTGTAATTTATATAAATTAATGACAGATAAAATTTCTATAAATTGATGACAAGTAAAATTTCTATAAATTAATGACAGGTAAAATTTCTCTAAAGACATGTGAAATTTTTGTAATTTCTATAAATTGATGACAGATAAAATTTCTATAAATTGACGACAGGTAAAATTTCTATAAATTAATGGCATGTGTTCATACAATTTACATATATGAATAATAATGTTTTCACCATTTAAATAAATAATAATAAATCATACATTAATAATGTGTGAAGTCTGTATTATTTATATAAATCAACATATCAAATTAATCAAAGTATGAATAAAATATCGAATTTATACAATTTATACAAATTAAGATCGCGTGAAATCGACATAAATGAGGAACACGAAGCTTATATAATTTATATAATTTACATAAATTAGCAAATGCGATGAATTTTATGAAGTATTGGTGGTTGTATCTTGTAAATTCTTGCGGATTGAAGTATGCAGCGCGATATCGAGCGTGAAAGGGTTGATGGAAATTGATGGAAAACCGAGTGAATTTGATTAGCGTGGCCTCGTTCAACGAGTTGACTAGCCGTGAATCGAGAGGGAGAGTCGTCGGTAATTTCATGGTGAATTTTACCCCTTCGTCGTACGGTTTCAAGGATTACAATAATTGGTGACTTCTCATGAGATACTTCAGTAGTTTCGCTCTGTCCCGAGGTCGAGAACCGAAGTCGACGCCGCTGTCTTGTCTTTTTTGATCGTCTTATCTGTGTGCACAAGAATATTCTATGAATGTACATTCCGGTTAATGGATTTGATCATGGGTTATGTTAAAACGAAGTTGAGTTACTGCAGAGATATTAATTCTATTCCGATGGGGGAGATATTGGGCTGTCGCAGACAAAATGGCCGATTTACTCGTAACACCTTTATTTAGAAAATATTCAATAATTTAACTCGAATGCTCTATATTTCTTTAATCGTTTACAATTGGTTCCATGTCATTTGCTGTTAACTAACACTACATTGTACATTGATTGGTTGTACTTTCAAATTTTTTATTAAGTTCAGGAGTTGACTTGAAATGTTACATAGTTGCAGTACAAGTTATTGGAACAGTGACTCAATTTTTTTATTTCATTTCTGATTCTGCGTTGGTTCCAAATTACAGAGAAAGACAATTTAGTTCACGTTTAAACCATCGAAAAATTTAAGTGCTTCGTTGACATATTTGCTATTCTTGTTCCTATTTGACTTGTTCCAATTGTATCGTCCACAGCGATATAAAGAGAGTCAACTGTACTCGGTGTCCATATCTACAGTATCCAACAGCGTCGATTTTTCTCCAAGTGTAGTATTTCGCATTTTTCTCGAATCTCCACAGTAACCAACGAAAACTCATTTGTCGAAACATCTACAAAACGTGAGAATGAAAAGAAACATGGATCGCCGACAGTCGGTTCGTCGACAAGGCAGATCTCGTCCTATTTCGTCAAAAAACTGAAGCCTTATCTATCTGAATAATAATAAAGTAGCATTATATCAGACATCGTGCGAGCCATTCGAAACACGGCGAGACTGCGTCCGGCAAGCATCGAGCGTCGCGACGCCTCCTCTTCCTTCGACCGATCGATGTGTCCCTCTCGTAATCCGCTCGTTCGATCCTCGACTCCCGTTACCAATCACTAAAACGTGAATACCGATCATTTCTCTCGTCGCGATCGAAAGGAACGCTCTCTTTTCTCCCGTGTGTTTCACGCATCGAAAAAACAGCGAGGGGTGGGTTTTTCGAGAAAAAAAAAGAAAGAAACGGAGAGGGTGGGTTTACGCGTGGGATCGCGAGAAACGATGGACGGAGAGGATCGTGTTTTGGTCGATCGGTTGAAAACCTGAAGAGATATCGAAAGGGTCAATCGCGACGCTCGAAGCGAGTTTTAATTATAATTTTTTTTTTCACGGAGGCCTCGAAGCGCAACGCGTGTCCCAGGGCGATTTCGTAACGGCCCGTCCAACTCGTGTTTATGCGTGGTGTAAGGTTTAATTACTTTTTAATCAAGTATATAGAGCATATCATTTTTAGTCGTAATAATTATATTGATATTGAACTACCTAACCTAATATTTACAGAGTTGCTTCATCATCATCATCGTCGTCGTCATCATCATCTTTTCTTTTTCTTTTATTACGCTCTTGGCACTACTTTTCCTCTGTCTCTCACTTAACGCTCGTTCTCTCGTTCACTCAGACACTTGCTCAGTCAATCATTCAGAAAAATGTTCGCTTGCTCGCCACGCGTTCTCGATGATAATAATCACCTGATCAGGACCGTCTCTATTTTCTAGCACGTAACACGCCCCGCGCACGTCATACACAGCAAATACACTCATTCGCGCGAATATTCATTTATCCTAGCGTCTGGCAGCTCGTCGTCTGCTCTCCACGTGGGTATAATACACAGGCTGACGGGAAAATGGCTGGTCAAAGTTCGATAACTTGTCTCGTAAATCGCCTGAAATCGACAACGAATGAGAATATATTTCGTGACTAAAGGAAAACAATCATAATCTCTGTCTGTCTATTCGCATCTTCATCCTAGTTATTAGTCGCTCCATCTTCGCTTCTCAACAGAATGTAATTAACCAATCCACATATTGATACCCAACGTGAACAACATTGTATATTCACATTAAACGATGTTGTTCATATCAAGTGTCGATGTACATTAGCCATTGGTTTGATTAATTTACCACTTTCTTTGTTCATTAATTTTCATGAAACCTTTGATGAGACCATATAAAAATTAGCGAAGATAGAACAGTTAAACACTAGAATCATCACGAACCATTTAGTCTCTTCAAGGACACATATGTTCTTTAAAATTCAAAGACACATGTTTATCCTCTTAAATATTATTTGATGATTATTTTACTCAATTGTCATTTGTTTAAAATAATTAAAACATAATCACATAAAAAAGTAGATCATTTCCTTCCCTAACTACAAAATCAATTCTGAAGAGATTAAATTTCGACACAGACAAAGATGAGTTTACACGGAAATAATTTGAAATTTGTTGAATTCGTTTGTCCGCCATTTTCCCATCATCCTCCATATTTCTCGTTTGTCTCGCTCGCCGCATGCTCGCTCGCCGCTCCGCTGGGCCGCGGCATCGCGGATCAATCCGCCAATAAATAATTTGCTAAGTCTTTTTCGCAGTGAAACAGAAAACTTCCAAAAACTCGGACCAATACTCGACACCTTTCTCAAGATCCCGCGTCGTTGCTGGTGTTGCTTCAAGGTCGCTGTGCGCGTCGGATTTTCATCACCCCGCAACCCTCCGTTGTCGCCGTACATCCTCTTTTCGTATAAGGGCATGCTCAAGGTGTTTGCGTGTCCGTGTACACTCGCGAGCTTTGTGGACTTCTCTAGAGTAGTAGTGTGGGGGAAATACTCTTCGCTTCTGACACTTTTTAATTTTAAGATTCGAGGATTTGGGGAGTTACAAAGTTTGTGAATTTGGGGTTTAGAGGTTTGCATATGTGGGAGTTTGAGGATGTGGAGAATAGAGATTTTAGAATTTAGAAGATTTTTAGGAAATTAGCGAATTAGAATATTTGGAGATTAAGGATTTTGAGAATTCAATGTTTCGAAGATTAGGAAGTTCAAGAATTTGGGAAGTTCTAAAATTCGCAAGTTCACACTAGCATCAAGGAGCGATTCCCCTACACCAGTACCCCAAAAGAAGTCAACGTTGTCGCCAGGCGCAGATGTCTCGGTACTTCGAAGAGACATTTCCCCCATGAAATCCACGGATTTCGTTAGTATCTTCCGCTTGTTTTCACAGACAGCTCCGTGGTCCATCGTGTAATCTCTGTACGAGCAACGAGTTAACTCGCGTCTGTCTACTGCTTTGGAATCGTCTGAGATCTAGGCTAGAGACTGGCCTGTTAGGATTGCCGTTAAGGTGACGAATCACCGGAAACGCGTCAGGGGAGCAAAATCCAGCTTTGAATCCGAATTTCGTCCCGCTGTTCGTCCCGTGTTGCTGCGTCGACAGGCAGTCCTCCGTTGAAGGACCATTCAGTCCGGAAGTGGAGGATCGTTCCTCGAATTCTCTTGGTCCTCTCTTCTTCTCGGCGAGATTCTCTCCGCGCACCACGCCTGAACCCCGGCGGCCTCGTCCATGTTAACCAGGCATCATCAGCTGGCCGAACCCGTGTACGAAGTTTCTCCTGCGAGTCAGTCTTGAGGGATCCTCGACGGGTCGAGGATTCTCGAGGGCAGAACGACCACGACGATCCCGGTGTCCTTCTGTTCTTCGTTAGTTTCTCCCGCCTTTTGTCCCGGCTGATCCGTGCCGGCTCGTAGCCGTTTCCACGAGATCCTTCGCCGTCCGTCGACCTCGAGGAACTCTCTCCTCGGCGTCGTCATCGTGGCCTCGAGTGCTCTCCTCGGCCGCGCCTTGGATCAGACATGCGGCTGCTGCTGCTGTTGCGATGGCTGCTGCTGCTGCTGTGGATGTTGTTGCAGCTGCGATTGTTGCTGCGGTTGCTGTTGTTGCTGCTGACTCTCGTCAGCTTCGCAAGGCACCACCGTTAGGCTGGAGAGATTGCTCAGGTTGCTACTGGACTCGGAGTAACTGGACAGGGTCGGTCTTCTGGGCGGCACCACTACGGCCGGTGTCGAACTACCGGGACTCGGGAACTTCCGGAACACCCTCAGCAAGGAACTGCCCGCGCTGTGACAGCGAACTATCCGATCCGGCGCGTCCAACAACGCCGATTGGCTTCGATAAGGCGGCGGACTCTCGCTGTCGAACACTGTCCGGTTTGGCGGCGGTCGAACGCACTTCTGGTATATCTCGCTCTCCTGAAAGATCGAACGGTTCGATTTACTTCGGCTGCTACGACGGGGATACACGCTGAAAATTTTGAGAATCGAAGTTCACCATCTGCATCTTTCATAGTTTCTCCATCAATATTACGAGATGCAATAATCGTTGTACGAGATGTGCTTGGTCCACATGATTCTCGGAACCTATGTCTCGATTCTATCTTATTTATGCGTTGGAAAATTCTCAAAACTTTCAGCGTGAACTTTGCTGGCAAATGTTTCATGTACGTTCATGTACTTTGATTGTAGATCGCATCGATTATTCTTGATTATAATTTATATGCTTCTATGAATACTTTATTGATGGATGCTTAAAACTGTCAACGTATGAATGTTGACATTAACACCAGGGGATGTACACGATCTAAAGAAAGCAATACTCCTGTATTGTGCCTACTGTTGCATATTTCCTAATATTACTCATTCTCAAAACTTTCAGCATGCCGATGACGTAAAGGTATAAATGTTAATCGGGTCAAGCGGTATACTTCTAACCGATCGAAAGAAAGCAACGATACCGAAGCGTGTCAATGAAGCGGAATACGCGTGACCTCGTTTGATATTCGCGCACGCTCGCGAATGACGAAGCGGAACGCGTTAGTCGACGAGAATCTCCTAGGCGCCGTGGAGGAAGTGAATAAATAAATATTTTTTTCGGTCGTTTGCCGGGCGCCCAGGAAGCGAGGTACATTCAACACCGGCGAAAGTCCAGCGTGTCTCGCGACGTGGGTTACACGTGTAGGGGCGTAGAATTACTGAAATTCTAACCCGTGACCCTCGAGCAGTCTCGAGGGCGCGCGTGTTTTAGCTCGGGCATCCAGAAGCCTCGACGGGGTAGAGAACACGATCCCCTTCCTCGTGGGGCTCAGAACGGCCGACGATATTTCTCGAAAATGAGAACGCGTTGTCACAAATCTTCCGATTCGGAACTGAGAAGCTGTGTGACCTATCAGACTTATGTGCATATGCATTCTTCTCAGCGCTGGATAGTTTCATTGCGAAATTTTTTGGAGTGAAATGGAATGAAATTTCTTCGGATGCAAACTAACGCAGTTATTTTAATCGAGCAGTATAATGTATGTATCGTTCAAATATAGTGTTCGATTAATCCCAAGACTAAACTGCTTAAAATACGTGGGGTATTTCAATCTCTTAATGACTGTAATCCTAGCTCCAATATCTTATAAAGAATTAATCAGCGTCTCTTAATTTTTCTTAACGACTTCAGACCATAAATCTAAATAAGGGTCGAATATAGCAAATACTATTATACGATCCTACTCGAAACATTCGATTTTACGTCTACCACGTGAAAGCTAATTGCAACAGGTGCATTTGGCTAAATCAGCCAACGAGAAAAAGAAGTTTCGAAGCCTCAGAATCGCGTATATCTTTCGGTCTTCTGTGCCAGTCCGTAAATAACCGTTTAAACATTGTAATCAGCGCGGTTAATTACCGTTCTCGCTTAATAACACCGTCTCCGCGATATCAAGACGCGAAACAACCCCGTCAGGTATAAATACGAGCGCGATCAGCACGAGTTCTCACTCAACACCTGCGGATCGCACGAGCCTCCGCTTCGAAAACACACGATCAACAACGATCTGTAACGCGATTTTATCTCGGGGACACGGAGCGTGGAAAATTTATCTGTTTTTACGCGCGCTATTACCCTCGGCCTATCGTGTTTCTCGAAAATGCGCTAATTAACGTCGGTTAATCGAACGTTCGATAAATGGACGACCGATTGGGGGACGTCTGAAATCGATCTGTTTAAATTACTTCCATGTATGATTGAAATCTGAGTTGTCTAGGAAAAGTACGAATAAGCTGGAGATTTCTGACTGACTGATTTTTCTGGGGACTTTTGAAAAATGTTAAACTTGGAGGTGGGGTTAGAATTTAGGGAAGTGGAAGTTGGAGATGGCGTCAGAGTTTGTTGAGATATTTGGTTAGGTTTTAGTGAGATCATTATTTGGAGATGTTAGGATCTTGACATTTATAGATTCAGGAATACAGGAATTTGAAAATGTATGTATTTGGGGTCCTACAAATTTTGAGATACAAGAATGCAAGATATAATATGCATACAAGAACAGTAATTCAATTTGAGGATACAAGAATAGTAATTCAATTTGAAGATACAAGAATAGTAATTCAGTTTGAGGATACAAGAATAGTAATTCAATTTGGGGACACAAGAATAATAATTCAATTTGAAGATACAAAAATAGTAATTCAGTTTGAGGATACAAGAACAGTAATTTAATTTGAGGATACAAGAACAGTAATTCAGTTTGAGGATACAAGAATAGTAATTCAATTTGAAGACACAAGAATAATAATTCAATTTGAAGATACAAAAATAGTAATTCAAATTGAGAACACAAGAACAGTAATTCAATTTGAGAATACAAGAACAATAATTCAATTTAAGAACACAAGAACAGTAATTCAATTTGAGTATACAAGAACTTGGGGATACAAGGATTCTTGAAAGTTATAATTTAATTACCTAGGATTACAAGGGTACACAAAATTGTGGACCTTGGGAACCTCTGTAAACCCTGATGGTTTTCAAGTACCATTAAGATCCACATCCATAAGAGCCATCGAACGCGAGCGGAATAACGGTGGACTAAAATCGTAAAATATTTTATGGCCTCACCTGGTCCGGGTCGCGCAGGTGAAGGGCGGTGTGGGCTCCGTAAGGGCGTTCCTCGCCATCCGGAAGCTGCAGCCGCGGTGGTAGGTCGAGGGCGAGGTCCTGGCGGACACTTCCGGCGCGAATCGCCCGGTCCCTGGCGGCGGCGACCATCGCTTCCTGCATCTCGTCGGTCGCTCGTTCGCCACCACCTCCTCCACCACCTCCACCTACACCGGCGCCACCGCCGCTCGGATCACCTTCCAATCCACCACCGAGGCCGCCGTGACCGCCGCTTCCTACCTCCATTCCTGGGCTCACCGACAGCATCTGCGAAACAACCATCGACTTCAACGATATGCACTTGTGCAGTGTGCACTTATGTAGTATGCACTTAAGGAGTGCACTTAGCTGGTCAAGTTATTACTCGACATACTTATTTCTAACACAAGACCCAGTTTAATCTAGTTTAGTTTAGTAATGAATTTGATACAATTTTTACAAACAGATATTTTTTTAACGAGTATGGTGTACTGGTAAGTTAATGGTGGACTGACTGAAAGGATTCGATAGACTTTTGAACACATTCTAAAATCTATTCTAAAGAGACTCAATGCTCGAAGGCATGCAAGAGCATTCAATGCCATAAACACCATCACCATAAAGCTTTACGATCATCACGCGTCCATCTCGCAATTTGAACCACCACATACTTTAATAATATATCAACCACCTGCGGTTGCGTAACAGGGACGACATAATGGTCACTTAATGACAACGAGCGAAGAGCCATTTTCTATGGCCACGTCTCGAAAATTTTCCTCTGCAATTCATGTATCAAACACATTAATTTTACAAAGCATTTGTATGTAAAATTTTTTGACATATTTTTTGTGCTAAAAGTGAGCTTCAAATTTTTGGTTCTAGATTTGGTTCAAGATCTTCAGACTTTAGTGTTAATTTAACTCTAACAGAGTTTCAGATCTCAGCTTCAATTTGACTACTACAGAGTTTCAGATCTCAGCTACAATTTGACTACAACAGAGTTTCTCAGCTTCAATTTAAAATAACAGAGTTTCCTCGGCTTTAATTCACCAGTAAAATATCTGGTTGATTGAGAAATCCTTCGAAATGTCAGATTCCTGACCTTTTCGTGAAACGTGTAGCTCGTATCTTCGACTAATAGAAACAAGCAAAAAAAATGTTAGAATAGGTCGAGGATATGTATCTAATTTGTTTACACGAGTTCTGTTTATTAGCTGCTAGCGTTGTTCCATTTCAAAATGTCAACGGTTCGGTGTCAACATAAAGCAAACATCGTTAGAAAGCTGAATAAACATTCGACGATCTATTTTGATGTTCCACGGTGCTACTGTACCAAGCCTGTTCTTATTTCGGTCTTTCGAAAAGAGAGGAGTATTTTCGAAATCTGACAATCGTATATACAATCGATATATGCAAAACATGTCTGCACTTCTCGAACTGTGAAAAAAATATTTTTCTTGCGCGAGTCAATTCTGACTCATACAAAATCAAAAATGAAATTACGGAATTATATGAAATAGTAATTACATCAAAATACATCTATTATTCAGAATTCAAAATATATAATATACAGTTATTATTCAGTTACTTAAGTATAATTAGGAAAGTAAATGATAAGGTAAATAAAGGAAATAGTAGGATAGTAGATGAACGAAAGAAATTTTACGAGTCACAGGGACTCGTGTATCGTTATCGTAAGAATGCAAAAGGACCAGCGAAAGATCGGAGAACGTCGAGGAACGTTTGGACAGTTTTTCCTCCCCACGGACTGCTTTACGATGGCAAGGTTAAACTTATACTCCTCAACGTCGTCTTATTGCCAATTCAACGACATTGTAGACTACGCTGACTAGAGGAATCTATACGATAATAACGCGCAAGGCCAGACGCGACAGCGATCTATGTAGCCGCCGCCAGTTCGTCTCGAAACGGAGAGCACGAGATTTGCTCGTCATCGTCGCTGCTCTTCAACGTGGTCCACGATGGTGTCGATATATCGTATCGATATTTGATGGTGATATATTTTAAATCGAATTGATATTTTAGGGAGATATGTATCGATAATTGGAATGTGTGGAGTATTCATATATGGAACATCCATATGTGGAATATCCATATGTGGAATATTCATATGTGGAATATTCATATGTGGAATATCGATATGTATTGATATTTGATATTGATATATTGGTAATCGTAATGTCAAGTATATTGAATAATGGTATCAGATTGGGAATAAAATATTGATATCGATATCGACATGATATGTGGAATCCATATGAGGAATAAAAGTATTGATATTTCTATATATAATGATATAATGAATTATGATAGTTGAGGCGTGGATTTCATAAAATGTGTGCAGTATTTTATATTTGGGACTTTGTCATATGTGGAATTCTATATTTGTAAGATGGTGGATATTGCAATATTTCCAAAATTCCAAATTTTGAAGTTACCAAACTCCAAATCTTTGAATGTCAAAATCCTTAAATTTCAAAATTTGTAAATATTGAAATGTCCAAACTTGCGAATGACCAAATCTCTAAATTTTCAAAACTTGCAAATGAGCAAATCTCTAAATTCTCAAAACTTCCAAATGAGCAAATCTCTAAATTTCCAAAACTTCCAAATGCCTAAATCTCTAAATTTCCAAAACTTCCAAATGACCAAATCTCTAAATTCCCAAATCTTCCAATTCCCAAATTCCAAATTTTCAAACTTCCAATTATCAAAACTTCCAACTAAATTTCCAACTGAATTTCCAACTCCCCTAAATTTCCCAAGCTTCAAACTTGCAAATATCCAAACTTCAAAATATTCACATCTCCACCTTCCCACCTTCAAAAACCGAATCCACATTTCGTCCCTCACCAAAAATATGCACCAAAAGAAACGTACGATCAAAGCACCACATACGCAGACCCGCGACGCAATTAATATTAATAACAATATTATTATTGCCAACGTAGCATAACATTGTTACTAATATTAGTATTAATTATATTTCGTGCACTCGGTTAGTATCAACGTCCCTCAGTCCGCAGCAAATGCGTTAAGCTCCATTTATACATCGGCCGAGAGCCGAGCTGGGAACAACTGCACTATTCAAGTACCAGTCGATAGTGTTTTACCACTATTCCCAATTGATCACGAGTACCTACACACATGTACACACCAGCTAATACAGCTTGGAATAACTGCATTGTTCTTTAAAATAAATGAAACGTCGAGTTCGTAGAATCTCAACGAACTTAACCTTCGTATTACAAAAAGAAGACTTCGAACACCTCTTGTGTCGTGTAACTTGTAAAGAAATGTGTGTAAACCTTTCGTATCACTTGTAGGCATTACTTAAACCCTTCGTAGCAATTTCGTTAAAGATGTGGATCAACTTGTAGTGCGTATGGTATTTAGATATTTAGGTGTTATCTACATGTTATAGTTAGCTACATGTGGAGTAGCTATATGTGGAGAGGTAGCTGACACGAGATTCTGAACGTGGAGGTTCTGGAATTCTTACGATGGTTAATCTCTATTAACTACGTTGACTTACATGGACTATTAACTTACGAATGTAACGAAGTATAGTGAATGTATATGAATGTTAGATACCCCGAGTAAAATACCAACCATGACGTTTCGAGCATTGTACTTGCAAATACGCTACCGCTAAAAACCCAGGACACATCGGTATCGTTCATGGAAGTTGACAAAAGTTCTCGCGAAAATTTGTCTAACTTCATCCGACGCATGCACCAATAACAGCGTACTTCGTGGAACTTGGAACACAATATACACGATAGACGTTCTATTTCTAAAGCGAGAAACGTGCAGAATTTCCCCCACGGCGAACAAACTTCAACACAGAACTTCGACGAAACTTCAACAACCGAATGAATATTCATACGAAACGACAGTCTGCGATCGATCAAAATTTCTTATCGAACCACACTAACGAGCACAAATCACGAGCACCAAATTCACGGTCATACCCAACGTTAAAACCACCAGATGCAGTGTCTCGCGAGATCGAGTAACGAGAAAAGTTGCGAATGTTCTCGATGAGAGATGTGTCTCGAGTGACGGTGGATGAGGATGGCTGTTGAGAGTCTTCGAAGACGGCAGCGACGAACGTTTCCTATCGAACGTTTAAACGACGACTATCCGCAGAAATCGAGGCGACGCGTGTTGTACGCGCGGAAATACGAGGATGCGACGAAGTCGTAGGTGAAACGTGGGACAGTAAGCAAAATGATCGCGCTTGGTAACGCTGCCTTTCAATGCAACTACGATAAACTGCAAGAGGACTGGATGCGATTACAGGACGCGACGTTCTGCAACGCTCTCGGGCAACTAAGCTCCAGGGGGACACGATGCAACTTGGTACTCAATTTTTTAGTTCCGAAACTTAGTGTTCTTCTTTTTAAATGTTAGTGAATTTTACCTTGTGAATTTTTATGTTTGGACTTTCTGCATTTTTGTGGTTTTTGAATTTGTTATTTGGGGTTGGGGTGTTTATGGGGTTTTGATTTCGTGAATTTAGGAGATTTTGTTCTTTTAAACTTTTGGATTTTTGATTACTTAAATTGGTGAATTTATGGATTTTTGAATTTTTGGAATTTCTGGGTTTCTTGAATTTTTGTGATTTTTTGAATTTCTGATTTTTTTGGATTACTTGAATTTTTGGAATTTTGGAATTTCTTGAATTTTTTAGATTACTTGAATTTCTGAATTTTTTGAACTTCTTGAATTTCTGGAATTTTTTGAATTTCTTGAATTTCTTAAATTTTTTGAACTTCTTGAATTTCTAGAATTTCAAGATTTCTTAAACTTATGAATTTCCAAAATTTTTTCATTTTACGTTTGATATTTCATTATTAAGTAAAATAAATTTGAAACTTCGTCGGTTATGAATATTGTTAGACTTACATATTAGTCACTATTGGACCTTCATAGGTAAACAGACATTTCTATTTATGTTTATATTTTAAATCGATCGTCCTGAAATCGACGTTAAATCGATACATAAGAATTTATATTATTATAATCGGTGTTCTGTTTAATATAATAAAAGACAAAAAATGAAAAATATCATACGTAATGTTAACATGAACTTACATTAACAAAATAGAATTATTTATTTCATTCAAATAAAAATTTTAATTAAACTATAACTAGATAGCAAATTGAGTGAAAAGAAAAGTAAAAAGGAATAACCAGCATGTTCCTATAATAATCATATATTATAAAGATATAAAAATCTTTAAAAAGAAATGCGAACAAAAATATTAGTCGTTTCAGTAAATCGAAATTCAATCTTCCAGCAGTGAAACGTGCAAACGATTCGCATTTAACGTAATACGATCACGAAGCATTTCCAAAAAGAAATTCGATCCGTCGAATTGCATACAAACGATACTCGAAAGTGCAATTTGATTTCGTTTTCTGCATCGCAAGTAAACATCTACGGCGAACTTATTAATCACCGAGAAACCGGATAACGACTGTAAAATCGATAATCAAACTGCAAGCTAGACAAGAATGCAAGCGACCCGTGAATAAAGATTATTATTGAAACTCATGTCAAACAACGTTATTAATAACAACCAGCAATAGCTTTAGCGTGATAACAAATGAACGCAAACAATTCCTAGGCACGACTGCTAATAATAACACATGATTGCATCAATTGCCAATGGTATTCGCTATTCATCTCCAATTTAATTCTCGTATAGAAAGTAATTGATGGAATAATAAATACTTGTAAATTTTTACATTGCGATCTTCGTCGATTTAACTGATATTTATTTCAATTGTGAAGACATTTAATGTAGGTACATATTTATTTATTTGTACAATAATTTTGCATATGAGTCTGGACAAAGTAGTGGTAGTTCAAATTTACTTTTATTAATTTTTCAAAAAGATGACCTTTGAAGTGCTTTTAATAGCAAGACAAGTTAAAAGCTGGAACTGAAATGAACCACATATGTGTACTGCATGATATATATTATATTATGTCTAACATTTTTTAATTTTCATTGTGAAACTGAGAAATGAACCACATATGTGTACTCGATGATTTATATTATAGTATGTCTAACATTTTTTAATTTTCATTGTGAAATTAAGAAATTAACTACATATGTGTACTCGATGATTAATATTATATTATGTCTAACATTTTTTAATTTTCACTATGAAACTCAGAAAAGAACCACATATGTGTACTCGATGATTAATATTATATTATGTCTAACATTTTTTAATTTTCACTGTGAAACTCAGAAAAGAACCACATATGTGTACTGCATGATATATATTATATTATGTGTAACACTTTTTAATTTTCATTGTGAAATTAAGAAATGAACTACATATGTGTACTTGATGATTTATATTATAGTATGTCTAACATTTTTTAATTTTTATTGTGAAACTAAGAAATGAACCACATATGTGTACTCGATGATTAATATTATATTATGTCTAACATTTTTTAATTTTCATTGTGAAACTCAGAAAAGAACCACATATGTGTACTGCATGATTAATATTATATTATGTCTAACATTTTTTAATTTTCATTGTGAAACTCAGAAAAGAACCACATATGTGTACTGCATGATTTATATTATATTATGTGTAACATACTTAAATTCTCACTGCGATATTACTATCAATATTCTTGCAGAAACACGTACATATATCGATAATATCATGTTAATAGGGAAAGTTTGGAGGTGAACCGCAGTGGGTCGCGAAAGACCCGAAAGAGCACAGCAGGGTTGAATATCGATTCGCAAGCAACCAGAAGAGGCGGAACAATCTGCACACGATGCACCCCACGCGTGTTAGCTAATTATCGACCTAATTGTGTACACCGGTGAGCAGACGTTCCCATTTTATCCCATGCCCTTTAAAGAGTCGCCTGCACGGATAGCAGGTTAATTGGCCGATTTCCACGAGCGACTTCCATCGAATTTCCATTAGAACGCGATTGTACGCGAACCTCGTAGATCAGACGTGTACGACCGCAAGTAAAACCGATCGCCATCGGTGTCGCGTTTCAACGCATCTTCCAGTGAACAGGGAAAGTGTTACGAGCATGGACTGTCGACGAACATTTTCCGTTTCGTTCGTCACCTTCGATTGCCGATCTATCGAGCTGCATCATCGATTTCGTGAAAGTTGCGTCAGTCCTTGCATGTCGATTACTTCTGCCAACTCACTTTCTTTAGATTATAACGGATTAACGATTTAGATTATATTAGGCTGTAACAAGGCTTGTAATGAAATAATAAATTGTAGCGAAACAAAATTCCTTTTTTTGCTGATGGTTGTAAAGTTCAATAGGTTTGAATTTCGCGCCAA
This sequence comes from Megachile rotundata, assembly GCF_050947335.1. Classification (NCBI taxonomy): domain Eukaryota; kingdom Metazoa; phylum Arthropoda; class Insecta; order Hymenoptera; family Megachilidae; genus Megachile; species Megachile rotundata. Next base: position 17,340,549 of record NC_134984.1, on the reverse strand, counting down.
GGGTTTAAGGTTATGTTAAGTCATACGATTGCAATAAGAAATATATATCATAGCATATATAATGGAATATTATAGAATAGACTACAATGGGGAATGCAAGATTTATTTTTTATTAATTTATACATCTTCATAATGTCGTTTAATAGATTTGAATTTCGCGCCAAGGTAAGATGTAAGGTTATGTCAGTTAAGTCATACAACTGCAATAAGAAATATATTATATATCATAGGATATATAATGGAATATTATAGAATAGACTACAACGAGGAACACAAGATTTATTTTTCATTAATTTACACATCTTTACAATATCGTCTAATAGATTTGAATTTCGCGCCACTACCACTCAGGCACCCTAAGCTACTACACCAAGCTAATGCATTCAATATACGTTTATACTGAACATCTTACAAAGCTTGTACAGTATAGCTAATATACGATACTGTATTTTAATATTTAATGTTATAGTATACACGTATATTATTCATACGTATGTATGTATCACATACTCCCAAGATAGTTCGCATTTGAAAGCTACCTAACCAGCTAAACTTATTTAAAGCTAGATATACGGTATCATGCACTTTTCCTCAGCAAGTAAATAATTTGCCCATCCACGCACCGATCACTCGATCACAATGAACGTCACGAACGAAAGGGTTAAGCCTTCGATCCCTGTCGCAATAGGTCGCGCAGTTTAATCCACGACAAAGCAACGATACGGTTATTATTAGTCGTCAGAATGAATTCTGAGGCAGATAAGGCCGTTTCGTCGCGATAACCCCGAATAATAATCGTACAAAGAGTCTCGATCGTTCGCGTTTCCCGCTTACTCATTTTTTCCTTTTTATCGCCTACGTCGGAAGAGATGAACGCGCGCGTAAAAAAAAACAGAGAAATTTTTTTCCCAGTCCGATCTCGTTATCACAGTTTTATCGGGCGACGATTAATTCCGTCGAGACCGTGCGCAGCTTTTAACAACGCGTGCAATCGAAACGTGCCAGCGCGCATTGCGCTGATAAAATGGAGCCGGGGATACGGCAATAACAATCGTCGCGGAGAAAACGCCGCCGGCTTTTACGGACAATTTCGTCAGCTGGAATAATGAACTTGGCGTTCGTTAATTGCTTCCTGGGGGTATCTCGAGTCAGTGTTTCTGGGGCGTGCGACGTTTCATAAATCGCCGTTGACCTATACGCGTGGAACGCTCACAGACTTTGCTCGTTGCTCCAATTCTCTCGATCTTGCAAATAATTACGTACTACAGTCAAGAGCAAGTTCTCTCTCATACTTGTAGATTTGCTGATTCTTCAGCTTTTGCAGATTCGAGGATGGATTGAGAATTTGGGGATGAATTGAGAATGTGGACCTCAATCAGGAATTTGGAGATGGATTAAAAATGTGGATCTGGATCAGCAACTTGGAAATGGATTAAGAATGTGGACACGGATCAGGAATTTCGAGATGGATTAAGAATGTGGACCTGGATCAGGAATTTCGAGATGGATTAAAAATGTGGACCTGGACCAAGAATGTGGGGATGGTTTAAAAATGTGGACCTGGATGAGGAATTTGGAAATGGATTAAGAACGTGGACACGGATCAGGAATTTAGGGATGGATTAAAAATGTGGACATGGACCAAGTATGTGGAGATCGATTAAGAACTTGGGCACATATAAATCAAAGAATAGTATGGATATAGATATATAATTATTTAGGAATATGTGAACTTAAGGATAGGGGTCTATAAATTTGTTGATGCTAGGAATTTGGAGATCTGGGTACATGTGATTCTAGAAATGTGGTTCCACAAACTTGAGAACTTGAAAAATGTAGTTGCAGGATTATATGAACTTAGGAACAGTGGTCTAGAAATTTGTTAAGCTAGAAATTTGAAGATTTGGGTACATGTGAATCTACGAATGTGATTCCACAAACTTGAACACTTAGAAAATGAAGATCCAGAAATATATAAGTTTAGAAATAGTAGTCTACAAATTTGTTAAGGAATTTGAAGATCTGGGTACATGTGAATCTAGGAATGTGATTCCACAAACTTGAACACTTAGAACATGTAGATCCAGGAATATATGAACTTAGGAATAGTAGTCTAGAAATTTATTGAGCTAGAAATATGATGACTCAGAAAATATAGATGCAGAAATATATAAATTTCGAAACGAACATCCTCAAATTTGATGAACCAATTTGACGTCCCAGTTAGTGAACGAAATTTTCAACTGCCCTAAATATCAACCCCTCCGCCATAAATCTCGTATCCATAGGCAATAACGTAGACAGACAGAACAGGGACTGGTCGAAGAGGACAGGATCGGCAATGGTATCCATTATTTGGCTTTGTTGAGGCAGCTCAGGGTGAATCGAGGCTTTATCAACGTCGCGGCTCGAGTTCTCGACAAACAAGCCAGCGAGTTCAGATGGATCGACGTCGGCGAGTCGATTAAACGGCAGAATTCGAACACATCCGACTTTCCGTAGCCTGTTCGAGACGATAACGCGTTGGTAGTGGGATGCTACGACCACCAATTGTCTGTCTGAATCGTCACGGATTATCGAGGCCTCGTTATCGAGCATTGGAACAACGCGTGCATCAGTGCCGCCTCGTTTTTCGAGCGGAACGCTCGAACGCCGCTCTCTTCTGTGGCCATTTTCAGTCGGATTTTCGACCAATCGATTCTCTGCACTCGCTGGCTGCTTTTTAGCTTGTATACGGCTCGTTAAATCAATTATAATCCCGTATATGTTATAAAGAAGTCCGCGTTGCTTATCGATTCGCAGATACTTTGCGAGTATTCTAAAATAATTTCGTAATGCATTTGTAATAAAAATGTCTAATAATGAACCAATAATAAAAATGCCTAATAATGTACCATTAATAAAAATGTCTAATAATCTACCAATAATAAAAATGTTTAATAATGTACTAATTTTAAAATTGTCTAATAATGTACTAATAATAAAAATGTTTAATAATGTACTAATATTAAAAATTTCTAATAATGTACTAATTTTAAAAGTGTCTAAGAATATACTAATTTTAAAATTGTCTAATAATGTACTAATAATGAAAATGTCTGATAATGTACTAATAATAAAAATGTTTAATAATGTACTAATAATAAAAATATCTAATAATGTACTCTTAGTAAAAATGCCTAATAATGTACTCTTAATAAAAATGTCTAACAATGTACTAATAATGAAAATGTCTAATAATGTACTAATAATAAAAGTATTTAATATTGTACTACTAATAAAGATGTCTAATAATGTAGTAATAATAAAAATGTCTAATAACGTAGCAAAATAACAAAAATGTCTAATAATGCAGTAATAATAAAAATGTATAATAATGTATTGATAACAGAAGTGCATAATAATGTATCAAGAATGAAAGTGTATAATGCAAAATAAAATGAAACGATGATAATAACGAAACAACAACAAATTGGTGATAATCGTTATCGGAAGAAACAAGTCCTAAATAAACCTGGCAACCCAAATTCTTGCAAAAAGTCGCAGCACACAAAACGTTCGATAATTCTGCACTTTTTAATATATTTATTCAAATATTGTACGTCCGCAACGAAAAGAACACACGTGTAAAATAAAACGAATTAATCTTGAGCAAATATAAACGAATCGATGCTTCATATTCCGTGAACGGTTCCATCGCGTTAATTCGTATGTTTGGAGGTTTTATTTGGGAACATTTATCTGTTGAATATTTTCACAGAAAATGTTCGTATGATCGTATTAAAAGAGCAATATTAGAATTTTTTATATAGTTGATTTAATTTGGGTGTAGATGTGGAAAGAGTTAAAATGAGGAACATAACTGTGAAAAGGATGTAAAAAAGTGTTCCAGATGATCGTGACGGTATAACAGTGGAGAATTTTCAAGCTAGGAGGAACGATTCGAGCCGTGGTCGAGGCAAATCGATCGAGAAGCATATTCGCGTCACGAGGGCAATGCACTGACGATACGATGCACCAGTTGCACCGGCCTCGGTAACTAGGATAAGCCTCGGTGCAGACATGCAGCCGCAGAAAAAATTTCAGTTGACGAACTACTAAAATGTCGAAACGTTTCGTACCGATACGATAATCGCCCATCAATCGTCGAATCAAAATTTATTCGAAAAATCCTTTCTTTGCTGTGGTAATTTATACCTTTAGTCGAATAACAAAATGGTAGTGAAGTACTCATATAATATGTTATGTGGTTTATGTTAGAACATAAGTATTAGAACGAATGAATAAATGATAGAACAGTATTTGCAGTAAAGTCAGTGAACAGTAATACAGAAGTATGTATAATGAAATGGAATACCACTATAATAAAATGCTAAGATAGTAGTAAAGCAGAGTAGTGAAGTATTGGAACAGTAGAACAAGAAGATGTAGTAAAATAGTAAAGTACGTCACTATAGCAATGTACTATTAAAATAGGTCTACAGTAAAATTATTACAGTAGTACAAGAATATTAAAATAGCAATGGTAATTAAAATAATCTAATCAATATCTTCATCCCTGAAATCTAGCACAACAGTATAGCAATGTACTATTAAAACAGTCCAACAGTAAAATTATTAAAATCCTAAAAAATTATTAAAATCATAAAAGTATTAAAAATAGTCTTACTATAATAACGTGACCATTCTTTAATCTCAACCCCTAAAATCCCTAACTCTAAAAACCCTTAAAAATCCCTAAAAATTCTTAAAAATCCCTAAAAACACTAAAGTACCTACATGCTCTAATTTCCACCCTTAAAATCCCTAACTCTAAAAACCCCTAAAAATCCCTAAAAACCCTAAAGTACCTACATGCTGTAATCTCCACCCCCAAAATCCCTAACTCTAAAAACCCCTAAAAATCCCTAAAAACCCTAAAGTACCTACATTCTTTAATCTCCACCCCCAAAATCCTTAACTCTAAAAACCCCTAAAAATCCCCCAAAACCCTAAAGTACCTACATGCTGTAATCTCCACCCCCAAAATCCCTAACTCTAAAAACCCCTAAAAATCCCTAAAAACCCTAAAGTACCTACATTCTCTAATTTCCACCCCAAAAATCCCTAACTCTAAAAACCCTTAAAAATCCCTAAAAACCCTAAAGTACCTACATTCTTTAATCTCCACCCCCAAAATCCCTAACTCTACAAACCCCTAAAAATCCCTGAAAACCCTAAAGTACAAAATTACTACAAACGCAGAGAACACGTAAGCATCAGAATTAGAACGCGTCAGAAATCCGAGAACGAAGGGTTGGACGATAATCGCAGTGACGATAAAAGTCCGATTATCGCAGTTGTCGTAGGTCTTTGAAGGCGTCCCTGCGTAAAAACGTACACCGTTATAGAGAAGCGGAACCGAGTCTGCTCGTGTGAGGCCGTCGAAAGTGAATCCTTTACAGACCGTTTTGCTCCGTTAGCCGTTCGCTCCACGCTGAATTTTCTGAATCCTTGATCTCGATCGGGCGGAAGCGGCTGGGTAAAATTGAAATCATTACACGCTGTGAACGGTTACGAGCATCGATCCTGCACGGTTTATAAATAGCTACATGTACCACGGAAAATACTAATTACTCCTTTTTCTCTCGGGAACAGAATGGAGGACGTGAAACCGTTTCACACAATCGGTTAGATTCTTTGAATGATCTTGACGATTCTTGTGGCGTTTGAAGGAGTATCTGCAACGTTTTTGTGGTACAGTTATTGCGTTTTGCATTTTGATGTATCAGGTCAAATTTGGATTCTTGAACATTTGGAGTTGTTAGGTTTAAAGCTTCAATTTGGAGATTCTCAAATCTGTAGGTACCTGGAATTCTCATACTGGCATGTTTTCTTAAATTTTCTAAATTGCTTGATCTTCAAGTTATCAAACTCTTAAATTTAGTATCTTAACATTCCCAAACTTCTATTTCCAAATTCATAAACTCTTAAATCTACTACCTCCACAATATCAAACATTGTAACCTTAAAAATTCCAAATGTCCAAGTGTCCAGATCCCTTAGATCACCTAGACCTCCTAAATTGCCAAGTCTCCACATACTTAAGTTCTCTAATCCCCAAATTTCCAAATGTTCAAATCTCCAAATTGTTAAATGTCTAAGTGTCCAAATCTCCAAGTGTCCAAATCCCTTAGATCGCCTAGACCTCCCAAATCACAAAGTCTCCACATTCTCAAACACTCCAATCCCCAAATTTCCAAATGTCCAAATCTCCAAATTGCCAAATGTCCAAGTGTCCAAATCCCTTAGATCACCTAGATCTCCTAAATCACCAAGTCTCCACATTCTCAAACATTCCAATCCCTAAATTTCCAAATGTCCAAATCTCCTATATCTCCCAAGCTGCCAAATCCCACCTTCCCAAACGCTCCAACATCCAAATTTCCCAGCTTCCCAAATATCCAAACTCCCCAAATCTCAATATCCTGAACAGCCAAGTTCCCAATCTCCAGCTCCCATAAATTACAAAACCCCAGCTTCCTAAATTCAAGAATCGCGATCACCCCAAGTCCAGACTACGTATAATCCCCATTATTCCGTAAAATAAGGTAATTCGTATCGATAGGATTATAAAGGACGGTGTCGAGTAGGAAACGCGAGCTAACCACAGACTCGTTAGCTAGAACCGCTATAAACGGGTCTATTAATCTCGATTGAGGCGAGCATCAGCGTCGATCTAGCGACGTGCCGGCTAGACATTCGTCGCGTGTAATCTGCCTGTGTCAATTATCGTTATCGTCCAAGGCCAGCAGACGGTTCAGTTCCGTCGTGATGTCACGCGTGTACGGCTCCGCTTCGCGTCTCGTCGCCAACTCGCGGCTGATCGGCCTCTCTATTCCCGGCTAGAGACCGAGGACAGGGCCAAGATAGGACGATTAGGTCTGCTAGACGAACGAAACAGAAGAGGAACCGTGCGTCAGAGAAAATCGAGACGGGGCGAGAGGAGGAGACGTCGGCTGTTTCTCCACTGACGTAAGCGACTCGTTATCGGGACGACCTTAAGGCCAAACAAACGCGACCGAGCCAAGAATCCGCGCGATTCCGACAGTCTGCTGAGCGGATTTTGCGAGCGCGGATTTCGACACCTCTCGTCCTGTCTAATTCGATACTGCTATATCGTGTTCACTCGCTGTGAGATAATTCCTCTTTCTGTGAAGCTGTCTGCTTTCTGATTAACTGATTCAAGTTTTGAAACAAGGACACTTTTACAGTAATTATTGAGGAATAACACTTTAGATAATATATTTGATGCATTATAAAATTCTCGATTTATATGACTAACATAAATTTTGTGTAATTTACATTTGTCACAGAAGTCAAACACTCATTTTGTCATACTTCCGATGTTAAACCTCGTTCATAGTTAAAAACTTCTCACAGTTCAGGTTGAAAGGTTTCTCCGTTCACTTTGCTACAAAGAAATTATTTTTCTTTGTTGCAAGACAATTACTTTTACAGTTTCGTAACAGTCAGTGTTGCCAACATTGTAAGTCCAACTGTATAATACCGTGACGCACTCGTGACGCACGCCACAGTTCCAAAGTGTACTAGATATTTTTATTAGCATTATAATTTACATGTAATAATATACTTTTCTTAATACAATAAAATAATTTGATTAAATATCTTGGCTACCATTGAACCTGACGTCATGACGCACTCGTGACACACCTTGCAGTTCGAATGCAACAAACCAGACTCGTAATGCAGCCTAATTTGTATTTAATATTATTATCAGTAGAGAGGATTAAAAATAAATTTGATCACATATCTCGGATACCTCATATGGTGACGCACCCGTGACGCACCTTAAAGTTCGAATGTAACAAACTAGCCTCACATTTTCAGCGTAATTTAATTTTGCACTAAATGGTAGTTTAAAGGTCATTAAACAAACTAGTATACGGGCAACGATATGCAACGAAGGATTAAATTAATTCGATTAAATATCTCGGCTACCAGCAGCGAGCCCGACACACACGCGAAAATAATGAATCGGAAATACATTAGCGTACTTCGAAACGTCAAAGTGTTAAGATACTTAATTTTGGTGAAATATCATAATGAAGCTAGTAAAAATCAATACCCGGTGATATTACTCGCAAGTTCGATGACCCTCGGTCTAAATCCATTCATTACGAAATACAAACCTCGCGGAGACTGTTTATCAAACATGAAATCCAGACAATTACCTTGATTATCGTCGTCTGGGTAACTCGAGAAAGATCGTTCCATTGACACAAGTAATCAAGCTGAGTAATTACAAAACTGAAGAATTTTGTTCTTAGAAATCTTGGGAATCCTTGAGTCTCGATAACTTTTCCATAATTTTTGTCTAAGCAGAATTCATGTAATTTTTACGTATAATTTATTTATATATACTTAAAATCCTTAGAAATGAAAAGGAGTTCAAAAGCAGTAGGAAAAAGAGATCGTCCCGATATATGGCCGCCGTTGAATCGAGACTCACGCATACCTCGGTATTCCGCACTGTGTTTCCGCAGATGTCGATTTGCATATAAAAGGTTTAACTAGTATTTCATTTCCACTGTGATTATTCGTTTCGAAAGATGAAACGAGTCGTTAAAGACCGATTCGAAACGCGAAAACGTTATGCACGATGGTTGAAGCATCGTTCGCGATTATCGGCAAGGTCAGCAGAAAACGAATGCAAATGATCGGTCTGTTTAATATCAAAGCACGCCTCGGTCTGAAACGTGTATCACGGTCTAGGGAGATAAGTGTTCGCGATTTATCGATCGTGCGATTTTCAGGTAACTCGCGATTACGCGCCGTAACAATTATCGGAAGAAGATCATCGACGATTACGCGATTCTAAATGTGCCGTTCGGAACACCGGCTTCGTTAACGCGGATTAACGATCGTATATTCGTCGTGTGTTCGATCGAGGTGTCCGATTACGAGCGGATCTCGAGAAAGGTCGACGTACATTTCAGGAACCGGGATTAAATATTATTTATGAGCTCTGCGAAAATTACTTAATACGGATCGTGATATGAAATATTACCGCGTAAATCATGTTATATGCTAATGGAGGTTATACAAAGAACCGTTTCCTCGGATCTCCTCATCTCGATGAAAATCGCTGATAAATCGTTTTGTTAGATCCACCATTTATTTTCTTGTTTCACTTATTTTTACTGATTCACTCATTTTTACGTTTTATATAGTTAATAATAATTTTAAGCTTTATACTGTACTTTACATTGTTAAGGATACGAATGTGTAGATTTTCAGAATTTTTTACATAAAATTATAATTGTAAACCGTTATATTCTTTTATTGTTACTTCATATTTTTTATAAAATAATACGTTTTTATTCGTTTAAAATATTGTTGGTTCAGAGAATATTCCTAGTATTTTCCCAAAATATCAGTCTTCATAAAATATTTCTAGCTTCTCTAAAATATACATAACATATACACAAACAGTTCTTGAGCCTTCATAAAATATTCCTAGGATGTGCCCAGAATATCTTCCCATCTCTAGGATTCCTAGAATATTTCTATATCTCTGCACTGTTTTTGAGATGTCTTTAAATGTCACTAAACAAATTCCCAAATTTCCGAATTCTCCACGCACCGAATACCCAAATTTCAGAATTCGCTCATGCATATTGAAGGTTGCACTCGAGGTTCATCCGTGCAATCGAGTACGAAAACGGGGGCGTAGCGTTTCGCGTAACCTCGTTGCCGTTAAAAAGAGCAGGGAATCGTTTCCCGGGCATGTGCGGCCGTTGGTATCGTGGACATTAGTGTCGTGCCAGCCGGACATAAACTTGTAAACACGTCGCGTGAAATATAAATGCGGAAACACGACTTATCCCATGCGAGCACGTCGCGTCACGCGAGTTAATGGCTGCTATCGAGCCTCGTCGCTTTCGCGATTTATCGGCCGAGATGGTCAACGCCGATTCTCCTGCTGTTCACCTGTAAAACGATGATTAATAATATCCGGCTACCTGGGACGATTAACGCGACACCTTGCTCGGGATACCGCGAATCCCGGCTACTTGTAACGGGCGGTGAATTATTTTTCATTCTCGAGATGGCTGATTACGTGGCTGCGATTTGCATCGGTGATTGATGGTGTACGCGAGGAGCACCGTATGTGAACAATTTATGGTGTTTCTTCTTTCTGGAGAAGCTCTTTTAGTGATATTTTAGGGTTTTGGAAATGGAAGTTTGGGAAATTTCAGATCTTCAAATTTCTGGACTCAGATTTTTGGACTTCCAAATCCCTAAATTGTCAAAAACAAATATTATCATATACCTACGTATTGATATACCTGGACTCTCAAATACTAAATTCTTAGATTTCCTCAGATATCCTCAGATGTCCCTAGATATCCTTAGAACCTCATGTGAGAATATTGCAAGACTCCTAAACACCTCCATCCTTAAATTTCCAAATCTCCAAATACCGAACCACTAATTCCCTAAGAAGAACCTCAGGAGAGCCTTGATAACATCCTGAGAGATATTCCTAGAACTAAACTCATTAATTATATCTAAACTGAATACCTAACATGTTAAACAATTCATAAATTACCTAAGTTCCTTACCAAGTCTCTAAAGATATTTCACAAAGACTCTAATAAGAATATAAGAAATTTTAGGGAGATCCTAGGAACAAAATCTAAGTAAAATTTACAAAGCTAGGACAAGTATAAGTTGCGCAATCGAAGATAAACACAGTATCTTACGCAACTAATTCTGAGTGTCATTCAGAACGTTTTGCGATACTTCAACAATTTTCGCAAGATTTGCGTCTTTAGACGAACTAGTCCATCGCGTTCGATCTAACGACCCCACATAGAAGCGATAAAAAAGCTAACCGCGATAACATCCTACCAACAGTGTCCTCGATCTGCAAATAATACCGAGGACGGTTGATAAGACGTCGATTGTTCGAACTGTGACGTCCAAATGTGTCAGACGATCAGAGAAAACAATGAACCGTAAGTGCTCCGTGGTGTATTATTGTTAGCATTCCACGAGACGTTTTCTATTGGCATTGCGATTAAACTTGCAAATTTATAATTTAAAAGTTGTTTTAAATTAGTTCAAATCTGCAATTGTTCTAGGTTTGTATTTTTAGGTTGATGCACTTTTGAGCTTGCAAGGTGTTAAATTTTCATGGTGGTAAATTGTGAAATTGGGGAGTTTTTTAATTTCTATAGGGCCAATTTCTTATTTGTGAATTTCCAAATTCTCAAATTTCCAAATTTCCTAATTCCCAAATTTCCGAATTTTCCACGCTCCGAATTCTCAAATTTCCGAATTCCCAAATTCCCGAATTCTCCACGCTCCGAATACCCAAATTCCCGAATTCTCTACGCTCCGAATTCTCCACGCTTCGAATTCCCAAATTCCCGAATTCTCCACGCTCCGAATTCTCAAATTTCCGAATTCCAAAATTTCCGAATTCCAAATTCCCGAATTCTCCACGCTCCGAATTCTCAAATTTCCGAATTCCAAAATTTCCGAATTCTCCACGCTTCGAATTCCCAAATTCCCGAATTCTCCACGCTCCGAATTTTCAAATTTCCGAATTCTCCTCGCACCGAATTCCTAAATTTCCGAATTCTCCACGCTCCGAATTCCTAAACCCCCAAATTCCCAAATTTCCAAATTCTCAACCCCCCAAATCCTCAAATCCCCAAATTCCCAAAATCTCAACCCCCCAAATTCTCAAATCCCTAAATTCTCAAATCCCCAAATTCTCAAACCCCCAAATTCTCAACCCCCCAAATTCTCAAACTCCCAAATTCTCAAACCCCCAAAATTCCCAAACCTCCAAATTCTCAACCTCCTAAATTTCTCTCCCCCAGTCCCAAATCCCTAAAAATAGAAACCACAAAGAAACCCGTCAAAACAACTCGCAGCTCGTCATTCAATTGGTCGAACATTCCACTCTTTTTCGTTCGCTCGTTAAAGTCAAGTTTATTATCGTAAGAGTTCAAACGTATCCAGACTCAACATCGAGAAATATCCAGTGGCACGTTTTAGACATTGATAGAATATCGGTTTTAATTGCGCGACTGGCGTTGATAAAGATATTGTTTATGGTCTGCTCGGCTGAATTTGTTGCTAGTTACATGTACGTTGATAACAATTTGTCATCATTTGTCGTGGACGTCAGTGATAAACGTATACGTCGTTTTTAAAAACCTCTTGTTGTTTGATCGTGCCACGAAGATTAGCCAATCGTCAATCGATAGGTCACTAGACGGGTTATATAATCGAAATGCATCGACGGAGTAACTGTACGGCGAGGGTGAAACGAGTTTTCTATGACTCTATGATATCGAGAATTGCGCAACGACATGAAACTTCTGCGGCATACTTTCGTCAGAAATTTCACCATGTTTGATGTTTTGACTTATTTGATATCGTCTGTTGGCATCTTTAGACATTGCTGGACATTTGTTGTTTACTATTTCTTGTTCGTTATTTGTTATTTGCAAATTTATAATTTTTGTGCAGTGATTTTTGGAGGTGGTACATTTTTGAGTTGGCAAGTTTGCAAATTCTGGAATTTACAAATTGTCCAATTTTCAAGTTTCATAATTCAATAATTTTCTAATTCCTTTACTTCCTAATTCCCTTAAGTCCTAATTCCCTCACTTCTTAATTCCCTCACTTCCTAATTCCACCGCATCCTAATTCCCTCACTTCCTAATTCCACCGTGTCCTAATTCCCTCACTTCCTAATTCCACCGCGACCCAATTCCTTCACTTCCCAATTCCCTCACTTCCTAATTCCACCGCGTCCTAATTCCCTCACTTCCTAATTCCACCGCGTCCTAATTCCCTCACTTCCTAATTCCACCGCGTCCTAATTCCCTCACATCCTAATTCCCTCCTTCCCGAATTCTGTAACCCCCTAATTCCCAAATTTCCTACATCTCAAAACCACTACATCCAAAAATTCTCTAGATTCCCAGATCTCTAGATTTCCAGATCCTTAGATTCTCAGATCTCTAGATTTCCAGATCCTTAGATTCCTAGACCCCAAAATTCCTAGATCTCAAAAATTCCTAGATCCCCCAATCCTTAAATTCCTATATCTCCAAAGTCCCCAAAATTCCCAAAGTCCCCAAATTCCCAAAATTCCCAAAATTCCCAAATTCTCAAAATCCCTAAAATTCCAAAATACTCCAAAACTACCAAATTTCTTAAAATTCCCAAATTCCCCAAAATTTCCAGAATTCCTAAATCTCCCAAAATTCACCAATTTCCTAAATAACTATCTATTCCTTAACTATGTATCTATCTATCTATGAAAACCATAAATTCTACCTTCCAAAGAAAAATGTTTGCAACAATGCGGAGCAATTGATTAATCGATCGCGCACATCGGCGAGCGCGTTAGGCGCGGTTTAAGGGTGGGGTTAAAAACGGGAAGCGGCAGTGGAAAAGGCACGTGGCAATTTTCGTTGTGGCAGACACGAGTCGCGGACATCACGAGCAGCCGCGTGCACACGCTCGCGTAATTTCCAGCAGACGCTTCCCGCTTGCCGGAGATAACGCTAACGAGGCCCAGATAATAACGTCGACAGTCTAGACAGTTAATTACAAGAAGTCCTTTGGAACAACGCGCTCGTACACGCTTTCAGCCTCGACGCGTACTCTTTCACGTGCGGCCGCGATGAAACCGTTCGTCGCGTCGCCTCTTCGACGATTAACGAACTCGAAAACGAACCAACCATTCAAAATGGGTCGCGACCGTGTAATTTCCTTCAAGATCGTCGGAATGTCTTCACTGACGGTACCGTTATCGGCCTTGATCCTTGATTAAAGGCCGCGAAATCTTTGAATCGGTCAAAGCACTTTGCTGATAGAGCACTTTGCTTGCTAGAAATCTCGGATTTTTATACCAAGCGAGTTTTTGCAAATTTTATGTACATGGAAGTCTCTCATATTTTTTTTTTAAATACATGAACGTGTTTTATAGAACTTTTGTATGTATGAACATTTATAGTGTGCTTGTATGTGAGTTTGTTAAGGGTGGTTTATGGAAGTAGGACGAATATGTACATTCAAAGACGTAACTGATAAACACTGCATTTATGAAAAAAATTAAAAAATTCTTACAGTATCTTCTAATTTATATAACAATTTTAATAACTACATAATAAATGTGCCTTCATTATTTGCATATTTTTAAAATATTTATTACAACACATATACTACACATGACCACATATGTATATAGTTGCACACAATCATATAAATTCTAGCAGTATGTACTTTATGTTGCAGTCTTAATAACAAAACAATAAATGTCCCATCATTATCAGCAAATATTTTCAATATATATTTCTCAATATAATTTTGAATATACTTATTACATACATGACATGTCTTTCACATATGAGACCATATGTGTACATTTCTACACATTGCACATATACATACATTATAAATTTAATCCTCCACACACAACATTTTTATTAAATTAAATAAAATGTTCCCTTTTAAATGTTCCCTCAGTAGAAGAACGTGTGAACATCAGAACATATGAATATGTGAACATATGAGAATATACGTTTATGAATATTTCTGCAGTTCACTGTTAACCACATACAGCGATATATTTAAAGGGAAAGGAGTTCGTTATCGTTTCGCGGAAAGTTTAAAACCGTTTTCCTTCCTGCTGGACGATTCATCACTTGGAGACGACAATCTCTTCCAGGGCCACGCGATATCTCGGTTATTTCCGCGACGGAAGGAAAAGTAACGCGCGATTACACGCGCGCGTATGCGAACGGTGGCGAAAGGGTTGCGTGCCGGTGGTATGTTCGTGACGGTTTTAGTGTAACACCGCGATAACACCGGGTCGACAATCACGTCCCAGAAAACGACTGCTTCGTAAGGCTACTACCGGACAAATGGAGCAAATGCGAACGAACTTTGATTACCCTTAGACGAAAGTAAACCTAACAGGGTTTGATGTAACTGCTTTGGTAGTGTGAACAAATTTATTAATTTCTGGAATCTATATTTTGCGAGATACTAGTTTGCAAATTTTTGGTTCACAAGTTTTTGAGTTTTGGAGGTTGCAAATTTTCAAATTCGGTATTTTCCAAGTTTTCTATTCGCCAGTTCCAAAATTTCCTAGATCCAAAAATTTTCTAGATTCCCAGATTCCTAGATTCCCAGATCCCTAGATTCTTAGATCCATAGATTCCCAGATTCCTAGATTCCTAGATTCCCAGATTCCTAGATTCCCCGATTCCTAGATTCCCAGATTCCTAGATTCCCAGATTCCTAGATTCCCAGATTCCTAGATTCCCAGATTCCTAGATTCCCAGATTCCCAGATTCCTAGATTCCCAGATTCCTAGATTCCCAGATCCCTAGATTCCCCGATCCCTAGATTCCCCGATCCCTAGATTCCCCGATCCCTAGATTCCCCGATCTCTACATTCCCCGATCTCTACATTCCCCGATCCCTAGATTCCAAACTCTTTAAATTCCAAACTCCTTAGATTCCAAACTCTCTAAATTCCAAATTCCCTAGATTCCCTGATCTCAAAAGCCTTAGATCCCAAAAATCCCTGGATCCCTAAATTTCCAAATTCCCTAAAATTCCCAAACTCCCAAATTTCCCAAAATTCCCAAAATTTCCAAACTCCCCAAAATCCTCAAAATTCCCAAAATTCACCCTTGACCCTCCAAACATCCCCAAATTTCCCCAACTTACAAGCAATCGGTTCTTTCATTTTCTGAATGAAAGCCATGTCTTCGGTAGTAGAATTATACCGGCATACCATATCGAATACGATAATCGTAGTTTCTCAGGTTAATATTCAAACAATTGTCCGTAAGGAGAACAAAACCGAAGACGTCACTGTCCACGTGGCGAACACACGCTCCGTACGACTATTTGCATCGTAAATTCTTTTTCTCCGTTTTTTCTTTATCGCGCACGAGATCTGCCAACGATTCTAACGATTTAGAGAACGCCGCACGAACTGGTTTAAATTTCTGGAATTACTTAACCATTCACGGGATTTCCGCGTGGCTTTAATTGCATGCTAATACCGAGACTACGAAATTCAGAATACGAAACGACCGAGGGAAAAAATGTTACGTCAACGGTGCGTTGTACGCATCCAAACGAATTCAGGAAAATAGACGGACTTTTTTAACGGGCTACATGCAATAGTCGATCTAATTTCTTTTCTGAGATTCGTAAAAATTTTTGTTAGAGGTGTTTTATAAATTTGCTGTACTCTAGAAAGATGTTCTTTAAGGATATTGATAAGTGTAGGTTTGTTTATATTTGTCAACGATATGTGGACAATGAACATGCATGCACTGCGTCATATATTATATCTTTTTAATTATACATTGTTAATAAAATGTATTTCATTTAATTTATATCGATTTAGAATGAAGAAAATAATTAAATATCAGCGCTTTATATTAATCAAAAATATATGGGCAATATATGTAGCATGTGTGTACAGCGTCACATATGAACATTACCTCTTTCTCCAGCATATGGTTAATGGAGTCTTTAATTTAATTATCATCGATTTACAATAAAGAAAATAGGATTACTTATGTACGTTCACTCCTTTTTACATTTGTCAACAATATATGGATAACATGTGTGGCCACATATGTGGACATTATCTCCATGTCTTGTGCATTATTCATGGAATGTATTTCATTTAATTGTTATCGATTTAAAATGAACAGAATAAGATTATATGTATGTCAGTCTTTTTACATTCAAGGATATATGGATAATATGTATGGACACATATGTGGACATTACCTCTTCTTGTGCATTATTCATGGAACTTAATTCTTATCGATTTCATATAGGAAATGTAATTACATGAATTCTCTTAGGTATTTTTCATTTGACGACATATGAGTGACATATGGACAAAACATAGTCACATATGTATATAGCTATTCTCTTCCTTGTGCACCACTTTTATTCAATGAATGTCAATTTAGATCATCCTTGAAGAACCTCAATCTTTACCTAAAAATTTCTAATTTTCTGAAACCCACACATAAAACAAATCGTCCCAAATACAATCACTACAAACACCACCCAAAAACTTATCCATTTTCCCATAAAAATCAAAAGTATATCACGCACCGTATCAAAGCACATAAAACTTCTTTATCCATTTTTATATCCAAACATCGCCTCAGCTAAGTAAATAACAAATACCGCGATTAATCTGAATCAATGTAAAAAAACAAGTTGACTACACAAATACATAAATCGAGGGGGATTTATGTCGGCACAGGAATCAACGATGGTCGGAAGCGTTTCCCACGGGTCGACGAAGTTTCTCGTTGCAAAAAGGGAGAGGCTGGAAAAAGCGGAAAAACGAGCTGACCTTAATTTCATCGCGGAAAAACGTCTCGGTTAGGGGCACGTGCATCATCGCGGTGCACGTAGACACGCGTGCAACCGCGCGTATGCTAACGAACAGGGCCGTGCTTTCGATACTAATGAGCCAGATTAGATAAACCGTTCGATTCGTGGCGCGATATAAATCAACGGGAACACGTAAAGCTTCTGTTACAATTGTACTGTGTACAGTCGACAACAAATCTGCTTTCCCTTGGGAAAATATGGCGGACACCGATTGATACCGAAATTGTTCAGCGTCGGTGATGCAGTTCAGTGGTTCTCTTCTGAATTTGCAGAATTTGTGATGAGGTGTGGAGTAGGTTTGTAGATTGAGAAGGTAGGAATTTTGGGATGTGGAGATTTTGGGGGGTGGAGATGTTGGGATGTGGAGATTAGGGGATGTGTAGATTTTGGAATGTGGAGATTAGGAAACGTGGAGATTAGGAGATGAGTAGATTTTTGGATGTGGAGATTAGGAGGTGAGTAGATTTTGAGATGTAGAGATTAGGGAACGTGGAGATTAGGAGATGAGTAGATTTTTGGATGTGGAAATTAGGGGATGTGGAGATTAGGAGGTGAGTAGATTTTGAGATGTAGAGATTAGGGGATGTGGAGATTAGAGGATGTGGAGATTAGGAGATGAGTAGATTTTGGGATGTGGAGATTTTGGAGTGTGGAAATTAGGGGATGTGGAGATTGGAAGGTGAGTAGATTTTGGGATGTGGAGATTAGGGGATGTGGAGATGTGGGAATCCAAGGTTTTGGTAAAATGGGAATTTGGAGATCCACAAATTTGAGGATATGAGAATTTGGGAATCTAGAAATTTGAAGATATGAGAATTCGGGGCTGTAGAAATTTGAGGATGTGAGAATTTGGGGATGTAGAAATTTGGGGGTATGTGAATTTGGGGATCTAGCGATTTGGAAACCTTGGAATTTGAGAACGTAGTAATTTGGGGGATTCCTAATATGAGAATATGGTGATTCTGAAATTTAGGTATTTGGAGATCTAATAACTTGCAAACCTGAGAATTTGGAGACATAGTACTTTGGAATCCTTCTAATTTGAGAATATAGGGATTTACCAATGTAGGTATTTGTCGAAATGAGAATCTATGGATCTACTAATCTGAAGACCTAGATATCTAATAAACAAAGGAATTGCAAGTCTATCTAATTTGGGGATCTATGTACTTCGATATACAGCAACTAAAAATTTATTAATCTCATACACATATGTCTTCATCACATCATAAATTCTAAAACCGATCTCCACAAATGTCACTGCCCTAAAATTACACCCCAAATCAAATCCCATTAAATTCCCAAATTTCATTGTCTAAATGACGTCGAACGTCTCGAAAATCAGACCCAGTAATTCAGCAGAATAATTTTGTTTATTACCAAGTCTGGCTTCTCAGCAAACTCGTATATGATATAAGTTACACGTTTCAATTTACCAAATGGACTATGACGCGGGCGGTTATTTCCATTTATCATCCTCCACTTTCGAGGGTCACCTAACACATCGTCCAAAAAAAAGAAAGTTTACGATTTGTCGTGGAGCAATAAAAACTACTTAACCAGACATTCGTGGTTGTAACGCAGCACGTGGATCCTGCGATACGCAAATGACATCATTTGTTCCCCTAATTTAGCGATGAGCAAACAGCGGGTCGCATGCGACCCGTCAATTATTTACTCGCAACACGCCCGTGGAAACTGTTACTGTGATCCATTTCGATCAACAACCATACACAATTTTAAACATGTGAACTTTGTTAGACGTATTGGTAAAGTATATCAAGTTTAAGAGATTACAGTATCTTCTGCTTTCACAAATTTTTTGTTACCATGTATATATAGCATAAGAGATTTTGGGGGGTGGAGATTAGGAGGTGAG
Source organism: Megachile rotundata (assembly GCF_050947335.1). Taxonomy (NCBI): domain Eukaryota; kingdom Metazoa; phylum Arthropoda; class Insecta; order Hymenoptera; family Megachilidae; genus Megachile; species Megachile rotundata. The sequence goes on along the minus strand of NC_134984.1, from coordinate 17,321,189 downwards.
TAGATTATGGGATGTGGAGATTAGGGTATGTGGAGATTAGAGGATGTGTAGATTTTGGGACGTGGAGATTAGAAAATGTGAAGATTAGGAGATGAGTAGATTTTGCGATGTGGAGATTTTGGAATGTGGAGATTGGGGGATGTGCAGATTTTGTGATGTAGAGATTAGGAGATGTGGAGATTAGAGGATGTGTAGATTTTGGGATGTGGAGATTAGGGTATGTGGAGATTAGGAGATGAGTAGATTTTGCGATGTGGAGATTTTGGAATGTGGAGATTGGGGGATGTGCAGATTTTGTGATGTAGAGATTAGGAGATGTGGAGATTAGAGAATGTGTAGATTTTGGGATGTGGAGATTAGGGTATGTGGAGATTACAGGATGTGTAGATTTTGGGATGTGATGTATAGCATTATATATATTATTAGGTATTATTATAAGCATGCATATTATTTAACAATATTTTATATTTTAAATACTGAAAGATGGAATTGAAAGAAAGAATTTAAGATTGTAATGACACACTGAGATGTTTAAAATAATTCTACTCATTCTATCTATTAAGGTTAGCAATTAGCTTAACTCAAAGATAATTAGCTTTCTTTTTCACACAGATTTGACGTTGACTTGGTGCTTAATTACTATTTAATTGGACCGTTCATTATTTTTGTGTACTCGGTTAGACGAGACACGTATGACTCATCTACTATCAATCGTGTAATACTTTCCTTATCGGTTCAAGATTAGAAGCGATTTCTTCAGAAATTTTCCGTATGAAATTTATTTAAATACTTCTCAAAATGGCAAGTGCTACACGTGGGAAATTTTATATTTGGCAATTTTGGGAATTAAAAAATTTTATTTCTGAGATTCTCACATTTCTGTAGAAATCAAGTTAGGAATTTAAAGATTTGTGCACTTAAAAGTTTGGTAATTCAGGAGCTTGATGAAACTAAACTAAATTATAAATTCAGCAAACTAGCAGTATAGGAAATAAAAAAGTGCAAAAATTCTGAGAGAGATAATTGTAAAAAAGTGTTCATACAATATTAATCAGGCTTCCGCTGGTTATGTAAAATAGGGCACACGCGTCAGTCAGCAGGATGAGGCCAGACATTTCAGACACACCCTGTATAAGGAGACGTCGAGGCCGACCTCACGATCGGGCTGATGACATTTAAAAGTGCGACGGGAAGGTATCGACCGACTGAAAAGGGTGACAGAGAGCGAGAGAGAGAAAGAGAGACGGTGGTGAGCGAGGGAGAAATAAAGGCGAGAAAAAGAGAGGCGAGTATTCGTAATGGGAGCGAGGGAGACAGATCGTCGACCCAGACGAGAAAACTGCAGTGAAAGCCCGACTTGCATTCTGGGCCAGACGGAAGAAACACGAGGCAGACGGTGTAACGGCATCTCTCTCTCTTTCTCTCTCTCCTTTTCTCTCTCTCTCTCTCTCCTTTCTATCGATCGCTCCGTCTCGAATCGCCTCACGGCTGGCCGCGTCCGCTCCGGCACGCTCGCTGCTCGTTCGTTTTTCCTATTTTTCCTACCCGCTCGGTGTATCCTCGACTTTCGCGCTCTTCAACATCCGCAGCTTCAGAGAGCTTTCTTGATTATGCAAACGACACGAGTTCACCATTTCAACCGACAACCTTGGAACCGATCGGCTAACGAACCTGCGATCGATTATTCGATACCGAGGAATTCTTTCCTGCAGTTCGTTCACTCGAAGTTGCTCTTCGTTATTTTATTTGTTCCACTTTCGAATTTTTCTTTAAAATTTGTTAGGATTAGCTTCAGGAAAATAAACTGCAGTGCTGAGGTGAACGGAAATACTTTAATAATATAAAAATGTCTTTACAAAAATGCGCGGTGCTTCGTTAACGAAGGTAAAACTGTAACTGTTAGACAAAGCATCGTGATGCGTGTTCGGACACGCACAGCGCAGTTCATTTGTTTTGTCCGTTACTTCCAACAAAATTGTATTTAATATTAGAGAGTTTGATGGACATTTGCTTCAGTATTTTAATATAGTCACGTATGATGCATATGTATGATGGGCTTGATAGACGTTTCAGAATTGTTTTAAACCGGTAACATACTAAAATGACATACATGATGTGTTACTGTATGTGATGACTTTGATGAACATTTTAGAACTGTCTTATAATTTTTAACCTACTAAGGCAACATGCAGGATGTGGGTTTCATAGACATTTTAATATTGTTTTAATTCTTTTAACATATCAAAATGACATGTATGATGTACTACTGTATACGATGACTTTGATACGCATTTCAAAATTGTTTCATAATTTTTTATCTACTGAGGCAACATGTAGGATGTCATACTATATATGATGGGTTTAATAGACATTTCAAAATTGTTTTAATTCTTTTAACATAGTAAAAGGACATACATGATGGGCTACCATATATGATGACTTTGAAAAACATTTCAGAATTGTTTCACAATTTTGAACCTTGTAAAGCAACATATGATATGCTACTATATGTATGATGTGTTTGAAATTATTTCAGACTTATTCTTAATTTTTTAACACAGTAAAATGGCATACATAATGTTTTATTAAATCTGATCTTCGATAAACATTTCAGAATTGTTTCACAATTTTCAACATACCAAATATTTAATAATGTCTTCCGTAACAAAGGAATAATTGTATAGCCTTCAGACACATCAATCAGATGGACAAACAAGTAAAACAAACTTGCCTTTCTGAATTCTATAGTTCATCTTGTGAACACGGTATTGCAGCTATCTTCGTTTTACGATCGATGTACGATAAACGGATGGGCATCGGAGAAATTGTTAACAGATCAATTGTACGAATGTATCTTATCAAAAATGTTATGTCTCGGGCTAAAAAGGGGACGATTGCGTACGGATGTTTCGTGATAACAGGAACAGAGAGGCACGAGTGGCCGCGATAACACGTGGGCAGCGAGATTAAACGAGTCAAAAATTTACGTCCGGATATCAAGTTTGCCCTATTTTCTGACGGTACTATCACGGTTTCCTCTGTAAATACGCATTAACGAAATTTGAGAAATTATGGGGCACGGTAAAAATTATGTGTTTTATTTTCTTTTCACACGTTTGTAGGGGATGAAAATGACTGCTACTTTGCAGTATGAAATCTATGAATTTTTATTTAATTTTGAATTTAATTTGACAGCTATTATAAGGCACCCTATTAATCACTCTTAGATTTTAAATTAATATTTAAAGAATGTGTAACGAAAAGAACATGTAAATTTTTTAATTAATTTGTAACAGATCTAATTCCAAGATTTTCGAATTGAACCTGTTGACTTATCAAGTATCTTGCAACAATCGCATAACAAAATATTACACTTCAAAATGTGAATCATAAAAATACTGATTAAATATTTGACTATCATTTTTAAACAAAAAACCCTGTCAATTAAGAAGCAATTTTTTCCTCCATCCGAACGATCACGTTTCTTAAGCACACCTTGTATGCGAAATATAAATTGCAAATTAGGAGGCGAAGTTTTCAAGATCAATGTTTGCATAACCGATCGTCATCCGCGCAAAGTGGCGCTGTACAGATTAAAATTATACGATAAGAATCAGTCGCGCCATCTATCACAAAGATTTTTTTTATAAACATTCCAAAATGTCAAAAGTAAAACGTGTCGATTCAGGTTCTTATAAATTATCATATTTCATAGTCTTGTTTTATGAAGATCATAGTTGTAACATCGATGCGTTAAGAAGATGATTAATGAAAAATATGATGATTTATACAATTATGTTTATGGTCATTGATCATTAATATCCTGAAAAGTTTCGATGCAAAATATTGATACGGAGTGGAAAAATCAACGTAGACGCTCGAATGGTAATTTTTTAAACAACGCTGATGAATTTATACACAGTAGTCATTTTAATAAATAAATGACGTGAATTTCTCTGGTTTCGTAAACTGATTCGATGTGAAATCAACAAGGAAATATTTCGAGATGCCAACCTCCGATTTTAATGGAAGATGTGTTAAGTAAAACCAAACAAGGGGTGAAAACCCCACTCGATGGGTTTAAACGTGAATCGTCAAATTAAATTCGATAGTATTTTATTATATAACTAAATAAAATACTATTTTATTTTTAATCTCCTTAATAGAAATGTAATATTCAAATTATGTTTAGAAAAAATATTGAGAGGTATAACATGAAGTTATTATACAAACAAAGAAGAAAATATTTAAATTATATTTATAAAATATGTGTTGCTTTCAGAAGAAAACCATAACATTTAATTTTTAAGAATTAATTGACATGAATGATATGAAATTTTGTAAAAAATTGAAGACAATAATTTTATTCTCGATAAATCTCATCGATGATCAACAAATGAAAAGACAAATAATACGAATAATAAAGAACAACAAATAAGACAAAAGAATATATAATACATGTCTACACAATTCCCTGCGTTAAATCTACAAGTACATATCCAACCACATACATCAATTACTGTAACAATCGACGTGTCAATATAAAACAGCTCCCACTAAACCAAATGACAGATCAGTACCAAAATTGAACGACCCCACGGATACAACTGACATGTCACTCAAAGTTAAATGTCGAATCATAAATTTTTAAGTTCGATCATAGTTATCCCTTAGAAATAACTTTCCAGAGAAAAAAAAATACTGTGTAACTTATTCCATTGAGGCTGTAATTTAACATATTTAAAATTGAAGGGAACGTACGGCAGATCGATAAAAATTCAACCCTCGGATGCAGGCGACGTGACACAGTTAAGTGTCACTGCATAAACTTTCTTGTATGACAGCATAATAGCGTAGAGTAAATTTTTTTGTGTGAGTATATCATGGAATAAATTTTTTTGCATGAGTGCATGTCATGGAATAAATTTTTTTGTGTGACTGTATATTACAGAATAAATTTTTTGGTATGACTGTATATCATGGAATAAATATTTTAGTGTAAGAGGATATCACACAGTAAATTTTTTTGTATGAGTGTATGTCAAAGAATAAATTTGTTGGTATCAGTGCATGTCACAGTATAAATTTTTTTATGTGAAAGTGTACCAAAGAATAAATTTTTTTGACATGACTGTATATCACGGAATAAATATTTTAGTGTGAGAGGATATCACAGAGTAAATTTTTTTATATGAGTGTATGTCAAAGAATAAATTTGTTGGTATGAGTGCAAGTCACAGTATAAATTTTTTTATATGAGAGTACACCAAAGAATAAATTTTTTGGTATGACTATATATCACAGAACAAATATTTTATATCACAGAATCAATTTTTTAAAATGAATGTATATCACAGAATAAATTTTTGATATGGGTGCATATCACACAATAAATGTTTCAACATGAGTGTACCTCACAGAATAAACTTTTTAGTATGACAGCACAATAGCAGTCGACAATAATTTTAGAAATAGTCTAAGTAGTGGTAAATCGGAGGAAGCATCTCGCAAGAAAAGAGAATGAAATTAATCGAAATGCACATACCACAAGGGCCATGTCGCGTGGTTTCGAACCCTGAACGTGAAGGATTCGTGCGCCCAGCTCAAGCAGCTTTCTCCTCAACTGTTTCACGGAGACGCCGAGCGTCTGCATGCAGCGACGCCTCAGCTTCATTTGAACAGTGCCGCCAGGTTGTCGACGTGCTGGAAACCACTGACCGTCAGCTGTCAAGCTGGCATAAACACTCCCGCCGACTACCGTCCCGTCCTTACAATTTCTCGAACTTCCCGGTCTGTTCCACGAATTTCTCACTTCTCTTCACTTTTCCCCTTTACTCGGTCACGAACCACTTCGTCTTCCGTCCGCGTAAAAGTACGGAAACATTCGAGTATCAGCGACGTTCGATCATCGAGAGTTCGATATTTACAACACTCGAAGAGAATGTAGTCCCCTTAGAAAGGAAACGTCTTTTTAGAAGGTCGGTTAAACGCACGAAGACAGCACACGCGTCTTTTGACAGGCACGACCTTGACTTTCGAACAGCAGACAGGTTTCTCGGTGTCGTCTCGAGACACCCACCCGAAAGAGTCGGTGGCTAAAACCGTCTCGATTGACAGCTTTTTTCCGGTGGTTCGCGATAGAAAAAGGGGCCGTTTGGCCGATTTCCCACCGCTGGCTCGGACAGAAATGTCAGTGGCTGTCGTTACGAAAGTCTCGATGACACACGACCTCGCGTGACGTTCGGAATTAGGGACGGACCACCGATCCTCTGTCTGTCTCGAAATTATTCGGAAAATCGCGCACCGACGTAGGAACTTGTTTTTCTCTGCACACCGTGCAGACGCGATCGAACTAGAAAGTGGAAACTGGCTCGCGATGAAAAACCCTGGACAGGGGCATCCGGCACATCCGACACCTTCCAAGTCCAGCGGCAGACTGAATTCGTCCGGTGGCTGTCAGGCCGCAGCACCGTCGCCGCCGAACATTTCCCCCACCACGAACTTACCCGAACTTCCCCCACCACCTACCGTCACGCAGCGACGCAGCGCTTCGCATTTACCTTCCCCTCTTACGCCGTTTCTCATCCCCTAACTCGCCGTCTATCGCCTTCTTTCTCTGTCCGCTATGCGCACGCACGCAATCGGGGATATTGCGTGTTTCTGTGCTAGGGTTGTTGCACAAATTCGAGTATTTCGTTTCGATATGGGAATGTTTAAATTTCGGCTTTTTTGCCAGCGCGGCTGCTTTGAATGTTTTGAACATCTGGAATTACAGTTTTTTATTCGGGTCATTTGGAATATTCGATCGATAATTACTATTAGCATTAATGAGTCGAATAGTTACTATCTTATTAATGGGACGAACTATTATCGATAATTAATAAACTGAGTGATTATTGTCTGTAATGAATAAATTGAATAATCATCTGACTAGTAAATTCAATAGTATCAAACCTGAATTATTCGTTGATTTGTTTATTAACAAATAAAATCGAGTAAAATAAAATGTGATACAGCTAACAATGTACTCATACAAATATTATGTAACATAATAATATATTTATATAAATATCGTATAAATATTAGTGATTCATACAAACACTATCAAGTAAACAAATCACTAGCTTTATTCAATAAAAAATCAATCTTGAACAAACAACCGTTCACGTTGCACAATCAAGTTTATATCTCCAAATAACAATTTCTCAAATCGAAGAATTCGAATATTTTATTTAAAATCATCAGATTCGAAAATACTCGTCGAAATGCAAATTCCGCCAGCGAATATTCAAATTTTCGAATAAAGAATTCTTTATTCGAATATTTCACCTAATCGAACTTTTATAGTCCTGCTATATACCGGTGCAGCGGGTGTTCCGAGTGCAGCGATATCGATGTGTGCGTGTCGATGGAGGTGGTTGCATGTCGGATACACACACACGTAAAAATAAGAGATGGAGGTAGCAGCCGGTTAAGCCGGTATGTCGTAGCACGACGCAAAAATGATCCGCGTGGCGTTGCCGGCGATGATATATCCGCGACAGGATGGTGCGCTATTATCCTGGAACGTCGGTGACGAGGATTCGACACACTGACACCACCTGGTTGCCGAAGTCAGGAAGCGTCCGATTAATCGCGTGCAATCGTTCGAACTTAATTAAAACGTACGGTGTTTTCAACGAGGGTCCAACAATTTCGGAACCGAGTGTTAGTAACTACTTTATGAAAGTTCTGATTTAGGACTTTTAATTGCGGTGTCAATTGAGTTGGTGGAAATTAAGCGAAAGTAAGGTAAGGTATATTATTAAAATGAGGTATATTGAGGTAAGGTTAAAGTGAAGTAGGGTTAGGTCAGAATGTTAGATTAGGTTAAGACAGAATAGGTTAGGTTATTAGAGGTTGGGTCAGAATATCAACTTAGGTTAAGTCAAAGTATAAGGTTATATTAAGTCAAAGTACTCTGTTAGGTTAGGTCTGAGTATCAGGTTAAGTTACACTACGGTATTAAGATATGTTAGGTCAGAATTTTAGGTTACGTTCAACTACATTCCTGTACAGTTGAATTTCGAAAAAGAATAATTAAATTTGACCTATAAAATGATGTAGGTTAGGTTTTATCAAGCAACTGGGTTATGTCTCAAAATTAGATACCAACATCGCAATCATTTTCAGTCATCTTTGGTATCAGATTATAACTATACGACCTGAAGAAAAAGTGAAATGTCTGATCGTCCTGCGAGAATTCCCATCGTCTAGTAAAATTTTCGGTAACGCGCGGTCACGGTATCGCGCGCGGAAATTACTTGATGTCGGGTAGAGCGCGGAAGGTAAAACCCCGGAATTTCGAGTGGCGAAATCTCCGAAAGGTGGTGTACGTACATAGGTAGATATACTACGTATATCTGTCGGGGAGGGCGAACGGTCGCGCGCACGCGTGCGTGCAGTTACGTGCATTCACTCGCGCGAATTATTCTTGTCGACGGTGCTCCAGCCGGTTCCATTAATTCGAGTGCGCCACTCTACCCTGTAGAGGGTGAAATTACCCTTGAAATTATAACAGGTTGATACTTGAACCGCACCGGCATCGACCGTCCGTCCGGTCGCTTGGCGATCGATAGCACTTGTTCGATGCGATATACCCCGTGGGTACGTACACGTGAGTCCGTTTCGTGATCGACTGCGCCCGCGGCGGCGCGACTCTCGCTATATTGCCACGCTCTGAACTGTAGGGATTGAAGTTACCGATCTAGGTTTCGAACGCTGGTCAATTTTGAATAAATTTGAGAATAACGGGGAGATCTTTTCCATTTTGAAAACATAGAAATTGAGTGTTTATTATCGGAAAAGTTGTCTGGCGACCTTCAGCCATATCGGTGCCCTTAAGCTCCGCGGACAGCTTCCCTTTCGCAGAATATTGCGTCGATCACGCGAGGAATGTCGGCTGGTAGCCACGTCTGGTCCGAATGCAAACCGTCTCGCAATCGGATAATCATCCTGTAGGCCAATTAAGCCGACTGGTTGATTTTCAAGCGTTTCGTAATTCCATTGGCTGCCGCGCAATATTGTCCGATCGGGCTGGATGGTCGGCAAAGGACGTTTCCGTGCTTCCTGGAGAAGCCTCGTCGAGGCTGGTCTCGATCACGGATAAGCACAGAGCAGCACGGAGCGACGCGATGCACAGACGGTCACGCACACTTCTTTCGACGGCACTACCAGACGCTTCTGACCCCCACCAGACGGCCTTCTCACACCAGCAGGCCAAGTCTCACAGACAAATTCTCACACCCGCACTCTGGCCGATGGTACGAGCGAGAGAGCATGAGGTAGAGACGGCGGATAGAGGAAGAAGTGAGGCTGCACGGGTCAGACGGAGACGACGAAGCCAAGACAGTCTCGCAACGGCTCCTCCGGTATACCGGGCTCGGTTTCGCGACGTCGTCGTCGTCGTCGGTGCAGACGCGCCTCAAGGAACCTCGACGCCTGACCTTACCTCGGCCAAGGTCGTGCTACGACGGACCGTCTGTCTCTAATGTCGTTTTGACTGACTGCGATCCATGTTTTGACGAGCGGCGGACCGTGCATGCGCCCCCTCGCAGCAACCTAGACACGCGTCGCGCGCTATCACTGCCCATTGTTATCGACAGCTTATCGATACTTAACGATGTATCGGTAGCTGTTAGGAATGTCCACAACCATAAACGTACAGAAATAAACTGCGATTCGAGAGGCATCGATTCGACGTCAGAGAAAATGTTTTTTTCTTTTTCCGATAAGTCGATGGAGGCGTTCCACTTTTATTTCTCAGATGCACGAGGAAACACCGCCATTAGTCTGTTTCCGTCGTTCAGGTGTCAAACTCCACCTTTTTGGAGTAATCTATTTCTGTATCGTGGCGTTGAAAATCGACATATTCGTTTTACTAATGCGAACATCCTGTACTGTTATTTATAAATATAATAACGAGAAAACGTCGAGAGCTGATCAGATTAAGTTGACAGCAACCTTTAATCGCATCGGCGACAGTCAGGTTGAAAAGTCGGGTTGTCGATCGGTAAATACGACCGAGCCGAGTAAGTTTAATCGAATGTTTCGATCGTAGTTCGATGTACGTCGATAACGATATCGATAGTTACGCTTGTATGACACACCAGGAGGTTCGGTGGTTGCTACCAGCAGCAGCCTTTATTTCCACGAGCCGGTACGGGCCGTCGTCGAGCGAAACCGAACTTTTCCATTAGACGACCGGCTGGGTTGGCTGACTGGCTGGCTGGCTCCTGTTGGCTCTTAACGAGCGCTTTTATATTAAATTCCGGTTCCGTGGTAAAAGTGTTTCGATACGGGAGCCCAAGGCTCCTCCCCGGGGTACTCCTCGCGAGAGAAGCATCCGTACAAGCCTCTAAGACGTAATACAATTACGTAATTAACTTTTCGAGCTTCCACGAAGCGGTCGCAAGTTTCCAGCTAGTCAGACGCGAGCCTAGCGATCCCCGACGCCTCTATCCCGACCTAGCAAACTTTTACCCCACGAGTTTCGTAGAAGAGTACCTACTCTTAGCTTAGCCGAAAACGTTAACTTTCCCTTTCGAAGCTCCTTTATCAAATTGTAGAACGTGCTTACGAGAACTTTGGGATTCTGGGCATTATGAAATTCGATACTTTACAATTTTGGAAGTTTGGAGGGAAATGAAGTTGTGAATCGAGAACCCTAATGTCAATTGTAACTTAACCTTAATATAATATGGTGTTATATAGTCACAATTCAACCTCAACTTGATTTAACCATAATCTTAACGTAATCTATTCCCGGCCTAATAAAACACAACCTTACTGAGTCTATCTTAATTCAACCCAAATCAAGCAGATAACCTGACCTTCAATTTAACCATACCTAAATATAAACCTTGTGTAATCTAATCCTAACTAACGTAATTTTAAAGCAACCCAATAAAACCGAACACCCTATTTACAATGCAATTGCTTTTAGATTAAAAGTCCAGTGCAACGATAGATACGTAAGGAATGAAACAAAGCATTTGGACAATAGCATCTTAATAATTTAACTAAGGAATGCGAGAGTAAAGCTAGCGTTAATCGGCATTCTCGATAGCAGCGATCGAGGAGGGTCGTCCGAGTGTCGCGGTGTGAACGCGGCTTAACGCGCACGGCGGGAAAAAGACAGAGTCGCGAAGCGAGACAGCGTTAGTCGCACGAGGCAGTTGCGCGCGCGAGAGTAGGTCTGTGTTCGACGAGGGGCGTTTGTGTGTGCGCGCCGTCTAGACAGGAGGTTGTTGGGGCCGAACGAGGGTCGGCGGAGAGAGGCGAAAGACGACGCTGTCCGGGTTGGAGGGATTCGTATGGTCGAGAGGGTGGGGTGTGGGTACGGGTGTATACGGGATCGGGGTGGGGGAAGCAGCTGGTGGGGGGAGAGGGGCCGAGGTATGATAACCGGCTATCATATCTCAGGGCCGCTGCTGCGAGTCCTCCGTTTCCCCTGTCTTTCTCCCGACGATCCTTCTCCTTCTTCGCCCCGTTTGCCCTCTGTGTCCTCCTTCACCCTCCTCCCCTATTCCTCGTCGAGACGCTGCACCGACCGGTGCAACCTCCACCTCCGCCGACAGCTTCTTCTTCTTCTGCCCTTTCTGTTCTTTCGTCCACCTTTCCTCCTCTGCTCTTTTTTCCTTACACATTTTCGTTCTCCAACTTCCACCACCCCCCGTGCCCCCCCACAGTCGATTACAAATCGACTTCGCCGCGACGTGGCCCAGACGGAACGCGATAACTCTGTCCGTGTGCTCCCTTTTTCTTTTACCCTTGCCCTTTTTCTTCCCTTTCGATTACGTCCCTCTCCCTTTATTCCCGGTTAGCGAGAGACATCGCGCAGGGGATGGGCTTGCACCGACCGTGTCGCGCTTCCAATCAGACCTGGAACCGACGCCCATCTTCAACGATCGCTGCAAGACGATAACAATGCGTACATAGATTTCTGAACGAACGGGATACGCTTTTGTTGCATACCATCGAGATTAGAGTCATATCGGACCGATCTGAGAACGCTGGTCGATGTTGATTGCGGGCTATGTGCGGGTCTGAATAGGTTATCGTTCAAATCGACATTATCTTCTAGCTGTGATGCAACTCGGTAGACGAGAAATCAGGAAAGTTGCAATGAAACGGTGAGTCATGGGCATTGGCGTAACCTCGTGGGGAGAGTCTGCCTCTCTTTTGAAATATGGACTCTGTCTGCGAGGGATGAGGAATTCAAGATACTTTATATTCTCACATTCCCATCTTTTCAAATCTTCATACTTCCTCAAACCTTTAAAACATAAAACTATCAAATTTTTCAGTCTCAATTAGAATCCTAAATACCCAACTCTTTACACCTGCCCAAATTTTCAAACTTCCCCTAATTCGTCTAAATTCACAAATTTCCAAATTGTAAATCAACTAAACCCCTCAATCCCAAATCCCTAATTCCCCAATTCCCCAAATCCCCAAACCAGCAAATTCCAACCGAAAAAGTCGACACGTCCCAATAACGTGACCCACCCTGTACACCCGGTGTCCATCGTAACCCATGAAAAATAGAAAGACAAAAAAAAAAAGGTCGAAATTTCTTGTATGGTCGTTATATCACCGTGTGTCCCCGCCACGGTTTTCGTTCGGTGAAAAGCCTCGACCGACTAACGATGTATCATAGTCCAGTTTGATCGATGTCACGAGCAAAACGTGCACACAGGACAAAGTGAAACGTGAACTCGAAAACGTGTCTACCACCATCCAGCCATCCTGATCGTGGTCCGCTGGTCGTTTCCCGGGCTGTGCCGGGATATCGAGGCTCGTTTCGTTCTTTTTTTCGGCTCGATCGAGTGTCGTCCGCCGGTTCCAGCACACCCTGGGGACCGATATCGGCCCACGTCTGTTTCGCGCGCCAGATTATTTCGAATGTCGTTAGCAAAGTCCTCTGTTCGAGCCGGATACACGTGTGCACGTGTGCGCTGAACCGACGCATAGGTCAGGTACGCTCGTGTGCAATTCCAGCCTTACTTCCATAAATACACGTATGTAAACTTCAGTATTTTTTAATTTTCTAAGTTTAATGTTTTCAACATTTTTCAGACTTTTGATTTGGGAAATTTTCATATGGGTTTAGCTGTGAAGTTTCAGATTTTTAAATTTGTTCATTTTTGATACTTAATTTTTTAGATTTTTAAGTGCATCCCAAAATCCTTAGGTTCCCACATCAGATCTCCAGGTCCCAAATTTCCCAAATTTCAAGAGCCTAAAATCCTTGGATTCCCACTTCAGATCTTCAGGTCCCAAGCTTCCCAAATTCCAAGGCCCCTAATTCCCTAGATTCCCACATCCAAACTTCATATCTTAAGTTTCCCAAATTCCTATATTTCCAAACACATAACCCTCTGTCCCTACATTCGCCTATCAGTAGATCCCTATATCTTAAGATCTCTAACACCCAATATCTCCAAATCCTAATCATTTTATCCCAATATTCCAAACTCCCCATATCAATATCTCTACACATCCAAATCCTCACATGTCTCATTTTCCTAAAAGAAAACAAACGTTACATTCTCCTACCATCGTTTCGATCGCATCTGGCGTCACAGAATCATAAACCAGGTTCTTCTCTCCACTTGTTTCGATGATAAAAGGACAAGGTACATCGTGCCAGTCGCACGGGACACCCTGTATCCAATGGCGCACCATGTTCTCGACGCACCATCCTGGCCAGTAGACTATCGATTTCATCGAAACTTTTTACACTGATGGTCTTTTTCGTCGCGGTCCTCGATGATCCCGAGGACCGCGTCTCCCGCGTGTCGCAGGAATCCCACACTCTCGTAAAATCTTTTATGCGCTTCCCTACGACGCCGGCGAAAGGTGGCGGATATTTCTACGCGACGGACGTTTACACGCCGATATCTACCCTATAAATTTTAATCCGCCGCGATGGGTGTCTGCGTTCGCCGTTGTCTGCCCCCTCGACGCTGATAAAAACCGGTATCGCGGCGAGGATTTTCGAGATTAGAGGAACCGACCCCGGCGATAATTCGTCGCGGGTATTGTGACATCGAAGGTCGCGGTTATTATCGATCCTCGATTGATAAGGTCTCCTCCGGAGACGATAACGAGAATACATGCATAGCGATGAGGACGATCGAACTTTTCCGTCTTGCGGATAAACAACGCTGACGCCTCCTTGACTCACCGATCTCTTTATCTCGCGGTTACCGATATTTCCTGCAATGTTACGAGATCTTCGGTTTTCTCGTGAATTCAGGAGACACGTGGTATCTAAGTCGATATCGATTTTAAAAATAATCGGGCAACCGATCAAATTTATTTTCGTAATTTCAATCTTGTATGTAGGCCAAAAACTTGTACTGATTCGGACAATTTTTATAAAAATCTGATTTTTGTTTGTTGGTAAAACTTGAGATTTTCTTATGTACAGGTATATTTACTTATACGTATAAAAACACCGAAATGAAAGTATATCTAGGAATCTTCAAAAACCTAGTAGTATCTAAATTTTTAATAAATCACAGACATCTAGGAATGTGAAAATATGTAGAAACATAAAGGTACCTAGAAATCCATTAGTCAACATAGTTGACATTTGCATCTTGCAAATATGGACAGGAAGGTTAATTTTCCGCGTTTTGCGATTTTCCTAAAATTTCGTACACGTGCGCGAGAGTGCCAGTTTCTCTCACGTTCTCAGCCATGAACACGATCAAAGTTTAGTTACACATCGTCGTATCTTGTTTGCCACACACATCGAACTGTCGCGCTTCGTTCCCCTACTGTTCCCTGCATGTCACCGCAATTACGCTACTCTGAATAATTAGAATTCGCGTCTGGAGGTTGAATCGAACAGTCAGTTCCTTCCGTAACGTGGCAAACATCGGAAACGAAGTAATATCACGTATTTAAAGGTCATGGAAAATTGAAGGAATATCAAAATTGACACGAGTAACGTTTTAACGTTGATCGCGTGAATCATTGATGTTCCGATTATTTTCAATAGGTCGTTAATAATCGGTTAACGTACCCATCGTTCATCGTCTTAATTCCTCATAAATGAATTTTCGATCGTGGCAAATTATTACGAGGAACAATGCAGTATCGATGTATTGCTTTTAAAGTCAGCGACGTATCTATACTTATGTATATGTATATGTCGAGACGTGTGTATACATATGTGAACTAATGTCGAAATAGTGACAAGGCTTCCAGATTACTTTTACAAATTTCCTGACCGCCGTCACGTACGTTATTTCATTCTTGAAACCATCCCGTACAATTATCTCGGAATCGTGACCTCGATACGTCGCAAACTTTGCTAAAAATCCGGAATTTTTCCGAAGCTCCTTTTCGCATAAAAAATAATGACGTACAAAGTTCAACGACCAAATCACGAATACGTGACAGCGGCTATCGATACGTAAAGTTACGAAGTGTTGGTGCTTATCCATTCGATTTGCGAACGGTGAGTAACGCGTTGAGTCTGCGCCGAGCGTTGAATCGAGTAACGAGGAATTCACGCCGCGTTAGAATCGAACGATTCCCTTTTTTCTTCCCGCTCGTTAGTCCGTCTATCGACCCGTCGCGACTTTCACTTTCTCCGGTCGAACCGTAAGACAATTTACCCCTTCGACGAGTATCGATTGCCGGTCTCGGTGTCGTCGACCCTTCGAATTTTCACAGCCTCTCGATCTTTCCTCTTCCCACCGCTCCTTTGGCCCCTGCGTTTTTAACTAACGTGTTCCTCGAGGATCTCGGCGACGAATAATCAACCGTGAATTCGAATCGAAATATCCTGGTGCTTCCTCCTCGATCGTACAGACACTCGGTTCGCGTGTTTTATTTTAATTCGCGACGCGACGCGGGTACGAGCGAGCGCGGGCATAAATTAAGCCCGGCGTTTTTCGTTTCGCTTCGCTGACAAATATCGAGGCGTGCAAATAAATTCCATAATTTATTCCCGACTGACTGATGAACGCAAACCGTTCCATAAATACGACTCTAACTCGCCGTGAACGATCGAGCACGCACGAAATTATACCCCTCTGATTTTTCTCGATCTCCGCGATGATTTAGGGGACATTATCGGAAAAATGGACATTCGGAATCTATGCAGATAAAAGCAAGTTCGGTAGAAGCTCAAAATTAACGATATAAAAATTTATCTGAAATACGATTCTATACGTTGTGTATTGTCTCGCATTTTATTGCCTCGTGCTATATGACCGTGTCTTATGCTGTCGTGTACTATATCGTTGGATTACCTGTAAAATTATGTATTGCAATATCACGCGTTATATCGCCACTCGACATTTGTCATATATCCATACATGTCGTATATTGCCACGCGTTATATCGCCACTCGTTATATATCGCCACGCGTTGTATCGCCACGCGTTGTATTGTCACGCGTTATATCGCCACTCGCCATATATCGCCACGCGTTATATCGCCACGCGTTGTATCGCCACGCCTTGTATCGCCACGCGTTATATCGCCACTCGTTATATATCGCCACGCGTTGTATCGTCACGCGTTGTATCGCCACGCGTTATATATCGCCACGCGTTGTATCGCCACGCGTTATATATCGCCACGCGTTGTATCGCCACGCCTTGTATCGCCACGCGTTGTATCGCCACGCCTTGTATCGTCACGCGTTATATCGCCACTCGCCATATATCGCCACGCGTTATATCGCCACGCGTTGTATCGCCACGCCTTGTATCGCCACGCGTTATATATCGCCACGCGTTATATATCGCCACGCGTTGTATCGCCACGCGTTGTATCGCCACGCCATGTATCGCCACGCGTTGTATCGCCACGCCTTGTATCGCCACGCGTTGTATCGCCACGCGTTGTATCGCCACGCGTTATATCACCACTCGTCATATATCACCACGCGTTATATCGCCACTTGCAATATATCGCCGCGTGCTATATTGGCACTCGACACTCGTCGTATATCGCTACTCGCCAAGTATCGTGTATCGCCACGCGCTGTATCTCAGCACGCATCGTATATTGCCACACGCCATATCACCTCGTTTCATGTATCGCTACGTGTCTCTCATACTACCAAACGCTATATATTGTCACGCGGTTGTATATATGTTAGTCATCTTATATCGCCACGCATTGTCTCGCCGCGTACCCGATATTTCCTTGTCACCGTAACATTATCTAAATCAAACGCGTCGTTCATAGAAAGACAAAAAATGTCGGCCAAATGGATTAAAATATCGGTACGTATTGTTCTTTGGATTCCTAAAATGCGATTAAACATCCGATCTCGATAAAAGGTTGATCCAACTCCATTATCCTCTATTGAACAATGCGAGATAGCATCGAGAAGGCAGGAGAACGGGCGAGATAAGAGGAAACAAAGAAGAATCGATCCGACACGTGGCGTCCTGTTTCATTAATAAAGAACCGAGCAATCTTAGGAGAAATTCCAAGAAAAGCCTAACACCGCGGTGTCTTCGTTGACGAACGATATCAGTCATGTGTTTATCCGCGTTATCGGTAACCTCGCGATTTCGATTTCGATCGGTGATTCATTTCGTTGATTAACAGCGATATCGCGCCTCGTGCACGATAATGTAAACGCACGTGCGACGTCTAAATTTTCGACAACATACGTGGGTCCATAGCTCATGTGTTTTTATCTAAATCCGTTTCCGAACGGCGATACGTCATGCATGCGCGATAAAACTGATACGAAAGGTGCATCTTTCGGTAAAAATGTACGAGCGTGTGTCGGGCGAAATTATGGAGGCGTTTTTCGGGAAGAAATTTTTGGGACGAAGGACTTGTTTAATAATTTAACGTCTATTAATTTTAACACTGTCACAATGTCTTCATCTGTATTTTAATGTTTTGGTAATGATTCCGAGAGTTACATTTAGTAGCAATATTTGTACAGAAATACTTGGACAGTGTATAATAGTCCCAGTACTAAGTCGTATAATTAAAGACTTATATATGTGCGATATGTCTCTCTTGGCACAGCATCGGTAAACAGTGTGAGTAAATCGCTAATCAAACTTGGATACGCTTCTTTGAATAAATGAATGCGCGAGGTGCTAACGAAGTTTGAAAACACTTTCTCAGAATCGATGTATCGAAGAAAAAAGAAGAAACGAAAACAATGGACGCAGATTTCCGTCTGGTGACTTGAAACGTCAACAGTCACGCGCTGCGAAACAATATTCCGAAAACAGATTTCGAATAACAGAAAATAAAAGGATCAAACTCAGACATTTTTCCGTATGCTTTCTCAAGAACGTACGTAAATGATGGAGCAACTATTTATTTCCCTAACATTTGTTTTAAATAAAATAACAGGTTTCAAGATTTAAGGAATGTCAAACTACATAATTATAACGCTATTCAGATTAAAATCTGAAGACTTACAATTATTCGTCTGAGGACTTATTTTATATCGAATTCTGAAATAATTTAATAATTTCTAACAATCAAATACGAAGAATATTTCTGTTTAATAATTTCACGAAGAAAAAAAGATCGACGAAAGTCACGTACGTCGAAAGTTTCACCGTACGTGACATGTTAACGTAACAAGATAACTGAGACTTCAGATTGCTCCGTATATCGCCATAAAAACAGCGAAAACACGCCATTAAGAGACATCGCCGGTTCCTCGAATAACAATTTTCGTCTAGTCATTCTACGAAAACGGATGATAGCCGTTGATTAATTTAGTTGAAATAACGTTCATTGATTTCAACCGAGCTCCAAAAATATCCTCTGCTAACCGATGTTTCCGGGGTTGTGCAAAGTTCGTGAAATGTTATCGCGATTTCGCAAATTCCTGCCCTCTCAGGGTTCCCGACGTTCCTCGATAATCATGAATGTAATTCTCGTCTGGCAGAATTTTATTTCATTTTGTGCCGCGGCTATTTACGCCAGAGATTAATTGTGTGTGAGATTCGAACGCTTCTTTTATCTTCATTGAATTATTATATGATGTGCGGAGAGAGATTTGGCTTCAATTTTTAAAGCTTGTGGATTTGCAGACTTTGTGGTTTAGGAATTTTTGGAATTTGAAATTGGGTGGTTAGGTATTTTTGGGGAAGGGGTTTTGGAATTTTCGGGGTGGGAATTTTGGAATTTTAGGGGTGGGAATTTTGGAATTCTTAGGGTGGGAATTTAGGAATTTTCGAGATGGGGATTTTGGAATTCTAGGGGTGGGAATTTTGGAATTTTCAAGGTGGGGATTTAGGAATTTTTGAGGTGAAAATTTTGGAATTTTCAAGTTTGGAAATTTAGAAATTTTCCAGTGTAGAAATTTGGAAATTTAGAAATTTTCGAGGTGGAAATTTTGGAATTTTCAAGTTTGGAAATTTAGAAATTTTCCAGTGTAGAAATTTGGAAATTTTCAAGGTGGGAATTTAAAAATTTTCCAGTGTAGAAATTTGGAAATTTTCAAAGTAGGGATTTAGGAATTTTCGAGGTGGAAATTTTGGAATTTTCAAGTTTGGAAATTTAGAAATTTTCCAGTGTAGAAATTTGGAAATTTTCAAGGTGGGAATTTAGAAATTTTCAAGGTGGAAATTTGGAAATTTTCAAGATGGAAATTTAGAAAATTTCAAGGTGGAAATTTCCATGTTTTCAAGTTGGGAAATTTAGGAATTTTCAAGTTTGAAAATATAGGAAATTTCAAGTGTGAAACTATAGAAAATTTCAAGTGTGAAAATATAGGAAATTTCAAGTATGAAAATTTAGAAAATTTCAAGAATGAAATTTGAAAATTTTCTAAGTGGATATTTGACAATAATCACATGGTTTAATTTAAACACATCAAATCTTAAAATAAAAAATTTTCCAACTCACAATTTTTCAGGCACTCAAAGTCCGACTTTACCAAAGTAATTATACCAATCGATAAAAAATTAAAATACAATATTTCCAAAAATAGCCGCTGAAAGATTCATGAGTGCATCGGAGATGCACTTTTGTATGTAAATGAAGGTGCATAAATGTCCGAGTTATTCTACGGAATTAAAGTAAATTTCTATTAGCATTCATCAGGAAATCACAAATACTACAAAAGAAAAATTTCCATTTTACAAATATAATTTATTTCAAGAAAAACAAGGCACCAATGTTGCATCGAATAAAACTTGAAGGTGTTGATTAAAAATTCAGTGCAATAATGTTAGAAAGTCTTGCAAGAATAGTCGACAAATGGAAAATCGAGTGCATTGACAGCGATAGTGGACTATCGTTAGCCGCTATTGCAAAATGGCAATTAATAACGAGAATAACAATAATTCCTTGACCGAGGATTACTCGTATCGTTTGACCGGCAATGACGTGAACCGTCTGACGATTCATTACGAACGTGATAAACTGCGATATGCAGAGGCCACGAATAATTATTGTAATTCCGGGAACTCCGTTTCTTTTTTTATCTCCTTGAGCAACGAAGCATTTCAACGTTACAATAAATTATAAACGCTTTCGGCTACATATCGATACACGTACGTTAGAAATCTAACGGAGCATAGAATGCTTTCAGAAACAAACCGAGGGGTGAAATTTCGTTCCCTATATTTTGGTCGACAGGTTCGAAACACGTGCGATATTTCAGTCCGCTTTTTATATAGCAGACAGCCAAGCAGAAATGTCTAAACCAGCGTTTCTTCGGTGTCCTTCGACGAGAACGCTTCAAATACGCTTTCTAAAACGAGTTTCGTTCCTTTTGCTTGTCAGACGGACTGACCTCGTCAAGATACATCCCTCGTTTTATGAATTTCTCTTGTTCAATGATAATGCGTTAAGACCGCTCGGATATATTGCCGGGTCGTCAGAATATTAGTGTGAATATATTAGTTCTCTGGATATTTGCATACTTAGATGTTTAGATGTTTTCAAACTTTTTCATTTACATATTTTATCATTTTTCATATTTGGACATTCTAGGTGTTGTCTAGGAACACTACATATATGTACGTATGTACGTGTGTGTGTATTTATGTATGTACGTTCATGTGTGTGTACATGTATGTAGATACCTATGTATGCGCGTGTGTATTTATGTATATACGTACATGTGTGTGTCATGTATGTAGATATGTATGTTTCAATGTATGCATGCATAAATATGTGTACGTCTCAATGCATGTATGTATGAATAAGTTCACGTATAAATACACACATGTATAAACATGTGAGCATATCAACACATGTGTATATGAATATGTATACATATCGATGTAAGTGTGCAACAATACAATGTACGTAACGATACATGCCTGTATGAATACGTCTACGTATCAATGTATACATGTGTATGAATGTGTGCATGTACGATATATGTACATATGTATGAATACCTACATGATCAAAGCATGCGAATACAAATACGTATACATGTCGATATATGTATGAAAATGTACATATCATCAAACGTACATATATTGATACCTATATAATACATATATGTATAAGTGCATCAATGTATGATATACATATGTACCAATATACATATCAACACACGTATCAATATATGAATACACATATGTACCAATACACATATGTACCAATATACATATCAACACACGTATCAATATATGAATACACATATGTACCAATATACACATCAACACACCTATCAATGCACCTATAAGTATACACATCAACGCACATACACGCACGTATGCCAACATAATATACATATGTGTGAACAAATAGAAATACGTATAAGCGTATTTACGAACATATGCAAATGTGTGCGCGCGAATCGCCCACGCGACCGAATAAAATCGCAGACAGCGAGGCCACGAAACGGGAAGAGGGGGCTATATATCGAGGGACACTCGTCGATCAGATAGCTCTCGGCGTAGTATTTCACGTCGCTATCGATCGATCGGTGAGTCGAACTAGACGCGTTCGACCGCGGTCGTTTCGCAAGCTGTCGCGCGAGAACGCTTGGTCGCGTCGCGTCGTCTCGCGTCGTCTCTCGTCGCGTCGAACCGGTATTCCTGAAGGAATACGGACAGGTGTCTGTCCAGATCGTGGCACGGATTACGCGGTCGGCCAGACGCGTACCACCGAGTCCGCGCGGAATTTCGCGGCCGAACCGAGGACGTCGATCGATCTCGCTCGAGGACCGAGCGAATGAATTGCTGCGGACGACGTTCGCGATTCTAGTTAACCGATGGATGCACCGATTTATGGTTAATTATTTTTCTTTGGTTGTATGAGGTGTTGGTATGGAGTAGATGGTAGGTGATGATAGGTTTGTATGGGAGGTGTGCGGAATTTGGGGGTTTTGGGATTTTTGGGGAGGTGGAAATTGGAGACTTTGGGAATATGGGGGTTCGGGATCTTGAGATGTGGTATGGAAATTTATGAGATTTGGTATTGAGGAATTTGGGGATTTGTGGATTCGAGAATTTGAGGAATTTGGGAGTTTGAGAATTTGGGAATTTGAGAAATTTGGAGGTTCGGGAATTCGGGAATTTGAGAAATTTGAGGGGTTGGGAATTCGGCAGTTTGAGATTTCGGAGCGTAAAGAATTCGGGGTGTGGAAAATTCGAAAATTTGAGGAATTTGGGGGTTTGGGAATTCGGGAATTTGAGAAATTTGAGGGCTTGGGAATTCGGGAATTTGAGAAATTTGAGGGGTTAGGAATTCGGAAATTTGAGATTTCGGAGCGTAAAGAATTCGGGGTGTGGAAAATTCGAAAATTTGGGAATTCGAAAATTTGAGGAATTTGGGGGTTTGGGAATTCGGGAATTTGAGAAATTTGAGGGCTTGGGAATTCGGTAATTTGAGAAATTTGAGGGGTTAGGAATTCGGAAATTTGAGATTTCGGAGCGTAAAGAATTCGGGGCGTGGAAAGTTCGAAAATTTGGGAATTCGGAAATTTGAGGAATTTGGGGGTTTGGGAATTCGGGAATTTGAGAAATTTGAAGGATTGGGAATTCGGAAATTTGAGAAATTCGAGGGGTTGGTAATTCAGAAATTTGAGGAATTCGGCGGTGTGAGAATTCGGAAATTTGGAAATTCGAGGAATTTGGAGACTTGAGAGTTTGAGAGTTTCACAAATTTACAAATCAGAAAATTTTTTTAAATTTGCCTGGTACTTATACTGCATCAATAAATAAATTATCACTGTACGCAACAACAAAATTTTCAATTGCTTTATTTTCAGAATATATTCGCAATTGCAACGAGTGTCTATACGACTACTATTTATATGTGTACATATTTATATGACTACATAATGAAAAATGTGGAAGACTGTTGCAGATTACGTATCAGCACTCGTCTATTTTGAACGGAGCAACAGATTACTGGTTTGTAGAATTTACTGCAACTGTTCGCGATTGCGCAAATTGTCAGGCGATTTGTTAACACGAAAGTAACATTTTGTATCGTTATTGTGCGTGACAACGACACGCTTAATCGGGGGTCGTCATTATCGTGAAGGAAAACCGTGAACCATGACTATTTAAGTCGTGACTAAGTACACATATGGATATTGTCACATATGCACATATGAGTTGATATTCGACAACATTTCATTGGGATAAAATGAAACTTGGAGATACATCTTCACTTATAATTTTAATTAAGTATATTTTAATTAAATTTCATTTAAGGATTGGTTTGATCGAATAGTATGAATTACTTATACATTCATTAACATATAATTGAATTATTGAATATATGGATTAATTGTAATTATTCAAAGTATGATAAAATGAATTATTCATAATATTAAAAAATTAAGGTTAAAAATTAAGGTGATGTAATATTCAAGTTAAAGTTCTATTTAATTTCTTCTTTTTTAATTTGAATTATTAAATTAAATAAATAGTCTTGAACGTACTAAATTAATTATAATACGATCAACAATGTGTAATCATTATATCAAAAATATAGTAACTGAAGCAACAGTACATCATTCATTTTCGCTCACGTATACACATTTCGTTCTTAAACATACCCTCTACATTATACTTAGCGTTTATAGAGATATTTACCATACTTTGTAATTTACGTCAATTTCAACCGGCAACACGTGTGGTACATTGTGGATTTTTTTCTCGCAACTGTCGCTTCTTTTCGTTACGAAACATCCGATCTTGTAATTTAACGAGATTATCAATTTGCAAATTTGAGGATTCAGAATTTTGGAAATTTAAGAAATTTTAGGAAATTTTAGATAGATTTGCAAATTTTAGAATTTGGAAATTTTGAGAAATTTGGGGGTTTGAGAATTTGGGAATTTGAGAAATTTTGGGGGTTTGAGAATTCGGAAATTTGAGAAACTTTGGGGGTTTGAGAATTTAAAAGTTTGAAAAATTTTTAGGGTTTGAGAATTCGGAAATTTGAGAAATTTAGGGGCTTGAGAATTCGAAAATTTAGAGAAATTTTGGGGGTTTGAGAATTTGGAAATTTCACAAATTCAGGGGCTTGAGAATTCGGTAATTTGAGA
Organism: Megachile rotundata; assembly: GCF_050947335.1. Lineage (NCBI taxonomy): Eukaryota > Metazoa > Arthropoda > Insecta > Hymenoptera > Megachilidae > Megachile > Megachile rotundata. The sequence continues at coordinate 17,296,663 of NC_134984.1, read as the reverse complement.
GTTTGGAAATTTGAGGGTTGAGAATTCGAAAATTTGATAAATTTGGAAGTTTGAAAATTCTCAAATGTGAGTCTGAGGAATTCGAGGATTCTCAAATTTGTAATATTTGACAATTTGATAATTTGACAATTTGACAACTTGAAAATTCTCAAACTTGACCATTCTCAAATTTGATAATCCCCAAACTTAAAATTCCCCAAATATATCTTCAAACTTTTACACCTCAAAAACCTGCTCCTCCAAAACTCGCCACTCAAAAACCCATATCGTCACGAATTTTATCTCCATTTTAATCAAGCACACGTGTATTATGTACTGTCCTCTTTTATCTAAAAGTCGTTCTTTTTCGTTACGAAACACCTGATCCGATCGACACCTCGTAGTTTATTAACGAGATGACCAGTCGATAGTTGGGAACGGATTAGGCGTTCACAACGAACAGTAGCCGTCGCGCTTGCCAAAGTCCATTAAGCGGATCGGCGAACAGCTGGTCGGCTTCTTTGTCTCTGCACGGCCCAGTCCGATAACTAGTCATCGAGTCATCGCCCGTAATAAATTCGATTTTAAATAGAAACGATAGCGATCCCGAGAAACCGTGACGCGTTTAACCGATGATCTCTAAACTGACCTCAGTTTTCGTTGGACTGACGCGACAGGAACTCTAATTACTTGCTTTACTTTTTATTTAGCATTTTATATTGTAAGGGATAGGAGGTGAGTGATAGGAGGATTGAGCTGATTAAGTGTGGAGGAGGATTTGAGGGGAAATTCATTTTTAGGGGGAGAATGTGGGAATTTGGTGGTTTGGGGGATTTGGAGGTTGGGGTTTTGGGGATTTACAATTTTGGAAATTTGGGAATTTGGGGGGTTGAGAATTTGGAATTGTGAAATTTTGAATTTTGGAATTTGGGGGCGTGAGAATTTGGGGTTTTGGGAATTCGGAGCGTGGAGAATTCGGGAATTTGAGAATTCGAAGCGTGGAGAGTTCGGAAATTTGAGAATTCGAAGCGTGGAGAATTCGGGGCGTGAAGAATTCGGGGCGTGGAGAATTCGGGGCGTAGAGAATTCGGGGCGTGGAGAATTCGGAGCGTGGAGAATCCAGAGCGTAGAGAATTCGGAAATTTGAGAATTCGGGGCGTGGAGAATTCGGAGCGTGGAGAATTCAGAGCGTAGGGAATTCGGGGCGTGGAGAATTCGGAGCGTAGAGAATTCAAAGCGTGAAGAATTCGGAAATTTGAGAATTCGGAGCGTGGAGAATTCGGGGCGTGGAGAATTCGAAGCGTGGAGAATTCGGGGCGTGGAGAATTCGGTAATTTGAGAATTCGGAGCGTGGAGAATTCGGAAATGTGGGAATTCGGGGCGTGGAGAATTCGGAAATTTGGAAATTCGGAGTGTGGAGAATTTGGAAATGTGGAAATTCAGAGTGTGAAGAATTCGGAAGCGTGGAAATTCGAAGCGTGGAGAATTCGGAAGCGTGGAAATTCGAAGCGTGGAGAATTCGGAAATGTGGAAATTCGGAGCGTGGAGAATTCGGAAATGTGGAAATTCGGAGCGTGGAGAATTCGGAAACGTGGAAATTCGAAGCGTGGAGAATTCGAGAATTTGGGAATTCGGAAATTTGAGAATCCGGGGCGTGGAAAATTCGAAAATTTGAGAATTTGGAGATTTTTAAATATTAAAATTGTTGAATTCTGAAATTTATTAATTTTGATATTTTCGAAATTAGAATAACCCTAAATCTTCAGCACCCAAAAAACAAACGCACCACAAAAATAAATTTCAACCACAAACAATCAACCACCACAATTCTCCTTAATAATTCTCCGCAAGAAGCCTGAAAGTCTGAAACCAGAAAAAGTCTGATGAGGAAATACACAGTACAAGTATTAAAGTTTCTTCTTGATTTCTACTCACGGCGAAGTCTAACATCGTAAGATTGGGGGCATTGAAAGAAGTCCAACTTTCGGAAAAAGAAAATTTTGCTGTCGGGGAGAAACGTGAAAGAGTAGACGCAATTTACTGTAGACGCAATAAATGGTCAGTTTCTTTTTCCTCTTCCTTTGCTTGATTCGTAGCATTGAAAGGGTTAAAGGTTTCACGATCACGAGATCGTTCATCAGGCGATTAAGATCGAAATGAACTTTCTGAAGAACAGAATTTCTGCGATACGAAAAAGAAATAGAAGGAGTCTCTTCAACTTCGGTTTCTGTTTGAGTTTTCATGTTGAAAAGGGTAGATGTATAGAGAGTAATGTTCGTTAAAAAAGATCTTCAAGAGAACTTCAAGAGAAGAGCAATTATAGGGAACAAGTGTGAAGGTCTTTTTAATATTTAGTTTTTATAAAATCGTTTTACGACAAATGTGAATTTTCTTGAACTGAAGATTAAAAGAAATTAAAAGCAAGACTGTAAAATGAGTAAATTTTTATATTATAAAATCGAATTACAATAAATATTATTTTCCATGAACTAAATATTAAAAGAATTTAAAAGCAAGACTGCAAAATAATTAAATTTTTATATTATAAAGTGGAGTTACAACTAATGTGAATTTCCTTGAACTAAACATTAAAAGAAATTAAACTCAAGACTGCAAAATGAGTTTCTTCACAAACTTGAATATCCCTTTTCTTCTATTTAATTTATGTCAAAAGAGTTAACTATCAGCCAACTGCAAATAGAATTTACAAAGAAAGTAAAACTTGAAGGAATTACAACTTCAAGAGAAGGGAGTATACCAAGAAGAAACGTGAAAGTGAAGATTCTTGCTGTTCCCGTATTTGTCCTCCTCGAACCCAAGAAGTTAATTACCACGAGATTGCGAATAATGTTCGTCAGGAAGATAAGTATTTTCAAGAGAACTTCAAGAAAAGAGCAACTTTCTATTGTAAGGAGGAGCAAGTGAAAGTACAGGTGCTTCCTCTTTCTTGTATTCAATTTTTCGTATCTTGCCAATCAATCACGTGTGATTGAAATAATTTAACATTCAATAGAAGAGTATCGAACTCTGAAGTAGGGAAAGGCTAGAAATGTTCAAACTCTTCTTATGCTTTTTATAGAATACCAAACCATGAGTACCAGACCTTGCTGAAGTAAAAAGAAGAAATTCAAAAATGTCAATCTGACTTCTTTTTTATGTTCAATTTCTGATAACTTTATAATCAATCATCAAGTAACATTGAAACAATTTTACTTTCAAGAGTATGTCGAACACTATTGAAGTGAAAAGAAGAAACAGAAAAATTCAATCTCTTCTTCATTTTTATGTTCAATCTCTGATATGTTCATGATCAATCATCAAGTAATATTAAAACAATTTTACCTTCAAGGAAAGTATGTTAAACCTTGCTGAAGTAAAAAGAAGAGACACCAATATTCAACCTCTTCTTCATTTTTATGTTCAATTTCTGATATGTTCATAATCAATCATCAGTTAATCATGAAACAATTTCACCTTCAAGAGTATGTCAAACACTATTGAAGTGAAAAGAAGAAACAGAAAAATTCAATCTCTTCTTCATTTTTATGTTCAATCTCTGATGTGTTTATGATCAATCATCAGGTAATATTAAAACAATTTTACCTGCAAGAAAAATATGTTAAACCTTGCTGAAGTAAAAAGAAGAGCCATCAAAATTCAATTTCTTCTTCTTTCTTTTTATGTTCAATTTCTGATAACTCCATGATCAATCACCTGGTAATATTGAAACAACTTTACCTTCAAAAGAAGGGTACCAAACCTTGTTAAAGTAAAAAGAAGAAATTCAAAAATTTTAACCTGGCTTGCCTTTTATGTTCAATCTCTGAAAACTTCATGGTCCATCATCAGATAATATTAAAACAATTTTACCTTCAAGAGAATGTCAAACCTTGATGAAGTAAAAAAAAGACACACCAAAATTCAACTTCTTCTTAATTTTCATGTCCAATCTCTGATAACTTCATGATCAATCATCAGGCAATATTGAAACAATTTTACCTTCAACAGAAATATGTCAAACTCTGCTGAAGTAAAAAGAAGGCAGACCAAAATTCAACATCTTCTTCGTTTTCATTTTTAATCTCCGATAACTTCATGATCAATCATCGCACAACATTGCAACTGCACCTTCGACAGAAGGGTACCAAACCCTGCTGAAGTAAAAAGAAGAAATCCCAAACTTGCAACCTGTCTTGCTTCTGATATTCAATCTCTGATAATTATTATGCATATTAAAATAATTTCTCCTTCGAGCACCGAACCCTGCTGAAGTAAGAAGAAAAAATTTCAAAACCTGTCTTTTCATAATAAATCTCCGGTCCTCAATCACGCAATACTGAAATAATTTCACCTTCAAAAATACCAAACCTTAAAAAGAAGAAACTTCAAACTTCAATCTGTCTTCTCATATTAAATTTCCAAACCTCAATCACGCAATACTGAAATGATTTCACCTTCAAAAATACCAAACCTTAAAAAGAAGAAACTTTAAACTTCATTCTGTCTTCTCATATTAAATTTCCAAACCTCAATCACGCAATACTGAAATGATTTCACCTTCAAAAATACCGAACCTTAAAAAGAAGAGTAGCTGATTTTAAAAAGAAGAAACTTCAATCTGTCTTTTCATAATAAATTTCCAATCGCTTCTTCAATCACGCAGTACTGAAATGATTTCTCCTTCAAAAATACCAAATCTTAAAAAGAAGAGGAAACCTTAAAAAGAAGAAACTTCAATCTGTCTTTTCATAACAAGTCCTCGATGCCTTCCTCAATCACGCAATACTGAAACAATTTCACCTTCGAACGTCCCAAACCTTAAAAAGAAGAAACTTCAAAACTTCAACCTGTCTTCCTCCCATTAAACTTCCGACCCTGACCAATTATCACGCATCCAAACTATTTCACCTTCAGAACAAACCTTAAAAAGAAGAGTTGCAGAACTTAAAAAGGAGAAACTCTAAAACTAAGAAAGAAGAGTAGCAGAACTTAAACAGAAGAAACTCCAAACCTTAGAAAGAAGAATAGTAGAATTTAAAATAAAGAAACTCCAAAACTAAGAAAGAAGAGTAGCAGAACTTAAAAAGAAGAAACTCCAAAACTGAAAAAGAAGACTCCCAAACCTTAAACAGAAGAAACTCCAAAACCGCATAAGAAGAGTCCAACCCTCAAAAACAAGAAAGTCCAAAACCAAAAAAGAAGAAACCCCAAAACTTCAACCACTCCCATATTTCATTTTTCGTATCGGAATACATAATCATGGCACAGCCAATAAAATCCCCGAAAAAAAGTAAAAATCAGAAGAAGTTAAATTTTCGCAAGAGAGTTGGAAGAAGAAACATGAAAGAGGAGATGCAGTTCAGTGCAGAGGCAACTGGACTGGTCAGCCTCTTCTTCTTCTTCTTCTTCTTCTTCTTCTTCTGGCTCGTCTTCTCCAGCCGATGTTCTCCAGGGTGACCGACCTCGGGCGTCGTTCCAGCCAGGTTACGAGAAGAGGATCGTAGTATCCGCCGGTTTTTGCGGCTCTGACGCGGCCAGCAACCGAGTCGAATTGTTGATACCCGGTCCGCGTAAGCCGGATTAAAAATCGACCAGGGATTACCGTGGCGCGAATTTGCTCGAAGCTCGATCACGAACAAATAGAGGATATCCTTTTTCGCAAATTTTCATCGCACTCGGGAATACTGTCCTCTTTTAATCTCCTTCCAGCGTGATCGATGTTTTTCGGCGAGGCAAACACGTTGTTTCGAGGAGAACAAATAGCGTCGCGGTCAAAATACCTCTATACAACGTCGACCTGTGCGAGTGACTTCTCGGTCAACTTTTTGACGAGGGAAGTTGGGATTTTTGGAATTTGGAGGTTTTATGGAATAGGTGGAGGTTTGAGTAGTGAGATGTGGAAATTTGGGATTTGGGAATTTGGAATTTTGGAAGTGGGGGTGTGGGAATTTGGGGGTTTAGGTGATTGGGAAAGGTGGAAATTGGGGATTTGAGAATTCGGAGCGTGGAGAATTCGGAGCGTGGAGAATTCAGAGCGTAGAGAATTCGGGGCGTGGAGAATTCAGAGCGTGAAGAATTCGGGGCATGGAGAATTCAGAGCGTGAAGAATTCGGAAATTTGAGAATTCGGAGCGTGGAGAACTCAGAGCGTAGAGAATTCGGGGCGTGGAGAATACGGAGCGTGGAGAACTCAGAGCGTAGAGAATTCGGGGCGTGGAGATTTCGGAGCGTAGAGAATTCAGAGCGTGAAGAATTCGGAAATTTGAGAATTCGGGGCGAAGAGAATTCGGAGCGTGGAGAATTCGGGGCATAGAGAATTCGATGCGTAGAGAATTCGCAGCGTAGAGAATTGAGAAATTTCAGAATTCGGAGCGTAGAGAATTCGCAGCGTAGAGAATTGGGAAATTTCAGAATTCGGAGCGTGGAGAATTCGGAAATTTGAGAATTCGGAGCGTAGAGAATTCAGAGCGTGGAGAATTCGGAGCGTAGAGAATTCGGAGCGTGGAGAATTCGGAGCGTAGAGAATTCGAAGCGTGGAGAATTCGAAAATTTGAGACCCCAAAAATTTAAGAATTCCCAACGTAGAAAATTCCAAAATTCGAAAATCCTAAAACATGCAAATTCAAAAATTCGAAAAATCCAAAAAATAAAAAATTGCCAATAAAATTTCACAATCTAGTAATTTCAGATAAATCAACTCGATTCCAAGCGAAGATAAAACTCTCTTCACAGTGGTAAAGATCGATAGTAATCAATGCTGCAGATCACGCGTTTCCGATGTTGAGACTATTCAACGACTGTAAAAGTGCAGCGAGCAAAGTGCATAAAAATGAAAATGTTGTCTTATACTTTTTTTCTGCTAGTTTCATAACGCACTTGGCATAAGTCATAGGTTAGATAAAATACTGTCGCCTCTTGTGCGTCATAGAAATTAAAATAACATTCATCTGATAAGAGGATTTAATTCTAGGCAGTGTGAATTCATTAATAAAATTTCATTTATAAAATTTTGTTCCGGGAGAAAATTTTGATAAACAATGGTCTAAAGATTTTATAATTTTTCGGATATATTTGCAAGTAGCTGAAAAATGACTTTTATAATAAATTACCTCTTGCCATGACCAATTTTCAGTTCAAGATAAATAATAATAATGAAAATATTAATCAATCGTTTACTCAACAATTTTCCGTTTCCCGTGTTGCTTTTATGCACGCCAGTTGCGCACTCGTAGCCGTCGAGTGTCCAATATTAAATCAAACACTGTTACAAGAGTACTCGATCATACGCGTAAAAAGAATCGAATATGTTCTTCTCAAAGAGACGAGAACAATTTATAATATTCCGTGCGGTTATAAATATCGTTTAATCGCCGAGAGGTTTTTGCTGTTTCGTAGGTTACAAACGAATCGCTTCAAAAAAAAAAATAATGTTTAGAGTTCGCTACTGAAACGAAGAAAAAAAAGTGAATTCATAATTATCCCTGTCGTTATAAAAGATGCTTAGCCGTTGCTAAGCTGCTAATTGCCGCCATAAGTCCGACCACTTAGGATTTGCAAAATGACGTTCAGAGCGCTACCGAATGAGGAGATGTTAAAAAGGTCTCGGATACCTGAGGGTGAAAAAAGAACGAACTTAAATGTTTCTGCCGTGAAAAGACATCACCGTTATTCCCATCTTTCTGCCTTTTCAGAACATTTAGATAAACGAATGTTAATTTCTTGAATAAGATTCTTGCTATTTACAAGCACATTTCGTGGAAATTTTATTTCTTCTTGGAAAATCGTTCATTGCTACAAAAATCGAATATAATCATCTTTATAGTACGTAACAGTTATTACGTATTATATTATGGGGTTAGGTTGGATTTAGCTTAGGTTAGGTTGAGGTTAATTACATCGAGGTTAGGTTAGATTAAGTCTATTGCAATAAGGTTAGGTTAGATCAAGTCAATTATATCAAGGTTAGGTTTGATTAAGTCTATTGCAATAAGGTTAGGTTAGATCGAGACAATTGCATCAATGTTAGGTTAGATTAAGTCTATTGCAAAAGGTTAGGGTAGATCAAGACAATTGCATCAAGGTTAGGTTAGATCAAGACAATTGCATGAAGGTTAGGTTAGATTAAGACAATTGCATCAAGGTTAGGTTAGATCAAGACAATTGCATCAAGGCTAGGTTAGATCAAGACGATTGCATCAAGGTTAGGTTAGATCAAGACAATTGTATCAAGGCTAGGTTAGATCAAGACGATTGCATCAAGGTTAGGTTAGATCAAGACAATTGCATCAAGGCTAGGTTAGATCAAGACGATTGCATCAAGGTTAGGTTAGATCAAGACAATTGTATCAAGGTTAGGTTAGATCAAGACAATTGCATCAAGGTTAGGTTACATCAAGACAATTGTATTCTGGTTAGGTTAGATCAAGACGATTGCATCAAGGTTAGGTTAGATCAAGACAATTGCATCAAGGTTAGGTTAGATCAAGGCAATTGTATTAAGGTTAGGTTAGATCAAGACAATTGCATCAAGGTTAGATTACATCAAGTCAATTGCATGAAGGTTAGGTTAGATCAAAGTTAATTGTGTTAAGGCTTTGTTAGATGGGAATGATGTCCTACCGTGATTAAATTAAATCATAGTTATGTTACATAATTAGTTTTTGTTAAATTAATCTGTTGTTGGGTTCTGTTAGATCAGGCGGATTGTGATGTCGCATATAAATGACGTCATTATATTATATTGTCGTGGCAAGTTAGATTACACGAAGATTAGATTTTAAGTGGTGAACAAGAGGTCGGACAATCAGATCCAGACAGTTTAGTCAAGTTCGTGACAAAACCACATGAAGGGTATTTTCCAAAAGCCCCTTTCTTGTTCGAGTAAGCAAGAAAAATTTCGTGGAGAAGTCCCAGATTCCATCAGCGACGGGTTCCAAGCACGCAGCCTCGACCAGACACAGAATCCGTGAGCGGAGAAGGATCGACGTCGATCCAAATGACCGAGAGACTAATAAAAGGCAAAATAAGAGGAACGCGGTGACGTCTGGCCACTGTCTGGCCTGTTCGCGGGCAAAGAGCGCGGACGGGGCCGGCCAGACAGAGGAAAAGAGAAAAGGTAGACGAACATGTGTGTGCGCTTGCGTGTGTGTGTGCGAGATTCTCCGACAGTCAACGTCTGAGTCATTAGGCATAATAAGCGAGAGGTCGCGTAGCCCGCGCCGCGTGTATACTCTCGAGACTTTGATTCACTCGCCATCTTTCGCCCCCTTTAACGCCCCTTCTGCCGTTTTCTTTCGACCAGGCCTCTCTTCAACTCGAGACTTTTAGTCATTCGATCACTATGGTCCCCGGATTACAAGTGGATAAGTGAGACATTAAATCGGCCCACGATTTCCTCCTTCCAGACTTCAATATCATCCTTTACCAAAAATATCTGTGACGTCCATTTTAGTCATTTTCATCTTCCGACACTTTCTTACTAATTTCTACAGCTTTATATTAACGCACTCTCCACATTCTGAATACTCATATTTCGCTACAGATTACACAGCAATTTTATGTTCAACAAACTGATTTGTTCTGATCATGTCTATTTTACTAAACATACCTTGAAGTATTCAATAAATTAAATAGGCAACGTATCTCAGAACGTGACAGAAAAATCAATAATAGTGTAGTCAGTATAGTGTGTCATATTTATCATAATTCGTACGTCAGCCAAATATGCCTAATCAACTTGTTAAATCTGATATTCGAATCTAATATCCATAAATCTTGAACTTATTATCGTACGCTATTGTACCAACAACCGAATGATTTAGAATGACTCGGAACTTTTACCATGGATTCCATACGAACGTTCATTGTTACAGAAAGTTATTCGAACGTTCGAAAAACCGATAGCCCGAATAATAAACGAGTCGCGGCACAATGTTTCGCATTTGAATTCAATTAACTCTAGCACAATGATTTACGACGCCCGAGGACGAGAATTATCTCTCGACAGGTCGGTACCGTTCGATTTACCATACTTGATTGCGTTTCATTAAGTTTTTCACCCATTGTATCCACCTCCCGGCTACGTGTACTTATTACCACCAATTTATTCCCCATTCCGATCATTTTTTCCGTCATTTCGATCAATCATTTCCCTTTTTTGCCGCGCAATTTTCTCCGGTCTTGTGCGGACGATCTCACGCGTAAAATCGAACATGTTCCCCAAAATCGTGGTTGAACTTGATCGATACGTAATAATCAGTTTCATTTAGGATACAAATTATTATAGCATCAACGTATTCGATAGCCATATTCACTTTGCAGGCAAATTCTGTAAACGCAAAAATATCAAACTTGGAAAAAATATCAAAAAAGATGTAAAAATTTGAAAAATATTCTACGAATGATTAGATCAATTTGAACAGAATATCTACATTTTCGATAGCATCGATCAAATTTCTCTCTCGCGCCATTTTAGTGAACCCAAAATTCCTCGTAATAGATATCCTTTCCAGACGGAGGAAATTCATAAAAATTGTACAGCAACCGAAATTTCTATTCCTTTATAAATTGATGTGCATCAGAGTTATTCTTCTTCCTACTTGAATTGTTAAGGACAAAACGTCAGAAAATGATAAGAGTTTTTAATAAAGACCGTATTATTATTCGATCGCGATCTCATTACTCGTGGCATACATGCATAGAGCGATTACTCATTCATTAATCGAACTTTATGAACGATATGGGCTTCAATATTTGATAAATGGAAGACCACTGCAAGTGCAAACAACTGAAAATGGTTCATCAATCTTGCTGAAAGCGTAAGAAGCTCTAACTGATCATCGATACAAAATTATTCAATCACTTTAACCAAAAAAAATTACCAAATGATCAGAATGAAATGAAGTAGTCTAATGACCATTTCAATGAAAATAAATAGGTTATGTCAAAAATAAATTTTTTAAAAAGTCCGCAAAAATTTCATTTATAGAACTTGAAAAATTTGTGAACTTTTACAATTTCACTGAACAAGAATGAAGGAGAAATACAACCTGCTTGCCCTACGTCGTCATTTTCCTTAGGGAATACGGTGCTCGTGAATAAACTTGAAGTGTTATATCCACGCCTGATATGAATATTGTATCTGTATTTTATTATATGTAAATGTGAGAATGGTGTTCACAGTTGAGAATTATTTAAAGTAATCTTATATGGAAGAATTTCAATAAGACCTTTGGTGAACGAACAATCGATTAAACAAGAATGTATTTGTGATTCTGATATTTTTGTATCTTTGAAATGAAGCAATTGAGGTCCTAAGTCTATGTACCATGTGTTCAAGTGAGCACGTTAATTTGGCGGATAAATAATAACACGAAACACCCTGTAGATCATGGTCTAAGCATAATCTCGCAAAGTTTGGATCGATAAGTAGAGGTGTTTTCTTGTACTGTAAGTAAGCAGATCCCGCAGGCTCTCGGTACTCGGGGATCCCCTAAAGAGACGCCATAGGACGATGAACCCCGGGTACGTGAGCGCACACACACCATGGGGATAATGGGTAAACAATAATGAGGGAGAAAACGCAGGTGGAACGAGGTAGAAAAGGAGGCGGTGGAACGGCGTTAACGAGCTAGAAAACTAGCGGAAATTTACACTCTGACAGATCACGGTCGTCTCCTTATGAACGATATAATAATAATAACTATAATAATGTTATCGGTACGATCTGGCTTAAAGACGGGGTTCCCCGTTCGAACGTAAAAACTCGTCGCGTCGTGTGTATCAGCAGGTGAAGTGAAGGTGCAAAAGCGCGCGATCCGACGCGCTCCGTCGAGCGTGCGCGGTTGCTGGCATGTAATGACAGTGCCGCGTTAACCACCGCGTTCTTTATTATGCAACGTCATCGAAGGGAACGACCGAAAGCGAAAAATCGCCGATAGCAATCAATCCCCAGCGACCAGATTGCCTCGCGATCGAGGCGAGAGTGAAACCATTACGCGGAGAGCGCGCGTATTTTAATACCGGGACGTTCGGCAGCGATCGGGTTCCCTCGATAAGCATCGCTGATCGTTACGCGCTCGGAACCCACTGATTGGCTATCTGAATCGCGGCTCGAAAAATCTTCGTTAATGGCGGGAATTTCAACGCGTTACATCTTCTTGTGAAAATCGAACTATCGTTATTAGTCGGGTTTTGCAATCTCAAGCTTTCTATTGCTACCTTGCGAAAGTTACGATGTAGAAAGTTGCACGGATTTCGAAAATCATTTTTCATGCACGAGTCATGCTTGACTTGTTAATAATATTTTCAACGTTTTAAGGATTCAAAGGTTGAACAGCCAAAACCACTCCTGAAATTGTGACATTTTCAAGATTGAAGATTTCAAAGTTTTATCCTGAAGTCTGAAAATTTAAAAAATTTTCGAAGTTCCAAGTCTTGTAATTATAGAATTCGTACTTTAAAAAATGAGAAATTCCTAAAATGTTGTAATATTTTATTCTACAGTTACAATATTCTAGAGTTTCGAACCCTTTTGTCTCCTGAAATTAGATTACGAAACGCCTTCCCCTATTTTCTTTCCCAGAACAATAACACGTATTTTCCACAATACTGGCCATAAATACTGGTGATATATTGTTGCTAATTCTGCTTAGAAGTCTGGATTGCGTAACGGTCCGTTGATTCACGTATCCAATAAACCAGCTTTGTCTGAATTTGAAAGATAGACCTCATCTGTTTCTGAAATCCTAATAACTTGTCTAACGCAGTTACAATCCAATATCTGAAAGGTAACTTACAATGTAACCTGTAGATCTATTTCGATAATTTAATTAATTTTCGAATGTCGATACGAACGCTTGAAGAGTTAATCTACGGTTGTCATTGGAGAACATTGAAATCTAAAGAAACCAGTAATTGAAAGTTCAATAGTACTGAACTTTAGCTTGTTAATTCTCATTCAGATGATTATTAAAAATTGTAAAATGTAGAAATCTTGAAGTTATAAAGTTCTAAATTGTAGTGTCCCAACTTGTAAAGTCCCATTTTCGGAAATGGTAAAAAGAAATAAAAAATCAGTGAGTCAGAACCCACTATGGGAATCTCGGAGCTAACATGGTACGTCACCAGACTCGCACAGTGTGACGGAACACGTGTTCGCTGGAAAAATTCCCAGAATCTGACGACGAAGGGAAAGAAGCATCTCGATACGCCATACGCAAGCAAGTCACGACGAAGACGAAGAAGAGAGGTCAGAATAAGGAGAAAAAGATCGGCAACGAGGACGGCCACGTGGACGATGAGTACCTGAAGCCTCTCATCTAGACGGTGGGGAACGTCAATTAATGCCTTTTCAAGGTATTGCGTAATCGTCTAGACTAGCTGACCTCTTTATCGCTCTTATCTGACCGTCAAGGTTGATTCATAGTCGACAAAGATGTTATTAGCCGGCGTTGGGCTGGCAATTACATCGACCGCGTCTCTATTTGTCCATCGATCTTCCCATGATTTCTGAAAGCGTGCTTTTTTAATCGCGTCGGCCGCCATCGTGTATTTTTAGCTCTGAGAAAGATTTCGAGAGTAGCAGCAAGGATGGTCTTTCGTAGAGAAGGAATATTTCTGTCTGGTTCCCCTCTTGTTATCCTCAATATTCGAGTTGGTTCAAAGAAAGTATCACGTAACACAAGGGAAATCACCGTCCGCTTTTCACGAATGTATAGAATTTTTCATCTTTATCGGGGATCCCGACGATCCTTCCCATTTCTTTCTCGCGCACCCTCCAACTATCTCCCTGGCTCAGACTCTTATAAATACGCGAAATTGCGGCGCACGCTGGCCGAACTTTTCTACCCGTTAAATGGGCTGAATTTTATTAACAATAGCGTCCAGAAGCGTCTTCAACTTCGTCCGAAAGATAAACACGAAAATGTTTATCCAGTTGTTCGGATAATGGTATAAATATACGGTGACTTGGGAATAAACATTCGATTTCGTATTTTAGTATTATTACGACTACTTAAGTGACCGCCATTAGCGAGATCTCCCTTACAAATTGGCACACACGCAATGTACGAGACGCAACCTCGAAGAAAACCCCTCGGCAAAGAACCTGGCTGGCAGACGTCGATGCAAGAACGAGCCAGGATTTTTTTCTCTCTTTGAGCGTCCGGAGCTGGCAGGACTCGTCCGACAGGACAGCGACAGGTCGTCCTATGAGTGTTCAGACCTCGTATGCAAATCTTGCCCGTCCTGTTTGCGCCGGACGAACGTGGCCGTGTCGTCTCTGGAAATGGCCAGTCAGGGGGTAAAAGGGGGGACCAGCAACCGCGGAGGAGGTCGAGGTTGAAACCCGGTTATACGACGCTTTGCGGGTCGCGTCCTCGTCAGGGACTGGGTCGAGGTTGTTCAGGGACCAGGTACGTAAAAAGCGGCGGCAGCACGCGAGCGAGCGAGCGCATGAAAGCTTCGTGAAAAGTGTCGTCTCGGAGATGTGGATTTCGACCGGTCCTGTCTGTCGCGTTCTTTCTTCCTCGTCCAGCCTTTCTCCGTGGCTGGACGACCCTCGGGAGGTCGAACCAGTTCCAGACGAAAGGTTGTCCCGTGCTTTCTCGACGGGGGAATTTCACGGGCACCTGGATCGTCCTTCGGACGACGTGTCTCCTCAACAACGTCCAGACGACGAGACGCGACGAGCCTCTCTCGCCTTGCGATCGCTTTCTGTTTTATTTCGTATGCCAGATATCGCATTCTGATTCTATGCCTCCCGAAGGCTGCATCCATGGACGATCATTCTGGGAATTTCCTCCGCTACTTAGGGATGAGAAATTGCCTAGTTCTGTATTACCTTTCTTCTTTCTATTTTCGTATACCATTTTTTCTTATTCACTTTTAAAAGGTAGGTTCGTATTTTTGCAGTAATACTAAATTAATTATACGTCTATTTTAGTGCTCTTTAATATAAAGAAACAGTATTTTCTTACTTCAAATGTTCCATTAGTGTTGGACGCATTTAGAGCTACTGCGCATACTCAGTACGCAACTCTTCGTATAGCTTTGCTAAGCGATTAAATGTCCTACTTTTTAATTGCGACAGTTCTTAAAACACAAACTCGAATAAATATTGATAAATGGACCCTATATCTATGTCTTGACAGCCATTAAATGTAAAAAAGCACTAAATTTCATTCATAACATTTAATTTGTATTTGTCTCACAATCAGGTTTGACTTTGATTACTGCGCAACTACTACGCGCACCGCCCTTTCCGCTGTTAAATACCACGTCTAATAACGGTAATTACTGTAAGATAAATGTACATATTTTCAAATAAATGCTATACCACTTCTGTATTGCTAAAAAATAATAATGATCTATAGCACAAAATCCGAATTGCTAGACAATTTTTTGGCGCAACTCGATTTGTCATTTTTCGCATCCAAGTTTGCGCCACAGGTTTTTCGCAAGTTGCCAAATAGCTTTCGCGTATTGCAGGGCATCCTTGGGCCGTTCGAAACGACACGCCGATTGCAATTAGAAGCATAGCGTTACAACAGAGCGGCTCACGATGGAGGTGAAAGTCGGACGAGCGTCTAGACGTGTTTACTCGCGCGCGGACGCCGCGGCGCAATCGCCGCGATTGCATTGCGACAAGGAATGGTGACTCGGGATGCTTTCCTTCACGGTTTTCTCGCCGAGTAACCGGCCACTCGAGCGTGTTTCTGCAACGACGAGGACGTTGTATATCCACCGGTCGACGTACGTGTCTCGCACGCGTAAAACGCGCCTCACCGCGCTTTCCAAATTGCGCGATTTCCCGAGAAATCGACTGGGCTTCGACCTCCCAGACACGTCGTCGTTCATGTACCGTCGATTCTACGGTTTTATCGTTGCCCGTAGCGGCGATTTAACGTTGCCGCACGGGCGCGAGCTGATCACGAATGTCCGGCACGAAACAGCGATATACTGCGGGAAACGATCTTTGTAATCCACGAATGATTTGCATTTAACACCTCCTGTCGTTTGTCGATTGTAAGATAGACGCGAGGGATTACATTTAAAACTTTGTTGCGCAGAGAAGAATCGAGGAGGAAAGTTGGAGGAGGAGGAACTTGGAGATTCGTTAAAAAATGAAGTGTCTAATTTGACCCTAATCTAATTTGTCTAATTTGTTATCGAATGTATTGAGATTATACCGGATCGGTCAAGATTCGGGGCGGTCAAAGTATTACAGAGTATTGCGACGAGAAGATGGAGCGATGCCACGCGTCGAGCATTTCCCGCGCGTTCCATATACAGACACCTATTTTTAAACGAAATCGGTGCAACACCTACGTCAATCAGACGACTTCGGTGTCGTCGTGACAGGAATAAAATCACGGCGTCCGTCGCTCTAGAAATAAATACGTCTAGACGTCCAACTTTCACTTGGCCGTCATTGACAGGCTAACCTTCCGCGGTATACTTTTCAAGAACGCGTCCACGCGATTTCCGGGGCCAGACACTTTGATCGATTGTTTCGTACCAGAACGAGCTGTTGTATCTGTTCTTTCGCGGATCGTGTGCATGACACGCCATTCGAACATTTGTACCCACTTAATTTCGCAATATCATTTATCATTGTTCGCCTATGATAAACTCGTTTCCTTCTTAACTGTTATATATGATTATGGGCCCGTGTCGGTGAGATATGGTGCGAAGGATGTAATATACGCCCATTATGTTGTCACGAATTTCTGGAAACATTTTTGACGTTTGACATACAAAGACGGGTCTCGCAAATTTTTTGATGCTTTCAAATAGGGTAAGGTTCAGAAAGATGAATTCATGATTCTTCACTTGAATGTAGAGTAAGATATTAGATGTTAGGAAAGTGTAAGATATTCAATATGTTAAAATTACATACATGAAACGTTTGCACTACATATTTTGCCCAAAATATTAATACAAATAAAATTATTAAAAAATTATTTTACACTCAACATTGTCTATAATAGTCTTTAAGAATAGGGTCAAATGCATTGCTTACAGCGTACTGTTATACCTGGCATAAGGCGCTGTACGTGTTGGAACGGTGATTTAGAAGCGATGTTAAATATTAACTCCCTCGTGATTACCGTGGCAGACAGTTACAAATAAATGATAATTGACCGGCTCTCTTGATGTACTGTTACCTATACGATATACATATTAATATCGAGACTTAGTGGAAGCGTATTGGAACGATGATTTGGACGTGATATAAAGTTGCTGCGAGGAATATTAACAGGATCGCGCGTTGACTCATTGATTAATTGATCGTCCATTGCAAGCAAAAAGTGTCTGATATTTTTTGAAACACAGCTTTTTGTCGTCCATGACTACTTCAGCAGCGAACAACGTTACAGGTGAGTAATATTTATGCGAGTGATTCATCACTGTGTCGAATAAGTTACGTATCTCTGATTGCATCGATACGAAGGTTTTAAGTATTAAAAATTTGGATTCATCATCGGTGGATTTATGGTCGACGATGTTATCGGGCTTAATGTGTACCGTAAAATTAGTAATTTTCGCGATTTGTTTCGCTGTTACCAATGAAAGCGACGCGAGCGGAAACAGTCGTGGCAAATGAATCATCGTTCCTTTTGTCAGTGGAATTAGGCAGAATACGTGTCTGACTAGATTAGAGGGAAACGTGGACGTGCGAGCCGCATATAGAGCTCAAAAATTGCACTCGTCTGACCTCGGACTGTAACTTGAATACTTATGGTCTCTTTTACTGCTGACCCTATTAGGGGTGTTAAGTTACAGGAACAAAGTATTACTGGTTCTATTAGCAGATACATATCGTACGGATAAATCACCAGACAATACAAGCTTCATGTACAATTAACCAGAAAGTTATTTTTAATTAAACATAAACATAGCTCGTATAATAAATACTTTTGTAGTACAATTCTGAAGACTCGAAAACAAGATCATATGATAAAGCAAGAACACATGATGTAATTAATCATTTGCATTACTGTATAATAAATCTCACATTAATATTGAGTAACTATTTTTACACTGAATTCAAATGAATGAAGATATGTTTAACAAACGTTGAATAACAAAGCCGATTTCTAAAAATTCAAAATTACATACTCCTCTATTAGATTCTCTCTTCTCTGTCTTGTTCTTAGATTCTCAAATTTGTGGATTTTTAAGTTCCTTGATTCTCTTCAAGGATGCTGAAATTCGTCTCTAAATTTGTAACTCAAATCCAAAATTTCAGAAGTAAAAAATTTCTCAGAACAGAGTGAGATATTTGCCAGTCATATTTTAGTCAAAACGTAAGGATGAAAGTACGAAAGGTTACTATAGAAGATAATATAAATTCATTAGGACGTAGAATCGAAAAGGCGAGGAGAGCGTCGAGGTCTGGTTGCAGGTCAAGGCGGGCCATTAAATAAAGCTTTCATGGACGCGAAAAGTTCGTTCAGCCCCCTTTGGTCCGGATAGCCGTTGAATTGTTAACGCGTGCAATCTCCGCGGTCGTCTGGCGCTATCGCTTATCGTGTCTTTCGGTTCGCCACTGGAACGTAAATTTCCGTCGGACAGGGTCCGGCGAATCGCGCGAACTCGTCTGGCCGAGTTCCGGTACGAGCCCGAGTAACCACGCCCGTTGTAGACGAGCCTTCAAGCCAGCCAGCCCTCCACGAATCTTTTATGGGGTTGAAAAATTCACTCCGACCGTCGATTACGAGGGTCGATCTTGCCGACCCTCTTCGCCCTCTCCACCCTCTCTCACGGCCGAATAACCTAATTTCTGCGCCACCCCTTTTGATGATCGATTATCGAGACATCGCCCGTGTTACGTGTCTGTTAAATGTGTGTTGAACGTGACCACGATTTGTCGTATGCAAATCCGATATTTCGAATGTCTAAGTCATTTGTTCTAGAAGATATAATCTTCTTTCGCTACTTTTAATTCGAACGATTACCGTCATTCGTGTGTCTGCTATTACTGTCACGTGCAGGAAACGGCTAAAAACTAATGGTAATGATCCGTAACTATCGAGAGCAATTTACGAACTTCGAAAAATCGAGGGTCTGTGGGAGAGCTTCTATTGTCCCTCGTAATAATGGACGTTATTTATTAACTCTTCGTTGAGGATTCCTGTTTTTTCGAGATACGTGACGCATATTTCATTGTGGATTATCGAAAAACTTTTTGCAGTTAATTTTTTATCTTCATTTTTATGCTATGTAAATTAGTGGCCTAATACGATACCTTTGCAAATCAATTTTTTTCTAATTAATTCTGTTAAAAATTAGCCATATAACATGATCTACGATATTTCTGTAAATAAATTTTGAGAAAAGAATTTATTCACAGTTTTATCTAATGAGATCAAAGCTACATAATTCTTTTCTGAATTTCTTGTAGCTTTAGCTATCAGATCGA
Organism: Megachile rotundata; assembly: GCF_050947335.1. Classification (NCBI taxonomy): domain Eukaryota; kingdom Metazoa; phylum Arthropoda; class Insecta; order Hymenoptera; family Megachilidae; genus Megachile; species Megachile rotundata. Next base: position 17,277,259 of record NC_134984.1, on the reverse strand, counting down.
TCTAACAAATTAACTAGAATTCCTTTCTGTCAACTTGAATTACAATACCATTTGTTCCGTAATCGAGTGGCTACCGAACACGTTTGTGAGTCAGTCGAAAACAATGAGAATCCTCGAGAAAGCGGCAAGAACAGATTTATTTTTCAACTGGAGAAGGAAATCGTGGAAACGGTTGGCAGAAGAACGACGGATGTCGTGTCTCGCAGATAACGCCAGCCTTCGACGAACACGTCCACGTAATTCCCTATCTAATCAGGGTAGCCATTTATGCAAACTAGTCGCTAGAACGGAACGCGTTTCTATCGTCTGGTACGACCGTTTTTTTTTCTCTATTTCCTTCGTTTTCAACATACAGCTACGTGCACGAACGAGTCTCTATTAATCCTCCTGTTCTCGGATCAGGACATGAAATTCTGATCACGTGTACACAGAAAATCTACCGTATCATTACTTACATCGGCAAGCTTCATATGAATAAAATTTTCATTTAGGTTGTTTACGCTATGTGTAGTAATTGTGCTGTTTATTTCTAATTATATTAATTATGTCATTTATTCTGAGCAGCTGTGGACTCATCAATTTTAATCAGATTATATTCCATGTAATCTAGATGAAATATAAGACCCATAATCAGTCATACTTCTAACGACTCTACAATTTTTTTAGACTCATCTAGCTGTAATTTAGTAATTATGAAATAACCATAATTTTTTTACGTATGTACAAATTTTCACCCGTAACTTGTCTTCATTTTTAGTGGAAATTAATTGGCGATCGACGTAGCGGATCAAGGACATGGAGTGACTCCATCGCTACCGATCGATCTCGCGTTCGATTTCTTTTGTTTCCTGCGGTTCTTGTTTGTCGCGCTTCCTATCGCGGTTTCGCGTGAAATTTACAAGACTCGTCGTCGTGCAAACGAACGAACGCCGCACGAAAATAACCTTCGCCGACATGGATCATAAATCATTCGATCGTGCTGCAGAATTTCACGCAAATATCCTGAAATAAATATTCATCGTCCCCGTTGTTCGACGACGACGCGAACTCCGCGTTGAATTTTTCATTCGGCGCGGATGGCACGTGGCGTGCCGCGTGGGCCATCGGTGGCCCACGGCGTAGCTCGTACGTTTTAACCCGGGAAAGCGTCGTTTGAATTTCAAACAACAACGCGAGGTAAAACTGAAAAGGCGCTTCGTAAATTAGATATCGTACGGAAGACTTTGCAGACGTTGTAAAATTACATAAAGTGCGGTCGAAATCGGCGTGTAATGGCGGCAAGATGTTCCTCGAAATATATTACGGTTGTTGTTTAATACAATTCGAGAAATGCGCGATGCACAAAGTAGTCTACGATGTTCAACGAAGCAGTGTATAATGGCTCATAAACTGGTTTATGGCGGCCATGAAGTAACTTACAATGATTCACAATGTAACCACGAGAATTTACGTCTGACCCACAAATCAGTTCGTCATGGTTCACGGAGTCGTATACATACAATGGACCACAAAATGCTTTATGATGCTGTAACATAGCGTGCCACGGCTCGTAACAGTCCATAAAGTAACTCATTAAGACTTACAAAGTAGTCGGCGATAACTCGCAAAGTAAACTCAAAGTAGTAGAAACCGACAGGGTATCCCACGTGTTTATCTCGAAAGCACTCACGTACAATTTGTACGGCTCACAAAATGATTCATTCTCTCACAAATCTAAACTCGAAAGTTCTAGTGTACACGTGTCGACGATTATCTGTAGAATCGTGCCAGTAGCAAAACTCGATCCGCTCGCAAAAGGTTTCCGTCTGGATTTCTTGGTCGAAGACTTTTCCTTCTCGTATATACGTCTGGGTAACGAGCGGCCGATAAGATGATCCCCGTCTCGTCCTCGACGAACGTGTCCCTTTGTCAGCGTCCGTCGAATTCTCTCCTTCCCCTGCGGATAGAGCCAGGATTTCTCGGGGATCTTCCTGAAATTCACACGGCTACGGGTTTCTCTCCAGACGACACCGATGGACGTGTCTTAATCCGAGCTTCCCTGCGAGAGACGGGTTCTCTCCAATCGATTGTCGTTGCTGCTTTTTTACCTCCTCGATGTCCATCGTCTACGGATCGGATGGTTACTGGAAATCGAACTCTGTGCCACGAATATTCGACATGGATTCCACTTCATTTTTGTTCGAACTTCAAATGTAACCCTTTAATTTCATTTGACTTTAATTATTTCTAACCTGACTTTCAAATTGGTCTTAATTAAGTGGACATATATTGTAACTTAATGACTTAACCTAACTTGTGAACTGAACGAAACATTTTTTAACTTAATGTAACTGATGTCAGTATCAATTGATGACGTAAACTTGCTTGGTCTAAATTCTAACCTACCTTGATTTGGTTTAACAAAACAATTTTAATGCAACCAGCTTTGGTACCTGTCGATAACCTAACCTTACTTGACTTCAATTAAACTCTAACTTACCTTGATTTGGTTCAACCTAACCAACTTGTGAACTAACCAAAACAATTTCCACTCTAATGTAATCAGCTTTGATACCTGTCAATAACCTAACCTTACTTGACCTCAATTAAACTCTAACTTATCTTGATTTGGTTTAACCTAACCATCTTGTGAACTAACCACAACAATTTCCATCCTAATGTAACCAGCTTTGATACCTGTCGATAACCTAACCTTACTTGACTTGAACTAAACTCTAACCTACTTTGATTTGGTCCAACATAACCAACTTGTGAACTAACCAAAACAATTTCCATTCTAATGTAACCAGTGTTGATACTGATAACCTAACCTTACTTGAACTGAACCCTATTTCGATCTGACCTAACTAACTAGCCTAACTAACTTGTAAATTAACTAAAATAATTTCTATTCTAACGTAACTGGTATCTGCATCTGTCAAGAACATAACCCGTCCTAAAATTAATTCTAAAGCTAATAAAGTTGTATTTAAAACACACCTTGTATTTAAAGATCCCACCACGAATCTCACCCTATGCAAGGCATTCAATGGCACCCTACATCGAAGGCATTCGCGAACTACGAAATATTTGAAGGGTCGATAGAGGCCGTGTTCTATGTAGGAACAAGTACACGGAACTGGACGAGTATGAAAGAAAAAGTTTGTCGACGCGGTAGTTTCCACCCCCCCATAAAATACTCGGATCGTCGTCAGGATCTCGTTAAAGGGATCACGAAATTTTATACACCCGGCCAGAACGTTCCCGGCTTATCAAATTCCTCGGCTTTCCTCGCATAAGCGCACGATCTCCCTTTGAGGAGATACACCGACGCTTGTGGCGTTCCATCTCGTCGCTTATACGACGACCGGGAACTCGAGGAATCGTTCGAGAGATTACGAGCGGAGATGCGAGAACGAAAGGGGAAAAAACCGGGGATTTCGAACGTGAGACTATGGAGGAACTTGCTGGGTTTATTGTAAGAGTCGGGAGGATGTGGGTCGTGAAGAAAAATTTAACGCTCCTCGAAGATACCGAAAATGGAGCGGAAAGATAAATATATCGCTTGCAGAATAGAAACCGAATGACGTCGGTGTACGATGCTCTTCGACCATTCATGATCCTGCATTATTTGCAATGTGACTAAATAAAAATACATCTTTCATATGTAATACATTTAATGTACTTGAACATTTGTGAATACGCAAGTACCAAGTGACACTCAGCCACTTTGCATTAGGAGTAGTTTATACAATCTTTTAGTACATATATTATATGTGTTAGTACATGAACAGTACATGTGTTATTTTATAATACTCTTGTATTATCGAGTCAAACTTTATATGTTCAAAATTTATGTTCAAACTTTATATGTTTCAAAATTTATTTTCATTTGGAGCAAGTGACCGTCCTCCATTTTGTATGGAGCATATTGTCAAACCATTTATGTAGCTATTTTCATTGAACTTCAAGTTTGTAACACATTTTTATATCAAGTTTTAAATTCATATGCTGTTTTGTAACACATTTTTATATAATGAAATTTTGTCAAACATACTTATGTTCAGAATCTGACTTCATGTATTGCAAGTCAGCCATTTTGTTTTGAGGACATCGATATACCATTTACATGATAATTTTCATTGAACTTCAAGTTTTAAATTCATACAATATGCTGTTTTGTAACACATTTTTATATCATGAAATTTTGTCAAACATACTTATGTTCAGAATCTGACTTCATGTATTGCAAGTCAGCCATTTTGTTTTGAGGACATTGATATACCATTTGCATGGTAATTTTCATTGAACCTCGTATTTTAATCTGACTTCATTTATTGCAAATGATAATCAACCAGTTTGTTTTAAAAACATCAACAAACTGTTTACATAATGCTTTTCATTGAGCACTGGATATTAAATACAAAACTTAGGCTAACTTTAGGCTAACGAGTAAAGAGACCTAACCTCAAAATGTGATGACTTAATTTGCCAAATAAATCAGGTACATCCGAAATACCGTATTAACGTCTCGAAACGTGGAGGCGTCAATATCAGACCACGTGTCGAATCATCCCCTCTGTAAGGCCTGTCAAAATCCATCCCCGGTCGCGGTTCGCGCGTACACGTCGTCGACCAAAGGCTGATTCGATGTTCGATTGCCCGACGTACACACAGTCGGAAGCCACACGGTCGGAGACCTCCGACAATGGCTCGACAGGGGATGCAATCGGTGTACACACCCCCGACGACGGACATTTCGCCGGCTGAATGGTGGTCGAAAGAGCCACCGACGTAATTGAATCTGCGCCGACTTTATTTCCCGCCTCGGAATTGTTCGATGCTTCGTTAACGCTGCAAGGATCAAGATTTCTTGCTATTCATTTCATCTTGATATATTAATTTTTTACAACCTTGATATATTAATTACAGTGAGAATTAGTAAAAGATGGTTAAAAAATTAATAGCAATTTTTTAGACCTTTTAGAAGTTAAATAAATTAAATGTTTTACAAGTTAAATAAATTAAATGTTTTACAAGTTAGATAAATTAAATGTTTTCCAAGTTAGATAAATATTTTACATTGTGGATAACACGTACTCATAGAGGGATCACATTTTGTTACAATAATTTCCATTCTTTTTTATATTGCATGCTTTTGTAGGTATATTTGCACTCCATAACTGCGGTTGGTATGTTTACTATACTTCCATAGGTGTACACGTTGCAACTCTGTAGCCATGTTTACATGTTACACCCCTGTTCACACATTTCGCACATACAGGTATATTTATAAGCTACACCTCTACAAGTATATTATTTAAATTTGCAATGCAGTGTTTGAAAAATTAAATTCGAAGTGAAGAATGAAAATTTAAATTCGAACAATGAAGAATGAAAATTAAAATTCGAACAGTAAAGAATAAAAATTTAAATTTGAACAATGAAGAATAAAAATTTAAATTTGCAAGGTAAATTTGAAAATAGAAATAGAGAAAGTGTGAACAGTCGAAGCGATCGAAAAGTGTAATATCTCCATAAATGTTAAAAAGAAGCGAAGAGTAGTTGGAAGGAAGTTTGGTCTTTTCCTGAGCCACGATATCCTGCGACGTTTCCGCTTTAAGCGCGACCCAGACAGCGGTCTGGGTTAGGTCCAAAAAAGCGTGCTCGAATCCGGCACCCCGAGTGCCTAGCCTCAACCCCCGCCTCCGTGTCTGCTCCTGGAAGGACGAAAGGTCTGGCGAAGAAAAGGACGGGGAACGGGACAAGAAAGGTGGAAAAAGGACGACAGGGTGCACGAGGCGAGGTGGCGGCGGAGCAGAAAGGGGAGGAAGACAACGCCTCGGGGGCAGTTTTATTTAAATCGGACTCGGGGAGAAAATGTGGTCTCCGGAGGGTTGAAGCGCACGGTCGAACACCGTGGTAAGTTGGTTCGTATATTTTTTCGAATTATTCCACGGGAAAAGACTGTAAAATGTTCCTGCGGTTCTCGCGATCCAAAAGGAAGACGGGATGGCTACAGATTTTCGGTTTTACCCCCTCGTTACTCTTACGCTGAATTAACGTTGCGTATAATGAAACGGTACCTTAAGGGAGTATTCGGAATTATTTTTTTTTCGAGAAGCTTATTAGACATGCAAATTCGAGATTTTTTAAATTAAACTACCCTGTTATGTTCTCGGGAGATAAATCCTGAATCGCGAAGAGCCTTGCAGATGGACGCAGCTAAGAGCTGTTGGACTTAAAGCCGCGTAAGTGTGTATCCAGGGTCGATATCGATGCCTACCTGGAAAATGGAATTTTCGAGTGTTCGTCTGCTACGTGACCTGAATTCACCGATGATCGCAGCGATTCTCTTATTTTATCGGCTTCGATCCTCGCGAGATGCTCGCGAAGTTGGAATCGTGGGTACAGAGGTTTCAATTTTGAAATTTTTGAATTTTCAAATTTTGAAGTTTTCGGAGCCCTAAATTCTCAAATTACCGAGTTTACAAATTTCCAATTTCTCAAGTCACCAATTTTTCAACTTCCCAATTTCTCAAATTACCGAATTTCCAAATTTCCAATTTCTCAAGTCCCCAATTTCCCAAATTACCGAATTTCCAAATTTCCAATTTCTCAAGACCCCAATTTTCCCAATTACCGAATTTCCAAATTTCCAATTTCTCAAGTCCCCAATTTCTCAAGTTCCCAATTTCTCAAATTACCGAATTTCCAAATTTCCAATTTCTCAAGTCCCGAATTTCCCAAATTACCGAATTTCCAAATTTCCAACTTCTCAAATCCCTAATTTCCCAAATTTCCAATTTCTCAAGTCCCCAACTTCTCAACTTCCCAATTTCTCAAATTACCGAATTTCCAAATTTCCAATCTCTCAAGTCCCCAATTTCTCAAATTACCGAATTTCCAAATTTCCAATTTCTCAAATCCCCAACTTCTCAAATTCCCAAATTTCTAAATTTCCAAATCCTCAAACCTCCAAATCCTGAAACCCCCAAATCCTCAAACCCCCAAACTCTCAAATTTCCAACCAACATCCCTAAAATTTCCCCTAATTCTCCAATTACCACCATATCTCAAACATCAAATAAAGTCCCCAAAAAAGTATCTATAAGTAAACAAACAATGAACGGAATTTAAACAAGCAATCACCCAGCAATTTTTTCTTCCGTAATAATTGTTCCTGGCCCAGATTTCGCTGAGAAATCTCGATGCTTTCTACGTCTCCTTTCTGATTACTTATTCCGATCGTTGATTTATTTTGTGGAGCAAGCCTCGACCGGATCGCATGGCCGGCAATTAAATATCATTTACGAATAAATAATCGACGTACCCGTGAGCCGGTAATTAATGAGCAAAATTAATACGCGGCCTTAATTGACCCGATTTAATTTCACGTTACGCACCAGCGACGAGACGGCGACGACGAAGGCGAGAGAAAGAGCCCGGGAAACTTGAAATGGCGTCCAATTATCCGGCGCGTAACGATATCGTCGATTAAAAAGAGGAAAAAAAACCGTGTCTCGGCAAGTAATGACCGTCTACTGAATTTTTCTGTCAACTTCGCTCCTTTCGCGTTGCGTGGCGATGACCTCGTTCTAAATTCATTTTAGAAGTCATTTGCCGGTGTCACTCTTGTATTTAATCAAGCATATAAAATTATAATTAAATTCATTTACTTTATAAAAATTATAGGAGCAATACATTATGAAAATGAACGATTAGGTTTTTTTTACAAATTTATACAAAATATCTCATTTTTGAATTTACCTCACCAAAATTAAAGAAGTATCACATTACGAAAATAAACGATTAGGGTTTTACAAAAAATTGTACAAAATATCTCAATTTTGAATTTACCCTGCAAAAATTATAGAAGTATCAAATTACAAAAAAAGGAACGATTAGGTTTTTTCACAAATTTATACAAAATATCTCATTCTTGAATTTACCTCACCAAAATTAAGGAAGCATCATATTACGAAAATGAACGATTAGGGTGTTACAAAAATTTGTACAAAATATCTCAATTTTGAATTTACCCTGCAAAAATTATAGAAGCATCAAATTACAAAAAAGGAACGATTAGGTTTTTACAAAAATTTGTATAAAATATCTCATTCTTGAATTTTCTTGCAAAAATTGTAGAAGCATCGCATTACGAAAATGAACGATTTTTACAAAAATTTGTACAAAATATTTCTGAATGTGTGGTGAACAAAAGGAAGTTCAAAATAGCTTATGCGAATATTTGTAAATTCAGTAAAGTTTCATATAACTTTGATAAATCTTCAGTTTCATTAAAGTCCATTACAGTTTCGTTAAATAAAGGGAACTGCTAATGGGCGAGTTGCTAATGGTACATTTCCTTCCTCCTATCCTATGTTTGACTTTATTCCTTTTATATTCATAAAAACTTCGTTAGTTTTATAAAATACAGTGCTGTAAAATTGTACCTTCTTGTATCGTTCACTTTTAAGCTTTTTTTAGTGTTCAACGTTTTATTCGTTTTCGGCCATCTTCTTGTTCTCGGCCATTTTGTTTGTCAACGGCCATCTTGTTTACATCAACATCTACCTCAAACACCTTCAAAACTTCAGCTTCATTAAACATGTAGTATCACTGTCCTAAAATACCTGACTACTGTGTTGAAATTTCTGAATGAATCTCTGAATCTATAAAAACATTTTTACAATCAATCCTCAAGGTTGAATTTTTCGACTCTATCAATCTCTGTGCTCGTAAAAACATTTTTACAATCAAGCCTCAAGGTTGAATTTTTCGACCCGTCCTTCGACCTCCAGATTTATTTCTCGAATTCGGTGGAGAAGACGTAGCCAAGTAACCGATTTCGCAAGTTTGAGAAAAAGATGAAGCGGAAGCGCCGTAAGAAAATGTTCTCGTCGAACGGGCCAGGACAATGGATAGAAGTCGGCAAATAAAGGAAGAGGGTGCAGATGGATGGTGGAGGGTGCATCGAGGCGGAAGGAAACATCGTGGAAGGAAGACAACGAGGCGAGCAAAGGAACACAGGAGGAAAATGCGGACGCGAGACATGCGCGGAATCGCGGTAAAAACGCGGCGGAGCTAGACGACGCCACGTAGTCGCGACGAAGAAGAAGGTTTTCTCGAAAGCGAGACGAGCCACGTACGTGACTCTCGCCGGTTTTCTGTCGTCTTCCTCGTCTCGGCCCGTTTCCGAGCCACGGTCGGTATTATTATTCCTAAGAACATCGCGATCGAGACGCGAAAAAACCTTCGAGACGGCAGGGAAAGCTTCCTTCTTATTCGCGGAATCGTGATCGACGTGGAAATCTCGAACGGGGAATCGTAAATGGTAGCTACGCTACCGGTCCGCTGGATTTCTCCGGGAAATATTCAGAACAGGCTTTTGACCAAGTTCAAACTGATTCTTCGATATTCGGGACTTTTTACATTTTTTATTCTAAGACTTTGGAAGGTTGGGACTTGGGAGGTCGCAGCATTTGAGAAGATAAAAATTCTTGATGGATATTTAAGAATTTTGGAATTTTTAATTTTAAGACTTTGGGAGGGTGGGACTTGGGAGGTTGCAGCATTTGAGAAGATAAAAATTCTTGATGATATTTCAGAATTTTGGAATTTTTAATTTTAAGATTTTGGGAGGGTGGGACTTGGGAGATTGCAGCATTTGAGAAGATAAAAATTCTTGATGGATATTCAAGAATTTTGGAATTTTTAATTTTAAGACTTTGGGAGGTCGCAGCATTTGAGAAGATAAAAATTCTTGATGGATATTTAAGAATTTTGGAATTTTTAATTTTAAGACTTTGGGAGGTTGGGACTTGAGAGGTTGCAGCATTTGAGAAGATAAAAATTCTTGATGGATATTCAAGAATTAAAAAATTTTTAATTGTAAGACTTTGGGAGGGTGGGTCTTCTAGTGTTTAAGAAGATAAAAATTCTTGATGGATATTCAAGAATTACAAAATTTTTAATTGTAAGACTTTGAGAGGGTGGGTCTTCTAGTGTTCAAGAAGATAAAAATTCCTGATGGATATTCAAGAATTAAAACATTTTTTATTGTAAGACTTTGGGAGTCTTACATTTATATTACATTTTAGAAGTTGTAGGTTACATTTTATGTT